>NC_134985.1:18161789-18784089 GCF_050947335.1 Megachile rotundata | reverse complement strand
TATTCCTACTTTTTGCCACTTTCTATCCGCAGACACTGTACTTTATTATTTCGGTTTCTTCTCTACCTTGTTAACCGTGGATACGTGTTTCGTACACTGCAATCTTGCTTTCTTTGGGTATGGACAACTTACCGGCGAGAAATCGCCCATTTCGTTCCCGAAATAATTAACGCTACATGTAAATTTGGCAATTATTTTCAATTTAGGAATTTGTGAAACCTCAAATTCACCAGACATTATATTTACAAGCCTTCGAATGTCTAATGACATGTACATGATTGTATAATGACCACATGTATATGATTGTATGATGACCATATGTATATGATTGTATAATAACCACATGTATATGATTGCGTAATGACCACATGTATATGATTGTACGATGACCACATGTACATAATTGTATAATGACTACATGTATATGATTGTATGATGACCACATGTACATAATTGTATAACGGCCACATGTATATGATTGTATGATGACCACATGTATATGATTGTGTAATGACCACATGTATATGATTGTATAATGACGACATGTATATGATTGTAATATCATGAACAATATTATGTGCAAAATAATTGTATTACGATTGTAACATTTTTTGAGCACGCTAATATCTTCTGCATGCGATATTGCGCATAGGCAATGCTGTCATGGCAATTGCAGTGTTTTGAATACAGGGTTCGAGCACTGCAGCTGCTGGTTATCACTGCACAAGTGCAATCTATGACGAGTGGTCCACAGGGAAAGAGATCGTTAATAGGGCGATTTTGCACACAGTGCCTTAATTGCAAGATTAAAATTATTTACTGTTCATGACGTCTATATACATCATTGATTATAACTTGTTAATAATTCTGCTGTTAAATATCCTCAAATTCTGAGTCTTATTTAACCGAACATTACAATAATTTTTCCCTGATAATTTGTTGCATTATTTATTTTGTATCGATTCACTTCTTTATTGCTCAGGTATCAATCTTTTATTCCTTCATAAAAAAATAAATTCATAACGCGTATAAATTGCAACGATCAATCTGTACTCGATATAGCGTTCTACCAAAAAATTTTTCCAAAGAGCCATATATTGCACTGCACCAAAGGACATCCCGTTTCGCCGACACCGTCACAGTCGACGGAACGAGGCCAATAATTTTAAAGCTATCTAGTCGAAATTGAATGGTCCACGAGGGTCGAACTAATTGATCTGGCCCGTGCAATTTCGTTCGCGAACGTATGGGGAGGTCGTTCTTGCGTTTATGGGGGATGCGGATCTCCGGTGCACACATGCGAGGCACATTGCGCACGAATAGATGGCGTGTACAATCGGCCACGTACGGTTCCATCGTTCGTGTCTGTGTTAAACATATAACTCGTTCGCGTGGCGCCCCGGCTTGACATGTTTTGATACAAATTAAGCGGAGAGCCCGGAGAGCCGGTGATAGAGTGGCTCGAGGCGCCAGCTTCCCATCGTGGATATATATTTTCCCCGGGCGTGATTAGTTAAACGTCGTTAGGATAACGCGTGACAGGCGTCCCCGCGAAGGGACCACCGAAACCTGGAAGCGATTTATAAGTCCCAACGACGTCCGCGGGACTTCTCGGATTGCCAGCGAGACATAGCGACCCAGTCTTTCCTTTTTTTCACTCTTCCCTTCGAGCCTGCCACCCTCGACCCAAAATATTTCACGACGAATCACTCGTCGTTCGAGCTCTAATTGACCGTCTACTGCGAACGACGCCGTAAACGAGCGTCGAATAACTGGCCGCGGACACCAACTGAACCGAACGGAATCTTGTCGCCAGAACATGGTAGCCATGTAAAAAATTGTGGACTCTGGAGGTTCGTATTCATTTTACACTTTAGATAATTACAGATATGCACATTCGAACATGTTTCGAACATCGTCCTCTTAATTTTTGCCCCATGACTTAATATCAATTCAATTTTGCATCTCCATGCACGTGGTAACGTCTTGACACGGTGTCACATATGTGTAAGATGCACGGTGTCACATATGTGTGTGCACTTTTTATGTGTGCACGTGTTACATGTGTACGATACGTGTACAAGGTAAACGAAATTAGAAAAGAGGAAGATTCACGGAAGTACCAAATTTCCTGCGGAAAAGGGACGCAGGGAGGAGCGGAGCGACGCCAGCTAGTCGTCGAGGCGTTGCTGCCGATCAATCACGAGGACTCGTCGATCCAGCCAGCCCCCTATGGTCCTTCACGGTTTCTCTACGCTAGATAAATGACAGAACGGCGACTGCGCATAGACCCCTTGCGACCTTTCGTGTTCTCGCGTATCCACGGGGATGTATCGAAGCTCGAAACATAACACCATCGTCCATACCGTGCTACGACTCCAATGTGTGGTCAGTGTTTAGCTCGACAGCCGAGTGTCCTGCGATTTGACCTCTTTTGTTGCTGCTCCTCAGCGTCTCCGCTCCTCAACGACTTCCAGCTTGCGGAAACATGCGTTCAGCACGTGTTGCGACACGCTTTTCATCAAAAGACTGTTTCTCGACATTGAACAGACACCTTGAACGGTCGTGTTTCTCGTTTACGAAGAAACAGGGTCTGAAAGCTCGACTTCGATGAAAAGACTAGAGATACGAAATAATGGCGAAGTTATTGAGTACCGGTTCGTTTATGGTACTCGAGAAACTGCCGAGTCGAATTGTTCGAACACGTGTTTCGTTAGACGGAGAAAATAGGCAGCTCCGCTATTATAAGGGTACATGTTTTTTTAGACAACGTATTTACACGCGAGCCGTTGGACTCCTTTTACACGAAAACATAACCTTTCGAACCGGACACTTTGGGACGCTGGAGTCACGATAAACTGGCGCTAAACCGTCTGGCGTCTACGTAGGTGTCGGTTAACGTTTAACAATTTCCAGAGTCCAGCCCGGATACACCAGTTACCCGACACCTAACTTACACGTCCATACCCTCGATAATTAGATACCTCGAGACATTTGACAATTTAAAAATTATTAGAACCTATGAAACGTAAGACCTATAACGTGGAACCTATGTAACATAGCGTATATGGGATTTAGGACTTGTGAAACACAGAACCTAGAGTGTACCAACATAATGATTCCCTCCTTGTTAATTACCCAGAACTTTGAAAAGTCTATGAGTATAAATAACCTTAATCATTTTCTTCCACCGAAAATAGCATGAATTTTTGCAACATAGAACGATCCGACTTGGCAAAGAGCCACCGACGATCACTCGTCGCCACATATTTGTACGACGTTTTGAGAAAGGAGGGCGTTGTCGTGGGTGGAAGCGGAATCGAGCTAACCGATGTAAGAATGGGTCGCAGGAAGCCCAGCAACGATTCCAGGCAACGGAAATGTCTCCCGTAAACTACTAATCACCATAAACCACTGGGATACACGTGTTACGAATTCTCGGTGTAGAGGAATCACCGCGCTTTGCGTTTAACTCCACCCTGCATTTGTTGCTCTCCCGGGGAAACCTCCGAACATTTACCTCCACGTTCCTCTTCTTCCGCATGTTCCTTCGTGTTCCATCTTTCGATCTCGTTCCTCGTGCGTTCAATAGATCGTTTCTAGTCGTATCGTGTGAAAGTTTATCTTCGAATATCTAACCATTTGCACTTCGTTCTTGGAGAACCGTGAAACACTGTGTCACAGTCGCAAAATGAAAATAATAATGAAGACTATACTATTGTTATCATGTAAGGTGAATTGGGAATGAACTGCGGAATCTACTCATCGTAAAAAAACTAAAAAAAAAATGATTAAAGATGTAGAGAATAAACTCAGCAACTTTGAGTGCAGTGCCTTATGTTTATATTGTCCTGCAACTCAACCCGCGTGGCAAGAACAGTGCACTCTCAAAGTGCAACAAAATCCCGTCAGTTAAAAATCCACGCTTTATCGCTCCCAGGCCATTAACCGTAAATCAAACATTAATTTACATAGAACAATACTGCGAAGAGTAAAAAACAGCAGAGTTGATATGACCGCAAAGAAGAGGCATCGAATTGAACGGAGTCGGCGAATTGGCAACAATTTACAATGTCCATGTTCGCCAAACCGAAACTCAACCGCGTGCGATTGATTGCGAGTTGCTCGTTCCTGGGTTGCTCGTCCCATCCTCCCCATAATTCCAGCTAATCTATAGCGAAAGGTTCGCCGCATCGCGTCGGTGCATAATAATTTCGGGATGTCCGCGTTCGGAAACGGATCTTTCGGCGCGCTTGTTCCTCCGTTTCTTTTTCTCCGCGAGTCGCTTGTCGACGCCGCGCCGCGGCGTTGTACGGCCACGGTCTTCGTATCACGATAATTCCGACTAATCTATCGGCGGTGTCGATGGGCAATCGATTGCACGAACGGCCGCGAGGAGGAAGAGGGGATCCGTTGCAACTGCAGCCGCCCCGCTGTGGAGAGTTTAGGGGAACAAACACGCCCACGAGGTAACGCATCCTCCTAAGTCGTCGACACACCGTACCAAGGCACAAGACACCGTCTTTCAGAGGCGAGACGACCAGGAGGGTGTACAGGAGGAGACATTCGTCTCGCATTAGCATATACACGAGGAACCAGAGAAGCACCGGCAAACTGAGATAGAGAGAGAGAAACAACATCTATTCGCTTTACGGGTGGAGCCTCTTCTCCTACCTTTCTCTTCAACTCGCTGGTCCCACGGACGATAAGACTAGATCGTTATTATTCGCGGTTGCGAGATCCCCGTGGCTTTCACATCCACCTGCCGACGATCGCTGCCGATCCATTCGCGAACTATTGCGAAAATGTGTCACGACTGGGATCGCTACATCTCTTGTATGCAGTTAGCACGTGGGGTAACTAGGTTAGCCTTGGGACTTAGGTAACCTAGAACCTTTAGAGATGACCTAAGAGAGAAACCACGAACCGTAGGATCTATGAAATCGAGTTCCTATGGAAGCTGGGATCCATGAAATCTTGAATCTATAGCACCTGTGGAATCATAGCCTATAAAACTCGGAATCTATGAAACCTATAGCAAGAATGCGGCAAGAGTCTAACCTAAGCACTTTTATTCCTCGTATCGCAACACGTGCAAAAATTACTCGGAACTATAACTATAGCTGTGTTCTCGCGCGTAATAGAAGTCGCGGCAAATGGATTTGGATGTTCTATAACGCTGTTGCGAAATTCTGCACGGTGACATTTACGCAAAAGTCACGGGCGAGTATCGTTCGTAAAAGTGTCACGAGTCTTTTGACGATCGCCAGCCGTTCGAGTTGTGTAAATAGCAAGAAAGAGCAGGGGAATCGTTCGAGGCTCGTCACCTTCCCCTCGTTCGCAGTCGGAGCAATAAAGTCGTATTGTTTTTGCGGCGTTTGCGTCGCTTTAACGCCCGGCAATATAACCTTAACAGCTCTGGCTAGGGGAAAAAAGGGGAGAACGAGACGGATAAAGAGAGCGATAGATCCCGGTGACTTTGTGCCCAATACGGCGCCAGAACCTTCGCAGGTCCCGATGGTGCAGCATGGGTCCGTGGTTCTTGGACGTTGTACATCGTCGGACGGTCCATGGGTCCGGATGCGGCTGGATATACCTCCTCGTATACACCGAACGACCCAACCAACCCGTTAGACCCTCGTAAAATTTTTTTTCTCGATCCTTTTGCTCCGATCCTACGGAGCAAACGGTCCGCTATAGCTTCGACGTCCGAGGATTTAATTTGGGCGACTACGTTCTCGTTCCATCCACCCTTTCTTTCTCTTTCTGTGCCGAGTCTTTTCTTCTATCTCGTTGTTCGCCTCTCTTGTCTCTCGATTCTTATCCGATGGTTTATCATATCCACTCCTCGCTGTCAGCGAGGAATATCCTCGTCGAGCTCGTTTTTATCCAGTCCAGGATTAATACGGCGTTATTAATAAAAATCTCCGCGACTTTCGGCGAATTGCCACTCAGAAATAAATCGATCGCGTTTAACGGCGGCAGGTGGCTCGATCGTGGAATGCGTTCGGTGATTTTTCTTCGTGAATCGTTCACGTTTCGAACACCCTTTCTTCCCCCACCCCATGATCATCCGAGTTAAACGGGTAGCTCTCGTACGAAGAGAAAGGCTTATCGTCTTCGCCTTTCGTGTTATCTTCCAGTACAGAAGGTGTTAATTAAAAAGGAGGACGACTCGTCGAACTCTGGTACTTATCGTGTCGCTTAAGTCGTTTATCTCGTCGACGGCCATTTGCCGGGTGTAAACATTATTGACGCGATAATACGCGTCCCATTGAGCTTTCTGACGCTTTCCTACGAACGGTTCACAGGCGAGCACGTGTCGTCAAGATATACACGCTCGTACCGATTTTTTGTGGCCACTTCAAAGCTACACGAGACTTTTACGATCGTCCCTCCTTCGCGTCGAAGAAAGATCCATTCGAAAGAAAGGCTGCTCGTAGCGAAATACAAAGTGTGCAAGATGGCCAGGAATGTCGGTCCGAACGATTCTACCCGGAGTCGTACACTCGCTCGGTATTTTCGTTACCGCGCCAGATTACGTATTACGAAAGCAAAAATCGTGTATTAGCCGAAAGGACTCGCGAGATAATTACTTCGGGCGGAAGCAGTATTTCACGGCGGAAAGGTACAATTCCCTCGAAAAGCAGTATTTCGGGCGTTATCTAACCTCGGCCTTAAATCTCCTTATGGTCGTGCGAATCGGTAGGTAAAGCTCCCTTCCCCGGGGTATTTATCATGAACAGATAGGCGGTGCACGGGCACCGATTTTTTCGTCGCTATAAATCTCCGAGGACTCGCGGTCGGACACCCACCGTACGTATATATCCTAAGGGCGAGGCAAATGGCCGTCTTGTCCCGATTCACGGACGATGTAAACGTTTAAACGGCGTTACACGGAGGCAGAAGAACGAAGAGTGGTGGATGTTGTTTCCTCTGCGCGGCGTTTCAACAAAATTTCGTTGTTCCGACCGAAATATATCCGGGACATCCGAGCCGTGACGGGCCGGGTTCCCCAGGAATCGAGTCGGGGCTCGAATGTCGCGAGCGGAGGCACTAAGTGGAAATTGTTGTCAAAAACGGCGGGGTCGGAGCGCGTATACCGGTTCGACGGTACCAACGTGCCCGCTGGCTCATATATTTCGGGGACCCGCGGTACCCAAAGCGAGCAAACGTGGGCGTGAGGGACAACAGACACCCATACACCCATGGACCTCGCGTATGGGTCTTACCTGTATCCTACCGACACCTATTAGTCTGTTCGTCCACGATTCGACGCTGAGATATTAACCCTTTCAACGCGGTAAACGTCCACTCCAACGAATTTCTTCCATATAGTCTCCAGCTCTTCGACATTTCGTTCGCTTTGCACTCCTTCATTTCTTTTACCAGCTTCTTACAATATAGATAAAGGGGTTCTCAATAAAATGTATCGCAACAGTGAGGAGAATGTGACAGATACATTTTTCAGTTATTACAAGTGAATGAATACATTCAACCTGTTTAAGATGTCGAGCCATAGGAATACAAAGGATTAACCCTTTGCACTCGAAGGGAATTTGACTATTTATAAACAGCAACTTTAAAACTTAGTTAAAAAGTCAAATGAATTTTCTTGAGATTATTATTTCTTTACTAATAATTTCCACTATTGTTTGTTTCACTATGTTTATACATCACACGTGTCGTGTTATAGAATCAGTTAAAAAATGCTTATTTAAAATTATTGTATTAAATATAATGGTGATTGTGAGTCACCTCTCGAGCGCACATGGTTTAAAATGCTGTTGATTATAGATAAATAGTTATTACTTTGGTACCCGACTTAAATCCTCGAATATACTTGAGAGTATATTTGTTATTGCAAGAATTAGAATTGGAAAAGTGACGTAGAATGGTTAGAAAGAAACCAAGGGCAAGATCGGTCACCATTGAGAAGGCGATTCATTGAGAAGGCGTCGTGGCGGCGTGAATGGGCACCTCGGCGCGACGAATTATGCGAGCACCGGCCAAGATGTTTATCGTCCGAATGAATTGAAGAGCGTAGAACGAGACGAAGGGGGCGAGACGAAGCAGTGCTCGGGGGTGCGGCGAAACAGTTAACCGTAGGGTGGCGTGAAGTTTCGTCAAAGGTGTTGACACAAGGGGAACGCCGCGGGTGGAGGCGTTGCTACAAGCCGTCCTCATTCACACCTCCGCCTCTCTCGTTTCCTCTCCGCGATGCCAGAAGAGACCGTGAACAGAGAGGTTTACCTCTCTACCGACGTGATCCAATCAAGATTTCCATGAACACGAGGTATCGGTTTATAACGCGAAACCGGAACGTACGAACACCGGAACGGGGCTCGGTGAAACGTATATTTCTGTGCTTTTAGCCGTTGCAAAAGAATTTTTAATCGGTACCTACCGATTTGCACTATGGATCATACAAACGGCAACGATGCGTTGAATTATGCGATAGGAGAACTAATTAATTTAAGTATGCGATATATGAAGACCCGTAAATGAAGGTATCGTATAACTTCTTTCAAAAGCTGATAGATCGTCAGGGATTTGAAAAGCGTTTCACTTATTTTTTTTACCTTCAGAAAGGAAGGGAATTAATTATAACCTTGTGGTTATCTGACTATTATCCGTTAATTGCAGAAGAAAAATGAGTATTCAAGTTCCAATTGAACGTTCATTTCGAATAATTAATTAGAAGAAATCAGATCTTCGTTTCTATGTGCACAGATAACGAAAAGATTTAGTGTCCCTGAAGGAATACCGGTGCGTGGAAAAACTAAAAGTACAATTTGTATATAAATAAAAACGGCTATAAAAGTTTCCGTTGTGGATGCAGATGGTTATAAAAATAAAATTACATCGTCCGATTCTGAAAACGAAGTCATGTTTCCTATTAATTAATTCCGCGGCGTGTATTAGTGTTTCCTTTTTCTTCATTAATTTCCGTTAATTAATATGTATAAAATTCTTAGGAAGTCCTTATTAAGTTTAGATGAAACACGCTGGAAGTAATATTGCATTATCTCGATGAAAAGCAAGAGGTCCCTACGGTTCGGTTATTCGATTTCATTCCCATTCATATCTACCAGGCTTCGCTGATTTATATTTATAGAATTCCTACCACGCAGCGTGCTTTATTATGCTAATTGCGAGATAAAGTGTGCTGGAACTAATATGAGGTTAGCTTGATGAAAAACGAGGAATTCACATGCTTCAGTTATTAAATTTTATCTCCCTATTTTCTACTTAGTTTCACTTATTTATAAAGTCTTTAACAAGTAGCATTCCGATTTATACTTCGATAAAGTGTATTTCAATGAATATCACATTAAATATACCCACAATAAATTTTCTCATTCATATTCTTTCAACTTTCTTAAACTTGGTAAGATTAAAAATCACGAACGTTAACAGTTGCATGCAGCAACGCGAACTTCGAGAGAGAGAGAGGGAGAATGAACGTTGTCTCATTATCGGACATTAAGATCGTTCGGAATTCTCGATCGATAAAATTAGTCGTATTTGTATGCTCATCCGGCGAGTAAGGTGTGGGCCACAAAGAGGGCTGAAGGGTGAGTAGGTGGAGCGGAATAGGACCACCCAGCCCGTGTCGGCAGCGTTAGTGTTAGCATAACGCGTGGGCGCCATTCTTTTCTCCTTATACCTCTTTACCCTCCTCTTACATCCCTTTCCGGGTCGGCATAAGTCGTGAACGTCACCGTGGCTCTGTCCACACCGAGGACTACTACCAGGGCCGGCCATTTCGAAAATGGCGCCCAAGGTGAGATGTCCTTTCTTTTCCCAGCAATAAACCATCCTGAAAACGACCAACTTGCCCCTTTCTACCATCGCGCATTCCGGCTCGCCTTTTATTCTGACTACGATTCCAAGATGTACATCCGGATGTATGATAAATTTAATTTACCTTGAATCGATAAAATTGAACAAATGTACAAAAATATTTTTCGAGACGAGAAGGTTCGAGAGTGTCTTCTTGATCGCTCAGCGACAAAATCCGGGCCTGAGGAATGGCATCCAAACGAGCCATTAGAAGTGCAGCAAGATTTTCAAGGGAGATCATTAATAAACGGCCGAGTCACCGTGTAACCGATCCGCCATTGTCTCGCCGGATGAATGAATTAACCTCGTTCATCCAGCCAGACGATGGATTCTCAGAGACGAAAGGAACGTTTCTGCCAGACACGAGCATCGTCACGGAAGATCCGACGTCTGCTTTTCATATCGAACTTCCTCTCCGCTGCAAAGCGGTACCCTTCAAAGCTCGACGAGAGCTTATGAATAATTCTAAAGGACCCGGCGAATAATCGATAACTTTGTGAAGAAACGCGTCAGCCTGTGTCAGAGTGCAACGTTTCCCTTCAAAAGTATAAAAAGGAACCTTTTAATACCCGTACGAGACTCGCGAAGTGTCTTTGAGTCCCCTCGAAAGATACTCTCGAAGTTGTATCTCGTTGTTCTCGATAACTGCGGAACAGATTCAAGTTCGTTAACTTTCGATATCTCACAAATTTTGTAAAAGCTCCAAATTTGTTGGCGAACGGTACTCGGGGTTTGCTAAACATTTCTTCACCGCTGTTCTTATCTCTCCTCTAAAAACATCACGCGATTCCGCACACTTCTCGCTGGAAACAATCATTTTCTCCGGTCGAGCGCTCCGGCAACTTTCTCGCGTAAACGTTCGTAATATCCGTTCCATTTGTTGGCGTCGAAGACGCTGGCGGCGGTTCTTCGTAACGGCAAACTTTCCTCTGGTAAGCAGCTCGATCATTCCTCGCGCGGAGAAGAGAAAGAGAGCAACCCTCTCGTTCGTTCATTTGTTTGCTCGTTGATTCGTTTGCCCCGAGGGCTTTCGTGGATTCAAAGACTGACTCGTAGACGGTCTCTGAGAACGATGCTTTTTCCGTTTCTCTCCCTCGACCGGCGTTCTCTCTCTTTTTTCCTTCTCCGACGGGGTTGTAAGGGGACGATGGAGAGCCGAAGCGAACAGAAACGGTTCCCCGGCCCGCGATTCCAGCAGGTTCATTAGCGCTGCTGTCCTTTGATTAATGGCCGCCGGAGGATACCACTCGCCACCGGTTTTCTTACAGATCATTTCACCGTCGCCTATCTAGATGGTCGTTAAGATGATCCTCCTACGAGCTTTAACGGCCCGGACAGGCTGCGAATGAAATCGCGCCCGGTTACGACGCTTCCTATTACCAGTTTACGCGAGTTATCACCTGCTATGTCGCCACAGGTATCGTCCGTTGTCGAATTCACGATCGCGATCGAACCTTATCTTTTCGTCACACACTTCGAATGCTCTCGTTTCCGCGAAACATTCGTCAAACCCTTCGCTACCGTACAGCTGCTCGTGCACGCTCTTGATTCCGCATCTCGACATTTGCAAACATTCCAAATTCTAATTTATACATTTTCAAATTTCTTGAATTAACAAATCTCTAAATAGCCATATCTCTAGGTTCGCAAATCCGGTTCCTACATTCCAAGGTCTCCAAATTCTGTAATTTATCCTTAAATTGTCAAAATCAGTAAGTGAGCCACCGTCCTTGTTAACCATATTTTTCTTAAGAAAACTACACTTGCTCTTCAATACTGCAATGTCTATTTTTAACACACTGATTTACCGCAATACGGTAGGAGGATGAAACTCGTGTAGAACGAAACTGCGGATATACATTCATCGATTGATACACAGAGAGATTCAGACAGATGAAAGTACACGATATTACGGTATTGTCTGGCAATAATGACGAAGAAACATTTGCAACGAAGTCTCGTGTACCGTTCACCTGTAGACAAGTTCGATTCCGATCGAAAAGTTCGGAATATCGAAAACACGTAACACAGCTCGTCGAACGTGCGCTTCAATTATACCAGACCAGCGTATATATATACCATAAGTTGTAGCGGCAATTTGCCTTGTGTTATTTCCACTATTGTTTTCTCCGGCCCTCCCGTTTTTCCCCGTTCGCCTGCATCCCAATTATTCGACGCCCCGGGCCGTTCGATCTCGCCATTATCGGATGACACGGACCCGCGCTTTTATGTTTAATTGATATTTTTCGTAATTCCCCCGGAATCCAATACAGAAACGCTCCAGCGAACAGATATAATCCCAGGCTCGACATTGCTCTCGTTAAAATATTTCCGATCGAAAATATTGCGGAACGGTGAAATACAGGCTCGTGCAAAAGCAATCGTACATTGTGTTAGACCTTTCTTTCGAGCGTTAAGATTGGACAAAATTAATCTAATTCCGGTGATAATAATTGTAGTCTAAATATCTGCTCCCAGGCAATTAACTGGGACTCCAGAGATCTCTAAGATAGAGGCTGATCTTCTTTCGGTAACTCGGTAATAAATAACGACCGTCGTAAAAGCTCGTAAAATCTGATAATATCTTGAAAAAGGAGAAAAATGTTTAACCCCCCTCTAACCCGTTCCGACTGTTGGCGGCGTGTCCGCGTCGAGTTTCCCTTGCGAAAGGCGGCCGCATTTTTCCGTCCACCCTTTTGTTCTCGATTTATCGGGACACGAGTCGAGAGCTATACGAGCGAACCCACCGCGACCGTCGAAAATGTTCCACGAAATTAAATGAACAATTCGTTACGAACAGCAACAATGGTTCCGCGTTGAAATGGCCCTTTTCCTCCCTACGGGCCCAGCTTTTCGTTCGCGAACTCTATTAATTAATCCGTATTTATTCACCTCTCGAGAGGCGTTTCAAACTTTCTTAACCAATATCGGATGAACGTTGTCACGATAAATCTGTTGCCCTACGTAATTGGTACGACTTCCGTGTTAAACCAGTGGGATCAAGCCCGAAAGTTTAAATATTAAAATCTTGTACCGAGAGTGTATATTTGTCATGTACTAATTATAGTGATCTACGCAGGTATTTCTACCAGTGACACACTTATCTCTATAATATGTACACGGTATAAACTCATAAAGGAAGAATTAAGCAGATTTACCCCCAAAGGTCGAGCACTTACAAGGGTATCGTTTTCAAGTAGAGCTTTCGCAAACTCGGGATTAGCCTGGCATGGGGTAGTCCGTGTGAATCGCCGTGAAAATTCGTGAAATCGAGCCTCTCGGTCAGCGAGGCCCAAACTGAGATACGATCTGTTCTTAACGATCGTTTAACGACGGCCATGGGGTTCGAGCAGTGGCGCCAGGCCCCTGGCGTTGCGGTGAACGTAACACGGAGCCAGAAAAGCGCTAATAAATTTTCCAGAGTCGGTATTTCCTGTCCGTATATTTCGACCGTTTTTAAGTCCGTTACGACCGCCGCGAAAAAATATTAGCAGTAAATTTTCCCCGTCGGACTAGTCTCTTCCTGTCGTTCGAATTCTCGCCGGTATAAAATTAGATTCCTCGCTTATCGTAACCCACTCTGTCTTCGTTAAACTTAATTAACACCCAACCTCGCATCTTTTTTTGCTCGTAAAATTATTACTATCGAGAACAAGAAAGTGGAGTCGCGCATTAACAACGCATATGAAGTTATCACTCCGTAATCGGAGTTTCTTCTTTCAAAGGGCCAATTAAAGAATAATGCTCGATTTACGACGCGCGATTAGCTGGGTCAGTATATTAGCACCGCGTACAAATTGATGTGCATCGCTTTCAAGATTTACGATTTGCCGATCCGTGGAAAAAGCGAAAGATTGTCACGTTTGTTATTCGCATCGACTGTTACGCAGCCGTAAAAGACAGGCCTCTTCTTACCTGCGCGATCGACCCTTACTCGAGGGGGAGCTGGAAGAAGCGGAAGTGGGCTCCAAGTGAACCAAGGGAGAAAACGGTTCGGGACAGGTTATGGTTCCCCAAGTATAGCAACGGCTCGTTAACGTAAGACAACCGAGGCGATAGCGATCGACTAATCTTCGCCGAGGCGAGCCTGCCTAGGCTCAGCGTTTTTGTGCGTCTCCGGCAGAAACGCTTCGTGAGCAGATTATCCGGCTCGACGTTCTAAGAAGAGCGCATATGTTGGGACAATTAGAGACTCCCGGGACAGACCCGGCTAATTCTGTTTGATTCCTTTGCTGTGCCAAGAGTAAAATCCTTTGGAATTATTCCATGACTAATATGTCATCGACCTGAAGGACTTTATAAAAAACGATATGAAAATCAGCAGAAATAAAATTCTTGAATTTTAAAATCAAAAACAATGCCAATTAATTAGAACAAACATAGCTCTTTTACGCGTTACAAGAAAAGCTAGGATTCACATCGTACATTACAGGAAGGCGCTCTGCTTTTCACAAAGATACAATAACTCGTATCTCTCGGTACGCCCTGTAAAGTGCGAATTAGCAATTAAGCGGTGCAATTAGCGGGCGGTGCTCATTATGGAAATTTGCCGCGCGACTAAATGCTTAATACAGGACCCAGCGTGTGTCTCTCCGGTCTCGTTGAATTCGTAAAGAAGAGAGCGCCAGCCCGCATATAACTAACAGGCTAAGAGAGGAAAAGCCGCTGGCTGTTGGTTGGTAAGCGACGTACATACGTAAACGTGGGATCCCGGCTAGAAAACGCGACGGTCTGCGTGCATCGTGCACGCGGGAGAACGTTCGGTGTGTAAGAAGCCGGTGGTGTGTGCCCTAAGCAGACGGACGGATCGCGTGTCGATCTACGTTGAGATATTTGTTACTTTACAGTTGTATCACGTTTTTCGCGTGGAAAGAAAGCCATTGTTTGTAGTTCGTACACGCTACGCCCGCTCTGCTCGACGCGCGATCGAGGATGCGGAGAACCCGTCGGAACCCGCTTCCTACTCTCGTCAAATCCACCATTTTGATGGTCATCGACAAGATGGCTCCTCTTCTGTCGTTCCGCGCTCGCGACTTACAGAAATGCACAAAACCAACAGTACTGAATTCAACTTTTCAATTCCATTCAAATTCATACACATCTCTATACATGCGTGTTATATTAATACACGTGTAAGAAACATTTACGATAACTCGTGTTTTACGTACATGTATAAAACATATACATGTACGAACACAAAATCTTCGTAGTGGTTCAGTTGAGCTTCTATCGACCGGCGCAATTGTTTAAACCTTTTAATTAGCCCATTGTTAACAAGACTACGAACGAGTTTTATTAATAACTCACTCCTGTACGTCGTAACTGATAGGATCAGGGCAAAGAACGTTAAATCGTCTGTCTAGTTCGTACAAAGCGAGAGAAGCACGGTCCGTGACCGGGGTAAACGATGCTACACGCGAGTTCTTCGGGAATTCTCTTGGAGAGAGCACACGTGGCGACATTCACGAGGAAGCAAGCCGAGGACGGTACGACCTGATGAATTCGTGAGTCGACGTTGATATTTCAGTGTCAGCGTCGGCAGTTTTTGTCATTTGTACCGGCAGCCTTCAGCACCGAATCGCCGTGTATACCCCTGACGCGTCGTCGTCGCGCTAAATCGAGTTTAGACTCTAATTACGCGACCGCAACGCCATTTTCGGATGCCTCGGTCCGTGCGCTGTCCACGGTAATTAGAGAACGCGTCGCCTAAAAACTGAAGCTAATTTTTTTCAAGAATTTTGCCTCCTAGCGAGATCTGGTTTACACGGATAGTTACGGTTTCGCGGTGGGATACTATTCTCAATTTGCACCCTGGATACTTATCCGAACCAGGGTAATCGGTACTAGATTCATAGATAAAGCGAAAAAAGGTTCGACAAATATTTGCGGAAAAGGATTTGTATAAGTAGGCGAGGCTTAGGACATTACACCGGGCCTAAGAGTTCAGGTTTTGTTTCGACTGGGTCGTTAAGAGAGTCGATTGCGGAACACGAAAACCTTTCTGACTCGTTAAATTGCGCGGCCAGAAAATAGATACCGTTTTATTATAATTACTCGCGCGGAGAGGTCGGTCGAATTCTAATCACGTTTGAAGTCACAATCGTGTCGATCGATCATTCTCTTACGAACCTGCTCTACGTACGCCTACTTTGCAACCATGATTAGCCACAGTCGTCAGGAATAATTACGAGCCCACATCGTCGAAACACGTTTGATCCTCGACGTAGCAAACGAATCGAACGAACGGAATTAGTTGAACTGCCTATCGTGCCAGTCTTTAATTGTCCTAACATATGCACTGTTCTCGGAACGTCAGACGGGCGAATGTACCGTTCGTTAAATGATCTGTTAAATTATGCGATCCTTGGAAATGAAAGTTCTTCATGACGGTTCAAGTCGTACCTCGGGGCCGTGTAAAATGAGTATCAATCAGGTGCCACGAGGTGGAATAAAATTTTGAAAAAATGCAAAATAGAGCACGCGTGAATTATTCTTTATCGAAGAACGTGATTGTAGTAGTAAGTAACGATCTTTCGGGGAGGAGAATTTGACGAGCGTGAATCCTAAAGTCGAAAAGCGAGTGGGACAGGAAAGAGTGGGGCGAGACTCGAAGGAAAGGGACATCGCTCGATAATTTGACGTTACATGCGAGCATAATTATCGGAATACGGGTAGCACGGGTATTTTATGAATTTTAAAGCGTACAGCTGTTGTCACGCATCGATACGAGCGGTGAGCCTAAAGGCAGTCTCTCGATGCCGCAACTCGCATTTGCAGGTCGTTTGTTTGACAACCAGTCGCTAACTGATACAACGTAATGAAGAGGACGAGGGTAACGAAACCAGAAGTGGGGTCGGTGTTGGTTCTTCGAGTGCCCATTGGATTCCTATGTATACACGTCCAAGGAACCGGCCAAGTTTCCGAACGGAAAGGGCGTACCGGATGTTTCAGCTCGCCACTTTAAGGGACATGTGGCCGGACAGATAGCCATCGGTCTTGAAGCTAATTAGCGTTGCACAGTGCGAACAAGCAGTCACCGATCCAACCACGATGTATACGTAAACGCGTGTATTCCGAGCGATGGCAAACGCCCTTCTACTTTTCTTATTTTTTTTTTCTTTTTTATTTATTCCTCCTCTTGCTTCGCCACGGAATACGCTCGACTACTTCTTCTTCTCGACGCACACCGGCCCCACGATCGACGACCGACCGTCACGAACGATTTCGCGGCCAGATACCGAGCCGACGTTTCGTCGTTCCTCGTTATTACTCGCATAATTTCTCCGAAGCTCCTCGCTCAAGGCGCGGCAAAATTACGGGTAAACGAGGATCGACTGACTCCGCTCGTGCGTGCAAAACTCGCGTGTACGTGCTCGTACACGCACACGAGAGCATTACCCATACCCGTAACGCGACATCAATCACCAGGAACAGAGTTCCGTCATGGCCCGTGCACGGGGAGATTCTTCGAATGCTACTCGATGCTTCCGCGGTTCAACTTGATTCTTATTATTACTGGAATTTGTGAGAAATGAAGATTGCCGACTGTGAGAGTTGGACCGATGATTTAATACGTATCCGAAACGAGGATCTGGCGATACAGGAATTCGAACGCGTACGGATTTGGGGATACAGGAATTCGGCAATATAGAAATTCAGGGATGTAAGGGTACAGACAAGTGACAAATAGCGAAGGAAAAATGAAATCCTAGAAGGACAGTGAAACGAGGAGAAGCGAAAGTCGAGGATTTCGAAGAAGGAACGACGAGCACGAGAGAAGATGCCGAAGGAAGATGACGCCAGCTTGGCGCATCCGATCTGCGACACCCAGCCTGCTCCATAAAATGTGAACCTTGCTGATCCACTATCAGCTCCTAACTTCCTCGGTGTCTCCGTAACACGATGGAAACGGAGTCACAAGAAGAAACCTTGAAACGGGTAGGCAAATCGGTTATCCCGAGGATAGAACGTTGAAAGGCCAGTATTCATGGGACCGTGAAACGAGGCAGTGCTAATTACCGACAGACGAGGCGTACGTAATAATCGCGGGCAGAGCTGGAAATATATTTCTCAGTGTCTTCAAAGCGTGCAGGAGGCACAAAGGGGCGACAGGTCGTTTGGCGAGTCTCTCTGGTGAGGATAAATGATCACCCGCGAGCTGAATTCGAGCCGAACCGAACGCGGTCTAACGTTCCCGTTGCTACCGTCTTCTGCATCGGGGGCATCGTCCAATATAATAAGAAGGCAATTACGCAGGGAAACGAGACACCTATAAATAGGCGAGGAAAGGTTAGGCTCGAAACAGAAAGAAACACCGTGAAACGAACAGGATAAGGAGAGGAGGCGGAAGAAGAAACAGTTAATTTGTTGTGTATCAGCGGCAGCAGCACCGGCAGCTACGAGAGACAACCTCTCGCGAATACACCGGTCCTTCCTCTCAGAAAATAACTAGAGATAATTACGAGCATAAATCAGAGTGTTAATATTCGGGGGCGTAGGTAGGAGGTGCAGGTATATCTCGTCTGTCTATATAGGTAGGTAGCTCTCGGTTATGCGTGCGCGTTCGTACGCGCGAGTCGAAGCGAGAACAAGGGTCGAGGGTAAGAAAGAAAAAAAGAAAGGCTAGCTAACCGAACGAGAGTCTTCCAACGAAATAATGCCAACTACGGATCGGTAGATCATTCGTGGCCAGAGGATACGCCTCCTTGTTAGCCAGGGTTTACTTAGTCCTGCGACGCTGCCACGACGTGCGTTACGCCCGCTAATAGCCCATCGGTAACGAACTACCGTCGGCATTTCTCCTCGTGACCTTTTTAGCGAAGATTCGATCTCGCTCGGGAAAATCATTCAAATGCAATTCAGAAAGAATCCCAGCAGGGAGTTTTAGTAGTACGCAAAAGTCTAATGAGCTAGCTAAGATCCATATTTTCAAGTATAGGCTGCACGCTAATTTAGATATGTGGAAAGTTGAGAATTCAAATTTAGGAATACTGCAATAACTTTGTTCGACTCACGATACTTTACGAGTATACAGTCAGTCCTCTCAGTTCCCTGCATCGTTTGAACGGGGTGGTACGCATCGAATGATCGTACCGGAGGATCGCTATTCGTGGCAATTTAATTACGCCACGGTATTTTCGATGTTTTTCTCGGCTCTGTATCGGCAACAGGTATCGAGAGGCGAATCAGAAAAAAGAAGAACGCACAGTGGCGTTGAAACACTCATAACAGGTGGACCGATGGCCGAGCCGAAGATGCATCTTCGAGGTGGGCGGTCCCACACTCCTTAAATCAGCCTGCAGCCACCATAACATTAAAACTGCCCCTCTCACGGTCCGGCTCTTCTCATCGACCTGCCGTTTATTTGTTTGCTTAGAGCGAGTAATTAGAATCCGATACAAATGGTTATTATTTATCGGCGAGATAGGGAAGGAGGTGGCAGCGAATGCAGAAGTAGTAGGTAGGAGGGAACACCTTCTGATTGCCTGGCGTTATTAAACCGACCAATACCAGCGGATAAATACACGAACGGATGCTGAAGCCTTGTTCAACGGCCAATATAAAGGGTGTCGTGTAACAGATGATACAAGCGGAAGGAGCGAGATTACACGTGGAAGGATAAATCGAGAATATAGAATAAAATTGTTTTGCGCGTTGTTAATAGCTTCGGGAATATTTCGTTGCTGGTATTCCTATTATGAATGTCTTTCTGAATTGCAATTACTCCATGTCGATAAGTCCTGCAATGGCTGTTTATTTTAATGACAAGAAGCTCTTGTCGGTCGAGGAGATTGGATCACACTAGTTCTCGATGAACGAATGAAACGATAGTAGAGGTTCAAGGTGATATGTAGAACCATCAAATTCGTCGGACCACTCGTAGACTGCCTCGCGAAGAATTCTAACAATTTCGTGCGAACAACTACGAGGATTGCGAAGCGATGCGTCAGAGACTTGTTTACCGTCTTGCATCGCAACGGGACGCACGCACAAATCGAACAGGCGAATCAATCGCGATGCCAGACGCGTCGGTTAATAAAGTATAATGGGCACACGGTACCCCGACGAGCGTGTACACCTGACCCAGCGAATACAATAGCTGTCCACGAGGTTCGAGCACCGATCACGTAGACCACGTGTGCGAACGGCTTTTTAATACGGGCTCGTAAAGCATCCGCGAGAAAAGAAAAGCTACGCGCCGTGATTGTCGACGATCGCACAAAAGCGCGGAGAACGAGTTGGTCAGTATCGATGGCTAATCGATGCAAACGAAAAAAAGGGTCATTCGTCTACTCGTGTCGAATGTTCAATCGTCTCTTTATCAATTATTCACCGCGTTCATCTTCGTAGCGGCGAACCGTGAGACACGATTTTTCCGTTCGTTCGGTTATCGGCCAATCGTCTGATTTATTTGTTCGGCAGAAAAATTCGGGCAACCGGGAGAGGAACGACGAGTGGGAGTTACGTTGATTAGCTTCCGTGTTGATTTAATTAACGGGGGAGTAATTGGAATGCCTAGCGTCCCTTGCCCTCCTACAACGACACCCTTCCTGTCGTTTGCTTCACTTTGTCTCCCGCATCCCATCGCCCTCGCATTCTAGCGACCTGACCGTTGCATATTCATCGATGGATTAATATATAGATATATATACGGGTGCCTATACGTCGAATGCAAACAGTGTACCACACCTGAACACTGGTTACACCAAATTTCTCATTCGACAAATACTTGGAACTGGAACACGAAGAGCAAATGTTCAGAAACGTTTACCCCTCACATTGAGCCAATCATTACTGGATCATAACCTAATCCGATTTTTAAACCTCTCAGAATTTTTAAGATTTGATGCACGATGGGTGTACCAAAAGCCCACGATGAGGATACCGTACTCTAGTTCTTCGATAGAACCAAAAAATACGAATTGTAGAACGAACAAATGTCCGAACAAGGGCAGAATTTTTAGCTAAAACATTTTTCCGCGTTTTTCCGCGAAGCACGCAAAAACATTACGCGTGATAGACGGCTTGCGTAGGACGCTGAATGGAGCGAACGCGAAAAAGACCACGGAACGAAACGGAACGCAGCTCGTTGCCAATTTCCAGGAGCGCGAGACCAGTCGCAAAAAGGGGCCGTCGTTGTACGGTTACGTTCGTACGGCGGCCATAGGCGAGCGTATATCGCGGCGATGTTATCCGCAAACACGCGGGTTCGGCCAATTTATCCCAAGGGATGAGGCAGACGTGGGCCGGCGTGGGGTGTGGGGCAACCTTGTCCAGCGGAATGAATTCAGCACGCAGCCCCTGTGCGGTCGAGCCACCTCCATCCCCTTTCGCAAACCACCTCCAGCCATCCTGCTACATCCCCACTTTACAGCCGCTTCATCCCCTGTTCCTTCCTCTCCTACGTTCCACGAACGGCCGTTAAAGGCCAGTTCAAACTATTCGACCAGAAAACGAGCCGTGTTAACGGGAACGATCATGTTGCGAACAGTTTTCATGAACATATGATAATTCGAACGCTTCTTTCCCGGAAATAATGTATCTACCCTTTGCGAAACCTCCTTTTCGAAAATCTATTGATCCATCAATTTTTATTGCAGACAAGATCTTCAAGATTCATGATAGTTATCAAAGACATTTTTATTTATTTGTCTCTAATCTTTCGTTAAGCAAAAATAATCTGAAAAAATTGGGAATACTAAGAGTTTCTTTCAGAAGAAAAGACTAAGCGGATCTGCAACGACCTTCCCCAATCTCCGACAATCTCCTGGATTATATGTATAAGGTATATCAATAGTGTGAATAATCCTTAACTCGTTACTATCGGACACTAGTGATCCGCTCCACATATTGGCGGTTTGGTATACACCGGCTGCCTGATTGCCACGGGGGCTCTTAGATTTATTGACCTGTCAATGGTGGCGCGTGAAAACGGCGAATTTACAACGCCGCAGGTGTTAAGTTCTGCCGTGCGTGTAATAACGGCCTGATCCCAGGCCTACGGTAAGCCACACCGTAATTATATTTCCGAACCTCTGGCCCGCCACCTTTGTCATTATCACCCGAGGCGGTGTGCTCGTAACTCAATGAGATCCATTGCGCGTAAACCTGTGCCTTCATACGGCCACACGATCAAACTGCTCGCGAATCTATCATTTTTTAACGCGTCTTCTTTCGGATGCACGCGATCGAGACACGTAAGGTACCTCGTGAAAAGAATGTCTGACAAGAACTTGAAGGATCAAGTATCCGAAAAGAAATCAAATCAATTCGTTAATTTTTTCACAAATTAGAATGCATGCTCCAAGATGTTCCTTTGCCGAGGTTAATTTTTAAGAAAAAATAACCTTACTATGAATTGACTTGAAAGATTTCTAATCAGTGATGAAAAATTAATTCAAACATTATTCGTTTAAAATTGTCTATCTACTGAAAAGAATATAAGAAAGCCGATTTTTGTTGCTGGATTTTGAAGCACCTAGTTAGGTGCTTTCAAGCAGTCGGTTGAAAATAAATAAAATACTATTCGCGAGGAAACAAAAGCGGATAAAGGATATATCTTACCTTGAGCCGGGCGAGTCGAGGTTCCTCCGCAGCCAATTTCGCCAATGCCTGATAATCCCCTTGCGCCGCTCTGACCAACCACTCCCGTGACTTCCCGTCCAGTTGCTGCTTTCCGATGCAATAATTGGCTTGATTAACAGGGGTTACCAGCGATATTCAGCCACCGGACGATAACGCGAAACGAGACGAAACGGAACGGAGGTAGAACAGAGATTCGTGGCTCGATTAGAAGGGGAAATTTTAATTAAGATCTCGGTACCAGATCGCGCGCATTTATCGTGGGCAACGCGCGATCCCGATGACGAAAGAATTATCCGTTCGAAGGGAGCGCGATAATCACGATCCACGGAAGAGACGATGACGATGATGAACTTACCGAGGCAACGGAAGCGCTGTCATCTTCGTCGGCGCCCTGTGGAGATAAGAAAAGAGTACGAGTCAGTCGACTTCGAAAAATCAACATTACCGGCTACGTCACGAACGACGGGACCCACGGATCGGCGTGCAAGCCTCGAACGTGGAGAACCGGTCGTTCGTACGACCGCTCTATATGGTGCTGAACCATACGGAGAGGAGAAGTGCACTCTCCGCGGTTACCAACGCCCCACAGGGGGGTGAACAGGGAGAAGAAAATGCGTAAAAGCAGCGGGGTGCCGCGCGCCACGAACGCGGCCCGCTCATCAGATTGATATACGGATCCAATAATTGATTCTCTGACGCAAGACCGCAGGAGGTTGGACCAACTTACGCAACCCCTGTCGACCACCGCCGCTCGGACACCGAGTGTTTCATCGGCCTGTGGCTAACTTTGTCTACTCTGCGCTGTTACCTTCAGTCTCCATCGACTCGTACCGATGTGAAATCGCGCTAATGGTTCCGTTTAACCCATTTGCAACGTCAACGCATATATGCTTCATCCTTCAACGAGACAGCTCTTACGCGCATTTTTTACTACCACTCTTTACTTCGATGATTCACAATTATTTATGCATACTTAGTACATCCTTATGAGATGAGAATACATAGGAGATCGAACGTGCAGATCACAGACATAATTATGATATTGTAATCGAAAAATTAATTCGAGGGTTACTCTACCGTACGAGGAAAGCTTC
The DNA here is from genome assembly GCF_050947335.1 of Megachile rotundata. Taxonomy (NCBI): domain Eukaryota; kingdom Metazoa; phylum Arthropoda; class Insecta; order Hymenoptera; family Megachilidae; genus Megachile; species Megachile rotundata. The sequence goes on along the minus strand of NC_134985.1, from coordinate 18,760,564 downwards.
CAATGTTGCACGCATCATTACAGAATGGGTATCGTCCGAACGTTTAAGAACGCAATCGACTCATTTAATTGCTAAATCTTTTGTAACGAATTGCTATATCTAGATTCGCGTGGCAACCCAAGGAAGAGGCAAAGAAAGAGAAGGAACAGAGAAGAGAGACAGCGAGGGGCGGCTGATCCCAAGAACGCTAAACGACTACTCATCCCTGTTAAACTGTTTGTATTTTCACTCGTCACGGCTGCATCGTTCGTTCGAGGTGCTCACATCGACACTCGTATCCGAATCAATCGTGACTCCTCGTAAATTACTTTCAACGAGGGTAGAAGAGGCAAGAGGACGAGCTCTCGAATTCGGTCGAGTCATCATTAGCCCGGGCCCCGATATATCTCTATCGATCGACACCAGCTCGCGTGTCCTTAAGTGAAATCGTGATTCGAGAGGCCGATCAATGGGGCCCGGCTTAAACCGTGCTCGCATAGCTCGCGTTCCTCGCTTAATTTAATTTCGCTTAAATCCCCGGCTATGTTCCTTCGTCAACCATATCGTACAATGCAAATTGCTCGATGGTCAAAGTCGATCTGATTCGCGTGTCACCGCGACATTTTTCTCCGAGCGTTCCCCTATCAATTTTCTCCTCGAACGCGCCAAATGAGAACCACTGACCCCCCGTCGCGTCAGGTGGTGCAGCCCAGCTACGTTCCCAGCTTTCCTGGGCTATACGACCACTCTCTACGGAGTTGTGCCTCGCAAATGCATCGATACACACGACCGGAATAGTCTTTATTATGTACGTGTCCCGAACGTTATCCTACATCAGTGATTCGACAATCGTATTTTCAATAAGCGCTTGTTATTGCTTGGCCGCTTCGACAATAACCGATCGCGGATGGGCCGCAAAATGGATTCGGTTGTCTTCGTTCTTCTCTTCGAGACTTTGAACCTCTCGGTAGAATTAATCATTCTACGAATAAGGATACGCAGAATCATGTACCTAAACTTTACACTCAAATTACTCCAAACGCCAAATTCTTACGTATGCAAATTTTCAAATCTCAAAAATCAAAGACTGAACTTCCTCGAGGCCCCCTTGATAAGCAACTAGGCCATGGCTGTTCGAAGTTTAGCAACATTAAAACTCCTTCGCGGACTATACAGGGTTTGTCCAATAAGTATCCGGATTGATGTCCTAAAATGAAGTGCGTTGAAGATATACGTACATTGAGTTAATAATCTTCAAAGTATGCCCCTCCTGCATCAATACACCGTTGACAGCGGGTTTTCCATTGTTTATACGCTTCCTGAAAGTCGGCAAGCGTAAGACTGTTCAGGCACTCCGTCGAAGCCGCTTGAACCGCCTCAATCGTACCGAAACGATGTCCTTCAAGGCTTCTTTTAATGCGAGGGAACAGAAAAAAAATCAGAGGGTGCCATATCTGGACTGTAGGGTGGTTGGGGTAGTGTTGTGATGTTATGCTGCGTCAGTATCTGTCTCACAATTAACGACGTGTGACTCAGCGCGTTGTCGTGATGGTGCATTTGCAAATCGTCGCGTCGGTTACGGTTGAATGAACAGTGGATTTCGCTAAATTTAATTCCTGTGCAATTAAACGAATGCTTAAACGGCGATCGGAATTCAAAATTTCCCGCACTTTGTCGACATTCGTATCGGATCGGGACGACGACGGTCGTCCAACGCGTTGCTCGTCTTCAACGTCTTCACGGCCATCTTTGAAATTTTTGTGCCACTCAAAAACACTCGTTCTGGACATGGAATCATCCTTGTAGGCCTGACGAATCATATTAAATGTCTCCGTAGCAGATTTATTTAGCTTAACGCAAAATTTAATCGCACAACGCTGCTCGATGTTTCGTTGCATTTTGATTCTCGACGCGAACGTTAAATACGCTTCCACTTCAAGCACGATATAAACGAAACAAATGGTGGAAAACAAATGAACCTAGATTTTTATTATACATAACAACTTTCCGCATCGATCTAGCTAATAGAGATTGCTCCCTGACCTAACAAACTAGCAGAAAAAAATCAGTCCGGATACTTATTGGACAAACCCTGTAAACAGCGATAACTACGTTCGATAATAGTTGCAATGGACGATAACTCCTCATAAAGTATGTATAAACATCGTAACATTCCGTTTCTTGCATTTCTATAACACCCGTCAATGACACGTTGCTTTCGAGCGGAACATTAAGATCCTTGTCACCGGTAGGTTTTGTTATTTTTTAAACGATCAGACATTCGATGAGATTGGCCACGAAAGAGACACGAGAAATATGCAAATGACCAGCTCGTTCTGGTTTTGATCGCAACGACCCAAACAGACGAACGGACAAGTCAGCGACGTTGATGCCGCGACAGCCTCGACCGTATAAATGCGTTGCTTATCAGATAGGCTTATAGGAGGACCGTAATCGTAATAGCATCGCTACGATTCATTCGGCGAGGCAGTACGGGAAAGAAAAGAGAAACCGAGAAGATAGGTCCATCGCGATCGACGCCTCGACCCGTCAGCAGGTTCATTGTTTCTTCGTAATTAATATTTTAATTGAGATCACCAGGAATTAATTAATGCTACGGCGTCGATCACAACCCTCACTGGGAGTCTTGGAGTGCTCGTTTCATCGATCGTAACACGCCGCCTTGTCAGAGAGCCGTATAGAGCCTCGTTCCATGAATTTCGTCGACAATCATGACTTCACGCTGAGCGGAAACGCCTCTCAGATATTATCTAGAGACTAATTTTTTACTCGCTATTTATTCGTATAAGCGTTACGATTATGCGACCGCTGCACTGGAATAACTTAACCACCGCTCTGCTGGACTTTCATTCGACGATACAAGTGTCGCGCGAACGAATACGAGAAACGATTTCATTTTTCGACGAATTTCCATGCGAAGCGTAGGGTAAGTAGTGCGTCTGAAATTGTACGATGGGAAACTCGCTCGCAAGTACATCTACTAATCGAATTAATTTCGCGAACGTGATCGCATTAACGGCACATCCACTCGAAAATCGTACACGTGCTGACTGGCGAGTGTTTCTTTCCTAGATGGACAATGAGAAGCGAGCCATCGAAAAGTACGGTCGCTCTCAGGGTCGAAACGTTTTAATAAACGGACGCGTGCTAACCCTCTAAAGGGGCGTATAAATATATTCGGTTGTTCCAGCACGCGGAAGAAGAGAGACACGGCGTAACAACGAGTCAGAAGATGAAGAGTCGGAGGGAGGGTTGGATATCGGTGAAACGGCGAAAAGGAGTCAGAAAGGGAGAAAGGATAGGTGGGATGGGACGAGAGGCAAAACATGTTGCGGCACGAGCTGCCTCAAGAGCACCGCAGAATTAGCTTTATTATAACCTGGGGGCCATCCATACATGCCTAACAGAGCACGAACATTCGCTGGCCAATAAGCCGAATGCTAACCAAACATTTTCGCGACTCGCCGCACCCTCGAATTTATCCCTGCCACACGACGTGGACGCAAAGCCGGATGGTGGGGACGGGAAAAGGAGGATCGATTTCACGAATTAAAGCTGGATATCCATTTAATGCGCCCGCTAATGTTCGGCCGCGGTGGTCGACTATTAATATACCGGCTATTTGCGGGTACCACTTAAAAGATTATCGACGATTTAGGGAATTATCGACGCTATGGATTACCCGCGAGATATATGCTATATTGCCATCTGTGGCGCACCGTTTATCGAATCGTTTCATTTAATTACAATCAAACGCTTTCTTCTTTATCGACAAGGTCCTCCATTACGAGGCACGGGTGAAGAATTTGCAAGAGCTTGTAAAAATCACTTCTCGGATAGCAAGGTGTTTAGTGACTGACGGGAGAATAATTTTTGAAAGATAGCCCTACAGATGCAATTCAGTGTGCAATCATCTGACCGAATTTAGATCAAGACTATCATAATATTGTCAACATAGGACCAAGAAGATATTTTACCCATTTCTACCCACATCTAATCCCACTGTCAGATTCAAGAACCCGTTCGAATTTACTTGCCGTAGTGGTTCGAATCACCTACAAGACGCTTGCAAGATCATCCATTTACACCGTGCCGTAGTCTCGATATACCCTGACTGTTCTAACGAGGTGATCGTTAGGAAGGAAGTTTTCTAGCGGACGAACGATTAGGCCCGGATTAGCGAGATCGATTATGCGACGCTGTGGATAACGTTCGGCTGATTTATTCCCCTAATGGGCGTTCGCGCATTCATTTCGTGGCCGTACGAGGCAATTCCACGGCGGTTCGTCGGATGGTGGCGACCGTACTGCCGCTGACAGGAAAACTCTCGCTGGGTGATTCAGCGTTCGGTTCGGCGACGCCTCCCAAACCGACCACCATAATGCCTACGCTATCTGCCCACCTACCTAAACGCCATTTCCATCGGCTGCTATCGTCCGAGATCATAATCCCAAGGTTTAGCTCAGGACTCGGACGAAATCGCGCCGAAGTGCAGACCGCTGTTTGGATTTTCGACACGCCGAATGCCAGCGCGAGACTGCCTATGGATATAGCTTGTTTCAGTTCACCCTTTGGCTCTTGGTAATCGATGACACCTTGACTCTATTGTCAAGGACTATGTGCACAACTTTATGCAACTCGTCTATGTTTTATTCAAAAGTAAAAGAATAAGACGTTCGTTGAAAGTACAACCTAGACTACTCGTTAAGTTGTCTATTTCCCTCGCACATACTCAAGTGTCGCAAAGTAATAGCAAAGTACCGTGGAATAACTTGTGGACTTGAATAGTGTCGTGTCGATAACGTCATTAAGCTACCACAGACATAAGCTTATATGACAGTATATGCAGTTGTATTCTGAAAATAATCCAGCTACGAACAAAATTCCAATACTCGACCTATTAAAATGGAGTCGTTGAGCCCGTTACCAATATCGAATGAAGTTCTCATATTGAAATACGAAGTGGATCGGCCGGGCCAGGTTCGACAAGGGGAGTACCGAACGATTACACGACGCAGGAGAAATTCGGCATAGAGACGATTATTAGCCGAGGCTGCTGGTATGGCGTCGGGAGTAATTCATAACCGGTAGCTCGTATTTTCGCGGCGGGCACGTCGAATTTGGTCCGGATGGAGAACATGGAACGTCGACGCTGCTCGTTCACCCCATACCCTGACCACCCATCGTTGACAGGATTATATTCGTACGTACCTATCGTGTTCCTCGGTGTACCTCGGTCCCGCAATACGCGTCGCGCGATCATATTCCCGTCCACTAATAAATTTACCGTGGTACTCTGGCGCACGGCAATCGTACGATTGTCATCGCTCGATTGCTCTGTCGGAAGCGTTAGTGTTTCAATCGACGACTTCTCTGCCGATAATCGACGCTATCGACACGTCACCGGTGAACCATCAGAATGACGAACTACGACATTAACCTATGAACATTAACCTATTCGACTGTTTGGATGGGATGAATATATCGATGAACGACATCGAAAGAAAACGGCGACATAAGAGAAGCTGACGGGGATCAAGGTAAACCGTCTCGGAGCACAGTTTCGTCCCTTAACGAGTTTATCGCATCCTCTTTAACGTTATTAACACGGGCTAACGAACTGGAAATGCCGAGTCATCGAGGTCCTACACCGAACGCAAAGCCACGGTTCCAGCACGTACCGGTACACCTGCGCGTGTGACTGTCTGCGCCCACTCGTGTTCGTATGTAAGTCTATAGACACGGACATGTAAGTGCAGGGCGAGAGCGGGCGTTCGACGGGACAGGTTACGTGTATAAGGTAGGATAAAGGTACGTACAGGTACATCCCTCGGTCCTGTCTGTGCGGCCCTGATACCCCAGTCTCTGGGCTAATTCCGAGGTGTAATCTGCGGGTACCATCTCAATGGATTAGCATATAGATAGCGAGGTGGGCTGACCGTATATATACGCGCCTAGACTACGTCCGGGGACGCAACCCATGTCCGTTTTGCTCTCGTGTCCTCGTGGACGTAAGGGGGTCAGGTCGGTGCTTCGACACCTCCGCAATTGCGGGAAATGGATCCCGTACGCGTAGTATACCCATCAAACGTTTCCCATGCCTAATCGAGAAAACAGCGAATCGATCGAACACGGTTTCCTTTGCGGATCGGGTCGTTGCAAAAGCGACGCGGTCGAGGTATACGATTCGGGAAAGGACCAGTGCTCGATCAAAGGGAAGAGAGAAAGCGTGATCGACAGAAATGGCAGTCTGCCATTGGCAGCGGCCACGTGGGGAGGAGTAGACGAGAGAGGACGAGGACCGAATATTTTGCTGGAGGTGATTCGGTCGCGAGGTAATTTGTGCTCACAGCGGGGCTGAGCAAACATGCGCAACAGGGGTGCCTCGAAAAATTAAATAACCCGATGACTGGTCACATTCTCCGACACGCGGCCGACGTAGCGACCAAGAGGACGTGGTGTACATACGTACGCACACGTACACTATCGCTCAAAAGTATCTGATCGTATGTCGGATAGAACAAATACTTGTTCCTGCTAATTAAAGAAACGGCGAAACCGTATACTCTCGGCGTAAACTTACGGGGAAACTTTCGACTTCTAACAGCGCACCTTATCGTTACGTTTTAATCAATTTCTGAATTATTCATTTTCGATCTTAACAACTTCTGTCCTCCTCGCGAAAGATATTTATCGATATCTGTTATTATGTCGTTACAATACAATGAAAGTTCTATTTATTCATTTACGTAAGACACGTATGCCACAGGTGGTAAAAAATGGCTGTTTCTTCATTGAATATAAATGGAAAAAATTTTGCGACAGGGATGACTAAATACTTTTGGGGGGTAGTGTATGTACCATCGTGTTCTAAGAGATGTCCGCGAGAAGGGCGCCTCGGTTGAATGACGTGGCCCTCTTTCCTCTCCGTTCGCTTCCATTTCCTTCGAGCAGGACCAAGGACGGTCGGATATCCCTAGGGAACAGCAGCGTGGATCCTCGTGGAAGCTAGGACGAGGCCCAGGATTGGGTCCAGGGAAGCGAGCGCCGGCCTCCCGCGGACTTATGAATACAAATAGCCGCTCACTGCGCGACTCAGATTCCTGATAAGCTACGCTCCTGGCTTACCGGTACCATCGACCGGCATAAAGTAAGGGCGAAGGGACCCTTACAGACACCACCGACGCACCACCGTTTAACGGAAGATTATCGTCGCGACGCCGAAAGATTCGCATCGGACGATATCGCCGTTGTATCGGTGGAAAGAAAGAGGCCCGGAATGTTGTGCACCGGAGCACGTGGAGCCACGATCGGATCACGGTCAACCCGACTCCCTCTCCATCGATTTCTCTACACGGATGGTGAAAGAAGACATTATTCAACCTCTAGCGGATGCTTCTTCCATCTTGGAGAACACTGCGGAACAGGGACACAGCAATACATCGTTCAAACAATACTTTCTTACTCAATTTCTTATTTTCTGACCAGCTACACGAGGAACATTAGTGAACAATTTACTTAGTTTGATTAAACGTGTAAATAAAGATCGTTGTGGAAGATTGTTCATTCATGAAGATGCTTATGAACTTACACTAACATGTAACGATCAGTATCTTAGCAAAACTCAGTATGCGTCGACATACATTTCTCACTCGAATTGATAGTACGATCGCGTGATTAAATTCGAATAAAAAATTTAGATTTTGTAATTGCAATTAACACAGTATGCAAAATAGAAGTCCAATTAAAGGTACATACTCGCAGACATAAAGATCGTTTATAAAGATGGTCCGATCGTGAATGTACACGAGCGCAAGTCATTGCCGTATACTTTGTGCACGATAAGATTATAAAATTGTGTGGAGATACATTTCGGATACATTCTAAATTCGATGGGAAGTTTTGAAACGAACCGCGTCCCGTGGTCACGAGTGTCTGAACAAATGGCCGTCAGTAGATCGAAGGAGGCGTAGTCCTTACACGACATTAGCCGCAGATAAAGCCAGATACTGTCTCCAATCGTGAAACGCACGGCAGGAGCGAAGGTATCTTCTCTCGCTGATCGACCGGATGAAACCGGGGAATGACCGATCGACCGATGGCATTCCTTTCTGCTTGGAAGGCAGAACATGGATGAAGACGCGTAATTTGTTATCGGCACTGTAAAATGCATTCCACGATCGAAGAGTAGTCGGCGAAGATCGTTGCGTAAGATCGCTGCGAATACCGAAACGCAGGAATAACTTTTTAATCGCGTTACCTTTGGAATATTCATATTATTTTATCTAGTTTATAGATCGTTCACGCCATCCTCTCTTAACGAGACGTTTTGATATGCACCTTTTAAATTGAATGAAAATTAATCAACATCCTGTTCGTGCTGTCGAGTACGCGTCCTGTTTATTATACAAATTAGTTACAAACATGCTGTAATTGTTCACCCGACGATCTCTTCGTTATTGCGGGTTATTGAAAATTAACCCCTTCGAATCAGATTTTTATCGCGATTAAAGAAACATGGGTACCAAGTCGTACGAGCGGTTGAACAACACCGAATTTCTTAGCTACCAAAATTAATTCCGTTCGTACACCTTCGAACGAAATTTCTTCCATAACTCGATAGCTCCCACGCTATCGTTAAACGTAGATTCGTTCGATTTGTCAACGGAAGGTCATCGAGTAGGCTGACAGTTAGGTAGAAACAAACGGAAAAAAAAGTTCTGTCCCATAAGCGGACCACCAAGAACGATGCGACCCGGAAGGGTGGAGACTCGTTCGCTATCGTGACAGTCACAATCAGTTTTCGACGTACTCCCTGACTTTGTCACTACGGGAGACGGACTCCCGTGGTCGGAACGTGAATGGCGCATACGAAACGAAGAAATCAAGCAATCTGATTCGCCACGGGTGAAAAAAAGATCGTTTCGCTGGCCGGTAGTTGATCGAACCTCGTTCCGTTGAAGACGAAACGATTCTAGCACGAGCAATGCTACGAGTACGATGCTGGCAAGCTCTCGATGCCACGAAAGATAAATCGAATAAACGGGAAACACGCGGTATCGCGTAACCTTATTCGGAACAAGGCATTTCGAAACGAACAATAGGTACCTTTTTCTCCTTCTGTCTTTTTATTCGTTGCTGCTCCATCAAGTGTACAGTTACTCCGACATAAAGACATAAAGAAGAGAAATCCCGCGGCACGAAGGGAGGCAGAGACGGGTGCGCAAACAAATTTAACGCTCTTGTATTACGGCACCAATTTAAATGATAATACGCGGTGTGTATGCTTCCAAGATTAACTCGTAATAGGCTGGAATAAATGTCGGTGGACCTGTTAGGCGTATCTAGCAGTGCTACATCGGGGAACAGTAGGTGTTAACTACTCCTGTAGACAAGCTTGTTTATATTGGTACGTATACCTGGCGTAAATTTGTCCCGTGCCCGATGGCGCCAAGGAAATTGGGCCGCGTATCATCGAGTACGATGATCTCGATAGTCTCGTTAACGTAACGGTAATAAATTATTATCCGCCGGCGAGAGGTATCCTGACTTGTAATTATCCGACTGGTTATTAAAACCTTATCGGTATTCAATTATCATTGAACTGCCACTATACGTTTAGCCGCTGATAAATTATTTCATAAAGGTGCATCAATTTAATTATCTTATATCGTATGATTTATTCTTAAAGTAAAGAATCATTTTATTACGAGGATAATAAAAATGTTATACATAAAGTGACTCATTCAACCTTCCTGATCGCGGCTAAAAAATATTCTCCAGGATAACGGTATCGTTACCCTAATTAGAAAACCTCGTAACTCTAAAACTTGAAATTAGCTACAAAACGCAATCGACGCATCCCTCGAGTAATAAGAGGTAGCTACGCTTATCGCCTGTTACTCCCATTCGACTAGATCCGTTTAATTAGAAGGACAAAGCATAAATGAATTCGCTATGTTGGTCTCTCGCGTGACAGCAACAAGTTAACCAACAACTCGTAAATCGTTCGTCCAAGGAAAATACCAAAATATTCTAGACCCACTTTCGATACTCCACCTAGAACCCGCGGTTTCGAATATCGCATGCTCCATAATCTAGCATCGAGGATTTAACACGCGATATTATAAATGTCTTCAAACTAATAAAGTCTTGACTTGCTTTAATTTTAAAATTTCTCCAGATCTAGGTTACCTAAGTGGTCTACTATTCTCAAAGTCTACATTTTCATATTCTTTCTAGATTCTTAGACCTTCCCTGGCTTTTCGATCTAAACTGACCATTACCACTATTTGCCTAGTGGAGTAACAGTTACTCGAGAATGTCAGATCGGGGAGAAACTTTCCCGCGTGCACTCTTTCGCGCAGCTTAACGGCACTCGTCGAGGGCGTCTCGCGATACGGCCGACAAGAAACCCGCTTTTACTTCGACACCTCGAGGACGCGTTCTAATTAGGATCACGCGTGTTCGCCTCTTCTAGCAACGAGTCTTCCCGGTGGTTGGTGCTTTGCTCGCGCCGACGAAACGAGAGAGAAGCGGCTGGAAGATACTCATCGTAAAGGCAGCTAATACGACCATGCCGAACTTGGAATTTCTCTCGTATAGTTCCGCATACATTAGGGACCCTTGGTGAAACTTGCCAGGGTAGTTTGCCTGCTAGCAAAAGGAGCAACCTCGTCGAGGGCTTGAGGCGCGCTGAAGGACGAGCGCACCAGGGTGGCTCGAGGGTGTAAACCGCACAAAGTAATCTTACAGAATGTATATGCAAAGAGGTTCGCCGTCGTAACGACGAGGAGAGAGGCACGAGGGGCACAGCTTGCATGATCCTATCCGCGACAACACCGACAAGACACCCCCAGAGGCAAACTTGCCTCGTACTTCCAAGATTGTTCGACCTTTGCTTCCTACTCGTCGTCTTTGCGATCGTTTTTTTATCCTGGCTAGATGATCTTGTTCGAGAATTTCGTCGACAAGTACGGAACCGAGTTACACCGAAATCACCGACGAGAGTACACCAACGCCGAAAATAATCTCTATCGACGACAAATTTTACATTGTTCTCTCTTTATCTTAAGATAAGATAATTCTATAATTATTCTATGACTCCGTGTGTAATTGACTTTCACTCATAGATAGACAGTTTCAAATATTGAACGTAATGAGTGTACGATAGAGTAGGATGGTACATTAGAATTTGTTAATTTGAACACAGACGTAAAGCGTAGAATTCCCGTCGTTTTCGTCGTAACTAACGTTGTAGCATTGAACATCGTTTCCACGGAAAGCGGAGAAATATACATACGATTAGGAAAATTCTCACGGAGATACAACTCTTAATAGTATTCTTTACCACCCGCACTTTCGGCGTATTTACATAAAAACGAGCAACGGGTCCGTGGCCCCGAAGCGCGATGACTACGAATAACCGCATTAACTTCGCAGCATCGTTTTAATATTTCCTTTCTATCTTTAACAAAATGGAATGTTCTCCTCCGACCAAAATATCCTACGAACCGATGGCGTCGATTAATCGAAACAAATTCCGTCAACGATTACGCTTCGTCTCCGTATTTTTAAACGTCGCGAGTGTTTACCGTCCCTCGATCACGATTCTCGGTGTCTAGCCGATAATCAGCGTCACGATGATACAAGCATTCATCGACACGTGAACCGTGATGCATTCAATGACCCATAACGAGGCTTTCGAAGAAAGGCACGGGGGAGAATTACGTGAAACGTGTTGATGCGACGATCGGTCGGCCAACGACGCGGCACGCGACACAACGCTAGACGAACGAGTCATTAAGGATGCGAAGGGCGGAATACCGTGGCCACGGTGCATGATAATTATTGGAAAGAAAGCTCCGACCAGAAGAACGGCTTACTCCGAGCTACCAACAGATTACAGGATGTCCGGAGGCGAGATTCTCTCCCCATGTCCCGAAACCCTATCCACGCTAACGACTAATAAAAATTAACAACCGGACCCGTTCGATTCGTACATGAAAGACGGACCGCCACAAATGGACGATGACGGCTGAATAATAAATAATTATCCCATGGCCCACCTGTGAAATGCTCTTCGATAAGTTACCTGACTGTGTCTATTCACTAAAAGTAATTCTATTGAAAATACCCTTGAAAGATTTATATGATCCCTCCGACTTCGAATTGATCTTCAAAATGAAAGGTATTAAAGGTAAGTAAAAAATAGCATTCCTGAGCGATAAAAAAGAAGGGATGTGGGCTTGTAGTGACCCACTCCCAGGCCCCGGGATTAAAGCAGAGGGTAAAATGTAGGTCAAGCAGACAATGCTCTATTGTTCCGTACGTGTATCAAAATTCGCTTGTCGTTAATGCGGAGTATGCAAATGTTTGAGAACAAGTTCACGAAAACGGAATTTGCGTTTTTCCCTGAATAAACAGGCGCAATAAACGTTTCCTCTGGGCGTTCCGGCGTTGAAGAGCAGAACGCGTTTCGAAGCTCCGTTCGCTACTTGTACCGCGTTCGAGTCGAGCAAGCACGAAGACGATCCCTTCCTTCCGATTCTCGCCGAGGGTTCCACGTGGCCGGTCCTTTTAATCGTTCGGCACGATAAACATATCGAAATTATGATGGAGAATCGGACCGCGTAAAGGACGAGCCGGTACTCGTAGCAAGTTTAGTCGGCGGAAAGGATCCTCTTTCTCTCTCCGCGTCTGCCTCCTCCACTTTTAATTTTCAGGCGCGGCTAATTATGATTTACGGCAACATCGACGCAACATCCTGATCGGTACGCGAGATACCGCCCGCAGGATATTCAAATGCGATGAATATTGCTCGCCGCGATAAACGGCGCACGAACAACGACACGCGAGAAAGAGAGAGAGGGAACAACAACGAAAGGGAAACGGAGAGAAAAAGAACGAGAAAAGAGAGATGCTAAGAAGCTGACTGGCGGGGAGACGCGCGTGTAAAGGATACGAGAAAAGGATTCTTAGTAGTCTATTCGGTATGCAAGATGGGCAGTCAGACCTGTACACACCGCGTGTCCCTTCCTCCCTCAAAGGATGTATATCCTCGTCTGCGGATTATTTCGATATGTCGACTTTATACGCTATAAACTTCCCCTACAACATAGGCTTCATCTTCACTCCACTTTTCGTTTATTAATTTTTCAATTTTGGACTTCTGAAACAACTGCTCAAACAATTCAACTATATTCGAGCTTCATAGTACTTTATTTAATTAGAGCAAGCCTATTTGTTCTTCACCATCCCTATAGAATGTCTAATAACAAATACTGTAATTTATACATATATTGTCATTAATATATGCCCTTAATATACCTACAAGAACATAGGCTTCAAGTTCAACTTCACTCCACTTTTCGTTTATTAATTTTTCAATTTTGGACTTCTGAAACAACTGCTCAAACAATTCAACTATATTCGAGCTTCATAGTACTTTATTTAATTAGAGCAAGCCTATTTGTTCTTCACCATCCCTATAGAATGTCTAATAACAAATACTGTAATTTATACATATATTGTCATTAATATATGCCCTTAATATATCTACAAGAACATAGGCTTCAAGTTCAACTTCACTCCACTTTTCGTTTATTAATTTTTCAATTTTGGACTTCTGAAACAACTGCTCAAACAATTCAACTATATTCGAACTGCATAGTACTTTATTTAATTAGAGCAAGCCTGTTTGTTCTTCACCATCCCTATTGTATGCCTATTAACATATACTGTAATTTATGTACATATTGTCATGAATATATGCCTTTAATATATTCAAGCTGCAAATTGTTTCATGCGAACAATAATCAGTTCACGTATTTATATTGGAAGCGTATAAGCCATCGATAGCGCGGTCATCATTTGCCGTAGATGGGTAGTTACGATTTGAATCGTTAAAAAAGAAAAACACCTCGTTTGTGTTATTATGCGATGCTATCTCAAGGAAATAAAAGATACTTATTTATAGGCCGGGGAGCTGTTTTATGCGTGTTCTCACATGAATTACATCCGCGTGAAGATCGTAATCTTTCTGTTAGAGCCAAGTAATTTGTCGATATCTTATAACGGCACGAAGAAAATAGACGTTAAATGTGCGATTATATTTAATAACAGTACGATTTGTGAGCGATTAATAACTGTTACGAACTGTGAATGCGAATCTGCAATTCAGTCGAGATTAACCGTTAATAAATGGATCGATACGCATTTTCATTCAGCTGTTAACTCGCTGTGAAGTCTTGAACAATCCTCGAGGAAATCAATGAGCGAAAATAAAATCTTACGTATTTAATTTAACGAAGTAGAATCAAGGGCGTAAATATTTTACAGAACATAAATCTCTTACACAAAAGGAGAACTCTAGAAATAGAATTCGATATCGGTCAGTGTCGGCTACGATTTCACTATACAATGATTGTGATCAAAATTACGAATCGATCCAGCTAAAGGTTAATAAATGGACGAGTTCATTTAATTCCAATAATTAACAAGCGTTTATTTATTCGCAGCGTTTTCCCTACGCGTAGCAATCATCGAATTCCATAATATCTCGGCGGACTAACGCGATTACCGATCGCGATTAGGCGTTCGAACTAGGCGCACCTTGGAATGTAAACGAACGCCCAAGTAATTTGTTAGTCAATGAGCCGAACAGACACGAGGTATATAATTCCGTGGACTATTCGGGCGAAATAATTGTTCGGTGAGAAAACGGCGATCCGAGTGAAAGAGGGCAAATTGTTTTGTGCGAGGTGAAGGAATATTAGAAGGTTAATCGATTATTACCTTGTCTGATCGCTTTTTAGTGGGCGTGATAGCGCCGTTAGGTCTGCCTTGGAGATCGGTTTCGCTAGCCATCCGGTTGAAACGTTGCATCCGTTCGCGGAAGCTTAATTGCTCGGTTGAGCCTGGATTTGCCACGACTGCCTCATCTTCCTGCACGGTTTTTAATATCTCCAATTTTGCCAAGTCTCAACGAACAGTGACACACACAATGACTACGTCCAACTACTGATTAAACACTAATGCAAAGAGGCGCGTGGACACTTTAGACGAATACAACCAAATGGCGGTGCTTATCTATGGAGTACTTTCATGCGTCTAATGTAAGCGAGATAACGATATGCGTGATCGTGTGTAAGCGTAGAGGTATGCGGGTTCCAGAAATTAGGGGTTAAGGATCAGGATATTGAAAATTTGTTAACACGTATTAGATTCTCATTGCATCGTAGAAGCGGAATAGTCTCAGATGGGAGGATTTGGACCAACCCTTAATCACTACAACTAAACACGTGTAAGCAATTTGCACCATCTACATTTCTCATTCCAAGTTTCAAAGTTCTAAAATTCTCAAGCTCCGAATTACGGAACACGGTCTTCCGAATGTTCAAAGTCTCAGTATTCGAAAATTTCGAGATTCTAGTACTTCGAAATGTCGGAGTTAAAAACTTCCAGTTCTAGAATATCGAGATCTTAAACTTCTGAGACTCCAGAGGTCTCTCCACCCTAATTTTCAAGGTCCCGACGCAATTTCGGAAACTCGCACCCTTCTAATTACGAGAATTGAATCGTTCGTGACAGAAAGAATGAAGCTTTTAGCGTAGAATGAACACATCGTGATACCACGTCGACGATTAAATGACATTCGCTGTAATCGCGTATACCTTTCTACCCAAAACCATATACGCGACAACATTGTTGCACAATAATACCCAAATTATCTCCGTTCGCAGTAATTACGCGATAAAGCGGAAACGCGTTGAGCCATTTTATCGTGTGCACAAGCACAACCAAAAGAAGTGTGGACAAAACACTACATAGCGTGCGTACAAAGAAACGTGAAACTGTATCAGTTATTTACGTTTTTTTCTTTAATTAAGATCGTCGCGATAATAATTGTAGCTATTCTTGCTCGCTTCGTAGCGCTGACAAGGTTTCACGTATTCTTTGGCTTTCAAATGAATACAGAAAAGGAAAAACTCACCTTGATAACTGCCTCTGATCCTCCCTTATTCCTGTCGACGTTTTCCTTGTTCTCTAGCTTGATCTTATCTTGACTTTTACGCCGCGGTGGTACGGGTGGAGATGACGTTGAAAATCCGGTCTCGCCATTTTTTTGCTCGTTGATCGTTGCCTCTTCGTGGACGAAACTCGATTCATCTTGTTGAGGGTTTCCGTTATTCGACGACGGACTTTGAGGCGCGGGGGGTGGCGGCCGATAGGGGGGTGGAACTCGAAGAGGCGAGACTGGGGTGGCTAGGTCGGGGGTGGCAATAGGCGATGCACTTTGCTCCGCGGTGGAAAGGTCTAAGGGACTTTGACGGTACTTCTTCTTCAGAACCAAATATTTTTCTCCCTGTACAAACGACTTCCTTTAGCTCTTACACAAATTAACGCTTGTGACTTCTCAATTCAATAATTATTCTAACAAAGTTCTGAACATTTATTAATAACTGTAATTACTGTAGAGTATCTTGATAAGTTTACTACGTTCCTAATATTTAAAAATTGTTTCAGACTCGCTTGACATTACTAACATATTCACTACCAGCGGTTAATTAACAATTTTTATTAGACAAAATGAAGTAATGTAATAACAAATAAAATATATAATATTAAATTTAATATATTAAAATATTTAATATACCTATATAATATATATAACAATATCCTATATTTTATATATATTTATATATCTTCTAACCTAAATGACAATGTATGTCGAATGTAACGGTAGCTAACGCGATTACGTCATCAGAGCCCGCGCGAATAATTTAAAATTTGGTCACAGACATATATTAAAAAATTGAGTACGCTAATTAATGTCATATGACAAACAGAAAAGAAAAATATGCAAGTAAACGAAAGTAGAAACGAAGTAGATAAGGTTATCGTTTTCATGTAGCGCGCGAAAGGTAAAAGCTGGCAACGTCGCACAAACGCGCAACAAGTCGCTCCTGTCAAGGCAGGAAGGAAATTACTGCTGCATGACGCACCTCTTCGTTCTTTATAGTAGCCAGGGTGTTTACGTACTCCTTGAAACGATTCCGTGCCTCCACTGTAACGTAAACGATCGCACTGCTCACCGAATGTTATGATATATACTGTATGCCGGGTGTGACGGGTATCGGAGCTCTCGTTCCGTGTTTACACATCGAGCACACTGCACAATCGGGTCACACCTTGGCAAGACGCGAGACAGCCACTCGGCTGTGAGTATCGGCGGATTTTCAACGTACCTCGGGTTTCAGGGTCCGTGAGGAATTTCTTGAAGTGCTTCACCACGTCGTGATTGCGTGCAGTACCACCGTTTTCCAATAAATATTGACGAATCTCTTCGATAGACAGTTCGCTGGGCGTCGCCATGTTTGTCACTGATGGTTGGCACACTAGCGCCGCTCCCGGCTACTCATTGCCCTGTCGGTAAACAAGATCTCTGTCGCGATATGACGTGTGCGAATGGTTGTATGCAAATTAGGCTTTTTTTAGTTAATTCGGAGAAGACGTAAGGGAACATATTTTCACGCGTAGGAGATTCTAGATTAGACTCTTTCTAAGTTATTTGAAAATATTTCTTAGCTCTGTATCTTATGATTTTCGTGTTATATCGCCACTTGTTTTACGCTCATAAATTTAACACGTCGCTAATGTGCTCCTCCCCTTAATATGTTCTCGAGATGTTATCAAATATAACAAATCGTTTCGATGAAGTAAATCGTTACTAATGTTGATGGTTAAGTATCGCAGTGTTAAAGGTTTTGACCGTTGCAGTTTTCGAAGGGGTCGAACTTAATTATTACTAGACGTTTCATTAGAATATCATTGATAAAGAAGTTTAATTATAAAGGTACCAACGACGCTTCCTGTCCCGCGATGTGCGTGCGTGCTGCACGCATATACGTTTGTCCCTTATTCTTCGCCTTCTGCCTTCGTCTCGCGTATAATATTTTTACACACCGTAGGTGATTAGTAAGAGCATTTTCTTCATTACAAAACATTGTTGTAAAGAACTGTTCTTATTACAGCGGCGCGATTATCTCGCGTATCTTGTTCATGATCGTACGTATTATGCAAATAGCTAATGCATTTTTGGCTCGCATGTATATATGCCGTATCGGAGTATCGCGATTAAATCAGCACTAGTTAAATGGTTAATTATTTAAACAGACTATAACTTGCTGCGAGATAATATCATCCTCTCCATCTTCTTCAACGCGATCTACTATTTCATGTAGTCTCATTAACTTATCAACGATCACGGTGCAATTTTAAGCGGTATCCTAAACTACCGATCATGAAGATTGCAACTTTGAGCTTTTGTATCTTAATCACAGGAAATTGGCAGAATTTTTAGACCGCAATTCCATAAAGCGTTTCATTTCGCTAAGTCCTCGGAGAGTTAATAAAACTCTTATTAAAGTCGGATGCGATAGAACAGGTATAAAAAGAAACGTAAAATCAGTGCTGTTGATTGCATAAAATCTGCAACTCATCGCCGCGTTAAGTCAGAGCATTTAAACCGTGGTAGCGGCAGTTTGCGCGATGCGTTTGTCGTCCGGATGTTCACCCCGATGAAACATAACCTATCAGATCGCTAAAAGGTTTCGCAAATATTTGCGTGGGAGAATAAAATTGTATGCGACCGAATCGTCGCGCGGCTAATACACGCTCGTTCAACGCGTAATGAAAAATCGTTTTTGCTTGGTCGCCGTTTTTTACGCGCATTGCGAGATTCGAGTTAACAGCTGGATCGTGAATTACATATTCCATCGCGTCCTGCACAATTATAATGCAATTAAATTGACGGGTATTATGCGTTATGCATGAGGAGTAACGATTGCACTCATTACTAATGATGTTAACAATTTTTTTACTCTCAGCGGAACAATATGATTATGGCTCGTTAGTACATTATTAACGAACGAAATTACACGTTGTGCCCGTGTATGCATTTTCACGCATACATAATTTTTATTTGCATTTTCAAGTAGCAATTAGTTATCGTTCACTTACTCCGATGATCTATCACATGATGAAAGGTTTTTGTAGTACCATCTTGTCAAATTTATTAACATGTAACATTCGTTTCTCAAATTGCTATTTTTCACTGTTACTCGTCTGGAGATCTTAGATTTAGAGCTTACGTAGTTAAGGCTCGTATGGTGATAGAATATGGATGATGTAACGCGTAAATGCAGGGCTAGAATACTACAAGTGGCGATACAACGCGTGGGTAATTCGACGGTGGCGATATAACGCGTAGATAACACGATGCACGGCGATACAACGCGCAGATAACACAGCACGCAGTGACACAACGCGTGATGATATAACACGAACATAATACGATGCGTGGATAACACGGCGAGTGGCGATACAACGCGTGGATACCACGCTTGCGACACAACGCGTGATGATACAACGCGAGAGAAATACGACGCGTAACACGGAGTATGGTGATACAACGCGTGGATAATACAACGCGATATAACCAAAAACAGAAATTTGCAAAATTACACGAAAAGCGTGATCAAAGTGTATTTTGCAACATAAGTCACGTGGCGATCGAGTCGATTAAAATAATTACAACCGCGAGGATACTTGTGTCTGAAAGAAAGGACAAAAAAAGGATCGGTTGAAGGTAAATATGAAGCGCCTCCCGCGGATCAAGATGATAATCTTTCAAGTACGGTAGCCGCCACGCAGCGTGTTCTTTGATACAATTCTAAGGCCGGTTTGGATTGATGCGGGAGATTGGGCATGGTATTTCCGCGAACAAAATGTGCACCAAGAGGTCGTCCGGGGGCGAAGTGGTTGTAGCAAGAAGAACGAGCGGCCAAGAACGAGGACAAAGGAATCGCGTCGACGCCCCGTGGCCCCGTAGGTGCATCCACGATATCATCTACCCATGTTCCCCTTTGCGTTATGCTTATGCTCGTGCATACGTAAAAGATGCGCAGAGCCTCGGCTGCAGAGGCTGCAGCCGCTTTATCCAGCCGGTGCAAACTGCAAAAGAGTTTGTGTGATCTACCGCCAGGTTTATATGTCGCCGCTGAGATTCCGAGGAGAAACCGCAAGCCTTTCTTTTCCTCCTCGTCTCTCCCGGCCGTTTGTTCTCGCGCCATTTTAATTAATTCTTGGACAATGCTACAGAGGAATGCTTTCTTATTGTACGCGAGCGTGTATCTGACCGTGTACAGGAATTAATTATGCAATCGTTCGTTTCCGACACGTTGTTTCCCTTTTTCCTTCATTTTTCATTTTCGTGCAAGTCAAAACATTACCCGCGAACATCGAGAATTTTAATCGGTCCGATCTAAACGGCCAGATAAATTAAAAAGTAAATTTATCGTATAAAGTTACTTCTGATGTCACGCTCTGATGAAGACGATACCAACTTTGTTGCAATCGCGGAATTGTATCTCGTAACCTTTTTTAATTAGTCATTAATTATTTTTTACGTAATCTTTATTGCTAATGTCAAATACATTTTTTTCACGTTGATAACGCGATTACGTATCGTCGTGAGTTTCACTTCTAAGCAGTTACGAATTTCTAAGTAAATTGGTATCAAATCATTTCCGTAATTGATACGTATCGATATAGCGTAGTCTCATGTCTCGATAAGTATCGAATCATTCGCCAGCAAGGTATCAATTTCAAAACGCGAATGTATCGTCGGTATATGAAACCAGGTTTCAGTCCCACAGCTATTCGTCCATAATTGGAGCGTGTGTACTCGCTTCGTATTGTCCTGCGATATATATAAAACATCCCGTATAAAGAGCGTACTTTGGTGGGTTTCTTGCGTGGTTTTTAGTCCCCGTATCTTTGGTGGTCTCGTTAGAAGGACAGTGGGAGGTCCTCGAGGAAAAAGCAGCAGTAATACGTAACAAACGCGGCCGCGTTTCTCTAGTCGAACTCGTAATTTCAGGTCCTAAAAACCGTCCCGAAGACAGAAAGCAAAAAAAAGAGATCCTGGCTTGAACGTAATGTACATCGGACACAATCGATGCAGTCATTACGTATTATACGTACGCGACATTAATCAGCTCCTGAGTCGTTTCGAAACAGTTATCTCGGCTAATGTATACGGGTAGCGAGTTCTTACTCCGTCTTGCAGAGAAATAAATATCGCTAAAAACTTCCATTGTGGTGTTAACAAAAAATTGTCATACTGTGGATTTGTTCAATCTCTTTATTGTCATTTTTGCTTGAACTTCCCACCATAATGTTAAAGGTTTATATTGTAATGTCTTATACTAGCACGCTTCATATCTCCACGCTTTGTACTTTCACGGATTCTATCGGTACGTGTCTCCTTACCACGCGTAGACTTTGGGACTTGAAAATTAGGGAACTGTTAAATTTACAAATCTAATCTTGCAAAGTAGAGGACAGATATGGAAATTTCTCCCTTGCACTTATCCAAGAAAAAATTACGAGGCACCTAAAAGCACAACGCAAGCTAGGTTGAAACACCCCCATGCACACGGTAGCGAACACAAAACGTTTCGTCGAACAGAGTTATGGGGTCTAATGAGTCGAGGGTTTAAAAGCGCGAGTCCTGATCCTCGCGGCAAAAGAAGGCAGCTAAAACCCTATCGGACCGTTCAATCTATCCTGACTACCGTTTACCACGGCATCGTTTAAACTGGCCACAGGTGCTCGCTCGTATGTACGTTCCCTCCCTCTCCCTTAAAAAAAAGAAAGAATGGCCGTAAGAGTTCCAGTATGAGTTCACCGTGTGTTTGGCTTTCTCATAATAGTTTAACCGTGAGATTTTTTAACACTCGATGATCGGCGGTACGAGTTCGCCGGCGGAAAGGCGGTTCAAACTTCAAAGATTCGCGATCGAGGGCTCGGCTCTACACAGGCATTACATATTATCATGGCTGGTATCCAATCGAACCGCGCGTGTCCCCTTTCGTTGACGTCGTAAAGCGGCTTTCCGTGCATACAAAGTCGAGGGCTCGACCAACACTCTGTACGGGGTCGCGTTGTCGTTGGTGGCTACAGGCCTATGAAAAGAGCAGAGTATACGTTGCTGCGGCTAATAGCTCAACGTTTCTCCGCCTTTTTTCTTTGTTCGCGATACAAGCACCGTAGAAATCGAGCAATTATTTACCTAAGCATTGCTCGGCAAATTTTTCATTCACCGTTTCGGACCGACCTCTATCGAAACTTTCTCCTGCGAGCTTCAAACAAATTCGATCTTATAGAACGCTGAACGTTTTCGAAGATTTAAGACCTGTCCAAAATCCATGAGTCTGCTTGATACAAACGATGCGCGACCGAATATAAATCAGTATCAATTAATTATAAACGACGTTTTTGCCGGTGTACGTTGGATGTCCGATGCTTCGTATTTTATCACTTTCAGCGACGCGCACGCTGAGTTGTCTGCTACTACAGACATTATTCAGATAGATAACGAGACAGGTTTGCGCGATGCGCCGAGCGAAAATCGTGTTCGTTAATTAATTATTAATACCGCAGAAGTTTTGATACTTTTAGATCGAATACAATTCCGAGCGATTCAGGCGCACAGTATCGGTACACGCGTTGTCGTTTGATCGATTTGTAGCTAAAATCTTCCGTTGTGTATTTCAGTTAAAAAATTGGAATACCGAGAGGACAGTAACAGCAAAACTGCGTTTATCGTTGAGCCGTCGTTCCACGAGAATGTCGCAGCCTGGCGCGATCAATCTTTGACGTCGATGCGGCACCCGGTGCTATTTCAGAGTGTGTCCGCGCGATAATAGCGACTGCCAAGTGGCGACTATTAGTAGCGTTTTGAGCCAGGTACGCCGGTCGACACGGACGAATTAAAACGCGAGCGAGCACCGGGGAAAATAAAAAAAAAACGGTCTGGTCGAGCGAACATTTAGGCAAAACGGTGGGAGAGGGAGGTCGCGTACGAAAGTATTATCCACGATTCGTGTCGCTGTCAGTAACAACGCATTAACGCATTCATATCGCATTCCAACCCTACGTTCGATTGCCTGTTGACTGGCGTTCTCGCGTTTACTCTCGTCTCTCTTGTACTTGCCTCGATACACATGGTTGTGCAAGTGACACCAGCGTGTACAGCTCGGCAACACGAGAAAAGTATCCGAAACGATCAAAGCGCACACAACAAACAATGCGCATGTACTAAATATGTACCGGCGTTAATGATAGGGACCAGGGTGAATCTGGCTCCCCCAAAACATGGATTGATCTCCCTATGTTGCGCAAAACACGATGTAGGACACCGCTTATATTTTATATCAGAAATTTATTTCAATCGCTCACGTTACACGTAGCGCTTTACCAGGAGCGTTACTAATTGATTTAATTTTCCGCCTTTGCAATCACGATATGAAATTCAATGTCATGACAACCAGACTTCAAGTTTCCACAACAGAAAAAAGTCGTGACGTCTCGCGTCATGATAGCAATAGTCACGGTTAAACGTCACATGAAAACGTATCTTTTTGCCTAGGTTTGCAGCGGCAAAAAGTGTGCCAGTAAGTATAGGGGCCCGTTGACGTACCGCGAGATGCCATTACGCCCGAGGTGTGACACGCATTTTCTCGTGTGCACTTATCGCGTGTCATTCTTCTCAACTATCTTACAATTTGTCACGGCACAACGAACGTCCCGAGAACTCGTGGAAAAAGTTGCAGGCGAGTCGTTGAGCCGCGACAGCGTGTAATAACGCGCCAAGCCAGACCTGTAATTTACCCGATAAAATACCGGTCGCGTTTCACGGTTACCGTGCCGTACTTTTAAATAGTATCTACTCGTAAACATTGTATAACAACGCCAGTTAATACGCAGTATCAACGTCGAATTCACCTGTTAATCGACGTCGCGCAGCCATGTCCCGAAAACCTGCCAGTCACCGGAGTCAATTGGAACTCAGAAACTTGTCCGATCTCGCGGAAAACTGAAATTTACCTGTAGCTACACCTTCGCCAGTTAACGATCGGGATCTCGCTGCATGCATATGTGCGCAATAAATTACGCGCGTGCTGCGCGTCGCCACCTGCAGTGCGCGCGAATGTGCACGTTCGCGAGAGTAGGATTCGCGCGTTTTGCCATTAGCGAGATGGTGTCGTGACAGTGATAGTGTGGGCGGTAGCCATTTCAGTGTTAACTGTCAAGAAGAAACTATTCGTCGACGACCTGGATAGGGTGAGCTGACGACATTCTAATATACTCTGCACTTATGGTGCCAATGTCAGATATCGTTCGTCCTTTTCTAGGATCTTGACGCTAGACTCTCTCTAGACTTGGATTCTCTCACAGTCTTTCCTATCATCTAGGCATTCCTTTAGTTCTACCTAGAGACCTTCGCTTCTACTAAGGTCTTCCAACATCCTGAGGTCTTCCTTAAGACCTACTCTCTCCTTAGGTCTTAGACTCGTCATAGGTCCTATCTTCCCTTAGGTCCTAGTATCTCTCATATTCTCTCCCTAAGCTGTAGTTTCCCTTCTAGATACTCCACGAGTTCTAAGCTCTTCGAGAGCCCTACGCCTCTGCGTATTATGTCTGCTAATCCATAAATTCCCCAGGATAGTCCTTACGCTATGGCGGAGAATCCTTGTGCGTAATCAGGAACGTATAAAATATTTTCGTGATGATGTATGGGAGTGATGGTGACGGAACAACGTTGTCGATGCAAATCGCGCGCACTCGTGACAATTTGGTGCATGGAAGGAACATGGTGGTCGCCGAGAGAAGAACAGTCGAGGATACGAGCACGAGCACCCTTTGCAAGTTCGCGCACGAGGTTCGCGTCGTCCCAAAGAGGACCACCACGCCGCCCACGTCGTCGTCGATTATCGGGAGGTATACGTGAAAGGTAAGGGCAGTCCGATCGTGGATAACGATCGTTTATCGGCGCCAACTCGCTATCGTTCCTCGGTTCCCTTGTCGACAGATCGATTCGAGGAAATGGAGAATTGCGGTAATTGCGATAAGTAAACGCGATATACGTTTACCTCGAACAAAGATCGTTCGTGCAGGGAAAGGTGTTAATCAAGGTTAGAAAAGATACGAGGCGATAGTGGATACTACGTTCAAGTTTACTAACAAGTATCTATCGATAACAATTTGAATATTCTTAAACGATCTTTTGCGGATTGTATTTGTTAGACCATTTGCGGTTCAATCGAAGACTTATATTATATATTAAGATTTTATAGTCTGAAGAGGAGAGAAAGAAGGGAAGAAGGGTGCTCTATCTGTAAAGAATTAAGCGATCGTGCGCTAAACGGGCAAAAGTTTTGATGATCCATAGCGCGTGTCCATTTCGCGGGCAGCAGAATTCACGCTTCCGAAGGAAGACACGCAAGTGTTTGGCAGGGGCAAAAAACAGCAGTTACGATGGAATACAAGCGAACTCGCAATAATTACCGGATCACAGATCCTGCAATACGGTAGTCGGTAGGCGGTATGGCCTACCAACAGGCGCATACAGGTATACGCAAGCTCTTTGTCGGACGGAGGTGGAGTACTGGTTATATTGGCGCCACCTCCTGCACGGTTAAGCGAGCGACTAGGGCAGACTTACGCCTTACGCTTCTCTCTCTCTATACCCCACCCTTTCTGTCTCTCTCTCTCTCTCCCTCTCTCTCTCTTTCTCTAACCATTCTCTTTGTCTCTCCCCGGTTCGCCCCTCGGACACCTCTCTCTTCCACGTTCTGCGTTGCTCCGTTCCGCTCGTCTCTCTTTCTCTCTCTCGGCCTCCCCTCTGCCCTCTCGTCCCTCTCCGCTGATGCTGCAACTCTGGCTCGGCTAACCCAACCTAACCCGCGGGCCAACTTCATTCCACGCCGACTGACCACCACCGACGGCCGTCGTCGTCCTCGACGCCGTCGTCGTCGTCATAGAACGCGGGTCACGCGACACGCCGTATCCGACGGTTAACGTGTGTTTGTGCGTCTCCGGGTGTTGTTTTTTCCGCGCCTCTTCGCTTACTCGCTCGATCCATCAGCGACAGGGTTACGCACCCTTGGACGACCAAACCGAGTGACCTTCCAGTGCGTCAAGACAGTTTTATCTTTCGTAGTTTACTCGTTTCCGTTGTTCGAACAGAGAACGCGACGAAATCGGAGAACAAGGTGAACAGAGTGGGAGAAGCAGATTCGATTTGATTCCTGACAAGAGGATTCGGTGTCCCGAAGACGTTCCGCGTGCAAGAAGAAGAGGGGACGATCATGGACATATCGGAAGATTGCTGGGAGCACGTGGGACTGCTCCAAGAAGTCTCCGGCTCGGAACCACCCCCGCCACCGATCGCCCCCGACTTCCTAATTCAGCAACAGGAGGTGAGCAAGCAATTTCTTTTTCTTTCACACGGAACGCGTTCAATCCTTCGAACGGGAAAAAGCGCGGGAGATACGTTTTACTTTTCACGCGGTACTTCCTCCGAAGTTCAGAGATCACGTGCCGATGGTAGCCGACGACGATGGTCCTTTTACGCGCTTATTTCGTTCTATAATCCTCTAAAACGATTTATAATCGTGCACGTGTGTTTTGTTTAAAGTAATCCGCCGGGCCACAGGTGGACTACATTGCGTCGCGATGATAATGTTGCACCAGCTTCGTTTCATGAAACGTTTAAACATTTGCACGGGGAAAATTGTGTAACATTTTGAAAAGTTACCAGCTTCAAATAACAGGTTGTTGTTAACGAAATTAATACCGGTAGAAGGGAAGTTGAACCTTTGTTTGAAAATCAATTCGATACTTCTTTACGCAATCGTTTGATTTGATTTAATTTCATAAATTGGAAGCATCGTGTGCGTATTTGCAGAGAAATTTGAACGATTTCGCATAACAGAACATGTAATGTTTTACAATGTACGGTGCATTGTTTTTGCATACAGGAGTAGGGTTGATAGAGTAGAGTATGATGTTAACAATTTATTGAACTGTTAATGACTTTAAACGGGACGATAACTTCAACAATGGTATATTTATTTAAAAAAATAAATCTTGTATTTACATATTATGCTATTGCAATTGCGATTATTGCATCTGATAGGTGTATCTATTCGAAGAGGAAGGGGTATAAGTTTGTGTATGGATCTTCTAAAACAAAATGCTAAAATTAAGTTGTCGTTACTTCACCAAATAATTTGTACCAAGAAAAAGTAAAGTTAATTCGTCAAGTTCCCAAACCGCCTCCGAATTAGCATCCCCTGCTTCCACGAGTTCGTTCAACGATCGGCGCCAATTTTCGATACGTCGGTCCTCGCTGTTCTCTAAAAACAGAAGTAAACGTCGCGTGATAGGTGTTTCGTGTTTCCTCGCGAACTCTTTGCTTCCCTGAAGTCGTCGTGTTTCCAAGTGGAAGGCACGACAACGCTCGTGCAAAAACCGTTCGACCAGAAGCTCTCGATTCAAAACGAGAGCAGCTGTCCCTCCGTCTCAATTTCGTTGTTTGCTTATTCGAAAGAACCTGCAATCCAACTATATCGGTCGAAGAGATTTAGATATCATTAGGTTGTTGGTTATTTCATCGGGGGAAGATGGAACAGGAAGACGAGGAAGCCCGTATCGTTTCAATTTCGGGGGTCTTGTGTAACGAGGCTCTCGCGGGGGAACAGCATGGGTCCATAGGGCGTTGGTTACGGTGCCCTGTAATCATACCGGAAATTATAGGCATTTAGGCGGGCATGAATGAGCGGATAGGAAAGTTTAAGAAGATATCGGTTGCATCGGTGCATCAGAGGCGCGTGCACCTCGCTCCCTCTTCCGACTTCTTCGACTTCTTCTCCTCCCTTCAGCCTCGATGCCAATTTCTAGAGGCACCTGCACCTGCGACGCCCCGATCGAGGCCCAGATTCACCTTCGATACATGCATGCACTCCTTTCTGCTGCACCGTTTTCGCCTCTACGTGTGTATGTGCACACGCGCAAATTCTGGGACACCGAAGTATCGCCGGTTAATTCGTCTCGAACGACGGTAATAACTGCTGCAACATAAGTTGCAATCAGCTGTCCGTTTGTATGGGTGTGTACGTTGCACTCACACGCTGCACTCTGAATTATTATGATAAACGATTATACGTGTACAGGGTGCGCCATAATATGTGGACATAACTCTGCTGCTGGATTCCGAGCAGTCGAACAAATCTTGTAGAAATGTTCATCGTATCTGATTTTGTGTCCAGGTTACAATCATTTTTGTGAGGCAACACTTTCTTTTGGGTGCTTTTATTGAAATTGTTTCGAGTGGACCACCTTTGGTCTTAATTTTAATCACAGATACGATGTCATTGATCTTTTGAGTTGTTTGAAGTTGTAACATGATCAAGTTGGTTGGAAATTTCTTTGGAAAGCATCGATACTGTTGCTCTGTTGTAAATTGGAGACTTCAGATACTCCCACGAATCAAAATGGAGGGGACTACGTATATAGTCCGTTATTTTTTCATCAAGTTAACGGAGTAGCATTCACATTATATTTCACATTATTGTCCTCTATCTGTGATTCGATGCTAAACATGTATAAGAGCCTCCAATAAAATTACAACACGTATAAAATTAGCTGCATCGTAAGAAAGTATCGACAACCGAAACTTTTGAGAGACGATGTACAGCTAGATTGATCGCTCACACTCGATCGTGTAGAAATCGTGTTGGTGCCGGCATTATTATTATTAAATTGCTTCCTTAGTGCACGCGTAGCATTATAAACAAGCGATCGAGAGTGGTCGCGAGGAGGGCAGTTTAACTTTAGCTCGGGGCGATTTTAATGCAGTTTGAAAATTAAAACATTAAAAGGCAGCGCTGCACTCGAATGGCGACGCGATTTCGCCTTCTAAAATTGCTCGGAACGCGTGGTTGCACAAGCGAGCGCATTACGGTGTAAATTGCGAACGAGATGCCTGGCCGGACCCGCGTCGCAAATAAACGTCCAGTTCGGTCCGGTCGATCGACGAACCAACCAGGGACCAAGTAAATAACGGGTCCAATTAAAACGTCGCCGCGTATTTCTTTAATTTAACCAGAGACAAATACGTATGCGTCCCGCGCTATCGTCCCAGCTGCACACTGAAAAATGTTCTCGCGCCGAAATACGCCTGCGTTCCCGATCGAATCCGCACCTGCGTCGAAATAGTTCGCTTCGAAAGGCCGCTCCGCGTCTCCTCTTGGCTAAGCTCGAGCACTGCTCACGTATGAGTTTCCCACGGCGGGCCAGGATGGGCCCGTGTGGGAATATCGAGGCTTATTACTCGCGTATAGGTAACACGTTCGATCCTCGATCGACCGTCGATATTCGTATTCCTTCCTCGCCTGTCTGTTTTTCCCTCGTTCCTCTCTTTTTCTCTTCGTTTCTTCGGACATTTTTTCCTTTCGCCTCGGTCTCTCAATTTCTTTATTCTTCCTACACACCTGTCTCTCTCCTCGATTCCTCTATGGCGCTTCTTTTCACCCCTTTTTGCAATCCATGGAAATATCGCTGATGACGACAAGTTTAATATACACTCGTTCGAGTGAATTCTCGTACTCGAGTGCAACGTAAATTTCCTTCTCGAGGGAAAAATGTAGGGAAGAACCCTCCACCGTTTTCCTTTGATCTTAGGGAATTATTACCTCGCAGGATCTAGACTAAAATCTCCTCCTATGATTTTCTAAATTTACTCGTGTCAAGAATGTGGAGGACTTCGTAACCTAGAAGCCACGTTAGGATTTTCCGAAATCGAAAGCAAATTGAAAGCTCTTCTCCACCCTTAGCCCTACCCTAATGTCCCGTTTACAAAGCCGGAGAAGCAGAAAAAGAAGTGGCTCGGTGCTCAAGGCACGTATTCGCTTCGTGAGAGAACTCGGCCGATTCGTACGATAACGACGGCGTACAGACTGCTTCCGAATTGCTGTTTTCGCTCGGACACCGACCGAGCATCGTCGTGAAAATGAAATGAGAAGCGGAACGAGGCTGCCTGCCGTGCGAGTCGCGAGGCACGTCCGTGGAATTCCACGCGATTCCCAAGACAGATTGCGACAACTTCGACTTCTGATCTCCGATGCAAAACACTTCACGCGGTGAAGAGCCATCGTGTGTTCGCCGGGTACACACTTGCTCGAAGTTAAATGTCCTTAGAATGCAACGCGGATCAGACAGAAAGTGTTCATTGTGAAAATTCGATAGGATAATCAGGGACGTTCGAGGTGTTCGTTGAATGGCCAATAAATTTATACGAGGTCGTTTCCGATCTCGGCTAAACCACATAAAAATAGCATTAAACAACAATGATTTCAACATTGGCGGAGTTGAATGTAAAGATATCTGCCATTTTGTTGCACAAATATCGGAAACGTGTAAATATTATACGAAAGTTGAGTTTTATATTAAATGTAAGATAGACAGCTCAGCTAAGATGTCAATTTTATATCTTAGCGTTCAAACATGGCTCAGAAAAAATAAGTTCTGGTCAATCACGTTATGTAGCAACAGGCGAGCGAGTTCGATAACTCTAACGAGCGTAATTGTAACAAGTCGACGTATGAAAAGTGGAAATCGATTAAGTTGGCGATTAAACGTAACCATCGATCATCCCTTATGTCCTAGCCCGTAGACCGTTAACGCAATTCACTCTTATCAATGGCGTTCGCTCGCGGCGATTATTTTTCCCCGTTAATGTCGCCTCTAAATATCCCTCGAGGTCGCTTTATGTCCTCGTGTCAGAACTGGCTCGCAACTACTTCACGATACGACTCCAGATTCGAGCGTAAACCGACGAAACAAGATTCTCGGTGAAATTTATTAGCCAGCTATAAATTATGGCGTTGGTACACCTGTGCTTTACCGGGTTCGGACTTGTCTCGAGGCCGATCATTCCGAAGAGCGTCTCTTTATAGCCCTCGTCCTCCACTTCCGGCCTCGAGCACCCCTTGACCGGAGCCCGATATCAGTGCTCGAATCCTCGCGGCCGCTTTCGAACAGCGGTAGTTCGTTATCCGGATAATCTTGACGTTAGTCCATAGGATACGTAGCACCTTTGGTTCTTTAATCTCCGCCAGCTGCGGCTTCGGCTTTTAATTCCTTCGGGGACCGGATCTGATCGCCGTGTATTAATTGGGACTAATTAAGAGCCAGCGGGTAGGGATTTCGAAAAAAACCATCTTTCTTCAAAATCTTGATCCTCTCGCTTTTTACCGCGTTCCGCTTGTAACTTACAAGTTCGTACACGCGATAAATCATCGTTAGTAAATTGCGTTTGTATCGTCTGTATGTTATATACTCGAGTGCAACGTTCGCAACGTGTTAACAACGCGACTACTACGCTGAAATTTCGCGTATACATTAATTGTTGATCACTTCGCGTTTCGTTAAATATTCAATTTAATCAACCGAACTCGAAGCACCGCTGTCGATCACCGCGGTGATAAACGTGTCAAAACACTTTTTACGAAAGTACGTACACTGATTCGTGTTACCGTTAAAATCAGAAACGATATTAACTATGAAACGAGAGGTACAACAGCACCGAAGCTGGCTGTCATCGTTTGCCAGGCTCGTCGGAATCAGACAGGTAACGCCTGTCTCGCTAACTGTCCTATTTCGGGAATTGTTCAAAGCGCGATGTCTTATTAACCCGTTGTCCGTTAACGCCGAACGGTCGACTTTGCGATTCACGAATTTAATATCCCCCCGACAAGTGTCCCTGAACTGGAGCGCCTTGCAACGCGTCGGGACCAGATTCACCCCATCGCGATGCCAATTTATCACTGTCGCGGTAAAACACCAGTTAGTATGAATCAATTCGCAAGAATCTCTGTATCTTCGCGAAACGCGTATAAATGCGGACGATAAGAAACTGGAGTCCCTGGGGCTCGCCAAAAATGGCCACACGAATCCATACGTAATTACAGCCACGTCAATGAAATATGAACACAATTAATCAAGCGTCTTATCCAGTCCGCTCTTAAAAATGAAAAAAAAACGGATTACAAGGTACACCTCCGGCATCAATCTTCTCGAAATTGGGCGGAATTATCGGGCGCGAGATGCGTGAAACGATACGATACACCGTCTCCTTCTCTTGACACTAAATTTCGTACCGAGCGATACTATCTTCCCACAATCTAGCGTCCCACGCAGAGAGAGCTCCCATGGTGTTCTCGGAGGGGAAAGATGTCGCTAGACGGGACGCTCCATCGAGCGTCGTTTCGCTCGATGATATCTGCTTTTCCCGAAGACTCGTTGCGAGGTTCACACGGCTCCTAGCACCCCGATGTTCCGCGCTTTCCACGCGTCTAGGATACGCACTTGTCGCCAGGCCACTTGTCGACCCCTTCCTGCTTCCACTTCTCCCTTCGTGTTGCTCAACTCACGCCCCATGCTGGAAGGCTTTCTTCGACTGGAAACACGCGACACGTGCATCCCGTATCGACTGGACACGTGCATCGCGTCCTTTGCTTCCACGGAACCCCGTGGTTACGCTCCTGCGAGCATGCTTTTCATCGTTGCCCTTCGAGTGCCATCGCGCTTTCCGCTGTAACAACAATTGCTGTTACAACTACGAGGTTACGAATCATTAGAGCGAGCGGATGCTGCGGGATACGCTCGATAGAAACGTTTGTACACTAGGACTCTTCCGAACAGGGAGAACTTTCCCATCGCCTTCCATTTCTATCTTATCGCCTTTAATCTAAAATTTCTACAATCTACAAGCTTAAAAATTTCCAAACTAGATTTTCCATTATGATGACCGAATATTATAATTCCCTGTGTATCCGCTTTTCTATTTATGCTAAGGAAAACCACTTGTTGCTAAAAAGAATATTGCCTCAGAATTCAAACGATTTGCAAAGCGTCTTAAAATTGGTGTCTTCGAAGAAGACCGCGATGGAGTATCCGATGATCGAGCGATCATGACTCGTACAAGTACGACTCGAAACGGTGTAACTCTTTGAACGAGAATACGCTTCGCGAACCATGACAGACTCCAGCGAGCGGTAAAAATCTTTCCCGTGTCGTTGCGGCCAGTCGTGTATCGCACAAAGTCCCGAAGCTGCCTCTCCATTTTCCGACAAGCGCGCTTTCACCCCTCGACGTCTCCGCTGCTTTTTTCTTTCGCCTCTGTTTCCCCTTTGACTTCTACCGTTCCCAGCCCTTCCTCCGCGTCCTTTAAAAGTTTTCGACCCTTCGCGTAAACGGCGAAGCAGGGAGGCTTTCGTTCTAATTGAACGACCCTCGCTTGCTTGGACGCCGCACGCTTCGCCACGAGAGGGTGAGTTTATCTCTGCGCGCGTTAACGCGTCCCGATGTTAAGCTGTAGTACGTTGGAAAGCAATGCTCCGCTTTTATTTCGTCTTTGCATACAATTTAGGTTTCTTCTGGATAACGAGATAAAGATAACTCTTCAAGAGATTAAGCGAACTCGACAATTTTCAAATTTCTAAATTTGTATGCTTGCGAATGACAATTTACAAACCTAGTTCGATTAAATTACAGATTTCTAATTATTTTAACGCAACAGTTATTGCAATACCGTTCGGTCCCTGATATAACGGATGTCCGTCGGCAAGCTTTCCAGTCGCCAAACGTCACGCGACAATTTCTCACGAGACTACAGCATCCCGTTATCAAGTACGCCTCGGGAAGCGCATCCGACTCGTCATAGAGATCATGAAATACGCTCCTCTCTTTGTTCGTAGCGAATATTAAATTCCTGGGTAGTTTCATAAATACGCAGCGGTCATTCAACCTCGGCTATATTTAAAAGGAATCTAATCTACGATCTACTCGCTACGCTATTCCGCTCGAACTCGCCAGTTAATCCGTTTTAAGTTCATTCTAACCAAGCTCACAACCTAGAAATCCCCATTCATCCGCATCGACGAAGCTCTTTATGATTTCTAAAGGCTTCCGGATCGAAGCCTGTAACACGGCGTTCGATCATTTCGTGCTGCAAGACGGACAGAGAAAGAATCGCGAGACGGATGAACGAGGCTAGAGAACGAGAGTCGACATGACAGAGGAGGTGTACTCAATGAGTCGGATGGAAAACGACCCTCGTTCGTGGCGGGGTTTAGCCGATTCTCGGTTTCCTTCCCTGCCAGCCAGCCACTTTCCCGCTTATTCAGCAATGATTCAATTCGGATGTGCTTTTTACGCCCGGCAGCAAAGGCGATAGCGCCGGTGGGAGGTTACCGAGCCGCGGTTGCAGTCTAGCTAACCGAAAAAGGGGGATGAAAACGGGGAAGAAGGGACACGGAGTTATCCCGCGTTGAAAACAGATTGCTCGACGTTCACCCACCACCGACACCCTCCTTTCATCCCTGTTCTCGCTTCGTTTCGCCTTCGCGAGACTACCACCGTCGAGAAAAACCAAGAGTATGGAGGATAGAGTCGATTAACCAACAAGTCGTTCCTTTAACTCGCCTCGTTCGCCTCTTTTCCACGAATACCTGCACCCTTGGCTCGCTACGCCACCTGTCCGGATCTTACTCGTTCGATAACGGAACTTCTTGCGTCGTATATCGAAACGTTTTATCGAAACCATCCACTTCATGTAATTCTTATGCGTGCATAGGGGCCTCATTGATGGAAACGGCCTCACATATTTTTCGTCGCACGGTTCGTCTGCAAAGTTAAGCTGGACATATTTTTTCATTCGATAAACCTGTGTCGAATATTTATAGAAAATACTCTTGCAATATTTTTTAACACGAAGTTGATATACTGCCAGTAGACTGACATTTCACCATTTTTTTTTAAACTTTGTAGCTAAATTGACGTCGAACAGAAACTTACATATTATGTAAAGAGCGTCAAGTACCGCATGATTTATTCACAAGTATTATTAAATATAAAGACCCGGTTTTCTGACGAATGTTGAAAGAAGCCAGCTGTCAGAAGACTCATTCGTGAGGCTATTTTTTCTTCCCCTCATTTACAATCCCGTATTGCTGAAAGCAATACAGTCATACGACACGAACAATAATGCGACGCACACGCACGAAGTGTCTCTGAATCAAGTCCGCGGAAACGTCTCGGGGCGAATCGCACCTGCGCACAGAATCACGCGAGCGATGTCGATAACGAGACGAACCGAGATTCTGAAGCATCGATGGTTGCTGTGGCAATTCGTCTCTAGAATCTCTAATGGCGGTAAGTGCCGAGGGTCTTTTAATTAAACGGTTCGCGCAATTCTTGTTCGTGCAATCGCCTCGAGCTTGGTGGCCGCGAACATGCCATTAAGCTCAATATCTATTGATCAATCTGGGTATACAGCTTTTTTAAAACGTGCATAGGTGACATTGGTGTACAAATCACCTTCGAGATTTTGTTTAGGAAAGAGATTACAAAAATTCTTTATTTAAGGAATAGGGGAAGAAATGTCTACCATAATAAAAGTATTTGCCGTGTATGATGTTTCTAAGTCTTTCATAATCATACATATTATACATCAATGAACCGAATGTCCATGTTAAATCGAAACGAAGTATGGTCTGCGTGACAGCATGACAAGAAAAGTGTAATTTTACTGGGTTATGATTGAAGCGACGTTGGCACCGAAAACATGAAATATGCGATTACCGTGATCGGGCACAGATGCGGTACAAAGTGTCTACTAGGCTCGTTTGCGAAGGGTCGTCGAAAATCAAAGGTTGTCCATAGCCCTTTACCCGATGCTCGACTGACGTGACGTAATAGGATGGTTCGGTGTAACAACGAAAGCATCGGTCTCACTCGGTCAGTCGCATATTAATAGGTGGGACCGTGTAGCCAGGAGCAGGCAGCTGCCGGCTCGTTTGCAGCACGCGATACCCTCGCTCTCACCTGTAACGTATATCTCCAATCTCTTTCTCTCTTCTTCTCGCCATTTTCCAGCCTCGTCCCTCCGCTCGACTACACGATCGTACGTTCTTCCTCCACTTTCTTCTCCTCCTGTTCTTGCCGGTATCTATCTCCTTGAGGAGCACTCGAAATTATTATTCCCGTTCACCAGCGAGCTAAAGGCCCCCGTATCTCGCTCGCTTAATGTGTACAGGGTGTTCCGATATTCGAGCACGAGGTACACATCCTCGCGACCGAGGCGATTTCTCGCCGGGAATATATAGGCTGGACCCGTGTTCGCTCGGCACCGGAGCACTCGATGATTTTACCCGTGAAATAAGCGCGTGTCAATGAAATACGCTCTCGCGGTTATTGCTCGCTCTTATCCCCTGTTAATTATAGGCCTCGGTGTTATCTCTTCGGGCGTGAATTCGTTAAGGACTGCCCTTATCTGTACCGGAACATCGACTATGCTCCGACCAGACCAAATCTTATGTACCCTGAATGGCGATCTAAGAGTTAAGGGCCTGTAAAGACCTGATTTGCGGTTATTCTATAAATTCTGCAAATTATCGTGCATCAAGGTACGAAATAATATTTAGAACCGGCCTGCTCGCGGTACCAAACGTTTATGAAATGTTTATGGAGTCATTTGGAAAGTGCTTCAAATTTATATACCATGAATACTTTGTGAGGTGCCCATCAAGTTCCATCACACTTTTCAACGATCTAATATGTACGAACACAATTTTATCATTTAAATTTGACTCGTGCGAAAATCGAAGATAAAGCTTCTTTTTCACGACGAAATAATTCGCGTCTCCGTAACACGACACGCTAGGAAAGCATCGTCGCGCGACAAAACCGCGGGAGACACCCCGTGGCATTCAGTATCGAGCAATATTAATTTATCACCGCGAGCAATAATTACTTTCAGCCGATGTCCGGTTTAGGTACGAACCAGCGCTCGATTCGATCGAGAAAAGCAATACAAATTATCCCGGTGGAACGAAGAGCACAGGTCCGGTTTCTCTTTTTCTCCAGCGTGACCGATCGAAGCCGAGGCTCGCGACGAGCCGAGCATCATGATGGATCGGGCCAGCAGCTTTTATCAATCGTTTAAGCGCGATCGTGCCTCGATTGTCGAGGAGCGACGCGGTGTTGCTCGATTTCGCAAGCTGCCGTCGATATTCTTTGTCAATGAGGATCGACTGCGAACGTTCCCAGAGTCGTTTCGCGACGATCATCGATCACCAAGCGGGCTGGTGCGTGATCGAAATCGCTACGACGCTCTTATGCGAGTTCGAGGACGCGACGGTGGCTGCTGACTCGTACCCGTCTATTCCTTTCTTTCGTAAAAAAATTATGCTATGCCAGGCTCCTCCCTCCACTCTTTGTTTTCGATTTTGGAACAATTCCACATAGGAGTTTTTTTACATTCGAGGGTCCTTCTTCGACTCCTTTCTCTCGATCTGCATTCGATTTTCGACGATAGTTAGACATTTCGTGCTCATAAAATAAAAGAAAACTTTCCGGGTCCAATGTATAGAGTTCCTCTTTCGATTTTGGAATCTAAAAGACGAAAGAGGGCGCTCTAAAGAGCAAACGCAGAAACTGCAGCATAAAAAAGGAAAGAAGCTGTAGTGGCATTCTTTTCGATTCTTCGAGCGGTGACCCGATATCAGCGCGCTCGTACGCGTGTACTCGATACCGAACATAATGCCCGCTCGGGCTACGTCGGCACGATAAATTATCGTAAACGCATGTTAACCGCCCGCCTTGGATATTTGTTAACAGGTTAGAGTAGGCGGCTCGTGTGTACCCTCGTTCCGTCGTTACACGTACGTTTATACGCGCATAAAACGTGCTCGGTTATGGACGACTTCTCCATGCTGCTCTCTTGACCGTTTCTTCCGCCTGCAACGCTCGGACAATCTTCCTTTCGACTAAATGTCTCGTTGCTAACCGTTGGCCCTCCGTGCAGCCACGGCGAATAAATCGGACGGTTCTTTCGTTTCGAGTCATGGTTCGCTAAAATTTTCCTGTTACCCTCGAGAGGATCGCTACGAACACGCGAAATATGCTCGCTCGGAACGAAACTAGTTTCAAGGAGTCGGTTGGAACGAGATTTCATTCTGTTCTGTTTGATGGCTGTTTCCGCCACTCGACAATGGCATTTTCTCGTTCACTATCGTGCTTCCGCGTGTAGTTCCAGTTATGAGATCGTAGATCTTCAGGGAAACTGTTGGACTCGTTATTTACACGGAACTTGTTATCCTAAGAACCGAAATATCGAAGAATCTAAATTGACATTCTTTATTTCTAGTACGGTCGCTCGGAGCGACTCGTACACGAACGGAATTCGCGGTTTCGAAGCAAGTTGCTTTTGTTTTAAAATACGTACACGAAATGGTCCAATATTCAACCCGTTATTTAAAAGATCAATCTGTATTATTTCGAATCCGATAATTCCTGGAACCCGTAATTGGTTATACAGAATTTCAGATTGCAGAAGACAGGTGAATCGTACCTACCGCGATGCGAAAATACGTTGAATACAAAAATATTTCGATCCCCGATGCATTCACTCTTTATCCCGCCATTAATCATCGACGTTTTAGTTGAAAAGCTCCCAGTTGATGCACGCGAGTCTTAACCCCGGCGACCTCGAGCGCGAAGCATTCGCAAAAATCATCGTCCACGATGTGTATCGGAGGAAGAAATGTCGTCTATCCGTATTATATATGTCGGTTCGCGAACGATCGGCGGATATGTACGCGGAAACCGAGTCGCGGAGGACCGTAACTCCCTGCTTAACTTAAGTTATCGCCCCGCTGCCGATTATTAATGTTGTCACTATTAATAACCGCAAGTTACGCGGATCGCACGCACGAGTGAAATATTGCTCGCTGCTCCTGAATAAGTAACTTAGCCATTTATTCTAAAAGAAAAGTAAATAAGATGCACGTTAGATCGCGAACGATGCACCGCGGGATCCACTGCGCTTCCACGAACGCCTCTTCCGGTCGTTAATGTCCGCTGGAAAAACCCCTCTTAGCTTGTTAAACGGTTTCAAGCGGTAGCCGGTGACGTCGCGCGATTTTAACGCGTTTTAACCTAATGGTCATTCCTTGTAAAGAAGTTAATTAGTTCCTGCGACAAGACGCTGACGTGCACAGCCGCTGTTGTTCCTGTTCGACGGTTTTCGCCTACGACGTTTACTCGATCCAGCCACTCGCAAACAGGATATATGCCTCTAAATTATTCTGCTTCCTATTGCGATTTCATTTTCGACTCGGTTTCTTCGATCCGCTGTTTTTCGTGCGAATAACGGCGTCGCATTGTACTCTCCATTGTTTCCACGAAACAAATCTAGAAATTCTATGCACTCCATCTTTAGATCCTTGCACGGTCTCGCCGAGCAAGCTGCCGTCGCTGAACACTCGAAACCGCGTCGACACGCATATATACGTAAATATATACGTAACGAAACTCGCACGATGCACACTGGTCAGTACCGGTCGTTGGGTCGGTCGAGTAGGTGCTACTCGTCCGGTAATTTTAGCCGAATCTGCATATTTTAGCACGAAAGCTTCCGTCGATCATTATCCTCTCTGCGACTTGGCCAACCTGCGGCTCAACAGCCGCCACTTTTACTTTGTTGCACACGCTTCGTGCAACATTGCCACGCGATCCTATGGAAAATCGTTGAACATGTACCTACCTAACAACGATAGAAAATGGGCCTACAAAACGAACAATTACTATATCAACTCATAAAATGTATATTATTTGCTCCTTCTTGAAACTTTCTTCCGTTCGAGGAACCAACGTGGCGCCAATTTTACGAATTAATATTCGTAATTGCGTAACGGCTCTCGTGTACAGATTTGGTACGATCGACGGAGTAACGTGGGATCGTTTTTTTTATTTAAAAATTACCTGTTGATGACCGAGAAATACTTTCTCACAGTCGAGGTATCGGTCCGCCTCATCTACACGCAGCACCCCCATCACCCTTGTCGCGGTTCTCCGACTTGTTTACAACGACCAGGACGCGGGTCACCGTTATGAGAGCCTTACAACCACGAACGACGGACTTAATTGTAATAACTGTAATTAGCAGCACTTATCCGGTCGATAAAGAACCGAAGTATCAAGACACGGAGGGTTCGAGCGTTCGATTAGCGGCGTGAATCGTGAGCCGACGAGTTCGAGTAAAAATTCATGACCGATTTAATGCTTCGAGTGATTGTACTTTCTAATTAAGGGCACTGGTGGGTCGTTATGAATATTTAAATACGATACATAATCGATTTTAGCTGTCGTATAGAAACGGTACGTACACCAGGAACGGTAACACGAAGCAATGTTAGGAAATCTATTTCAAAGCATTTACTTTTATTAAGACAGCGGTACATTACTATATACAATTAATGAAATATATTTACATTGTGGAAAGTGCAATATTTTCTTAAATATCTATAGAAGAGAAGTGTCCGCAATCAACGTAGCTTTCTAAAGTAATCGAGGCTGGTCCTAACTGGCTAAAATCCAATTATAAAATCCGCGGTACGTGGCTCATGGATACACGATCTTCGAGTTTCGTGTCTGAGATACGACCCCGACAATACCGTCCAACGGGCAAAAGAAACAACGGAATGAAAAGAGACACGAATGAATTTCAACGAGCCCTCGCGATTTCGTTCTCCGGCATCGTTCGAGGCGCGTAGGTTGCGCGTCTAGTTTGCGAGCGGCGATCCTCTTCTGCAAGAGCCATTTCCAAGAACCAAGCTCCAAGCAACCGCCATGGCCTTGTCTCCCTGCATTATGGATGCGTTATAATTACCTATTCATTTCCTATGGGCACGTAACATCGAGACGCGCGTTGCTTTGCACCTGATTGCAGATAGAGAACGTACAGCTCCAGGACAAGAGAACTCTCGGCGCGGTACATCCGCACCTGTCCTCGACATGTATGGGTAGTTTGTTATATGTTTTTTGAAAGAAACAAACCGTGGTAAATGCTGCGCGAATCTTTATGGAGATTGAACTGTCTTCGGAAATTTGTCAAATTTTTTTTGTAATGTGTGGATGATGCGAGGTACAATGCGTGGATGATGCGAGGTACAATACGTGGATAATATAGCGCATAGGTAATACAACACGTGGAGAATACAACGTGTAGATATTACGACACATGGCAGAACGCAGAGTAATCTAAAGCATTGTTATCTCACGCGTGGTTACCTAACGCGGAGTTATCTAACGCGAGGTTATCTAACACGTGGTTATTTAACGCGTGGTAATTTAGCCCGTGGCTATCTAACGCGTGGAAATCTAGCCCGTGGCTATTTAACGCGTGGAAATCTAGCTCGTGGCTATCTAACGCGTGGAAATCTAGTCCGTGACTATCTAACGCGTGGAAATCTAGCCCGTGGCTGTCTAACGCGTGGAAATCTAGCCCGTGGCTATCTAACGCGTGGAAGTCTAGCCTGTGGCTATCTAACGCGTGGAAATCTAGTCCGTGGCTATTTAACGCGTGGAAATCTAGCCCGTGGCTATCTAACGCGTGGAAGTCTAGCCTGTGGCTATCTAACGCGTGGAAATCTAGTCCGTGGCTATTTAACGCGTGGAAATCTAGCCCGTGGTTATCTAACGCGTCGAAATCTAGCCCGTGGGTATCTAACGAGTGGTAATCTAGCCAGTGGCTATTTAACGCGTGGAAATCTAACCCGTGGCTATCTAACGCGTGAAAATTCCATGGTAACACATATCTAACCCATGGCAATCTAACATGTGGAATTTTGAAGTGCAGCAATGCAACACAAACCAACCCTCAGATTCGAAGAACACATAGCGTCGTTTCTATCTTTGCAACCTCTTCCCGTTTTCCGTACACGCTACTCGTTTCACGCGAACTTCAGCGAACGGTAGCGTGCGTATCGTGAGTGTGTTGTGTGCACGCGGTATTTGTAAACGCACGCTTATGAAAGCGAGGTGGCAATTAGTCGACAACGGACGGATGGTATTTTCGCGTTGCATCGAGCACGTCGACCGAACGGAATCGCGAAACGGCTTTTGTTTCGAGAACAAGCCGTGTGTTTGTTCTTCCTGCGAATCGGAGGATAGAGCAACGGTGCTTTCAATGAAACGACGGATAATGAACCGACTGGTTGCGAAATCGTTTAACCGGTGGCGTGCGACTCTGC
This sequence comes from Megachile rotundata, assembly GCF_050947335.1. Taxonomy (NCBI): domain Eukaryota; kingdom Metazoa; phylum Arthropoda; class Insecta; order Hymenoptera; family Megachilidae; genus Megachile; species Megachile rotundata. The sequence goes on along the minus strand of NC_134985.1, from coordinate 18,718,556 downwards.
TATTCGATTGTGCGAATCGAGCATTTCCTGCCGTTAGAATAATACGCGTTTCATGTTGTATTTTATCGCGGAGATCGAATGCTTCGATCTTGAAACATGTTTTACTCGTGCTTCGCAGTTTTTGTGAGCAATCGAACGAATATTTTGCAGACACGTTAATAGGAAGAAAAAAATTATGGTCACTTTGTTAATAATTTCCATTTATGACCCCTTGTTTAACCTTAATCACGGGGCATGATCTCATTACAAATTGTAGTAATGCGCTCGTTATTGTTTTATTAATTCATGAAGATCTGATTACGCGAACGCGAAGGTATTTATAATTCAGTGGTGGATACGTCAGAAGTACAGCTACCTACGTATATAGAGTTCTACAGCAATTTCGGTTTAAAATGATTTTCACATTCTATAAAAATGTCTCGGCTCTGAATTGAACGTGACACATTTTTCCGTCGTTACAGCGGAACACGCGCTGCTCGCTAATACCTAGACGCAGCTCGACTAATTAGCGAAAAGAAAAATCTTTCGCGACAATGATCGATCGATCTTTCGTGGAGCACGAGCCAAAGCTCTGTGCTCGAGGCGACTATTTTTCAAGCCGAGCTCCGTGGTCGATGTTGGTTCTAGGAAAGCTAGCTGCTGCCAGCTGAAGCAGAAACCGTAGGGAGAATGTCTCCTTCGCAATCTCCCGAGCTATCGACTGTCCTCTTTGTTTATAAATAAAGTTCGGAGAGGTCGTCGATGTAGGTGTCTCCGCATAAAGTATGGGGAGGTATATCGCGACGCCCTTCGTCTTCGGGGTAAAATGGAAATGCGTGGCAGCGGGCGGTATTGGCGAAACCCCGCGGTTTCGACTCTTTGGCCCAACATTCACGAAGGGAATAACGCCGCAAAAACTGAAGGGAGTCGTTGTTTTCTGGCAAAAACGACAGTTCCTGGTTCCCGGAGAACGTGCTAGTTTTATCGTTTACTTCATGCGAGAAATACACAGCAACTATATTTTGGGTTTCGGTATTTTCAAACTGAATCTCCGAAAATTCGATCTCGATTGTTCCTAATCCTCTTTCGAATTCCTCCCCGAGATATTAACAGAATGAACTCGGAGCATCTTCAACGTCTACTATAGTTCTTGTACGGATAATACGTGCAGCGTTGTTAACCCCGAAGCTTCTACCCCAGAGCGAGGGTGAAAAACAGGTCTGCTCGAAATTCCGTTCGGATTCTAAGCACGGTCCAGTGTCGAACGATTCGAAGCCGCTTCGAGATTCTTTTTGAGGCTGGGCGCACAGTAAAGTCTGCGACGAGAGAGGAAGGAACGACGAAGAAGAAGAGGGTCGGGGTGAACGAGAAGGCAAGAGAGCGAGCGGCGCTGAGCGGCGCAGTTTATTTCGGTCGGGTTAATTAGTGTTGCCTCGCGAGGTTTACGGTTGACATTTCGTTGGTCGTTCGTTCGTTCGTCGTTCCAGGCGTATAGGAGGCGACGGGGAGGGTAAGGAGGAGGACAGACAAGGGGAGACCGGCTTTTTTACGGCAACATACTGGTCGGCCATACCGAGTTGCCGAGAAGGAAGACGAAGTCGCCGCAGAGGAACAGTACAGAAGAAGAAGAAGAAGAGGACGAAGAACAAGGACACACCGGCCAATAAAACTGCAGTGCCCCTCGAAGGTGCACCGAAGGCGCCAGGGCAGTCTGGACCTCCCTTATTAGCTCCCCTCTTTCGATTTCTACCGTCCACCTAAGGTTCCCGCAACAACCTTTTGTTTTATCCTACGGTGTGAATATCGCACCGTTTTACGGCGTCCAGATTAGACCCGTGCCTTTGTGATTCCGCCACGGGAAGCCAGCGATACCGACGCTGAACGAACGTTACGACTCCTCGAGAGTCCTTGAGGTCCTACGACGGTCAGAGGCGGTAAAACGTTCGCTGGACGTCGATTGACCCTCCGTGCACGATCGACGCATATATTCGTCCGACGCGGATGAATTGGTAGTCCACGAATTTCGACTTTAGCTAATTCAATTAATCATCGAAACGGTAATTTGAGCGCTGAATCATTTCATCTTCGAAGGGCCCAAAACGAGAAAAGATTAATGTTTCCTTCTATGTCTCTCATCAGTTTTCTAGCAACGAGAAGCTCGGTGTACGAGAGAGGAGCTCGTAATTCCGTGTTGGCAGGGCAGTTTACGGCCCTCGTGTCCTCCTGATTTCCCTATTTCGCCTCGAATTAGGTAGTTGAAATCTTTCCCTCGTTAGGCCAAGCCTGAACGATACCCGTAGCCGAGAGAGTAACGAATTACAAGAACCGGGCAAAGAAAGGTGAGATAAGGAGAAAGAAGAGAGGGGAGGACCTTACCTAACTGGGTCGAGGGTGAAACAAAGAAAGAACGGCCAAAGAGGGACACGGGTGAGATGAACGAGTAGTAAGGAAGGTGGATGGTTTGCTGCCTTATTAAGCGGTCTTATCGCTAGAGACAGCCTGGCCTGACACGGCCGTTTAACTTTTACTCGACCTGCAAACAAGTAGTGGACACACTAGCCAGGCAGATAGGCCTCGCCACGCTACGAACCTTTCGGTCTTATCACCGTTCAAAAACTTGACGGCTGTAAACACGAAACGATGCTGCAACTGGCCTTCAAACGATGCTATGCAAGATTTACCACCAGTCTTTAAGCACCGTAACGTTAACTAGAGGCGTTAGAATGATTAAAGCGTCGCTTTCGAAGGTTTGATGTCGAACTCATGGGTAGCGCAAGGTGTGACGATACACCGCGCGATGAGACCACGCACGGCAATACCAAGAATAATACAACGTGCGGTGATACCAAGCGTAAATAATATGGCGGGCGGCGATATAATACGTAGTCGAGTATCTACATGAATCATCGTACGGTAAAATAATGAGGTAGCGTTACTGATACGTGTACGAGTCCAGATAAAAGTGGCACTATAAACCTATTGTATTTGCTGATTCGTCGCAATAAAAATTCTCGCACTTGCACCAAAAGATACAGGTTCGTTTCAACCTGTCTCCCGACATCTCGACGTGGTCCAACAAAATATTTGCCGCGCAAACAAGACATCGAAGGGACAAGAGAGCCTCCCTTTTGCGGCGGGACAGTAAACAAAGGTGAACGACGCACGAGCGAAGGTGGAGCAGGATTAAACGGGTTATTGTGCGGTTTTGACGGGTCGTGGTGACTCCTCGAATAATGTAGTCATGGCACGAGACGAGTCGCAAACGAGACGGGAGCCCAATTTTCTGAAAGCTTGCACATTATGTCGGCGACTGTTCGTCGAGGGGGCGTGATCGGCAGGTCACTAGGTTTACGCAGCGCAATAAATCATTCGAAGGACCTTCTGTGACCCCTCTGTTTCTCCCCGTGAACGAGCCTTGGGCTCTCAGGTACCGAGGTCCTTGGAAAGGATCCTTATCTTCCAAGGAGAGACCTCGTCGACCTGTCAGCTAATCCTATTAGCGACACTGAATCTTGCGTTGCCACGCAACTACTATTTTTACAGTTTCTCTTACGATTCTTGTTTTGCCGCGGCGAGTTTTTATTCTCCATTCTGTAGGATGAACTACCGATACGTGATGAAATTCAGAATCTTCAGATTTTTATGAGTGTACCGCTAAAAACGTACGAATTTCTCGAATATCTGAACCGCTAGAACGGTTCGAACGTTTTTATTCCGACGTTCCGGAAGAAAACGTGCCGTTGTCCGCCGCTACTAATCCCCGACACTCTAATTTGCCGGATAAATACTTCTTCTCGGGAAACGCTCTTAGCTACCGTCTAATAACCCGTGAAATTGTTCTAAACGACACGGTAACCGAGCGTTCCCCCTGGCTAATCCTTCCGACGTCTTCCGTCCGTGAAATTCTTCTTACATAGCTATCTTGAAGTATTCGATTGCATTTGGAGCAAACCAGATCGCATGCTACTCGAAATAATTGAACTATCAGACGATTCCGTTTCGTGGTTAGCATATTTACTAGAAACCGCAAGTTTTACGAAAGCGTGACATGGTTACATTTGGAACATTCCAATAGTTAAATTGATTGCGACTAAGTGATTTATGTCGATTATGCAGGAATTTCAAGAGGACGATAATGCAAGTCTTGACCTGACGTGACCTGACCGATTCATTTATTAAATTCTAAAACGTCCTCGACTCAAGAGATTGGAGTTCCAACCCTAAACCTTAGCTACCGCGGTAAGGGGATGTTGGATGATCCTCCTGAAGTCTATCAGCAGACCTAAACACTTCTCCTTAGAATTCAAAATTGATTCACCAAAGGGCACACCAGCTACGCACGTCTCATTATTTCGCTAGCCCACTCGCGCAATCACTTTCCACCAACGAATCATAAGTACCCCATACCTCGTGATCTTAAGGGTGTCAAAAACCCGCGATTGAACGTCGTCTCGCGTCTCGGAGCTGTCCTCATCGCAACTCGAACGTTTTGATCGTTCGCGTCACGTAGCCGTAACAAAGTTCCGAGCTCGAGAAGCGTGGAAACAGGCGGCAGGGACGCATCGTAGTACCCGGCGATTTCGCTGGCCGGACAATGGCGCGATATAAGCCGGAAGAAGGTGGCTCGTCGAGGGGGAGGATAAGAAAAGATAGAGAGAGCGAGTGGGAGGGAGAGGTTGGCAGGGCAGATTTATTCAAGTCCCTCGCCGTCGGGTTGACAAGAGTAGACTCGCGTAAACATACTCGTTTCTCCTTGTTCCGCCGTGGCCGTTTGTCGAGCCGCGGCGGGGAAACGGCAGCGCAGTCGGCGGGATCGTTTCACGGTAGTTTGGTCAGGAGTGGGGCGTCGGGAGGCGTCGGTCGGGTTCGTGGGGACGTTCGATTCGAAAGGACGCCCGCGCGCCAAACGGTGGACGAATAGCGGAACGCGTTACGAGCCGGTCGTCCCGCCCACGGGGTTGAGCCGGAGCGCGCGATTGGCCCGTTCCGTCAGAGCCACGTCCCACGCGACCAGAGTGGGGGATATAGACCGTTGCTTTCGGTTTTCCTCGCCAGAGGGGGAACTGGGACGGAGCGGAGCGGAAGGCCGATGAAGTGGTGTGAGTGGTGGCGAGTCAGTCGCAGACTGGAGTGCCCTGTGAGAGCAGGGGACGGACCGAACGAACGAACGAACTCTATAACTAATCGCTCGTGACGCTTCGTCGTCTGTCCGAATGTCCGTCCCATCGCCCGACGCCGCGCTCATACAACGTTCTCCGATTTTACCGTTCTCTTTTTCTCGCGGTGACGTGAGCCGAGTTGTGACGCGATCGCGACCACGGTGAGAACGTTCCAACACGATTCTCTTCCAGTGTACAAGTTTTTCGTTGCCACGGTGTCTCGGGATCCGTTTGTTCGTGCCTTCGTTGGATATCCACCTGTGTGAAACACGTCCGAGGACTGTGCTCGTAGGGTTCTCGTTGTTCCGTCGGCGATTCGAGCTGACGCCTCCTCGCTGACATGTGGCCGCTGGTCGAACGCTCCGTTTCGGACTCCAAGACACCCTGATGGCAATCACCGTTCGCGAACTATCGCGTTCGTTCGTCGTCCGTCGACTGCTTGCCACGTTCGCGTATCGCACGACCTTCTCCACGAGACCGGTACTGACTTAGTGGAAAACAGTGTTCTAGCAGTGCGTGCAGGTGCGGTTGTGACCCGATTCTTCGTTAACGAGAGACACCCGCAGAAATAGAGACAGGGGGCTAGTCAGAGAGAAACAGAGAGAGATTTTCGAGTGATCGTCGACGTCCGTCGAACCCGGCTGAGATGTCAGCGTACGCGCAGTTCGGATACTCGTATCCGTCGGCGTCCCAGGTGAGTCGTAAACTATAAATCAGCTACTCGAACCGACTCCGGAATCGAATCTCCATAATCTTCGCCGTAGTCGATCATCTCCCGTATATGTCGAATACTCGTAGGCGTAGCCATTGGAGCAGGGATTCCCAAAGTGTGGCTCCAAACCGGTGGGTCGCGTTAAATATTATAATAGAAAATTAGTAAAGTAATCACTTATATTTATCACCTCTATTCTTTCAAAACACTTGATTGCGAAAAACAATCATTTTATGAATCCCGGTTCATAAACTAGTAAAACCTCCGCACTAGAAAATAGATAAAACAATAACTCATTCGATAGAAATAAATTTAGATCTGCCAATTTGCAAGGTTTGTGATAATTTTTCGATCCCAATGCAGTAAACTGCAATTGGAGCAAATGGTAATATATCAATTGTACTATTCCGCGATAGTAGATCAACATCTGAATGTACGATAGTATTTATCAATGTAAGTACAACCTTCAATAAAATGAAATACCAACATAATTTGCAAATATAATGTTGCAAAACGTTTATGTTAATCGTTCGATTGCTCCACGATAGAATTTGATTAGTCATTTTGCAAACGTAATAACGTGGTACATAACAGTGCTATGAACTTTTACGAGTATAATACATCGAGTTTTCGATCAAAGTTCTTGACAGGGAATAATAATTAGCATCGGTGAGAGAGAGGGATGGAGGACAGGTAGGTCTAACGGTATAACTTCCATTGTCTGCAAAATCGTACCTTAATTATTCATTTAATGATGGTCGTTTACTGGGTAGCAATTTCAGAATCATTACTAATCATCGTCAGCCGATTATTTCTGATCTTTTTTCCTTTCATCTGCTCGCGAAAGCGAGTGCATTGTGAGATAGACAACCGCTAATTAAATCCTACGCCCCTTATTAGACTATGTTCCGCGAGATCGCTCGTTCGCTCGATTCATAGCAGATTTTTTTCACAGGATCCTTCGCGTAGTAATTTTCATTAAAAATCTACAAAACTGCGGTATCGTGTTATAATTGGTCCAACTATTACCCGATAATTATTGCGCAAACGTTTCGAATGATGGTAATAAAACGATTAACCGTTTAACGATATTTTAAAAGAAAACTCGTTTCTTTTAATAACCGATCGATTAAGATAGGTTTTGCGAGAGAAAATGTATGGTATACCATAGGTGCACCTGTTCCTCTTAAATGTTCACCGACGGCCGTCGCTTGCCGTCACGCATTTTTAAACTCGGAGAAAATGTTTAATTACATTTCTTAATTAATTTGTAAACTCCGGTATTTCAGCAAATTTTAATTCGGACGTTTGCAAAACAGTCGTTTCTTAACATCGTTTCATAAAAAATTTCATTAAAAAATTCAAACGTAAATTTAATCGAAGGCATCTCGCATATATTTCTTAGGTCACTATTATCTGTCCGATTAAATTCCATTCGAAAGAAGCAAACGTTGCTGAAATTCCAGTGCCCACGCCACTGCGATGCTATAAAAGATGATTTGCGCCGCAGTTGCGTATCGGAAAAGCTGCAGAAGGTTAAATGGCACCATTCATTGATGTCCCTAATTAGTAAGTTGAAAGGACCGATAATAGGGTAATGTACGGTCCTGCCGTAAGTTTACCTGACAAAGGGACTAATCCTTTTACAGACGACGCTTGTGGTAATGTTTATAAACAGATATATCGAACGCATCTGCCTAGTAGGTATCGGGAAGATTTATCGTGCACCAAGGTGGCGAGTTAAATTAATTACGGGGCGATTAAAATTCCTATGCTCTCGCGTATACATTTTATCTATACTTATGAAACTGTGTCACTATAGCTAGGGAATTCCTCCGCAGAGTACTGCGATCGGATACTAATGCATTTACATTTTTATCGCTGCACAGTTCACAGAACCTACGTAATTTGTTACTATTTGTGTACTAAAGCAGTCTGTGAAATTACGTTTGCAAATTGTTATCGATGCTTGTCGCAATAAGTATAAATAGTATTAAGAACTGTAAGAAGTCGTAACATCAGTGTTAAAAGACAATGTTGTAACTTATCGTTGCAGAAACTTTTATATTTTTACGATCTGTAACTAATTATCGACGACTTCATTTTTAAGTCGATGAAAGATTTGTCAATTACTGTAGACTCTGTAACAATTAAAATATTAATCAGTGTAATTTTTTTGACACTTCTGAACATTCTCTATAGTCTGTAACTAGGAACCTCTTCAAGTCTTTAGATTATTAAAAGAACCAAACTGTGAACTAAAAATGTTAATAGCTACAAATATTCGAAGTCCTAGAAAATGCTAATAATGCACTTGATTCAACAATAGACACCAGTCCGAATAATTCAAGCCATCGAACGGAAATTGCAACGAATCAGTTTGCAAATTGCTAATAATCACATAATAGTCGATTAGCATAAAAATATGACGAATAAGTATGTTCCGGTGTCGACGAATGTACGGACAATATGACGCTTTGGTAACCCAGTTTTGTCGCTTGTAAATTGTCTGGTCGGAAGGGCAAAGGGTATCGAAGGCAAAGGGTAAAATGAAATTCTGATTTACGACGGGATCGCAGCGATGGGTGGCGGTGGATATTCGGCGGTGGAGCGCAAGCGCGGTGCTCCGTTGCCGAAAAAAGGAAAGAACGGAAACCGAATAACAGCATCCGAGCAAACGACGCGTTTTACGCGCAGGTGCAACGGCGCGAGGCTAGATAATAATACGGGTAGGTTTGTAACCCGCATGGGCCCGCGAGAAAGGTGCGAGTTGCATCGGCAAGGTTGCATCGCATTGTTCCTTTTAATGCGCCTCTCAAAAGCACGGGCTCAACTTCGTTTTGATTAACCGCACGATAAAAGGGCTACTCCCTTTTGTTTTCTTTACTCCCGCTTAAATGCTGCGAGAACGATGCCACTTTTTAACCTTTTACGTACATGTTCTTTCAAATATTTTTTCTTATCTTGATCAACTTTTTGAAATTCAATGTTCAGGTGTGGTTGCTTTTTAAATGGTGGGGTTCATTAATCTTTTTGTAGGGTGGACGTATATGTACGTCCTTCGAAATAGTTTGGTTATTCTGGTGATCGACTATGGATTTCACTTTTTATCCTTGTAATTTAATCTTCACTCAGTTGCTTTTAAATGGTGGGATTTTTTAGGTTTTCTATGAGGTGGACGTATATGTACGTTCTTCGAAATAGTTTGCTTGTTCTGATGATCAACTATGGATTTCACTTTTTATCTTTGTAATTTGATCTTCATTCATAGTTGGTTTTAAATGGTAGAATTTTTTAGGTTTCTGATGAGGTGGACGTATATGTACGTCCTTCGAAATAGTTTGGTTACTCTGGTGATCTACTATGGATTTCACTTTTTATCTTTATAATTTGATCTTCACTCAGTTGCTTTTAAATGGTAGGATTTTTTAGGTTTTCTATGAGGTGGACGTATATGTACGTCCTTCAAAATAGTTTCCTCTCGATGATCAACTCTGTATGTAACTTTTTATCCTTGTAATTTAATGTTCATTCAAAGTGACTTTTTAAATGGTGGGATTTATTAACATTTTAATAAGATGACATATATGTAAGTTCTTTAAAATAGTTTCCTTGTTCTGATGATCAACTTTGTATTTAACTTTCTGTCTTTGTAATTTAGTGTTCATTGATAGTTGCTTTTAAATAATGAGACTTGTTAAGCTGTTAGTAGGATGGACGTATGTGTACGTTCTTAAAAATGATTTTTATGTGGAAGATCAATTTTATATTTAACTTTTTGCCTTTGTAATTCAATGTTCATTGACAGTTGCTTTTAAATGATGAGACTTGTTAAGCTGTTAGTAGGATGGACGGAAGTGTACGTTCTTAAAAATGTTTTTTTATGTGGAAGATCAATTTTATATTTAACTTTTTGTCTTCGTAATTCAATGTTCATTCATAGATGCTGTTTAAACAGTAAGATTTATCAATTGTTTGTTAGAGAGGACGTATATGTACATTCTTAAAAATATTTCATTATCTTGTAGCTCAATTTTATATTTTATTTTTACAAGATTATATGGTAATTGTAGAAATCGCATCCTTTGAGTTAAGATCGGAAGTGTTAATTGCAGCGCGAAATAATCGAAAGATTGATCGTGCAGTGACTAAGTGACGCTAGGCGGTGTCCAAGAATGGTTTACGGTCGCGCCAATTCCCGTCGTGCAGGATAATAAATATTTTACGCGGATCATTGCTACGGAAACGCGAGTAACGATAATTGGAGTTTATAGCCTACTTACGTGAATTTATAATAGCGACAGTCGCGTTCTACGGCGGGTCGAATCGTAAAATTCGCGATTACAGATTAGGCAGTTAATATATTTACTGTCAGCAAAGGGAGGTTCCAGTAGTATTCCCGTTCGCTTTTTCTATTCGCCGATGTTATTGCAGGTTAAACGACGCCACTTAATTTTCCTAATAAAGGAAAAAAGAATGTACGTGTCTCGTTCGGTCTGAAACAAGGCTTTTAACGAAGTATTTAATTAAGAAAACCGGATGAAAGTGTCCAAGCACTTTTTTATTACGCTTTGTCACTTTCCTCTTGCACTTTTATGGAACGCCGTGTTTAGACGGAAAAAAAGTTCGATCGATTCTAAAAGACTCTTTTAAGACTAAAAGGCTGTTACCTGAGCACGACGTATGTACACGTCGAATTAAAATATATATAGAAGCAATTTCGTGTCACTTAAGGTACTTTTCGTGTTTCGAATTGTTACCAATTCGATTGCAAACCGTGGGTTGGCCTTTAAGGTATCTATTATTACGTGTTTAACCTTTTGCCAAGAATAAATCACTCGTACCGTCTTTTCTATTAATAGTCAATAACGTATACAATCCTGTGCTAAATTATCGAGCCACGATGAAATACTTCGAAATGTTACTTTATGCAACTCTCTAAATATTTTCGAAATCACTTCCTGTACATATAATATGCTGTAATAATTACAAATTTTGTAATTAACCCCTTATGATTTTCTCAGCGAGTGCGTCAGAAGGGCGACTTAATTATTGTTGCAACATTAATACAGACAGAGAATGTTCAAATGTTAGGGACATTTTCTATGTGGCAATCATTGGTGGAAGGGTAGAAATTGAAATTAAACGCGAAATTGAATCGTGGTGAAAATGTGAGCCAGATTCGTCGCATTTCAAGAATTACGTGCGTCACGTGCGGAAGACGATATTGTAAGACAAAGGGTTAAAATACGTTGTCGAAAATCTATACAAATGGTCACTTCATGACCCACAAGCAAACATAGTTAATATCGTTGTAGTTTAGGTGTAGTATACGGAACTCACACCCGAATATCATTAACATCGTATTAACTAGATCCGTGTTAACACCTCAGTCCTTACGCACGTTTTACAAAAGAGCTCCCGATTTTTTGCCACATCGTTGATTCTTGACCGGTGCCGCCTCTATCTTATCTCTAAACCACTACTACTCGTTTTCACCGGTATAGTATTTTTTGCCGCCACTTTGGGAAACATAAATCGCCTGAATATCTGCCAACAACTTCGTTATCCTTCTAAGCGAAACTTGATACGCGTATTTACGAGCTGGAAGTAGAGAACGGGTTTTTTCGTCGTTGCACTTCTTCGGGACACGCATCGCGTGCGTATTCTCATTGTTCTCGAAAAACTATAATCGGGTCGCGCCAACCGTGAAAGCACAACAGGTTTTTTCCCTTTCCGGCGCGTTGTCAGATTGGCGCCAGAAATTTTAGATTCTGAATGAGTTTGGATGGATTCATTCATTTTGGGGATGAAATACTGGGTTATTGTTAGGTTATTACTAGGTTGTTATTAGGTTATTAGTAGGTTACTAGTAGGTTACTATTAGGTTATTATTAGGTTATTACTAGGTTAATACTAGGTTGTTATTAGGTTATTAGTAGGTTACTATTAGGTTATTACTAGGTTAATACTGGGTTAATACTAGGTTATTAGGTTATTAGTAGGCTACTATTAGGTTAGTATTAGGTTATCACTAGGTTAGTACTACGTTAATTTGTTAGTACTACGTTTGTTATTAGGTTACTATTAGGTTACTATTAGGTTACTATTAGATTACTATTAGGTTACTATTAGGTTGCTATTAGTAGGTTAATACCAGGTTATTATTAAGTTATTGCTAGGTTATTACTAGTGTTAGATTGCTTCAGGTTCTTCCAAACAGAGGGTGACTACCCTTTACTTCAAATTTTACTTCGATCTTGGGAACCTAGGATTTATGTTAGGTTTTCCTAAACTCTGAGTAAAACAAATTGTAACTTCTCAGTTCACTTAGATTCTAAGTGGAGAAAAATCTAACTTGAGAATTTGAACACTCCAGAATTTGATACAATTTGGAAATTGGGGATTGTGGGAGTTCATCAGTTTCCTTCGATCACCTTTGCCTCCATTATTGATTTCTCGATGTACTTAAATTTGGGACCCAAGGAATTAGATTTTTCTAAACTTTGACTAAAAGAAACTATAGTTTCCTAGTTCACATAGATTCTACGTAGAGGAAGATCTAACTTGAGAATTTGAATACTCCAGAATTTGGTACAATTTGGGAATTGAGGAATGTGGGAGTTTGAAAATTTATACTTTGATCACCTTTGCCTCCATTAAGGATTTCTCGGTGTACTTAAATTTGGGACCCAAAGAATTAGCCTTTTCTAAACTTTGACTAAAAGAAACCATAGGTTCCTGGTTCATATAGATTCTACGTAGAGGAAGATCTAACTTGAGAGTTTGAACACTCCAAAGTTTATTAAATTTATTTAGAAATTAAAAAATGTAGCAGTTAGAAAATTTACATTCACATTTACATTAGAAAATTTACATCACCGCCTCCATTAACAATTTCTCAGTATAATTGAACTTAAGAACCTAGATTTACCCTGAACTTCCTATACTGTAGACAAATCACATTGTAAGTTCACTCAGATTTAATGTAGGCACCCAAAATTCGGTTCAATCATGTATTTGTCAAAGTAGTTGAATTTCTAGTCGTACTCCCCTTTAAAATACAAGAAAAAAATGTTTTCGATGCGAGGAATTACGAATTCGTTTATTAACGAGTAACGAGAAGGCAATTGGACGTGGTTCGTTAAATTCAGCAACAACGCATCGAATTCCGATCCTTCCGTTATTTGTCAGCAGCGGCAAAACACGTCGAACAGGTCGACTTTCTACGCGGGAACATCTGTTCCGCCGGTTATAAGTATGCCTGTGTTACGACAGTAATTACTTTTTCATTCAACGAATAATTAGCGATAAATTTATTAGCGGTATCGTTCCTGTTTTAAGCTTGTTGCTATAATAGTTCATGCTTTCCGATAACTAGTCAATTTGTGTTCATTTTTTGATATCAGTACATGTCATTAAGACATGATATCCATTTTATGGATGTCACGAATTTTTCTGATGCATTCTAACGGTAATTTCATTCTTTTTCTGTAACTTGTTTTTCGTAAATGCGAAGTTTTCCTTGTATATGATAAATGTAGTTGAGTAGTCCCGTACAAAATAGTTCTAAACTAAAAAATTCGTATACTTTCCTCGTGAGATAAAAGTTCACTTGAAATTTTTATACATGTATATGAAACTTCTCGTACATGTTTTACAAATGTAGGTAATCTTCCCGCAGAAATATCCTTTGAACAAACCAAAGAATTCGTTTCATTCTGCGGCAGAAATGAAACTACCATAATTTCAACTTTTCGTGCGAGTATGTATATGAAAATTTTTGTACATATTTCGTGCAGTAGTCGTTTGTAGAAATTTCCTTTAAATTAGCGCTGGGATTCGATGCACATCCACGAACAAAGTCTAACTACCTAAGCTTATTATAACTTACCGAATAAATTTGTACAATGCACTGCAGAAAATTTTGCTTGTAGCATTACAAAAATCACGAAGTGTAGCGATAGATTAGAACCAACAAAAAAAAAATCATTTCACAAACATCGCTACGATGATTCATAAAAAACCCCATTCGCTTATATGAAAATCTGCTTGTTTACGCGTTTACCTGTATCAAGTTTAACAAAGACGAGACTCTGTTCGCTCGAACGTAATGAAAACCTCTGGAACGGCTCGAATTCGATCCGAGAAATCACGCTCGTGCACCGAACGCAGGATCCCCGTGCTCCCGAATGTCGATCGATCGTTACAATTTACGAGGCCGATTTTGCGAGCTTCTTCCAACGTCACCTTACGCTCGCGCCATTTCGATATCGACGGTCAAGCATCTGCTACAACTTACACGTTCGCGAGTGTAATATGGCGATAATGCCAATACCACGATGGGGTACATCGGTTCGCCGTTGTATAATTACGGCCCTGGACACGGAAGCGCTCGATATCTCCGTAATATCGGTTTTCAGGATCGTGGCCTACGCTCTCTTCGTCTCTCTTAATTCTCTTTCTCCCTCTTCGTGTTTCCCTTCCTTTACCGTTCTCGACATCGTCACCGGTGTACCTTCGATTTCACGCACAACAAACTTTTTCCTTTCGAGCAGCCTATTGCCACGCCTTATATTGCCTGGAAGCATCCCTCTTGCTACGCTTCATATCGCCGCGCGTGGCATTGCTCGGTCGCTGTATTCTACTCACGGGGATTTGTCATGTGTTGTATTGTCCACATGTTGTACCATGCGTGGTATTAGTCATATGTTGTATCACCACGCGTTGTATTCTCCACATGTTATACCATGCGTGGTATTAGTCATATGTTGTATCACCACGCGTTGTATTTTCCATATGTTGTACCATGCGTGGTATGAGTCACACGTTGTATCACCACGCGTGGTATTATGCACGCGTTGTGTTCCCTACGCGTTGTATTCTCCACACGTGGTATTACTCACGCGCTGTATTCTCCATGCGTGGTATTACTCACAGGTTATATCACCACGCGTGGTACTACTCACGCATTGTATTCTGCACGCGTCGTATTCTCTACACATTGTAACACCACGCGTGGTATTCCTCACGCACCGTATTCTCCACATGTAGTATCACCACGCGTGGTATTAGTCACGCACCGTATTCTCCACATGTAGTATTACCACGCGTGGTATTCCTCACGCACCGTATTCACCACATGTGGTATCACCACGCGTGGTATTACACACGCGTTGTATTTTCCACATGTGGTATCATCTCGCGTGGTATTACTCACGCACTGTATTCTCCACATGTGGTATCACCATGCGTGGTATTACTCGCGCATTGTATTCTGCACGCGTCGTATTCTCTACACATTGTAACACCACGCGTGGTATTCCTCACGCACCGTATTCTCCACATATTGTATCACCACGCGTGGTATTCCTCACGCACCGTATTCTCCACATGTAGTATCACCACGCGTGGTATTAGTCACGTACCGTATTCTCCACATATTGTATTACCACGCGTGGTATTCCTCACGCACCGTATTCACCAAATGTAGTATCACCACGCGTGGTATTACTCACGCACTGTATTCTCCACATGTGGTATCACCACGCATGGTATTCCTCACGCACTGTATTCTCCACATATTGTATTACCACGCGTGGTATTCCTCACGCACCGTATTCACCAAATGTAGTATCACCACGCGTGGTATTACTCACGCACTGTATTCTCCACATATTGTATCACCACGCGTGGTACTCCTCATACACCGTATTCTCCACATATGGTATCACCACGCGTGGTATTCCTCACGCACCGTATTCTCCACATATAATATCACCACGCGTGGTATTACTCACCCGTATTCTCCACACATTGTATCACCACGCGTACCTGCGCACTCCCCTTCCCCACACATACTCCACATGTGCCCCGCGCATTATATCGCCACGCATCTCAAATTTTATCGTCACACGCTGCAGTCGAAAACACCGTTCCCACCCATCGCAGTCAACGCGTTAACACAAACATTTCTTGCACGCATATAGAAAATTTACGATTCCATATACATCGCAGTGGCGTGTAATAACCACCATAAAGGATGCTTATTACACATCAATTTTTCTTCCGCCTCGTCAAGACAGGAGACTTTAATGATACACAGAAGCTCACCGTAATTATTGCCAGGTGAAATGATTACTTTGTTGTTGGACGTTCGATCGGTTACCATAATGGCCGGCTAGATTCCCGTTTACACGCTTGGCGGAAATTTCGAGGATCGTTAACTCCCGTGATGTTATACTTTGTTATTATCAACCGTGTTGCGTTTATGCAACGGACAAGCGAAATTTAGCGGAGGCACGATCGACCGTTCTCGTACGAAGATCCTTCGTTAATGATTGACGGTATCAACAATTACGGTACCGATTCTCGCACGTACTTACCCGATGGTCCACCAGCGACCTTACACGCACGTCACGGGAACCGGTTACCTGCTCTTTAAAGGTGCACGCGTGTCCAGTCCCCGAAGGAACGACGACCTGGTTCTGTACAGTCGGCGCGAATAATTCGGACGTTCCCTCTTTTTCGCGAGATCCACGACTCTCGGCCGCAGAGCATGGTCGATGTAGGAATGTCGTTTCTGAGAAAAACGATCGATATGTATATCCGGTAGATCGAATTTCACTCGACTCTCCACTCGCCAATATGATTTTGTTCTTCGTATTCTTCATACTTATACCTCCTCGTTCTTCATCGCTGAATCAATTACACTCTACAATTATCTCCAGACTTCTCAAACTCCCTAATTTTCTGAATCTTAAAATTAGGGTGCTTCGGTAACCATATATCACACGAAGTGAGATAAATATGCGAAAGTATGTATTTATAAGCGAGAAAAATTGTCGCGAAGAGAGTTGGAAGATCAAAGGGATCGTTTTTATCTTTGTGTTTATCTTGGAAAAAATCGCGCGATAACGATCAGTCAAGGAGGATTTTCTCGGGAAACGCAGCCGCGAGATTCCTCGTAAAAATTGACTCGGTAAAGAAACGTTTCGCGGCGAGCCGCATAAAAATACCAGAAGAGACCCGTCACTCGTACAGTTAACGTTCACGCCTTCTTAACGTCGAGTTACAGCCACTTTAACGGAGTCTTTAGGGCTTCAAATAGATCTTCGCCGGCACCCTGACGAGCTTTTGCATCCTTTTCCATCTCGACGTTTTTAAAGCCAACCTCACGAAACTGCTAGCGGCATTCCGTGGCGCCCTTTAGCCCCCGGAGGTAATTAACGTTAAATTGTTGCCGTCATTACCATACGATATTTCACTGGCATCTGGTGCGTGTCCGTCGTTGCTCACCAGACACCGACCGAAATCATGGGCTTCTTTATATTTCAAACTTTACTACCGGATCTTTTCCTCGTTTCCATTGTTACGACTCTGTTTATATCGCCTGGGGGTGCACGGATTGAAAAATACGACGTGGTTACTATATATAATCTTGTGAAAAACAGCTCTCCTTTTTATTGTTTCTTAAAGAGGGCGCAGACAAAGAAGGCGGAGTTAGAAGACGATTATCGTACTGATACGAAATGTTATGGCAACTTTTATGCTTCTAATTGATGTAGCTTTCTTTATTTGGTAGTGCATGCGTGAGCACCGGACTCTCGTTGTGTTGCAAATATTATGCGGACTTTTATGTGTACCTTCCTACCATAATCTAACAGAATTCCTCAACGATTCGTATCAGTACTTTTTGATCCACGACAGTGCATAAATCTTACATTACGGTATATAGTACGGTATACGCTATATAGCCACGCGTTGTATTACCTACATGTTGAAATTATCACGCAATTACGAACTCCATCTATTGTATTGTCCATACATCGCACCTTCCTCATCAATCATTAAAAATTAACTCGCTTTATAAGCTATCATATTCTTATTCACTCGGATGCATTTCAAGTAGGATCATTCGATTTGGCAGAAATAGAAAATCCATTGGGACACGCGCTTATCGAGCACCTCTGACGTGTAAGATAAAAGCAATATTCGTTTCAGAGACAGGAGATAACGAGGCTTGAAATCCGATTAAACCTTGTTCAAAATCGATCGAAACAAATTGCGATCGTGCAGCTCAATATTAATCCGAGCTGTTGAACCGTCTCACGAAAGTTTCGCAAAAAATTTCATAATTCCCACTGCACTGCATTCTCTATTTTGTTACTACAAATTCGTTGTAGTATATTTACTTGCAATATTCATGTTCGAAAAAAAATTGCACGGATTTATGTGCTACAGTAAAATAGTTTCACTTTCTCAATTTTATTTTTCCACGCAAGGTAGCAACATTTTTTATTCCGAACTCTTCGCAACAGTCGATATTTATTGGCCAAAAAGATTAAAAGAGTATACTGATTTACGATTTGTACTGTAGTTTCACTTGCCTTAGTTTTAATTTTATACAATGATTATATAATCGCACTTTCCTTTTTTATTTGAATTCATGACAGCAATGAATATTTATTCGCTACACTATTACGAAAAACATTATTACAAATTGAACACCAGATTTATAGATTATATAAAAATACAAGTTTATGTACACAGGTAAACATTTATAGATACAATGCTTTCTGTTTGATTAACTTAAACTTTAACGCAACAGTGTGGCAATTTTCACCTTTTCTTTCCCTTCTCGATAACTGACATTTATTCACAATTTTTATTTATTCATTCACAATTTTTATTTATTTATTCACAATTTTTTATTGCGTTGTTTAAACGATTTTTCAATACAACTCCAACAACGCTTATCAGTAAAATTATCTCTACTATTTAATGTCTCAAATTGTCTCGAAATCCCGAAAAAAATCAGTTCAGCGAGTTAGATCGTCAAGGGTTAAACTTTGATCGAACGCAACGTTTCACCGGGAGAGAAATCAGCGTCACGGTTAATTTGTCTGGAAGAGGGGTGCATGAAGGTCCGTATTCGTTGTAGAAGAACCGACGAGGAGAGGACTAAAGATTCTTCGGCTCTTGTACCGCAGAAAAAGACACATGGAAGGAAGAAAGGCGGAGGGTTGGAGAGACCGTGTCCATTCGTGATCTCCTTGTCCGCCATCTTTTTCGTACGAATTGCGCGCGCGTGTTCGCGTTCCTTTGGCCGCGTTATTTCTCCTCGAGCGGGCTCGTTCGTTCGATCAAAGCGGATCAGAGTTAATCTCGATGGAGAATCGAATTCATAGGCTCGCGACACGGATCTGTTGGCGTTCGCGTGCGCTCGAGACCCCTTATTGTCAAGTTTCTCCAGTTACTTTGCACGAGCACCGATAACTCGCGATCAAACCGCTGCTTAGCTCAACTTGGACACGTGTAATCCTGTTTACGAAGAACCCTTTACGTTCGCGAGTTTTACTCTTCGAGGACTCGACTCCATCTTTTCTCGTGCTTCGAGGTACCGCTTTTTCTACGACGCACGCGTTTCTAGAAATTCGTGCGGACTTATCGTGTCGAGATCGTGGATAGATTAGCACGGTTCAATTGCTGCGAGAAAGTTGAAAAACTGACCGAGTCTTTTTATCGTCTTCGATACGAAAACCGTATTTGCGATCTTTATCGGTAGATCGTTTGTCGAGATTACTTCGCGTAATGAAATTATACTTATGAATACGAATTGTTGATCTATAATTAATTATTGATTGGATAATTCGTGTTCAAAATGTCTAGGGGGATTAACGCGAATGTTGTATAACAGATAGAAATGCTATCGTGCAGTATCAAAGCAATTATGTTTAGTACAGATAAATAATTTAGTTAAACAATTAACGGAACATCGTGTTCACATTGAATTTTAGGAATTTCGGGTAACACGTCGATTAAGAAAGAACAATAGAGTTAATCGAAACGCGACAACAATTCGGTCCCTAATAAACCGATCATGCCAAGAGTACAAATTCCTGCAATGTTACTAATTAGGGTCACGAACGAACGACGCCAATCTGCATAATGGCAATATCATTTCATTTTCTTATCCGAGGATGTTTCGTGGAAACAATCTTTATTCGACAAACGATCGTCAACGAAGCACCGATTTACGCAACTGTACCCGGCGCAATTAGCATACTGGCGTATCAGCATCGCGTTTATTTCGTACATCAAGCATCGAAACATTGTAAACCCGCTACCGCACGAAAGATTCGAGTCGAGCCATTTACATCGAAATTACACGTTCGCAGCAGCAAATTGTTGCTCATTATCGGCATCCAAGAAAATATCAGCTTACTCTTTATATCACGCACTGCTACTCCCTGTATCTGGCCAACCATATACCATACTTAACGTTTTCCACGAACCTCTTCAGCTCGTGCGTATCGACATTCGGTTTTAAAAAGCGGTACGATGGGCCAACGCCCCGGTACACCTGCAGTTTAATTTTATTTCTCAATTACTCGAGTATTTCCAGCAGGGAGAGATCCGCCATAAGAACGAATCCAGTCTCGAGGGGTTGATTCGCGAGCGTCACCGAATCGTGTAGAGGATGAGAAAGTGGAAGGCAGCGGCAGAAGGAAGAAAAGGGACGTATCGGGAGTCTTCCTGGAGGGCAGGGATCGCAGGGTTTTCGCGGTGATGCTTGCCGCGGGGGTGAAAGCGGGCTTTTAAAAGGTTCCGATGGGAAACCCAGCAGGGCGTGAATGGCTCCAGACTCGCTGGAGGAGCCGCAACGGGAGAGGAAAGAGCCGGGGATAGAAGGTCGGTAGCTAGCTCGACGCAACAGTGGTGCGTGCACGGGGACACACACGCGGGATCGCACGCGTGTTGTCACGGCCTCGAGGTGTTCCACCACACCTTCTTCTCTTGGCTCTTTGTTCACGAAAGTTCGGTTTACCTCGTTCCCTTCTCTTGCCCTTTTTTCTCGCCTGTTTTTGCGCCACCTTCCGTGCCAACGACCATAGGTCTAGCTTCGCTGAAATAGAGAAACGACCAGATCCGAATGATCATGGCGAAAATGTTGCTTCGCTGATGGCTGTGGATGGACAACAAAATTATTATCAATTTTTCTGTATTTGGTACTGGACAATTTCCACAAGAATTTTCTAACTGATGTTCTTTCTTTCTCACCAGCTGAGGAATATTCGGATGTTTCTATCACATATTCTATAGTTCATGATCTCGCAATCATCACCGTACTGATTAAGCATGACGTCGATGTATCGTCAAGATCATAATAACTGATGTGGATCTCGAGTACCCTCATGGTGGCAATACTTTATCGCATATTCAGCAAACAGGTTATAAAACGATGACTATCGGGATTAGCAGAAACTCGATTACACTCTAGGAAACAATAAGTAAATTTGTACAGCGGTAAAGTTTAACGTAGGTGCACTTGTGCAGATATATGACAACGAAGTTAAGCTCGAAGATTTTTCCTAGTAGCTCTATATTACCGTTTGCTCCGCGAACGTAAACTAGGCTTTATAGCTAGAATTGCCGCGCAAAGGGTTGTTGGAGATATACATATATCGCGGTAGGCTTCTCCTCGGTAAATTAGCTGGCGGTAAATGAGGATGAAATGAATCCCGGTAATTAATACGACAGAGGGCTCGCAGTTATTTCGAGAGAACGGAGCTTCGCGGTGGCACGGAAGGAGGAGGGAAGGGCAGATAGAGGGAGAATCCGTGTGGAAAACGGGGAGAGAAGAAACGGTTCGCGCACGTACTATCTTTTCTATTCGTAGAGAAGAGTGTCGAAATCGAGGGCCCGCCCACGGGAAACGGTGATAAATAGGACCAAGGAAAACATTATTTTTCTCGAAAGCGATGATTTTTCCCTCGGTTGCTTTGTTTTCACGAAACTGCGACGAGGAGAAAGAAACGGAAAAGAATCGGAGGAAATCGTGTCGCCAGAAAGCGTTTTTTATAACGCGGTCCCCGTATCTCTTTTTCGCTTCCCTGACCCCTCTACAGCGCGGACGTGTTTACGAAAAACGGGATTCCACGTCGCGCTAAATAGTCGTAAGATATTTCGACGCCTGCTGACGGCGGCTACAAATTTCCCTTGATAATTTATCGCCGACCGATACTTAAATAGCGTCCCGCCGTGAAATTGGACGAGAACGCGGGCCGATCATCTTCTGGCCCGAACCCTTCTGCGCATTCGTATGCGACTTTTAATTTATTTTCATCAACAGCCACGTAACTTTCGCGCGAACAAGCTGTTGTCCAGACTCGATCCATTTCTTTTCGTATTTTACTTTCATTTATCAAACACGTATTTCCGTCCCGGAGCGAGGGATGCATCTTTTCCAAAATTGGCAGATCGATACGACCATGTTTAATTAATGACAGGAAGTGCACCGATTAAATTGCGTATTCATTAAAGTAACCGAGGCATTTATCAACGACCCAAGTAAAAAAGATATGGCTAGTCGCTGCACGATTATTCAAATGAAATGGAAGTTCCAACGCAGTTGAGTCGGAGTGGGTATCTCCGAAGGCGAGGCTGGTACTCGCGACGAAAGTTGCGAACAGAACTTGAAGCTATAACAGAGTTATTAACACGAGATTATTATGTAAGACAGTCTGTAATTAACACTCATTGACATTTATTATCCACCCGTTCATTTTCTTTCGCTGCGTAGTTATTTATGACATTTTCATTGAACTGTGCAACAGGTATCTCTGTGATTGCTACTGATAGACATGTCACTTTTTCCTTCGGTTTCTTTCACAGACGATGGTACGTTGTAGAAATTATTAACCTTAATTAAGCAGCTACCGTGGCGTTAGTGTCTCGTTCTCCTTGCTCGATATCGATCTCTTTTTCATAGAGTCGACAAGAATGCAAATTATGAACATGTTCGATCTCGCAGATACGATGTTCGAAAATGACATTGAATCTGCATCTCGATACGAGTAGGTACACAAGCCCGATGATCGAGAAACTTCGTTTTTTCAACGGGGAAACTATGCGTGTACAATTTCGATCAGTGCGACACTGTCAATTGAGCATTCGATGTTTAACACGAAACACGTTATGAGGTTACACAGTAATACATAGTTACAAACGTGTCATTCATTTGCATCTGTTTACCATTTTACCAGGACGATAACTCGGTAAGGTAATAGCTAATTCTTTGTTATATAAAACATGGAACGGTTTTTGTCCAGCTTGTAGCAATTATACGCGAAAACATGTACGTGACAAGATATTTGTTATCGTGATTTGACGTAACTGTTCCGTGTTAGCTTGTTCGAGCTTCTTGAATCGATAGCACACTTCGATTAGAACATTTCGGTAGACAACGAGGTTCTACAGAGTTTCAGAATGATGTAGCACAATTTTTACCAAAAACTCTTCTTATATTGCCGTGCTAATACAGTTTTGTATAGTCATTCGTTGTGCTACTACGACCATGTGCAATCTGCATTGCTGCAAACATTGCCACGTGGGTCAAGGAAACATACCAGTACCATGTTTCAAAAATGTCTACTGCGAAGGGGTAGGAAGTTTTTCGAACGAAAATGTAATATCGTTTAAAACTGAATATAAATAGCAAATCACGGGTTGAGTCATCAAAGACTCGACCCGTCATCGAGTATTAAGCAGGAATGGGCAAAGATATTTTAATCGTGAGTAATCTACGTTCGTTTTAATTTACCGCCTTTCGAGTACTTTCGTGTATGTACTCGCAAACGAACGTTCGCAGTAATTCGAGTTGTATCGTCGAATCGACCGGTCGATAAATTTCCATTTAATTTACTCAGCTAGTTGTCGAAAGCCTCGAATGGTGTTCAAGGTACTCTGGGCGTCGTTACACGAAATTACGTGACGATTATTGTTATCGAAGGTTCGCGATCGCGGGGGAACATCGATGCCAAACGTAATTCGAAAGGGAATATGTTTCGTTATTTTTTTGTTCTCTCCTTCCTCCTCGTTTGATCGTTACAGCTTCTTTTATATGTTCGCGAAGGGGTTATAGTCTTACCGGCGTAGCCAGGACGAACCTTTTAAGAAATTAATTGTCAAGTGTCATCTGTGGCTTAATAACGAGAGAGATACCGCTATTCCTTTTCGATTATCGTCCATTAAAGTAACATGAAATTGCTATCGAGTTATCGGCCGCGCATATTTATAATCGGATCGGGCTGATAAGCGAATATCACCTGCTTTCGAAATTACAGCCATTATCGCCGTTAACCCCTTACACGAGACTTATTTTTATACTCGATTTTCTAGTTTAATCCGTAACTACATTTTCTATACCTCGAACAATACTTTTCTACGAAAAAATCAGAGTAGAAACAACGATGAATCGTTATCGGGAATTTCGCTAAGTAACAATCTTGTTTCCACTTATAAATATAATTAACTAAATGTAACTCTTTAAATGTAGCTGATAACGTCCCAGAAATCTGTATTTGACAAATATGTCATCCCGGTTCAATTTCGTTATCCGACTCATTTATCTTATTGTTTGACGTTGCTAGCACTTAAGATTTCATCGACGACATCTTAGCTACCTCTTATCTCCGTTTTTCGTCAAGAATGATATACGTAATTAACAACTACTCGGTAAATCGTGGGAATCATAACTATTACGTTTCTAGCGGGGAATCAGCGAACGGTGCACACAGGCCGGGGAGTAGGGGGCGCATAATTCGCCGGTGCACGAACGTTCGAGAGTCGGGAAATTACACGGGAGGGAATTACGGAAGAAATAATCGCGGGGAAGAAATGAACACCTTGTTAATGAAAGACTGTAACCTTTTCAGCTGCTGGTGAGCGGCGGACAGCCAACGACGGCGACGTCGCCGGCGATGTCGTCGGGAGGTGCACTGAGCCCAGGTGCACTGTCACCGTCGTCGACGGCGACGACGACGGGCGCCGCGGCGGCGGCCGCGTCCGGAGGTGCGAGCACCCCGGTAGGTGGTGCCACGGGGCCCGGTTGCTGCGAGAACGGCAGGCCCATGATGACGGACCCCGTAACGGGGCAAACGGTGTGCAGCTGTCAGTACGACAGCGCGGCGAGGCTCGCCTTGGGTGCGTATCCGAGGCTAGCACCCACGGCGACCTCCTACTCTTCTTACCCCACGCCGACGCCCTCCACCACCGACCAAGGGCCCTACCCCAGCATCGGCATGGACAGCTCCGCGTTCTACCCTCCTCTGGTGAGTCTCCGTCTTTTTCTCCTTGTTTGGCCTAGTTTTTCTTTTCGCTTTGTACAGAAGGTCGCTTAATTGTTGGACGATAATTAGCGGCGGGTTTTGCGTAACGCCGGATGAATAATTCATCGGCGCGGCGCATGGAAACACCATCGCGCGCGTGCAACGTACGCGGCACGAATCGTCGATGGCATTGTTACACACCGGTAGATTACGCGCTACCGATAGAGATTCGGGGTGTAGCGGCTTGGCAACGATCGCCGGACAAATTTCAAGTCCAGCTTTTGCGAGAACGCTCGGTTTCGAGTAGGCCCGATAAATCAGCCAAATTACACATCCCACCAACTAATCGGAAGAGTTACGAGCCGGCTGCGCGTATTTATAAACGCAATCATTAAACGGTTTATTAGCTCGACCACGACGGAGAAGGACGTGCACGGAGCGGCGTACTTCCACGTCGACAGGTATTAGAGGCGGTTTTGCAATTCGTTCGAGCACAACGACGGCCATCGCGACGTCAGATTGATCGGCCCGTCGAGCTAGGCGTGCCCGACGATTATTACTCCTGCCGGCTAAACTCGAGACGGATTAGCGAGCGGTCTTGCCACGAATTAGCTCGGAATTCCGCTGACGGAAGCCAGGGACGTCTCAAATCGGCCGCTGCTCGAACTCCTTAGCCTCGTGAATCCATACGTCTCCCGCGTTTCTCTTTGGAGCTCCGTCTCCGTCGCCGGCTGCGTCGAATTATTCACGCACGGCTGTCGAGAGCGGAGCGATAATCTCGTTTAAGTTTCGGTTCGCGGAAGACGCGTCGAGACGCTACCTCTAACGAGGACTCCGTGATGGATTCGCGGTTATATTTCAGGGGAAAATTCGCTACTCGCTTCTTCGCCAGGGAGGCAGAGAATCTTGTGAAACACGCGTTTCTCCTGCAAAGACACCGGTTTATTCCGTCGTGCCCGGTGCACGCGAGGAAAAAACGCGGCTAATAATAAGTCCTGGACAGAGAAGCGGACCAAACAGGCGCCCGTTGTCGACTAGATGCGCTGCTCGCTTTGCTTCGCGCTAACGACAATGACGGCGTGGGTGATCGAGACGGTGGAAACACTGTTTCGAGTATCGAATTATATTTCGAAGCCGCGAAGATACGTGTGTCTTTTTCGCTCGATGTAATCTGACGTGAGTCATACTGACTCATCTACCAATTGATCCTAAAGTCTTAAAGTCTTAAAAAGTTCTCAAAATTCCGAGTTCCCAAGGCACTTAAACTTATGGAATCTTAAGATTCGAAAGATTTGAAATACCTAACATATCGAAGTATCCAGGTCCTAAAATCCAGAGATCCACGGTCCTAAAATTTCAGACTCTCAGGACATAATTTTAAACTTCCTAAAATCGTAAAATTCCAGCCCTTAAAATCGCGAGTCCGAAAGTCGTAAAATTCAAAATGTAAAAATTCTGAACTTTCGTGAAGAAATTTGTTTTTCTGAAATCCCGAGATTTTATCGAAATCATCCGACAGCGTTGTGCGACCGGATGAAGTGTGTGGTGATCGAACGAAATTTTTCCAAACGATCGCGTAAGAGCAATGACGTACATGGACTCGAAACGTTTTACAATCGCGAACACATCGACGATAGCGGTGATAAACGTAATTAACGTAGAAATAAACGACCGATCGTATCTCCGTTTCGGCCAATTTATATCTGCACTCGAGCGTGTGGATACTAGCTAGCAGGGAGGTAGACAACGATAAAAAGATTGCTCGGAAAACACTCGTTTCGCCAGATGTTGCGAGTCGCCTGATACAAGTTGCTTCGACGAGCGGAAAGGAACGTGGAAGAAAAGAGAGCTGATAATTAAATTCTCCAGTTACTTCTTAGCAACTTTTCATTTTTGTCAGCTCGTAACTCGTCGCGGACGGTCGGCGCATTGGGTTTAGTCGGGGGAACGATTAACAAGAAGCACCCCGTTTTGCAACAGGAACCTTCGTTAAAATGAAGTAGACCGTTTTGTTCGTTGAGCTTGGTTTTTGTAAAACTACCTGTAGTTCTAGCTTACATACTGCAGTACTCTGTAACACCGTTACGGAATACTTTTTAGAACCTTCCAGTGAGAAATTATGTGTCTAACTATTGAAGAGCGAGCAGTTTGAATCATCGTTTCCGTACTGTCATCTTTATGCAAACTTTCACACGCAATAATTATACTCTCAATCAACCGAGACAAACTTGAGACACGTTGAGCATGATTTGTTCAAACGTTGAGTTTGATTTAATTGGGGTAATGATAATAATTAGCCCGTTTTGCACGAAGCATATAGTCATTTATCTTGTACGTACTTCAACGACGGTCCAAGAGTGATATTGAATAACGGCGGACAAGTTGTAGTAAGCCCTCGATCGGCCAAACGAACTGGATATTCTACTTTGTTGCAGCGTGTTCCCCCTTCAGATCGAAGTTCGACCACTTGACGATTATGCCAGACAATATTTGCAACCGAAGAACCAGTTTGTTATCCGCGCTGTATTTGACGCGATTTAACCCTTTCCTGTATTCCGAACTTAAATCCAATTTGTCGATCGGCGCAACTTTATTTTACCTCTTTGTATCGATCGGTGTGGCGAACGCGGTAGAAAGTACAAATTGATACAAAACTGGAAATAAGATTAACCTAGCAGTGCGACTATCTTTCCATTTGAATCTTGCTTAGACGGAAATGTAAAATCGAGCAGGGGAACTTGAATACCAGTTTCTGTACGCGTTTTTGCTTACAGAATACAGTTCATTGAAAATCAATCGCGATAATCTGGCGGAAGTAAAGTGAGAAAAAAATATACTGTATGATGGCTTGAGTGCAAAGATACACGATATATTAGTGCTTAATTAATTTTTTCTTTCGATGATCGAACGATGAAACCGTGTTACATGACATAATTAGACCGAGTATGAGCATTTACCAATTCAAATGATCCATTTGCTACTTCATATAATTAATACGCAGTAGGTGGACTTTCCATTATATTATCAGCGACGGGACAGGATCTTTGAATTCGAAATTACAGTGGGTTGCGTAACAACTGTAACGAAGACTCTGTGAACAGAATATAATATATAATTTATAATATATCTAATATATAATTAAACTAACAACCTATACGGCCTATAAATATCGAAACGTAATAAATCGAGATATCGATGATTTTCCATTATTTATTACGAATTTCTATCCCAACTCGCGAGTAAATCGCGATGAACCAATCAGCGCATGTCTTCCGATAACGACGCGTCACTCTTCATTGGTCAATGGTGTACAGCCGTTTCAAGTTCGACAAATGGACGAACTGGGTGCAATCGTAGATAACGAACGATTTAATCCCCCTGCAGGTGAATCACTATTTGCGACATTCAAATTTCCCGACCAGAGTGTCGATTGCGCGACATTGATTCTTCAAGTAGGCTGTTATCGTCTCCGAGGCGATACACGAACTTATTTTTCTCTCGAGTTTATCTACACTACTGCAAATGATCCGTTTGATCTTGCCGGCACGATTAGACGTAGTTAGATAACAATAGATACGATCGCTGTTCCTTATCGTCTCGCGGAAAATAGACAACGATTCTTTTCCCGATCGAAACCGTCTCGAATCGTCGGAGTAATTTTAGCGACACGTTAAAATCTTCCACTCTCTGTTTGTTCGAATTCGCAGCGACCATTAGGGTAATCACCGCGTATCATTCGGTTATCCAATAACCGAAAGATTGCCCGGCTCGTTCCAGTCAATTGAACTCGATTCTCTTTTCCACCCCGTTCCATAAACGCGTAATCGTTGACTTTAACGGGTCTCGCGATTCCGTGGCACCTAGGGTATTATAAATGTCCCCGCGTGGACATTAGCCCCGTGTATCGGCCGGGCAAATTAATTTAGATTGGCGTTTTATCGCCACCGAGGGGCACAGAGATAGAAGGAATGCAGATTTTAATACCAGGCGTAAATTTCTCCGCGATTTCTCAGTCAGCCCCGCGGAATAACTACTTCGCTGCTAATGTTAATTGCCGTCGGAATATTTTGTGACACCCGGTGCGCGTATTATGTCAACGTTCACCGATAATGCCATTCATAAACTGGCCAACCTCGACCCGGCACGGCGATTAGACGTGGCGGAACGTTATCGACCGCAGGCTTCGACGCGACTATGAAAAATCGTGTTCTCCGCGATTCGTGCGTGCGGTCTGCAACTCGTTCGTGGAAAACGGGTTAAGAGGTAAGAGGAAGTGGTCGGCTGAAAGGAAGCAGGGAGAAGCTGTCTGCGAACCGCTACGACCTAACCTTCGCTAGTACCGTCTCCATCGCTCTTTCTAACTCACGACCTTATTCGCAAACTTTTCAATTTTCTCACTTTCGAGTCTTCGAAATTTTCATGTACTTTCAAATTTTTTTGTCTGTTCCAATTAATCCTTATGTTCTTAGATTTTGTTACACCTTGATTTTTATTGCTTCCAGATCTCTATATTCTTATGTTTTTAACTCTAAAACTACCAAACCAAATGACCGCTCCACAAGGTACACATTACCGCTCTTATTATAAGGTACACATTTTTTTAAAGTACATTCCTTGAAATCAGCATTGATTTTCATCAAGATAAAGAATAAATGTGTGCCAATTTATGTTTCGTCGTTTGTATATTTATTCTTCAACTTCATTTTTAATTTCAAAGTAAGTGTACACATGTCGGTAGGTTTAGTGTTAAATCCTAAATTCTCTTATTTCTATTTCCTATATTCGAAAGTCCATAATGTAAACGAGGCGAATATTAAAAATCCGTGATCAATGTCAACTGCAGTTAATAAATGAGAGGTTAATTATCGTTTTTCGCCTGTACAATGAAGGTATTAACGGTTTAGGGATAATGATTGGTTTGCATGCCTCTCTGTGCCACTGTACCAGCATTCCGATCCGCGATATCGTGAAATGCGTTACTTTACGGCTCATTGATAAGCGTAACACACGTAGCACTCTTAATCGCGGACGTTTACGCTCTTATAATTGGCAGTTACGCGCGGCTTGCATGCGATACAATGTGCCTACACGCTTCGGTTCAGAGCAACTCGAGGTGATCTTTATTTTCCAGCTGATCGTCATGCTTTCCGACTTGGTGTAATGCTCGCTGCCCGCGTCGCTTAACATTCTGCATATAAAGCGTGTCGTAAACGGCCAAATGATTTGATTATGAAAATTAACCTGGTTACATGTATGGCCAACCGGGAACATGATTAGATAGAAAAGTGTCCGACAACGGGAATAAAGATTAGACTTTCGAAATGATCCTATTTGGAACGCTGCAAAATCTGGTCAATTCATGTTGGTTACACGATACGAGTGGAATGAACGCTAATTAGGGTCGCAAAATAGTCCATGCAATTTGCGAATAATCGTTTTAATAGCTTACGATTATTCTTTAAGTAGAAGATAATTTATTTAGATACTCGAAGCATCGGTTACCGCGATACAATCGCGTTCACCATATCGAGTAAATATTCTCGTGACCGTAGAAGCAGAATCCACTATCAAGATGGTAGTTGGCGTTATTAGTCGAGCTTGACCGATTGACGCTCGAAGAATGCCATTTGTCGCGAGACGGTGCGTCGAACGTCATAGTTTTGCACCTTTATCGCGATAAATTGCAGTCGGCCTGCGACCTGACCGCTTCGCTCGGTCGTTCATGGAATTTCAGCTTCGTCCTGCAATTTCGTGCACGCGACGATCGCTCAGCCTCCGCGACAACGAACCCTGGAATGTCATAAATGACCGGCCACCGGGAATTTTGAGAATTTTGACGAACCTTTGACCCTCCTTCCTCGGAGGCTACTTACTATATCGACGTTCGAACCGAGAGGAAATCAATCCTCAAGTTCCACCAACCATTTACTCAGAATGTTACAATAAACAGGTCATATTTAAGTCCAACTCGCAAATCTTTATCGTCAGAGTAATAAAGTCCTCGAGTCCATGAATTGAATTTAAACGATCGAATTATTTTTCTCCTCGAATATAAAAAGCAAATTTACGAGTCTCTGAATTAGAACCGAGTCGCGGAATTGTGCTTATCGCGAGAGGTAATAAATGAAACTTTGTGTCTATGAATTAGATCTGAACCTTTTATGCTCGTACGGTTGAAAGGCTATTAATGATCGTGAAAAGCAAGTCTGCCAATCAAGGTAATAAAGTTTCGTTATCGTGTGAAAATAGTTGCTCGCGTTACCCGAGGTGTTAACTAATCTAATCGGAAAGGGTGAAGTCATTAGTAACGTGTATCGAATACAATATAATCTTATCGATGAAGACACATATACGCGTATACATATTAATATAATAAAATAAAAGTAGGTGTATTTCGATCAACTGTTCTAATGTTAATGACCGAATTTCCAACTGAAAATATTTTTTTTGGAACACGGTCTACGAGTGTCGTACAGAGTCCAGAGTTCTGAAGCTAATTCCGTGAGCTAAAGTGTAATAACGAATTGTAAATTTAAGCACGTGCTACCGATTGGAGCACGTCGTTTCGACGAGCATTATAATATAATAAGACTCGTATTAGCATTGAATGAAGTGGGTGGCGCGAGAGCTGGCATCGATAAAGGAACTAATAAAAAAGGCAGGCTCTTTAAGACGATCACGGTGGTCCTCGGCAGAAATAAATAAAAACTCGAGCGTGGCTTACCACCTCGAGTTCGAAGGTGATCCAAGAATGGATCACGTCGAAGCTTCTGAAAGCTGCTGTCCCACGCGGAAGCTCTCTACGGCTTCGTCATCGACCACGAGTCGATACTCATTCCCCTCGTCCTTTGTCGACGTTAATTAAATTATCACAGAGCAACTGCCGGCAGAGCTTCGAACTTTAACTTTGAAGGCCTCGCGTGACGGGCTTGCCGTGTCCCCTCTTTATATTCGGCCAACTTTTCCTCCGGTTGTCTTTTGTCACTGTTTCCGAGTCGAACTCTGGCCAACCCCGTTTAGACGGGGTAGTTTGCCGTATTGTGACTCGTTTGGGAAACTTTTGCACGTGCTTCTGCTTCCTAATTGGCTAGACACGAGCTTGCATGGACTTTTCGCTGAATGGGACTGGTATTAGTGGGATATTTTTATCAGTTTATATTATATCAAACTACCACAGCATTTCCTGTTACAACACCTTTGCAATACCAACTAAATGTCACGTTTTGTATCTTTTCTCTCTTCTTGATGCTTCTATATTTATCGATGTACTAGCGAGATCGGTATTCAGTTATATCGCAAGTGATTTTATTTTTTCAAAAATCAGAAAGAACTTTCCTATACTTTGAACAGCTTTCTTCTAAAATTAGAACAATATCGAGTACGTTCTGTGACGTACAATTAATCCTACAATTATTCGTATTTATCAAATAGATCTCGGTAAGAGAATTGATTGGAAAATTACGGAGCTACTTTTTCAATCAGAAGCGTTAACTTCGTCGCAGTGTCATTCGTGCAGGATAATCGTCGCGATAGTAAATCGTTTAGCGATGAAACGGAATGAAACGAAGCGTTTATTCGACCGCGAATCTATCGTTAATCGAATTGATACGAAATCACCGTGTGGTTTAGCAATTTCGCGACTCGTCACGTATGTATATTTCGACTTGCGTGTTGGGTAGGAAGTCGTGCTCGATCCGACCGATACACGTAGTCGCGCGTGCACGTGCTCGCTGATAATCAGTCGCGACATCGTTTCTCATTTAGAAGGATGAGACGCGTGTCGTGACCGTGGACTGACTGCCTGCAAAGAGATCGATCTGTAATTTTCGCAAATTCGAATCTGTAATTTTAACACGCGAGGATCGTGCACATATGCGTGTGCTTTTGAAACAATGTTCGCTCGCCGTATCTCAAACTGATACGGAATTTAATAATAAATTAAACAGACGTGGTATGTACAGCTAATACATTAATATATAATCGACTACAAAGTAACAGAATAACGTATGGTCGAATATATTTGATTTAAATTTCGCTTCAGGGAATATTTGATAAGATACGAAGTTGTAAAATTTGAAAATCTGCGGGATGTAAAAATGAAAGTCAGGTTATGTCGGAAGGCGCTGGACCACCCGCGTGTCGCCATTAAAGCCGCCTGTAAAGGGTACGCTAAGGGAGAGACGCGCCGAGGAAGAGGGATAAATATGCGCGGTCTCTCCCTCCGCTAAAAAAGGGGAGAAAGAAAAAAGGAGAGGCAGAAAGGAGAAAACAGTGGGCCACGAGGGTACCAGAGACAGCGGATTTGGAAATCGAAACGAGGGGATGGGTCCTCGGGGAATTAAAGAGTCGACGTTGATCTTTTTGTAACGCGAAACTTCCTGGCGCCAAACACCTCTAAGCCTTCGGTTCTAATAATATCCCATTGTGCTACCATTAGGCAGTTCGCTCGTGGTCGTCCTTTTTCTTACCTATTCCTCTTTCTCTTCGCGTCCGTTCGTGCTTCTCCATGCGCTTCGCAACGACACCTCGAAACAACACCATCGACTCGTTCGCGTCGGCGTGCAGGCGTATCCGGTCGAGACGGCATTGCACCGTCTGCTTTGCCTCGTTAAACTCGCAAGTTTTTGCTCCACCCTTCCTCCTCTGGAGAAATTCGCGATTTCGTGGCGATAACTTTGCGACTGCAGCTTCGTCGCGCTCGAACGAGTTCGCATTTTGACGCGCGCTCGTGGGTGGAGCTCGATTAACGGATCGTCAGTCACTCGACGATGGATTGACCGATCCGCTCGCTGCTGGTGTGACCTCGTTGCCATTCTGGCTCGCGCGAAATCGCCGCTTAAGATGATGGATCGATTTTAATTCGATCGAAACATTTGCATAAATTGCGCCAGACTAAAGAGTGGGCGGCTCGCTTTGGAAACGATGATGGGCAATTTTGACAAGACAACTGTGTTGCGAGACAGCCACAGAGATAACGAAATTATGCGCCGGTTGCAGCTATATTTTTTTTAAATGCTTGCGTGTTCGCGGTGCAAGTCGTTGATCATCGTTTTCAAAACTGGATTGGTACACTTGTCTGCCCTGTTGGTTCGATCAAAGTTCGTTTAAAACGCTTTCGGTTTTAAAAACGTACTCTTCAATATCGAACGGTGTTGTGTAACATTTAGGATAAAATTGTTGAAAATTTATAATTTCATTTTATTGTTACATCCAAAATCAAGACTTGCTATTTACGATGCCATTAAACGCACTCAGTATGGAATCCGCAAACAACGTTGCCGATGTAATCAATTATACGATTCCGTTGCAGGGAAATCCGTACGGATTGAAGGACACGACGGGGATGGGCATGACGGCGGATATGGGTGCTGCATGGGGCACGGCTGCCCTTCAACCTGCCACCACGGGTTACTACCCCTACGATCCAACCCTGGCCGCCTACGGGTAAGTTTATCACCAGGTTTCATGGTCTCTCGGCTCCATTAGATTAAACCACCACCCGCGCTTCGTTCTCCCTCCACTTTGGTGCTCGGTGCCGCCATTAAAACAAGAGTCACGATCTCTCAGCCAGGAATGGTTATCGTTATCGCGAATCCGTAATATCTTTCCCTCCATCCAATCGAAGAACCGCGGTAGTTTTAAGCGTCTCGTTGAAGCTTATATGAACGTAACGATTGCCGTTGCGCGTTCACGATGGTTTCAATTTTGAGCTCGTTTTGGACGCTGTCTGCTAGAGGATATGAATTCAAGTCGACCGTTTTATCGACACTTTGCACACTGAATTCTGAGTTTTCAGCTTTTACATCAACTTTTAAACTAGTAACCAATTATCGCTCCTTACGTGTATAGATAAGTTTAAATGTAGAGGAAATATAATGTACCGCAGTTGAAATAAAAGATTGTACAACTGTCGAGACTTAGAATTCTTCCTACTCGAGGGGTTAAAAGTGTATTTACAACTCGACGCATGCCCAGCCAAAGGTGGGCGACAATTAATCCGTAAGAAGGGTGACGAGCAAACCGGATGCTCGTTCTTCCTGCTCGTGGATAAGAGTTACGAGGGTGCTGTCAACACTAGGACCCTTGTAGTTCATCTTGTAGGGAAGCGAGCTGGAGGAATATCGATGGGCGAGAAGAGGTCGTCATTTAGAAACGACACTCGGATCTTCCCGCAAACATTGTGTGTATCGCCGTAAGTGATTCCTTAGCCAGCATCCTCGCACTTACTTTTAACGGTGTGTATTTTCGTTACGGATCCGTGTTTTCATTAATAATGGCGAACGAAATACCGACGGGGGTGAATTTACGACGGAAATTTATTTTGGTAGCGCAGCATGCTCGACGCGCTGTTGCATCGCGATACACACCGGTGATATATCAAAATCTGTCAGAACGGTAGAACGATTATTTATCGAGCGGGAATTAAAACTGAAAAAGTTGTCGATTCTTGTGGAAGGAACAACATTGTCGAATGCTTTTTTTTTCAAAGTAGTATCATTTTTGCGACGATTCGAAGGATATCATGGTTATTCCAGACGAAACTTTATCGATACAAGCGAGAGAAGTTGTTGGAAGTTTCATTAACGCGATATTCCCTTGACCTGCATAGCAACTCGATTCAAGAGCACCGATGGCGCAAAGAAAATGTTCCATGGGTTTCTGCGACGCACGAGGAAGTTTCGTGGGAAAGAGGGTTATTTTCGAAAACCATGTGTCGCGTGCCGTTGACAAAATGAGACATTGACATAGATTTCGACGCTAGTCGTAATTGGAAACACTTGGGGTTCTCGATTCTTCCTCGTTGCTCGTAAATCTTGATCACCCTTCCTTTTTTCCACGACTTTTTCTTTGTTTTCTCGAAACGAGTTCAACGTTACACTTTTCGTGTTCCGTTTCACGTGGCGTGTGCGGCGTGTTGGAAAGTAAGGCGAGGCAACAATTAGGAGAGAACGCCAGAGGTCTGGTCTGTCTGGAACGATAGAAATCGCCAAAAGAGGATCCAATATCGAGCTTAGATCTCTCGTTTCGATCTCTCTCGGTCTGGACGTGCCGTTCTGATTCCTTTGATCTCGCCGATTTCTCGTCATCGTCGAGGAAGCGGTGGGTGTCTCGGTCTCCTCTCGAGGGGGATGAGGACACACCGAGATTCGAGAGGAAACGGTGCACGACGAACGGTTACAAAATGGCTGTAGGCAACCGAGTGGGCGTACGTAATGGAGGCTTCCAGGTTGCCTGTGTGTATATAGTCGCATCGCGAGCGTAGGGAGAGCAGTAGGTCTCTCTCCGTAGGAGAGCGAGTGAGTGAGTTTATTGATTGGCTTCCTCCCGGGGTTGGCTCGCCTGTTCGCCAGGCCTCTCTCTATTCTCTTCGTCTCTCTCCGACGAATTCCAGTCTCCCTCTCTCTCTTTCTCGCCGATTCTCCCTCGGTTACACCTCTCCTTGTCTCTTCCTCGCCGGTTATACACGCGAGTTTCTCTCCGCTTCTCTCCTCTCCCACTCGTTCTTCTTCCACCTCTAACGCCACCGACCTCCTTCCACCCTCGAAAGCGACCCAGCTCCCACAGGTGCTTTACTTACTTTGCTTAGCAACCCTCGTGTCCACACACAAACACGCGAGCTCTACTCCACCAGTTCACACGCGTGCGTACCTTCTCTCTCCCTCCTTTCCTTCTCTTCTATTACCTTCCACTCTACCCTTCTTATTTTATTTATTTATTCCGACTTAGCAAAAACTGAACACTGACGACAGTAAATGGTTGTTTCATTTTTAAACCTGGAATCTTCGCATTTTTACTACGTTCGAGCTTGCTTCTCTCTTATTTTACTTTAACACTCGGATGCTGAACTCCAGACTGTGATACTTTAGTGATACAGAAATACATAATAATTTACATTCTTTCTTACATTGTATAAACAAAAATAAATATTATTCGACTGTCTTACAGCAATATATTTCTTCAAATAACAATCCTCCTCCGAACAGTCTTAACTTTACAACATTTTCATCAACCTACCGACCAATACATTTTCGATTTATTGACATTTATTTCTAAGAAAAAATGAACCTATGATAACAAAATATATGTGTAACTTTCCTTCCCAAAGAAGAATGCATAAAAGGGAGAAGCATGTGCGAGGCACAGAACTCTGTAGGCATTGTTTATCGTGGAATATATCCACCCTCTCCAACTCTGTCGGTTCTCCTTCCCGTTCCACGCGGAGCCTCTATTAATTTACTTGCTTAATAATACGACAGACCTCTTCGCTCGAGAGGAGGAGTCCTCTGCTACTCTCTCTTCCTCTGTATTTGTCCCCTGTATTCTGCTTCCTCGCTTCGCGAGCTACCCTCTCGTCACTTTCGTCGTCGACGGGCCGTTGCTATTGTTTCAACGACGCCCTCGAACTTGCGGACTCTGCGCTCGTGCCGGGGTATGAATCGGGGTTATAAACTGAAGCGGCTCGATTGGGGACGGACGAGAGCATTCTGATTACGGGAAATGAGAAATACGTCGTTTGCCGACGTGCAATAGCGAAAGATCCCTGCGGGAATCGTCGCTTGCGTTTGGTTTTGTCTCTTTTCTTCCGTGACACCGGCTTTTTCAACTGCGAGCTCGCATTTCGGTCTTTAAAGTCGCGTTCCAATATTGCACACTCAGTTTTAACATTCGTTTTCTATCCAATAGGAAATTGTGGAAAAAATCAATAAATGTTTCATGAAGTAGAATAATTGTTCGAATCGATACGTTTGATTAAATAATGCAGTTGTATTAATAATTGTACTTTTTAACAGTGTTAAATATATAAGAAAAGTAGGATGCGGTAATTGATAAATGAGGTACAATTTGTGCACGTAACACAAGTAAAAATGCAGGGATATTTTCCCCAAGTGTTCCGTCGAATAGTTTCCAGTAAATCGACTGAAAGCGGGGCGCAGATGCGGACAACGTAGAAATCTTCTCCGAAGCTTTTCCCATTCGCGAACGCCATTTTTCACGAAGATCCCAGCGACGCTGCACCCTCCCTCGCCCCTTCTGTTCTCCGTTCCGCTCGTTTTTTAGCTCTCCACAGTTCCGCAGTATCATCCTGGTGTTGAATAAAAAATCACCGTGAAACGGTGCCTCTATCTCGATCGAGAAATTCCGAACGAAAAACCAACGCCAGTTTATCGACTCTGTTTCGTCTCATTCTGCTATTTATAGTAGCCGTTCAATAATTTCCCGTTAGAAACATCCGGTGCTCGCGCGAATTACTTATACATGCGCTTGCACCATACTTTTCCTGCTAGAGAACTCGTTTCTTAAAAAAGCTCTCTGCGCTCCAAACAGCAGGAAATTAAGCCTATCAGACGGTACGGAGAAGCGTTCTTTTGGAAAAATTGCGAGTGGCACCAACATTAGGGATCATGCTCAAAATGTTTGCATAAAATATTTTGAGAAATGCAGGATGAGGTAGAATGTAGAAATCCAGAACTTAGCAATTCAATGAGTAGATAATACAACGTGATTCAACGCAGGTAACTCAACGCGTGGTGGTTCAACGAGAATAGGTAATACAACGAGCGGTGATTCAACGCGTAGATAGCTCGCATAGGGAATTTAAATGTGTAGGTAATTCTACGCGTGGCGGTTCAACGCGTAGGTAATTCAGCGCGTTGCAATTCGACACATAGGGAATTCAAACCTGTAGGTTATTCAACGGGTGGTGGTTGAACGCATAGGTAATTCAGCGCGTTGCAATTCGACACATAGCGAATTCAAACCTGTAGGTTATTCAACGGGTGGTGGTTGAACGCATAGGTAATACAGCACGCGCATAGGTGATTCAAAGCGTGGCAATTCAGCAGATATGGAGTTGAAACGCGTGGGTAATTGAACGCGTGGCGATTTAACGCGTAGGTAATAGAACGAGCGACGATTAAACGCATAGGTAATACAACGCGTGACGATTCGACGCGTAGGTAGTATAACGCGCGACGATTCAACGCACAGGTAGTACACCGCGTGGCGATTCGACGCGTAGATAACATAGCACGTAGCGATTCGATGCGTAGATAATACAACGCACGGCGATTCAACGCGTAGGTAGTACACGCGGCGATCCAACGCGTAGATAATGCAACCTGCGGTGATCTAACGCGCGGCGACCTAACGTACGTTAATTGGGTCTAAATTGATCATCGCTTTCCCTCGTTTCGAACTGGAACAGAGAAAATCATCTCCAGTTGGCGGCTCGCGAGCCGTAATTAAAAGGCTCTCTCATTAAACGATGAAATCGCGGTTGGAACTTTGAGCGTTTAACCGTACGAGCTAACTCAATTCTGACCCGATCCGGAGATACCGCTTTTTCTCGCTCTCCGTTAGATACAGACGTCTGCTATGGGGATACGAGAAACAAACGCGCGATCAAGCGAGCTTTTTCCAATGGACCGCGCCGCGACCGGTTAGCAATGCCCGATTTTTCTCCGTGTATCGTGTAGGTCGCGATCGGCTTCGACAAGAAAAATCTCACGTATCTGTGAACTCTATAATCGGCGAGGACCGCTCTCGCCGTTGCGAGCCGAGGAAAAACCGGAGAGCCGACTCTCGACCTTTCTCGCTTAACGGACCTCTCGCTCGTTTATTGGCCAAGCGAATTTTTATTTTATTTTCTGACGGTGATCGACGAACACAACACGTGTCACCTGCAAATTATGTATATCGATCGATGGACAGGCTGGAATAAATTAAAATCCTCGACACGATTCGTGCTGCGCTCTCCAGAGTATCTCGATGTTCTGACAATTTGTATGTTTGTTTTAACGAGATCGACCGATTATCCTCGCGGAGGTGAACGATCCTCGCGAGACTTTCACCTGCCGATTACGTATTTTATTTATCGACGATATTTTAACCCGTTCGGTTCAGGGAAAATTTTGTATACGGTATTCACGATGCTCGAGTAGAAACTGCCGTCTATCGTATGTAGATTATGGCTTGCGTAAATCGATTTATTTCCTCGCGTACAACCATCCCCTTCCCGATTAGAGTTGTCTCCGGACACTAACTCATCCCTGTCGCCTGTACTTCTCCACAACGTATGCAAGTGTTTCCTAAATTATTTATTACCAGAAATTATTTCCGATAAACTGAATACGAATACATATCCGACGGATCGATGTCTCTGTTGTCCTACATCTGACAACCCCTCGATAAGTCCATCAAATCGTTAACATCCGTGTACATTACACTCTTAATTTACTCCGTTTATCGTCCAGAATCATAAACCTTGCGTAAACATAATCTAGTTCTACCCTCTACGGGGCTGCTTCTTACTGCCGCAAGTCCTCCACTTCTACCGCGCTTCAACCCCCCAGCATCGTTAGGTTCGAAACAAGACGAAACGAAGGGAAGGAAAAAGGGAAAAGAATCGGCTTGGATTAGATAAGAGGTGGCGAAGGTTGTCGTGGAGTGCAGAAGCGGTAGTAACACGCAGGGGGCGGGTCAGTCGGATGCAGTGCGCGGAGCAGACGCGGCGGTAGGTTGCGTGGTGCAAGGTAGGTTGGCTGGCTGGTTGGTTGGTTGGTAGGTTGGTTGGTAGGTAGGAAGGAAACGTTTGCACATCCGGGACCGGGCGTAACTATCGAAGCTATATACCTACACGGCTATACCAGGCAGGAGGACGTAATTACGCGCGTTCTGCCAATATTGGTTAACCTTTCGAGGTTGACGCCACCATATGCAAAGCCCCTAATGAGTCGCTCGAGTGGCCCCGGTGTCTAGTATTACGCGCTCATCTCTGCCCCCGCTTCGCGTCGTTATTACCTACTGAAGGTATTCGACGATATCCTCTCTTTTCCAACCGTTTACCACCCTATATACGCTGCAAGCCACCGACGCGCCCGGACCACCCTTTTCCTCCTCGTCTGCTCGATCTCGTGTTCCGCGTTTCCAAATTTGCGTACGTTTTCGTCCTCGGTCGCTGGGCGATAAAACGCCCGTCTCTCTCGACCCCAGAGGGTGAATATTGGTTTCGATTTGCTCGACCGTGCTTGAAAATTGCCTCCAAGAACAAAACGTTTCTGCGCAGTTCGTGAAACGGTAACCCGGTCCACTTTACCGTGGGAGATTTCAACGCAAAATGAACATCTATATTTTTAATGATACATTAGAAAGATGGTATACTCTCATCGATAACGTCACTGTCGTCGTCCGAGATATTATAACACCCTAAGGCTTAAGTTTATCCCTCGATCCAGAAATCCTTTGTTCCGAACAGAGTATGAAATATTTCCGCGACGAACCGTTTCGAAGCTCAGGCAGAATCGAAATGGTGAGCGATAAGGATAAAAAGGACAAGAAATATGTCCCCGGTAGATTTACAATTGCGCACGAAGCTCAAATCGACGAGAGTATTCGTGAACTGGATTTGGATGGATCGACGAGAGCAATCACGAGCAGGATAACCCACGCAGGCCGGATTCCTCGCGATCCTTCGGCGTGCTCTCCTCGACGGGAGAGAACGATAAGGCCGTGTCACGGAGTTTTACGTACGCTGAGATCGTGGCAATCTCTCTCCGCTAACAGAAGGGAAGACGAGCTTTCGTCGTTCGAGCAGGCGCTCGAGCTTCTGCTCGTTCATTGTCGCATCTGCATTGCATCGAGCACGACTAGCGTGGACGATCGCGTCGATACATCCCAGAACGATTCTCCGTTGGCACGCAACGCCACGCTTCGTATGTAAATCGGCACACATCGACCTGTACACGTCCGTGACTGTGTCCGTGTGTGCGGATAATTGCGCGGCAACGGCGTAGCCCCATCGCGTGGGTGGCAGTCGAAATTGCGCATATCAATGAAGGGGTCTCGGGCGCCGATTAAATCTAGAGAGGCAACGGCCGCTGTCAATTTCTAACTTCCTCCCGGACAGCTTATTCGCGGAACGAGTCGTCACGTTTTCAACGATGCTCGCAACTTTCCACGAACTGTCGCCGTTCACGTGATTTTCGGACAAAGGAGCCTCGAATTTTAGTGCGTCGTTGGGAGCGACAGTTTGCCCGGTTCGCATGCAAGCCAAACTTTTTCCGTTCGACGTACAACTTTTCCCTACTCTGCTCGCTTCGACTCATGAATAGTTCTCCCGGTTAATTCGATGTTTGAAAAAACTGTTTGGCCCTAATAAGTAATTACGAAACTGTGCCACGCTTCGGCATTTGCAGTTACGCTCGAGTGTGCACTCATGCATCTCCATATCAAGAATTATCTCTTCGACGCTTGTGAACATTCAATTCATTTTTAAATTCATCGACTAAAAATAATATCGGTGGCCTTATACTATTCCTTCAGTATATATAAATAAAATAAGTAAAATGTAATTACATAAAAAAATCTAACAGCAAGCGTTAAGCTCAAGAAAAATTTCCCTTCATTTTCTTTGTACCTGACTCCACATCGACCTCGTCCTTCTATCCATTTTCTTTTCGTTGTTAGAGCAATCTCCTACGATCTCGATCGATTGGACGTTTTCGAAGTTCCACGTTAAAAAAGGCGGAATGAGGAGGATGGGAAAAGGTACAAACAAAAAGGCGGCTGATTTTATAGAGAAGGTACGAGAGACGTCGGCCGCCTTTCCCTTGTCAGAGGGAGTTTAATAGAGGGTGAAACGTCCTCGAACTTTCACGAGTCCGTTTCCTCGGGATCGCTAGGTTCTTCGTCCCTATCGAGTCGCGGTCATCAGCAACGTCTTCAATGTGGATTGCGGTAATGACGTCCAACTAAGGGCTGAACCTTCCCAAAAGGGAATTACACAACCTTTTGTTTCCTCGAGTCTGGTTGGGAGAATCCGATCGTTGGCTTTTCACTCGATCTGTCTTGATCTTTGTTTTCCTTCGATTTATCTCCATTTTCTTTATCTTGGCTCTTGTGGAATTTTTAACCTATTGTCTGCTACAATAATGATCACTATTTTAAAATTCACGATTTAGTAATCCTAAATTTTCAAATCATGAAGATGCTTCTAAAAGATTATTAATATTATAGGAATTCGTTGTTATTCTTAAAGAATACAATATCCAGAAGCCTTCAATCGTAGCTCAATAAACACAGTTCCCCAAAAAGGCGATAACGAACGCCCGAAGAGTAAATCTCGGCTACACGAAGATCATCATCAAGTACCATTTTATTATGGTACGGTGCATCTGAACAAACGAAAAGGTTTCGCGTTCGTTTTATCGCGAATCGTAAATTGATAAAGCACGAACGGTAATTTGGCATTCGTAGCCGCGATAAATAAACGTCCAAGTAGACGTTCGGTACCGACGAAAATTTTACGGCCGGCTTACCTTTTGAACGGGAATCTATCGTGTTTTACGTCCTCGCCAGACGAGATCATCAAAGATCCTTTTTACGCGGACGCGAGTTTATTCGAATGGAGACGTTTTCCCGAGTCTAAATCGCGTTTTACGATCGCGGCTATCGGCTCGATTCTGTTCGGGCGAGCGCAACAAATGGTCCGATGAAATCTTCCGTCCGGGGTTATAAGTTTAGACGCGATCTAATCTCGGCCTTTCGCCGCCCGAACGACCAAAGGTATCCCCCGAAAATATAGCCCGCGTTACCGTTCACGGTGCCACTCAATTTCCACCTTCGAAACTCACCCAGATGTGGTATTCCTCGCAAGGTCTGATTCTACCACTGATTAATGTTAACTTGCAAATAGCTATTGTTAAGAATCTAAGGGTATAGTAAACTCAGAGTGATGTATGGATATAGGGGTGTAGTTAATAACCATAATACCGGGAGTTTCAATTTCTAATAAACTGAATCGAACGGTGTAAAAATAATGAAAGATCGCAAAGGGTTAATCGTTCGGTTCCCTTTACGCGCAACCCTCTCGACGCTGATTCGAGCAACCCTCTTGTCAGGCAGCGTCACGCTTCGAATACAATGTCGTTGGTAACCACCGCCTCGAACAGCGATACCACCACCATCGTCGCCACCCTTCCACGGCCGATGGATCGTCGATAGGTATTTTAGGCTACAGTATATAATGGTACATACCTATAACAGCGTCGCGTGGGGCTGTCCCGACGGGGGAGGACACGGGACGAGCGAGAAGGAGGACGAAGAACGAGACACAAGGGTTAAAGTGAGACGCGAGACAGGAGAGAGGGGGATCGATCGAATCGCCATTACGGCGAGTGAGTGCCGGGGTTACTCGATGGAATCACGCCGCCGCTAGGGGGTTTATTCTCCGTATATATTTGCCGGAGTATCACCCTCGACCCAGTAGGATGTCGCACCCCTATACCGGAGGGTTCGATGTTCCAGCGAAGGAGAGAGAGCACAGGAAAGGGAGGAATAGATCTAGGAAGCCTGGTTGTCGTGTGGAGCACTTCGGACTTGCCAAAATCTGCGGGGAATTCGCACCCCTCGACAGGATGCCACTTTTCGAGTGGAGTGGCTCGCCTCGACAAATGTTGAACAATGCTTACGTTTTTCCTCACGAGGTCCTCCGTTTTCTATTAGAATGTCACCTGTACTTCTTCCGAAACATCGATGTCTCCCGAAACTTGTTAAAACAATCAGATATTTCT
Source organism: Megachile rotundata (assembly GCF_050947335.1). Taxonomy (NCBI): domain Eukaryota; kingdom Metazoa; phylum Arthropoda; class Insecta; order Hymenoptera; family Megachilidae; genus Megachile; species Megachile rotundata. Next base: position 18,674,023 of record NC_134985.1, on the reverse strand, counting down.
AGTTATGACAGTCTACGGACACCTCATCGTCCAAATTTCATTCCTTAGTCTAAGTAAAAAAATAATCAGGTAAATAAAATAGGACAGGCATGAAAACTTTTACGAACGACTGTACACACAAGCGATCGATCTTATTAAATTAAACGATCAAGCGGCAATGAGATTGCCATTTAATGAGGCAAGCGCCACCGATGGTCATTAACGACAGACGTCATGAATTTAATTTGATCAAACAGATTATCGAAGAAGTCAAGACTTTAAATACTATTAACATTTTCCGAGCAAAATGCACAGTTGACTCAACATTAAACTGGATAATTAAATTAGAAGATCGAGTGACCCTATCGTATCTAATCTATCGGAAGTCTATTAATAAACGATACTCGCTGCAAACCGATTAAAATTCAATCCCCGATGTTAGCTAACGTTTAAAAGCCGTATAACGGTTGTCCGAGTTCAGCAATATAAAATTCGAAATTTTGCACATCAACGCGTTCGTCACTTGCACACCCGCTGCCGGAAACAATGTCGATTCACGCGAAACGATTCGATGTTTCAGATATGGCGCCGGATACGACCTGGCAGCGCGGCGGAAGAACGCGACGAGGGAGTCGACGGCTACCTTGAAGGCCTGGTTGAACGAGCACAAGAAGAACCCTTACCCGACCAAGGGCGAGAAGATCATGTTGGCGATCATCACGAAGATGACGTTGACGCAAGTGTCCACTTGGTTCGCGAACGCGCGAAGACGCTTGAAGAAGGAGAACAAGATGACCTGGGAGCCGAAGAATAAGACCGACGACGACGATGACGCTGTTCTCACGGATTCGGAGGATAACAAGGAGAAGGATGATTTATCGGGAGACAATCAAGGTGACAGAGTCGGAGAGGAGGCGAGGAGAGGCCTCGAAGAAAACGGTGAGTTAAAAACATCATGCTGACACGATAATTATGATTTTGTTAAAAAAAGAACGAACGTATGGTAACAGATCGCGAAAAACACGTGCTTGAACGATGATAACTCGAAATAAAAGGGCGCAATTTTTGTAATAACTGCAACTCGGTCTCGTAACTAGATCGCGAGTAGTTATGCAAATTTATGTTTTCATAAAGTATTTCCTTCGTTCCTATGATTTTTATCTTAATTCACAGATTTTGCATATTTTTCTCGTTCTGAGCAATTTATTACATTTTCTTGTAAATACCATATGATTTACATATATTTTGCATGCTCCTTGTGCGCTATAAATACATTAACGTAAACAATCTACTCATGACGCTTTGACAATGATAAAATTACCAGCAAAAGCGATAATTGTCGATGGTTTGCTCGCAATTACCGGTTCGCCTACCTACGACAACGCATCGGAACACAAACAATCCTACCGAATACCTGCGATTTTTCGTTCGTGAATCATAGTCGAGCAAGAAATTTTTCTGTCTTACGTACATCTTCCTCGTTCGGAACAATACACGGTTTTTACGTGGGCCGAACTTTGTTTGGTCGTGTTTCACGTGCCTTGCCAAGTTTACTCGATAACCAGGCATGCGTGTAACGGCACGAAACGGGAAATGCAATTGTCTATGCGCTCGTGTGTCCTCTTCGGCGGCGAAAGAATGCTTAGGATAACCGGTTGGAATCGCGGAAGAATGGCCGCCATTAGGGGCCAATTATCGATATTTCAATGCGAGTCGCTGAACACCGCGCCGCACCGCGTGCAATACCGCCGGGTTAACAGAGTCTTGGAGAGGGTGAACTCGACCCACGATACCGTACTGATCTGTTCGACTCGGAATGCCGGTAGCGTGTACCAGCTCGCGTGACTAGTTTCCTCGATATCGAGTACCCATCGGTCGGCGTTTCTGATATTGCACAAGCATCCATTCCACAATAAGCCGAACCGTACGACCTCACCCTACATGGTTCGCCAACTACTCGAGTAGATCGCTCGCCAGATCCAAGCATAACCTTCCATCAAAATCCTTGGACGGACTTACCCTCCATCACTTTCTAAAACCTACTCTAATTGCGTTTCACGATTTCCAAAGACTCTGATGGTCCAAACTGATCAAGATTAATATCTGACTAAAATTCATTTGAGACTTGGACCTCAATACTAGGTACATAAGTCTTGTACAATACTGGTTATTCCGGCTAGATCGAGAAATCATCTTCTCAATAATAGAACACCTGAACAATTAACTCTTCAGCACTCAAAGTTTCAAGAGCTCGTTAAATTCATAGGTCTGACACAGAGAACATCGCGATCTCGTTTGTTGGAAACAGCTAGTAAATTCGTTGTACAAAGTCGAATTTCTCGATCGCACCCCTGGCGCGCAGCAGCCATCGTCCTGCCTGATAGGCTACTTATTCAGGCATTTTGCCCAACGGCCGGAAACGGTGAGTTAGAAATTCGCTGCGAAACCGGCCGTGTGTCGGGCTCTATATCGCGGAGGCGGACATAATGGTTCACATGTGGGTAAACACAGTGACGGGTTGCGGGTTGCCGCGCAAAGAGATTAATGGCCTTCGGTTTGGTCCCCCGGTGGACCGGGTCGGTTCGTCGTCGGTATTGGTACGGTCGTGGCCGAGCTCTCGCGCTTGTGCGCGTTGCACACGCATACTGCTGCACGCGTGCTTTCGCTATAGGGTTTGTGTAAAGGTGTCTATTCAACGGCGAACGCTTCGATGTTACCAAGAAACTCGGAAACATTTTACAACGCTGTCTATTCACCAACGTCGCTTGTAACAAATTCCTGGACACTTCTTGCATCTATGTATCTTTCGCACAATAAATTCGAGTTGTTGGTACGCTTCTATCACTTTTGCACGCTTCTGACTTGCTTGAAGAACTTCTTGTAGCATTTGACCGTATTCAAGATGCTTTCAGTCGGTAGTTCAACAATTTTTTCTGTCTTTTGCGTACCTGTGAGAGTACTTAAGTAGTTATTAAGGAGACTTGGTGTTAATTGAAATGCGTTATGTTAGATGAAAACAGTTGTCGATGATGTCGATAATGTTAAATGGAGGTTGGTACGTACAGGCAAATTAGAAACAGTAATTGTCGATTTCTGGAAAGAACAATCGATGTTTGTAAGTTGTGAAGAGCAGTGGAGACGCACCTTAATGTTAGCTGGATGGTGCGCGCGCGTTCCAACGCTCGTCTCCCTAAGCGTGTGTCTCTGTGAGTGAGAGGCGGAGGGTGCGCCCGGGCTGAGTAGCCATCCGTAGAACCATATACTACACTTCGTGCCACAGGCTCCATATATATACATGTACATGTATATACTCGTTGTGGATGTATATAGATACAGTGCAGAGAGTGGTGGTTCGAGGCACTGTGATGTATCGGCGCCCGCGGCGAGACGAATGGTACAGACCCTCCTATGGCCACCATTACCCCACCGCACATTGGCCAATATCGGTCCTCTCCCTTGCTTCTCTCTTTCTCTCTCCCTCTCTCTTTCGCCTCCTCTTTCTCCTCTATTCGTTGCCCTCCGCCACTCTTGGCCGAGTCCCTTCGATTCTCGGGGACATTTAGGTGTTGTGTCGAGAGCTGCGTCACGCGCGTCCCGCGATGCCTCGTAATTTTAAAGGACTACCTCGGAAATAAGCCCTCCGAAAATCCGGCCAGTGCCTGTAGGAAACCGATTTGTTTTCTATTCCTGGCCCTCGATGTTCCTTCCAGGCCCGCACACGCGCAAGGTGATTTGTGATCGCGTATGAATATCCGAATGTCGGAGCTCCGCTTGGTCCTATTGGTAAGGATAAGAGTTATCGACCGAAACCAAGCGTTACGGTGAATGCGGATTCAAGTGTGGCTCGATTCGAATTCGTTAACTCTTGCGATCACGTTTAACGTTGAATTATCGTGGTGTACGTCCCATTTCATTTTTTGTATCGACAACGAAATACGACTACTAAGATGCGTATAAATATCGATGGAAGAACATCCAACGTAGAGTAGAAATTAAAAAATTTAATCGTGGCAATTGGTGGTGTTCGAGATACGGAGGAGGCCGGCGCGAAGATTATGAGATTAACGTCTGATAAAAGGGGTCAAAAGTTAAAGAGCCACTTGTGGACTCGACGGTGGTATCTATTTAGTTGGCCCATAAGGTTCCCTTTTATAAGGGGGCGTACGCACCCTAAACCTAAACTCTCTGTTTGGCTGTATCTCTTTCCGTTTCACCCTTCGTCCGTCTATTTCGCCGTTTCTCTTTCCCTCTAACGGGGCTACCGGCCCCTTGCTAGCTTGGGAATTATCGCTTGACGACCCATCAAGTAAACCCTCTGCCGACTCATTCGAACCTCTTAATGAAATTCTCACCCCTGACTGACTGGCTGGCTTGGCTCGATGGCTGGCTGGCTGGCTAGCTGGCAGACGCTTGGGACGATCCTAGAGTGCCCCGAGAGAGTCGAAACAGAGACGGAGAGCGACAGAGAGAAAAAGAGGGAGACGAAAGGAAAGGGAAAAAGATACAGCTTTTCCGTTCTCCCTTTCTGGCTCTCTGCCTCGAGGGGAAACTAAAATCTCTCGCGCCTCAAAGTGGTTGAAGGCTTCGCTCCCTTTTTTTCACAGCATCCCTTACAGCTTAACCGTATAAGGGGTGCAAGCGAGACGCCGCCGTGTCTCCGTCGGCGTCGTCGTCGGCGAACCCTCGCAAACCGAGTGTCACCGATACAGGGACTCGCGTGGATTTCGCTTTCACACCCGGGATTATAAACCATTAATTCTGACATCGAGTCGGGGGTCGAATAACGAGGGGCTAGCGAGCGTAATGCAATATATCCCCCCTTGACCGTACTGAATTTTCTATTAGTTCCGTGGAAAACACTTTCCAGCGTATTTTCACGAATCTCCAAGGGTGAAGAGGTTTTTACGAGCCATTAAGTTCGCCTTTTATTCGATACGCTTATCGGCCCGCGTATATATACGTATTCGCGTTTATGACCGACAGGAATATTTCTTTTTATTCCCGTGGCTCGGCGATGCCCGGCTCCTTTCCGCCGTCGACCATCGAAAGCTCGCGGGCAATTTAGTAAATTGACGCGACCCGTCTGTTTGCAGAGCCGATGAGGCACGTGAAAGCGGAGCACTTGCAGCACGACAAGGACCTCGACGAGGAGGACGACCTGGATCTCGAGGAGGACCCGCGACGAGGAGAGCATCCCTTTCACCACGCGATGCAGCACCACCACCACCATCACCAAGGATACACCGGAGAGGACCACCTGAAAGACGAGGGCATCAAGTCCGACTGTAGCGCCGCCGGTGTACCTATACCCGCGACCAAACCTAAAATCTGGTCCCTGGCGGACACGGCAGCCTGCAAAACGCCACCGCCACCCTCGCATCCCCATCATCAACAGTACCACCACCTCCACCATCAACAGCACTACGGTCAACAGCAGCAGCAACAGCAACAGCAGCAACACCATTTGACCAATCAGACCCACCACCATCACTCTCAGCAACCTTGGCTCGGTTCTGGTGGCGGAGGCGGTACCGGAGGCGGTGGCGGTGGCGGAAACCTGAGCTCGTTCGCGTTGCCCTCGTCAGCGTCGATGAGTCCCTCCGCAGCAGCGACCGCACCGTATTCGAGCGCTGCTACGAGGTACGGTGGTTTTCTCTCGTCCTCGTCCGGAGGTCAGCTCCATTACAACCCCAACTCCTCTTCCGGCTCGAGCTCGAGCGCGTCCTCGTCGGCGGCGGCGGGGTTTCCCGAGGTTGGTACGGACACTCCACCCCAGACACCGCCCAACATGAAGGTGGCTACACCGAATGGAGTGATCCAGGCACCACCGGGCGGTTACTGCACTGGTGGCAACGGCAACGCCACTAGCAACGGTAATCCCAATCCGTACGGGGCAAGTCATCCGGCCGCTGGTTATCTGTCGACGAGTTCCGGCTCGGCCAGCAGCGGTTCCTCCTTCAGCTCCAGACTACAGGCGTCCCCGCACAAAGACTTCTCGCCCGCGGCACAGAATTCCATCCTGCATCAACATCAGACCACTGCCAGCTTACCACCCACGGAGGCTACCACTGCGTTTAAACCGTTCTACAAGGGGTACGTGGAAAATCATCCCCCCGTTTAGGTCACCTCCTCGGAGCATAGACGGACTAGGCAAGTAACCGGGCGAGTAGCTCGTGCCAGTAGCTAAAAGCGAAGATAACTCGCCAAGCTTCTTTGCTCTTAGCTACTTTATTTCGAGACCTGCCTGGTTACTTGTCTAATCCGAACTAATCATACGCGGTGCAGTAGCTGGCGCCAGTTACTGTTTCATGTGTTTCCCGCGCTAGCTACTTTATCGCTTACACTATCAGTGTAAACTGGACGTCAATATTATGCAGAGACGCGAAGTTAGCGGGAAGCACAGGGTTTCTTTGCATTTAAGAAATAATCCGCTTACACTCTTGATCTTATCTTTGACGTTCTCAAAGTGGTACTGGCTAGTATGATCTTCGCATACGTATTCCAAATACTAGTAGCCAATAATCTGAACATGTTTGCCTGTTCTATCCTGCCATAAATATCCTACGTATACAGTGTCCAAAAAGTTGAGCCTATTAACCAATTAGATCCACTTTTCGTCTCTGCACAACGTGCACTAGAGTTAGAAGATGATTGCAATGATCGAAATCCTGTGTTCCAGATCGCAGTCAATGGGCAGTGGGTTCGTGTCACCGGTGTAAGGCACGTTGGGTCGAGATTGGATCAACGACGCGTCTCTCGAGGTGAGTGAAATTACAAATCCTGTCTCTTTTACAAGCGGAGCTTTCACGATGATAGGAATTAAGGTTCGTTTATACCCGATATCCACGCGAACCTTCGATCATTATAACTTGTCAAGTTCCCACCGTGTAGTCGTTTCGTAAATACTGCAGTTTATTCTCGAGAATTCACCTGAATCTCTTTTATTCCTGACACACGACTCCCGTTAAGTGGCCAGAAGAATTTCGATGTTCCTCGCGCGCAGTCGATGACGAATCGTAATTACAGCGACGATGTTGGTCGTATACGATCGTAATTCATTTTACGATCGAAAAAGGAACGAAGGGAAGAGCGAGGGAGGAAGGTTGTCCGACAGGAGAGTACACGAGTGCGTAATCGGTTTGCAAATCGATGGAATGGCGTGTTCGCCCTCGATCGTGGCTGGCAGGGCCGCGTTGCTCGAGCGATCGCGAATGCTGCGTCGAATGCGGCTCGAGGAAATCGATAAGAAATTAATATCCGACGCGTCGATTGGTCGTTAGTGCTGGGCTAGCGTTGAAATAATAATGGCATTGAGTATCGAGTAGCTTGTGGCCGGCGAGCGTAGCGAGAGCGAGAGAACGCGCGGCAACGAGAGAAAGAAAACGGGAGAGAAGAGAGGCTATCGCCACCTCCTTGACAGTGACAAATGGACGGAGATTTCAATCGGTGAATGGAATCACCACTGGCTGTGGCCGGGTCTTTCTCTCGCACACGGCCCGCTACGTTATGGGCGAGCTCTCGTGAATATGTGTGCAACCGAAGCTGTGTACGTGTCTCGGAATACACGGTACACGGGCACACCTGAACCTGTCGCGTAGCTGACTGAGCGGTCCACTTGTGTGTACACTCCTCTCACGAATGGGATGCTCTCGGGACACGTCGGGTTCGAATTAACGGTGGAATGACAAACCCGCTTCGAGACGGTGAAACACGATAACAGGTCGACGCTGGGTTCTTGGCTTTCCGGGTTCGATTTGACCGAGGTCCCGTTCGACGCTGTTAACGGTCCAATTTTTTAGAAAATTACTTGTCGCGTTCACTTAGACGCTTCAAACTTACACCTCGAATCAACAAAGGAAAAGTCAGACCTCTTTTATCAATTTCGTATCTAGTTTTTACAAGTTTCTGAAACTAGATAGACACCGAACTTTGGTTTATCGAAATCCCAGAACCCAGCCAATTGCATAAAACGCTCGAACGAAGAGAAAACTAGAGAAGATGTGGAAAAGTGGTTATCCGTAATAGCGGAGCGATCGTCGAATCGTCGAGATTTCGTTCCATTCACGAGATTGCGCCAAGAAAGAGAGACGAAGGGACTCGAAACGGTTGTTCCCTCGTTTCCTTACAAACGATTCACCGGATTCATCTCCGGAGCGTTCTTACTCCGATTTTTTTGGTCGCGCATCTTCGAGATATCTGGCCATTCAAGGTTATCTGATTGCCTTGATGCTGTAAACAAGCCGAGACCAGTTTTTCAGAAAAAAAGTTGGTCATTATAGATCCGAATCTGCTCGATAAGGACAATCAATTACAGTGTCCATTAAAATTTATCAGGTCATTTATCGACTTATCGCTTTAATAATCCCGTCGCGACAGCGAACTAGACTCGCTCTTTTTTGGTCCACTTTCGAAAACGATAATTATTCGAGTCCTGCTCTTAATTACGTTATTTTCTCGAGTCCCAAGGCGTTAAAGTCTGAAAATTCGTCGCTTAAAATGGATACGAGACGTTCTAGGAATCATAGCAATTAACGTCGAATCGATCGTTCTAACCGAAACGAGTAACTTTCCCGAATTATTCGGCTAGATAGAGGTGACGAAGCGCCAAACGAGAGGATCCACGGCTAAGAAATCAGCCGGAACGAGTCGAGGTGTAACGAAAAGAGAGGACGCGTTTCTCGTAGCTGGCCAGCTCCGAGAGCAGTCGGAGAGGAGCGAGAAGAAGAGAGAGGCATCCTTTCGAAGGGAACCGGGTGTTAGCCGGTACTCTTATCGCGTGGCGATCTGATCCTAATTTATAGCCGCGTCCCAAATAAACTAGTTTTCGCTGTCGTCACCTCTCGGACCCTCCTCTCGTCCGGTGTACGTGGATCGAGGGACCTTTGGGGCCTCGTGGCGTGGACTCTTATAACGCAGCGAGCCAAAGTCCCTGTTGGACCATCTCGATCCATCGTCTCTCCTCTCGGCCCCGCTGTTCGTCCACCGAGCTGGCTACAGGGAGCCAGGTATATACGTACGAGCTCCAGATCGTACGAGGGAAGTGCCTCTTGTTGCACCTACCTGCTGGACTTTTAATCTTTTTTCCGTCTTCGAGCAGCAGGAAAAAGACGAGAGGATTCGGTGCTCGTCGGAGGAGCAGAGACGAGAACAGTTTCGACTCTCGTGGCCTATAATTGCCAATTAGCGCGGGAATATTTAATTGCCATTAGGCTGGGTGGTGAACTCCCGATCGGCTCCCTTCTGCCTGACCTCGACCAATGGCTGTCCCTTTTCCTTAGCGATATTTACACGATCCGAACGGCATCTGCATAAAATTCGCGACCACCGTGCGCCCATGGCCTTTTTAACGGCTTCGGGATTCCGGGAGTAGTCGAGCGTCCACTCGATAAATCCTCGAAAGACGCGGTCTTCTCGCGAGATTTGTTCGCTCGCGGGGCTGCTTCTGGTTCTTCCTCTTCGCGCGTTTCTCAAATTCCTCGCGAACGTCCTTCTTTGTCCTCGAGCCCCATTTTTGTCCCGTATTCTGGCTATATCGCGGCTCAGCTTTATTACGGAGGATCGTAGATCGTGAGATCCTCAGGGTCGAAACGGTAGCCTGGATTTACGTCGTCGGATGGCCGCTAGTCGGCTTCGTTGACGCTACCTGGGGTAACCGGAGAACTTGCTAAAACCCATCTCTTTCATTTTGAGCGGAATCCGTGCGGACGGTCCCGTACCAACTTAGACTGCAAGCTGAACGCTTTTACCCTCTATCTGCTATTGTAAGTAGAATTTTTCTCTTAAATTGCGCTTTCCTCCGACTCTTTAATCCTTCGTGTGCAACTATGTACAAAATTTCTTTTCATTAAATTTATACTGCACGTTATTTTCACGCCTTTCAAACACAGTGTATCCTACCTTGTATAGTTAGTTAGTATGTCATATTCTTTTACATTCTTTTCTTACCTATCTGCCATTTGATATCCAATTACATTACTCACACTCGACACTGATATTTAATTACTACAATTTGTACTTGTTTCTCTGCAACTTTATTCGACACTTTGTTCGTGTCCACTTGACAAATCAACCGATATGTCACTAATCGAACATACGAGAATAGAAATCTCGTAACGAGAAAGGAACTCGCGAAGAATAAATCTCGTAATTCCGAGAAACGTAAAAACATTGAAACACAGAGGATTGAAGTTTTCCCGTGAGACAGTTGAACGCGTTTTCCATGACGGAACGCGTCGACCAGAGATATACATATTCTATCCAGGAAACCTCCTTCCAACGGCGTTGTTTTCCTCGCGGCTTATCGGGGTAATTTCTAATTAGCTCGGTCGACCGCCAATTAATCTTGTGCGATCTCGTTGGAAAATATGCCATCACCGGTCGTTAATACAGCCATCAGATCGGCCAAGTATTATAATTATACAATTAAATAACGAGCACGGTATTACCGTGGCTACGGTTGTCCGCCTTTTATCAACGACGCCGGATAAGATCTCGCGGAAAAACACGTCAACTTCTCGTAATTTCGTCCGCCTTTCAGATAATTATTTAAGAATCGCACCGAGGGAGCCGGTAATTTAGGACCTAACGATCGTTCGATGTTTGCACGACTCGACTGCCGCTAGACCCGCGATCAAGAAGGTGCACGACGTGCCAGATAACGCACTGTCACGCTAATTACACAACGCTTCTTTTTTATTCGAACACAGTCGTGCTCGTAGTCGCGTAAATGCGTCTTGTGAATTCGAAATCCGCGCCTGCTATCGCCGCGCTGGATCGCGGTCTAAACACGGCGACTCGTTCCGTCGCACGTGTCGATTTCACGAGATTCTTCCAGTCGACCTTCCTCGTTCGCGTGAAATTACGAAGACGAGTTGTCCGCGTCACACGGGCCGGAACATCGTCGCGATCGCGCGTAAATTACCGTCACGAACAGCACGGAACGGAGGAACGCTCTTCACGAAAGATCTTAATCCGGCTTATCCGACGAGACGCTCTCTCGTCTATCGGCTCGAGTAAGAGGTCGTCATTCGAAGACGAAAAATGGAGTCTTCGTATCCGACGTTTCCAGGATTATCGAATGGAACAAGTGGTCATCTCCAAAACTGTTAGAAATTAGGTTCTTTTTCCGATGTTGCTCGATAGAAGTGTCTTTATTCTTGTCTTCTCGGTAGTCGAAGCATCTTATCTAGTAGTCTGAAGAATGAACCGTTAAGTATCACGACAGGGTCAGTCCAAGTGAAATTATTTCCATCGAGAAGATAATGAGACACTTAAAGAATTCATTATTCCTTGAGGAAAGACGATAAAACGTGTTAACGGATTCCTTTAAATATAATTGTATCAACGATCTGCAATTCAATTATGTCGATACGGCTAGAAGTCAGATACCTTACGTGATTCGTTTGATTTAATCTCGTGCTTCCGTCTTTTTAATTCAGATTTCACTCGTACAGAAGGAAATAATTTTCTATTAATTGTACCGCGATGTGTCCATAAATTAAAGTATACCGTTACGCTACAACTGTTTCCAAATGCACCTGTCGAGACGAAGACGTTATCCATAAGGAAGAGACGTCCAGAAGACGGATTAAACGACTTTAATTTGTCGATTGACAGTGTGAAATTCGACTAGCGAGTGGAAGATAATCGGAAAGGAGGTTGAAGCGCGTGGACGAGATTAACCGCGAACCGCGTTTCGTAACGTCGCTCTTCGTGTTAGACACGTCGAAGATAGCGGAGAACGGATAAACAGGTTTCGTGTGTTCACCGAGGGGGATCGTATTAAAAGCTTCGCAATTACAGGAAACGATAGGTACTGGTATGGGGAACTCCATCGAGTGAAATTCGTTTTTAGAAAGGCGCGCGTGAAAGCTGGGAATTTCGTGCGCTTTGTTCGACCGCTTAGGTTACGCATAGTTTCTTGCTGGCCGATTCATGGCCGACCCCTGTTCATGAATATTCCCTGGCTGCTCGATTCTGGACACACTGTTTTCGTTTGAATAAGCGAACCGAAGTTGCAAACTCAGCCGAGAGTCTCGCTACATCGTGTCCGCTGTCCGATGAATTTCATATAAATGAAAAATACATGGGCCATCCTTTGAGCCGCTCAACGGACAACACGGAGGGGCTTTATTGGCTAAAGAGAACACCACGATACGTGGAACAATGATTTCCAAGGAGGGACGTTTATAAACTTTCTTCTTGTAGTTGCCGAAGAAAATATGTTGACTTTGATATCATGTGTGGTATTGATACGAGTGATGTACTTCGAATATATGTGAATAGATACACTATCGTGATAACTCCTGAACAACAAATATATTATTGAAGCAATTGATGTACAGCAAATATATTATGGACAGATACACTATCGTGATAACTCCTGAACAACAAATATATTATTGAAGCAATTGATGTACAGCAAATATATTATTAACACAACAGATGTACCACAAGTACATCCGAGTACGTTCTGGTTACTACGAACACACTGGTTGAAACATAAGTTGAAAAATAGCTCCAGCACTCATAGAGGTCTCAGATAAAAAAATAAATAATTAATGCAGTTATCAACATTGAAATTCAGCAGAAAGCAAGCCAGCATGAGTTGCAATATGCAGACCAGAAAAAACAGTCGAGATCAATCTCATTAGTTCCTTAGTCCATAATTGCGATCACGTTGAAATTGCTTCTCTGAACGTTTCCACGATGTTGATCAAAGCGAATTTCCAGGAGAATGAAGCAACGGGGTTCATGATGGACGACGGATGGTCTCGGGACGAGATAAAAAAGTCTGGTAACGTTGGAGGTTGACGCGCACGAGAAAGCGTGGCGTACACGCATGAGGCACACCGTGTGTGGATCTCTTCGAGCGACTTGTGTCGCGTAATCGCGCGACATTTGTCATCCGGTTTCGCGTCATTTCGTTGTACACCAAGAAACGAGGTCCAACAGCGAAATACAGAGAGCCGCGCCTCTCGTCTCGCCCGACCAACAGGATGGCTCGTAGGGTTTTGAAATATTCGTTGGATACCATGGGTCACTGTCGCGTCATTGAAGCATCGAACAAATGGGTACACAGGATCTCGTTTAACCGAACCTCACAGATCGAAACAACCATCTCCGTCGCGGTAGATTGTACAATTTATCGTGCCAATTATTTCGCTGTTGATTAATTTCACTCATTGCTGGAAATGTTGTATCGGATTATCGATGCTGTTGTTGAAAGAAGAATTCACGGATCTCGTTCCGTGGTACATTGTTTATTATAATTAACGTACCGATGTGGAGCGGGAATATTAATAAAATGTTTATGCATCCGCTTCTTTAAATTTCGGGTAATTAACGTTAATATGACCACGAAATATCATATTATATTCGACTTCTTGTATTTTGACATCGTTCGTTACCGCACGTAATTCGTGATCGGCCGTTTCAACATTAATTAACGATATGTACGATCATTTTTATTTTTCCAAACGATGCGATATTTCCGACGAAACATGCTCAATTACGTAGATAGGCATTGCCAAACAGGAAGAAACGCTACAAGCTGTTTGACGCAGACCGAGCGTCGGTGCTTGATAATTAAGAATTATAGCGGACATCCAACTGATCATAGAGATTAATTAAGCAAAGAAGAGTCCAGAAACGGTCCACACCAGGCGTAATAACTCGACCCCATCTCCTCGTTACGTAAGAATTCCACGAAAACGGGCTTCTTCTCTTTCTGGTCCCTTCGTTGAATTTGCATACGTAACGACAGGCATCCAAGTACATTCCGATCGTGGTTCCGTCGTTCGTATCCCGAAAATCACCGGTATCCGATTATCGGGAATCTGAACGGAGCAGCTCCAGACGTTACGGCATTCGGGATCGTAGTTCGATCTATCGGGCTGCTCCCACGGGAAATTAACCGCATCCTCCAAATAGCAAATAGATCGTAAAAGATCCCTTCGTGAGCATTTTGCTATTCCGAATTACGTTCGAAAGACCTTATAACTGTTAAAATATCATCATGAAACTCAACTTTATATCTAACAATTTTGACAACATCTAGACTGACCTATTTTATTATAAATAATTGATTCCTTCTCCTTTAGCAACAGACAGATTTATCTGTTAGTTACTCTCCCGAAAATTGCAAGCGTTATCAAAATATGGGCTATACGGTAAAGAGACGTGTTCCATTTGGAGCTCAGAAGCGTCGTGTAGCGGCACACGAGGAGGTAAAAGCGATATCGGTCGTAGCGATCGTAGTGCCACGTACACACACAAGACTTGTCTACCAGGTGAGACACGGTAATCGCGTATCGATAGCCAGCCACGACGTATACAGCTCCGATCCACCGCAACGACGACGTATATAGCTGGCCGCTAATAGTTAACTATGATCTTACAAGCCGTTTACATCCACTCGATCTAGCCGCAATCGTGAAAAGCGCCGGAGCTCGCCTGGAGCACCGCAGGTAAATGCTTCGGCATCCTTCCCATTCTGGATAAGGGACTGACTCCATTTTTCATTTATTTCGATTCGTTGTCATATTTTAGTCGTATTAGTTGTTGGAGTCTAATTGTTTGGAAGAAAGGGAGCCCTGGATATTTAGGGAGGACGTAGATATCTCACTTATTAACGTAAATAGCTCTGGGTATGTACGGATCTTGGTATGTAGGGATGTGGACATGTAGGGTTATAGGAATATGAAGATCTGGGAATATAAGACAGTGGCTATAGAGATACCTAGTGAAGATATCTGGTATAGCTATCTGGTAAGATAGAGATTCGGGGGTATCGAGAGTATAAAGATCTGGAGACCTTCTGACGTAAAAATTTAGCTTTTTCTATGAATACAGAGATCTCGAAATGTGGAAATCTGGGAATAGAGTTCAACAAACACAAAGTGCTTCAGTAATCTGGTGATATGCGAAAGAGATTCGACAAAACAGTTATCCCAGTACAGATCTACCGATATAGGTAACTGAAATTATATAGATCCAGGATGCAGGGATTTGCGGATACAAGGATACAGGATTAGTCGAACAGCATAACAAAAGCATGACACAGATCGTTGATTTTCTATGAGTTGCCCTATACCAGATCGGATCTATGGCGTTGAAACTCGCAGCCATTCTGATTATGAAGCCAGATACATGGCCATGATCGTTCGTGCAGTTGCGTGATAGAAAACTGCGGTTCGCCACAATGTGTGACACATGTTACTGATCAACGGGATACCGTATGTAGCTTGTCGAGTCACTTCCATTCGAGTACTTAATTCTCGAGGATATCGCATTAAACGGGCTAATTTTGAATCATTAGTTTCTTTTTGTGAGATATAATTATCGTTCCATTAAATTCTATCGGACGAAGAAACTGCGCAACGAAGGGTTGCTACAGGGAGTCAATACAGTGGCGCCATAATCGACTCGGTAATAGTCCGATTACGAGTTTACGAACGTTTTCGCGAATCTTACACCGCCAGCATACCTAGAACACTTGGTCGTCTAATTGCTGGACACTATTGTCGTGGTTATCGGACTTGCCTAATCGTTGGGATCAGAGAACCACTTTAGAGGCTGACCCTAATCTTGTTATAGACATTAGAGATTCGCTATTCAGGCATCTACTGAAACATAAGCATTAGTTACAGAAAATCATTATTTTTTATTTTATATTCCTGAACAGTATATTCGATAGAATTTCGAAATAAATTTCGTCTATTCTTTCTTCCTTTCTTACCCCAATCTTCAAGTACAAAGACTTGGAAGCTTCAAGCGTAGCTGCAACCGTAAACGATCTCAATACACCCGATGTATAAAAATCAGAGCAAAGGATTGAAGACAATTTTCATCTCCCTGTTGCAGGATGAGTCCACGGGCTGGAGAACGCAAGGACCCACGACCGGACTGTAAATACGCTCTGCTGAGAGGTCCTGGGATTTATTAGCGTCGTCTCTCGGCCTCAAGGAGCAGAAAGGAATCAGGAAGGAGGCAACGATACGTGCAAACGTCGAGACAGAGAGGGACTAGGCTCTGGATGCAAAGAAAGGAAGAGGGAAGCAGAGGGTTCGTCCTTGAGATACATAAATCGTGTCTCGTGCAAGGTGCGCGACTACGAGAGACGGATGGAGGTGGTTGGCTCGCGAGTCGAGCAGGCGGCGGCTTAGAGAAGATTTAGGAATTAGGGGAATTACGTCGAAGTGGCTGCTTACGCACGAGTACGTAAGGAGAGGAAGAAGAAACTGCTAGACAGTAGATTTCGAGAGAGGACGCGCAACAAATTACGTCCGCCGCGTCTAAAGAGAAGAAACGTCATCCTCTTCGGCGACATCCACAGAGTCCTTTTGTCCTTCTTGTTTTCCGTATTCGGTCGTTTTTAGAAAACGTGGTCGCGATTTTTCCGCGTTTTGCACGATCCAGGATCTCCTTAGTCAAGATTTCATCGTCGATCGTGTTCCGAAACCGGTCTTTCGATTCTGTAAATAAAAGGGCGTGATTCCACGACGAGTTGGGAAGGTAAGCTTAACCGGTAACACGCTCGAGAATCGATTTGTATGTACAGCACCCTGTCACTTCGTTCTGGGCAACAAATATTTTTCACCAATCGGAATTCTGAACGTTTACCGACCTTTTTTTGATCGCGTCAAATTTAAACGCTCTAGAGCGAAGTTTGCGAATTTCATCGTACGGGATAAGAATTTCCAATAACTCGGAGAATCTTTTTGGTTATTGTTAGCGTCCGATTTCGGAGCATATCACTTTGCATGAATTGAATTTGAAAGTTCACGACGAATGGTACTTCTTTGTTTCGTCCGCGATGAGTGACGTTATCGAGCCACGGTTCCATGTCACCGGAAATGAAATTTATTATTACCCGAGTACTCTTCGTCGAGAAAATAAAAAACAATCGAACACGTCCGTCGTGAAGTGACGGGATACTGCAATATGTGTGGACGAAAGAACGAGTTCGATTCCAGGACACCCTTGTTCTTTGTCCAACTGTTAACCGAACGTCGCGGGTCTATCCTTCGAAGGACCCCGCGATCCACGGGCAACGTGCAAAGTAACAGCCTTCGAATCGATCTAGGACATCGGTGTAGCTCGAGTTACGACATGGACGAAAAGATTACGAAGCGAACAACCTCTTTCGACCATGTTCGCGTGACTCCTTGCTCTTGTGTCCGTAGATCAAAGTTCCAAAGGCGAAGGAAGTTGGCGAACGGCTATCCTTTAACTACCACTGACTCTTTAATTACGAAGTATTCGCGCGGACGACAAGATGAATCGTACGTGTTCATCGCGAATCGCGCGTGTTCGAAGAATTGTAACGAAGAAAACGGAGAACCGTCGAGGATCGAGAAGGAGAACGCGCGTTAGTAGCTGTAAAACACTAATTAAGAGTAAAATTCGTCCTTTTTCGCGCGAGCACCGTGCACTCGCGATCGTTCCGGTTGCCTGGCCCGGTTCGCGAAAGGATTCGACGATGCAATCACGCGATCTGCTCTTACTTCTCTTTCGGTTGGCATCGTACTTTTTATTTCGAACCGTCTCTGTGCAATATGTTTTTCTTTAGGTGTATGTTGGTCGCGATCGCGCTGGGAGAGTAGCTTTTTCATGGTTGTTGGCGTAACTTAGGTAAGAGGCAGGATGAAGCTATCCTTAAATAATACGCTCATCCTCATTCATTATTGGAACAAATAAAAAATCTTTCCTTGCAGAATCTTAAAATACTTTGTGCATTTATGTTCTTAGACATCGGATATTTTTTTCGAACTAATTGACGCTAGATTCTTGATATTTTGAACGAAATTAGAGAATCCTAGTTACGTCAATGTCCGCAATAATCGTCAGGGTGAAGAACGAGACCATAATGGTGGACGATGTGCATGGTGCTCGAGATTGTTGATATTTTTTTATATTATATGTATATCGTATAAATCATCCCTCCTTTCGAGTACAGTTTCGATGATTGCGAGTGGTGGATTCGAGAGTGATCGTCCGGGAGAGTGAGAGAGAGAATGCAAGACACGGAGAAAACGAGCAGCGAGAAGGAAGGAGAGATTAACGAGGTAAAGACAAAAAGAAAACCGACTATCATTTTGTACTTTGACATACAAGTAAGCGTGCGCTAAGCAAAGAGAAGGTGCAAAGATTGTTGAAGAGGAAAAACTGGACAAGATAGGTATCGATAGATGGTATGGGGCTGAGGATGAGAGCGAGAGAGAACGAAAGGAGAAATATTGTACATTGTTTTGTAAAGAGTACATTTATTTATATCTGTGATAATGGGCGAGGTTTAAAAAGAACTGAAAGGAAAAGATGGCGAACGGTCGGAAGAGAGTGTGAGAGAGGAAGGTAAAGTGAAAAAATTTTAGATATATATATATACATAAAAAAAAAATGAAAGAACAGTTATGGTGTCGGGGTGTACTTCGATGAAGACGATCGGTGCTCGTTGACACGTATATCGTATAGAATAATTATAGACTCGAGAGCATGGTTTTGTAAATAATCGAAATGTAGCCAGGAGAGAACGAGGGTCGATTGTACCTTTCGTGGCATTGATGTAAAAGAAGGAAATAAAGGTAGAAATAAACGAGAAGGAAGAAGGGAAGTACATGTTACGCGTTTCGTGTATAACAATCGCACCCTCGACGAACAGAACGAAAGAGAGAACTATCCGTTGTGAATATTATATGATACAGGTACTAGATATATATAGATATATATAAATATATAAATATATTATACATATTACGATAAATAGGTTCTATTTGGTTGTTCGTACGAATTCGATTGTAAATTAATTAAACTGTACATAGTTCTGAATGTGAATATAGACAGAATATATCTATTATTATTATTATTATTATTATATTAATTTTATTATTATTATTATTATTATTATCAACATCATATGATTATTATATTATTATTGTCTACTACCATTATGAATTCATTATATTAAAAAGAAGACTATTATGTTGTACCTTTTCTACTTTTATTTTATGTTTCTTTTACGAACCTTTATCCCGGAATATATTTTTGTCCCATTTTATGATTTGGAATATACAAGGTGCTTAATATATTAAACAACCTTTTTACGAATAGTACCCGTATAGCAGACACTCGTTATATTGCCACCTTTACATAGGACGATAGTGGCGTTTCCTGCCATCTTAGAAACGGAGGATCCGTTACGCGACCATATGTATTCCCACAGGTTGCTTCACACGTTGTATCTCCCCGCGTTGTATTTCCACGCATTATATCTCTACGCGTTGTACTAACATGTCTTTTTCCCTACGTATTGTCAATTCGTAGTATTCCTACGTAGCCGCACATGGTATTCCCGATCCTTACATCACAGTTATATGCACACCTCGATGGCAATATAACGAAGATCTATCGTGTTCGAGTCAGACACGAGTTTTCTGGATCGACAACGTTTATTCGGAATTAACGAGCACGCGAACATTCCACAATTGGTACGTTTTCGTTTT
The DNA here is from genome assembly GCF_050947335.1 of Megachile rotundata. Classification (NCBI taxonomy): domain Eukaryota; kingdom Metazoa; phylum Arthropoda; class Insecta; order Hymenoptera; family Megachilidae; genus Megachile; species Megachile rotundata. Next base: position 18,654,542 of record NC_134985.1, on the reverse strand, counting down.
TGAATACGCGAGCTATGGTATTTTCATGGTGGGCGGAGTTCCAACGAAAATACGCGGTCGAAGGTAGGACAATGGCTCGTGAACCCGTACTTGGAAAGGAATGTTCAGCTCGTTTTGGAAAATAGGATGGGTGTAAATTTAACCAAAATTCCGAAGCGATATTCTTTCTCCGTCTGTTGGCGCAAACAATAGATAAGTGGCTGTTAAATATTTGCGTTGGCTTTTGCATGATTCCGTCGACGTTTTGTACACGGATATAAGCGAGATAAGATAATCCTTCGACTTTATCTGACGTTTCCGTGATTTTCGTACACTTTCTCCTTCGTTGAGCGCGTTTCGTTAGATCAACATTGCGTCTCCTTTTCCTTCGAGCTTTTTCAAAGTATTTAAACACCGAGGATCTAAAGCAGTTTCCCGAGAATATGAACAATAAAAATGAATTTCTAAGTGCTACTCTCGTATCTGATTGCCAGTTTATCGGTAATATCGCGCATTAGTTACAAGCTAATTTTCCGTCGGCTTGTTTCGCGATGAAAGCGCGTCGGATGAAAGAAAATCAACGATAGCGGCCGGTGTTTCGAACATTTTTTACGAGCGTTTCATGTTGCTTCACGCTCGGTCGCTTTGATCGCCCACGGCATTATTTACAGATCGGATTTATGCGCGAAAACTTCCCACGAAGATTCAAGGTTCGCTGCTCGTGACGTATAAATCAGCCTGGATGCTTGTCGCGCTTGTCGTTCGGAGAAAGCTCTCCTTCGAAGCGAGCATCTTTCTTTTTTTCGCCGCGTAAAAATCGTCTACTCTCCTGGCCGACGATTTATGCCGCGTTGGCTACGAAATTGTTGGAATGCTGTGCCAACAAACCGTCTCGTCCGATTTCGAATACCAAAATTATTAAGGGTAACACGATCTGTACATTACTCTGTCACGGTAACAAACTTTAAAATTTAAAAAAATATGGAACTAATGTTATATTGATTAAAAAACTAAAACTCAAATATTTTCGAGACGTAAGTGTTTGAAACGTGTTAGGTTAACTAGCTTTCTTACCATGACCTCCAATTAGTCACACTCACCGTAAAATTGTACCCTCTCATCCGAAAATTACATGTTTCTTACCCAAAGCATTGTGCTCTAACAATTGAGATAACGCGAGTTTCACCGCACGGAAAGCAAACCACAAAAAAGGTAGAAAAGCGCTCCATTCGACAAGTTAGCATCCTCCTCGAAAAATACGAGCCCAAAACATTCTGAAGAACTCCATTCGAGAAGTTGTTCGGAGTCGGCAATAAAAGACGTTCTCCGATCCGCCAGCTACATTGGAGGTTATAGTTCCGTTCTATTGCCGCGTCCTAAACCCTAACAACCGTAAATTGGGCAACAAAGGGCGGCAAGGCCGCGACAATCCGCCTAAGACAAAGGGCTTAGCTTTCACCCTGCGGTGTCGGCCGGACCCGCTATAAAGTCATAACCTTCCGGTCCCTTTTTTTTCTTCTTGTTCTCGGCTCGAGAAAGCGCTCCGCTTCTCGCGCGCCGGTGGTGCCCTCTAGGTTGGCCGGTACTCGAGAAGGCAGATGCGAACTCGGTGGTTTACAAGAGCCAGGCCACGGAACGGAGGCCCTTATATCATTTCCAAAGAAATATGAGATCTCGCAGCCGGCTGTTGAACGTGTCGCGAGGCTCCGCGGGTGCGCGGAAACCTTTCGCACCGTGTGCGCCGCCGCGGTTAACCGTTTCGATACAACCAGCCAACCGGCTGGTCGGTTGTACCCTCGTCCGTTTCGCTTCCTCTCGATGAATATGCACGCGCTCCAAGGGAAACAGCTCGACGTATTGCGATGATTTAACGCGTGCGCCGCGCGTGTCTGAGAAATAATCACGGAAACGCGAGGGACGCCACTCGAGCTGCTTAGCACCGAGTGGGAGTTATAGCTGGCGTTTGTCTCCTTTTAGAACCTTTTAATTGCGAAACCGATGAACATTGTAACTCGCGGTGAGAACGTTCAGAGGGTGTTGCAGAAACACAAGTTTTAAACAATGATCTACTCCACCCCCTAATACTGTTAAATACCAGCTGCACTTCGAATCAACAAAATGGAAACACAAATAATGTTTTCGTGTAAACCGAAGCTGTTCAAATTCCATGATAGATTTTCAAGGCTAGTACGGCAGGTTGCGGAGAGGATGGCTAGCAATATTAATAACAGGGATAACAACGGGCAACGAGGAGCATATCGATAACCCCGTGCAGAGCGGCGGAACATTACCATAAATTTGAATGTCCACGCGTTCCTCTACGTCTGCCTTTCTCTCTCGATTTCTGGGCCTCCGGAGTCTTCTTTCTTAGCGCAGGCTCGCCTTCCTGGATCGGCCGTCTCCCCGCGACTGCAACCCCTTTTACGGCTTACTTTATGGCAAAGACTCAATTTGGCCGCGGCAGTTGGTGCCCGTTCCCGGTGACTAATATACCGGGATGCACCGCGTGGGGTGCAGCCGTGATGCATCGTTCGCGGTGCACCACGTATGCCCGTCTCTCTTCCCATGGGAGACGGAGCCCTAAGCAATGAACACGCTGCTCCGTTACCGAGACCACGAAGCTTACCGCGTATGAATTTGCCGGGCCTCTGACATTCTTTCGGTATTTATACTTTGGAGAGTTCGATGTTCGAGAAATATACGGTGGAACTACTTGTCAGTAGATTGAACGGTAAATGGAGAGGAAGGGTGTTGAAAGATTGAAGCTTTTATTAATAGACGTAACGATTTGCAGATAATATCTGACCATACGTGTCTGCCTTCGTTACAACCGATTGTTGCGTTCGATTGTTACGTTTGCGCGTAGATTATTGTGCAGATAGGATAGAACAGCGATTCTCAATTTATGTATCAACGCGGGAGTAAGCTGTAAGCCACGTAAGCTGCGGTGACTAAAAGTTAACGAAACGAATTTATTGAAGAATGTCTAAACTCCAGGTCGTAGATTATACACGGATGAAGATTTCATTTTCCCTGGTACATTCTTGACCATCGAAATCTAGCGTTCGATTCGCTCGAAATTTTCCGCCTCGTAAATCTTTACCGTCTCGATGCGTTTTATTTTCGAGCTTCGAGGCTCTCGCGTCCGAGGCGAGCATTCACGAGCGCACGCAGCTCGCGAAGACCTCGTGGAGCACCTCGTCTTCCTCGCCGTGGGACATCGGTCCGCGCTAACTTACGCCGGATTACGGACACTATTTCATCGCAGCGCGGACACCCCTCGGGCTCGACCACCATTTTCTTTCTCTGTATCCGCTTCTCCTTCTCCTTCCTCCTGCACACCTTCACTGCCGTCTGTCTTCTCGAACTGCTCTCTCTGGAGCATCGATTTCCAAATCAATAACTGGAGAGCCGTTACGAGAGTAGATAATCGACGGCAATTAATACTTACTTGATTGGGACGAAGAATTAGCGACAATAGAATAGACATATTTTCAATGAGGTGATAACATAGACGTTGCACACAAAGTGTAACAATCAGTCGCAGTAATAGTTTTGAAACTGTATGCAAGAGTTGCAAAGAGGTGTACGAGATCGTTAGAACAACGTCGATTCTTTTCAGCAACAGCTGGAACGTGTCGTAGTCAAAAATCTGTAAGCCAAGTATGCAAAAGGTGCGCGTGATCAAAGCGAGTCGCGCACTGGTTCGAATCGGGCCGGATTTGATCGGATTGGATCGGATCAGATCGGATCAGACATTGTATCGCAGAGCTAGTTGCGCACTGGTGCGAATCGGATCGAATCGGACGTCGGTACCCCGGTGCACACTACGTCGAACAGGTAATAGCGAATAGGTTGTCGTTGAAAGAAAAAGAAGCGATCGATCTACCAGTCTTTGCTTTCTCGTTCAACGCGAACGGAAAAGCGTCTGGAATTAATAGAATCATGTTGTTACTTCGATGAATACCGTTGCGAGACAATTTAACCGAATACGGCGCTTCCTGATATCTCTTAACAGATTTCGACTAAATACGCCATCGCGACTGCCAGCTTATGTCAATTACAATTACGAGTTTCTTTCCTTTTTTGATATAAAATCGATAACTAATTTTATTCGCTTAAAATGTTCAGATATAACATAACAGTTACGTTAGATTACATTATGTTGTAAGAGGAGTATTAATATTTATGGACATATTTTAATAATTCTGGGGTCGACGTTTTAACATGATTCAACATAGTAATCTTCTACAGTAAAACACAGAGTAACAGACACTCAACGACTCTTATTCTTAGACAACATTATGGGATCTATCCGATAAATTTGCTTGGAAAACAAGACGGTGGAAGCGGCGTAGTCGAATGGAGTTATCGAGGAAGAGAGAATCGTCGCGATCGGGAGGACACCCCCGACGGCGAAACGTTGTCTAGGAGTTGGTTCGGATGAATGAAGAGAACCGAGAGAGCAGCGGGTGCGCGGACGAGATCGAGTCAGTTCATGCTGTGTTGGAATGCCGAGTTCCACTTAGGTGGGTTCCCTGTACCGCGACGATGGTGTCGTATACGACCCTACTATGTTTGACCGTTCGTAAAATCATTTCCCGGCGAATCGTCAGTATCTGTATTGAACCTCTTTCGCAATTTGAACTGTATCAGCAATCCTTTATCTTCAAACTGTAGAACAAGGTGTATTTTGAATCAACGAGTCTAGTAAGAAATCAAGTTAAACAAGACTGTAATACGAAAGAAGAACCGTCGGCGTTTATAGCATCGATTCGCGAACAAAATCGGTTTACATAGCAGCCCGACAATAACTCAACGAACGAAATAATCGAGAGTACAAAATGGTGGGAAGATAAAGAAGAAGTAGGGATGGAAGAGTTGTTGTGGCCTCGTGGCGATGGAACAGGCAAGAAATGGTGCTGGTACGTTCGCAGCACACTTATCTGGCAGTAAAGATGTTTACAGCGCAGTCTGCGCCGCCACTATCACTATCACCCCAAAAGAACGGACCACTCTAATTGATTTGTGGCTCCGCCGTTATCGGCGCTCGTAACTTAAATTAAATTACACGGTCAGTTCGTCCGCGACCGAGGCTCATGCCTTCGGACTAGTCGCGGGGGGTCTGCACGATCCACTTTTAATTCTCCTTCTTGTTTTCAACACACCCTTTGCGATACATTATTCGAATATATGTTCTTCTATTATCAACTTTCTCCCTGGAAAGATTTTCAAGCGCTTAATTCGATAAATTGATATATTACTGAATTGTTCTTGGATGGTTGTATAAAGGGCTTGGATCATACGCCAGATTTCTATATCTATAAATTAATATATTTTTGGATTACATATATATGGATCTATACAGCTGGATCTTTATACTGAATAATTTTTGTACATCTATACTCCACATCTCTAGATTCCTATATTCCTGTATTCTTGTAAAGCTTCAAATTATTCGTTCAAGCTAATTTTCTATTTCTTCTACAGGAAATATTTTTTCATTTCAAAGCAACGTTTATATAAAAGATCTCTTGAGTCATACAAATGAAGAGAATCATCCGATCGATACTGCTACCCTGATCGAATCCGTCAGATGTCCACGATTCAATCGGACCTCTTTCATTCAGCTAATACGGATAGTATCTAAATGACCATAATATATTACGTTAAGTTTACCGACTAGAATTATTCGTTAATTCCGATTTCCTTCGACCGAAACGGAATCCATGAAAACGTAATGTCCGGAGATAGCAGCGTTTAAATTCGAAACTTTCGAAGTTGGAACACATTCTCGAACTTTATTCTGTCAATACCGGTAGCTTCCTTATTCCACGACGAAATTGCCTGTCGAATTTTCGAGATCGTTTCGTAACAGGTATTAACGTCGACCGGAAATCGTGAAGCGACAACACGGCTACGGACGATTGTGTTATTCGTAAATAAGTTCATTATCGGCGACGACCAATCAGTGTCAGCTCCCAGGGAAGGACTCTGTCGAGTTAATTACCCCGGCACGGTCATGTTCTCGAACGGTAATTGATTTTCGTCGGTGATTGGACCTGTCGCTCTCTCTCGTGATTTAATCTTCCGGTAATCCCTGTCGATACTATTTTTCTGTGATTCTCCGCTTTCGTTGTCGATGTATCGCTCCGGTGAAGCGGCTTATAAAGGGAAATTTTCGTTATCGGATGCGATGATAAAGACTTCCATAAAGCGTCATTGAAATACATAAGAGATTGGAAAGAAAGTTCGATTCAAAGATGGCGTATTTAAAATCGGTCGCGCGACTTCGAAGAATCCTCTCGCTGAAGCGTCGAAGAGGTCGGGGCCGGAACGGTCCCCGATCAATAAGGCTCCTCCGACTTTACATGCCTTTATCTACAGTTTCCTGGTTCTAATGAAAAGCCCCAACACCAGAAAGTATCGCATGGCTTCCGCAAACGAGATACGACCGGTTCGAGCGCGACTTGTAGCCGATCGCTGGCAGTTTAGCCGAACGAGGGACCACCCTGCCCTCTCCGGAATTCGGCGTCCCTCTCCACGGACTATCTGTTGCCGCGCGAGTAGGTACAAAACTGTCAGCCCTGGCCGAAAGTGGGCACCGGATATTCGCTGTCTCCTCAGGGTCCTATCTTATCGGCTACGTCGTCCAGAAAAACAACCCTCGGATCTCGTGGCCCTCGTACCGTGCTCTCGCACGACACGCTCCTCCTCTTCTGCCGGCTTGTCCCCCAGCCTCCCGAAAAATCGTGATTTAAGGTCACCAGACGAGGCAAGGTGGGTCGAGGTAGGCTTTCGCGAGGGGCCTGTCGCCAAACCGAACGTCTGTCGCAGACCTGTCCGAACATTTATCCTGGAAATGAGCGGACCCGACTACGGGAAAAACAAAGAAAGGATCGTTTCGAGCGAGGACAACGACGACGCCGGTTACTCGGTCACGGATTGTCCAGAATTAGTCAGGAGCCTTTTTCTTCGTGCTTGTCTCTGCCGACATGGCTGATCCTGCCTCGTTAACAGAAATTACGCGACGCGTCGATCGTCCTGCGGTTCTCGCGTCGATCGTCGTTCTCTTCCTGATACACTGCTCGATCTGGACCGTGGGAACAATTCTGCTTTCGTATTAGGCGGCTAAACTTGATATTTCTACACGTTCTACATCTCATGTGGTTCTTACTATACAACAGACTCTTGTACTACCATTTTAATTTGCACTTGTATGTGCATTGTCGTTGTATGGTACAGCTTTAGATAACTACACATATCACGTAGATTTCGGTACATATTAGATCGACATGTATTAGATCATTTAAGTATTGTTACACTTTAAATCGCTGAACATAAGTATTTCCACAAGTAGGTGTCATCATTCTACAGATAATCATGTGTTAAATCGCAATGAGCAGATACTGTTAAGTACTAGATAACTGCGAGTACAAATTACCAAGTGTTATAACGCTAAACTAAGTATCCCCACAAGTAGATACAATGCGTTAGAACACCGTAGATAGGTACATCCACGCGGTAGATAACCCCAGCCAGGTAAAACCACGTTACATCATCAGAAGTACAACTTCGCGTTAAATCACCATAGTTAGATCCACGCGTTAGAGCACCGTAGGTGCAGCCACGCGTTAGATCATGGTACCACCATGCAGCAGATCGTCACACGTGAAGCAACTCGCATCGTTACGCGTAATATCGCTAAGGACTTCTTGATTCCATGTATCGAGCAACAAACGATAATGTTCAAAGGAATAATGAAGTTCCTATCGACTTTCATTAAATGCATTAAACTAAAGTAAATTATAATTTGTTATTTGAAAATGGGGAAAAGGTATGGGAGCCGACGCGTTACTCGGTAACACGTACATGTCGGCCCGTTAGTCGATAAGGATTTCAAGTGCGATGTTACGTGCATGTCGCGGAACAATAAACCTTGCGAGTCGAGGCACTACGGAGCCAGCTTTCCGCAGCATATCAAAATTTACGACTGAGATTAATATTCCTCTCGTGCCGTGGCACGGTGTATTTGTTGAGACTTTTCAAGATCGAACGATATCACCATTAAATATAATTACCGCTCTCCTAAATTACATCGAATTAACGGGGCCTTCCCTTCTCGTATAAGCTCACGGTACGCCCTCGTGTTTCACGCTTCGAGTTACTTCTGTGGACGTTCCCGTTGTTAGGCAGCGCAATGGTGTGTACGGGTCTTTGGTTCGGGAACGAGAGGAAATATTATGTCGGCGAATATTCAAATCGTGATACCCGTTCGCCTCGTTTATTAACCGTGCATGCGCATGCTGTGAAACTATAAAAACTGTTACACCAAGATTGGAGGAAAATTGAAGGTACGATACTGCGTTTAGTATCGCAGTGTTAACGAGCGACTCGCGAGGACTTTCGTTTCTCGACGATAAAAACTAGCTGTTGCGCGGAAATACATGTTTACGTAATTAGAAAAGTAACAATTCGTTTCATTGATCCTACGAACCAAGAGTTTATTAATTCGGGAAAACATCGGTGAAACAATATCATGCCGGAAAAAAATCCATAGCGAATTAAATTCCTTGGAGTTTCCTGAAACATCCCTAGAACACCGAATTACTGGAAAAGCAGGCAGTCGATCAACGAAGCCCATCGACAATCTGTCCAATTGAAAAGACAAAAGGAAGTTCCAGTCTTACAAAATGATTCCAACCATTCCTCCAGAAGTCTGTCGAACCTTCCCACTCCATCCTGATCGATCTTCATAAATTTCAAGCTCGGCTCCCTGTCCCTTTCTCTGTACAGTTTCTGCAGTCGCGGACAGCCGCAAGATAAGTCGAGTCAGCACCGTGAGAGCGGTATTTCCTCCCTCGAATACGTGTGTCCACCCTAACCCGGTCCACGGCGAGGTTCATTCACGCGCGAACCTTTCCATTGATGGCGAATCGCGGCCGTGCTGAAACGCGAAGGTAGGATCCGCGGCACCTCCAAAGGAGAAAACTATGCGACACGGATGGCGTAACGAGGAAGGACCACGCATTAATACTCGGCGCGGTTCTTTTTTTTCGCCGGTGCTCGCCGTGAGAGCGCACGCTGAAAAAGTCCGGATCGCGGCGAAGCTGCTCCTAGGACACCGTCCCGAACCCTTCGGCGAGAAAAAGTAGACGGATAGCCGGCAGAACGTTCCAAGGATGTCGCGGTCACACCTGGATCCGGAATGCGCCTCGAGCTTTCGGCCCCTCGCCTCGGACGGTTTTATAGTAATTGATCGTATCTGTTGGCAATTCCATTCTTCGACTTCTGCTGGTTCGTCGGTCGCGTCAGGGCTATGGGTGGCGGTGAATGGGAGACGGGTTCCGGTTAACGGCGGGTTCGGCTCTTCCAATCGGCTGATGAATAGACAGTCCATGTTTATGCATTTCTGATAAATGGAAATGTACGAGACTTGTTCTAACCGTGTACAACTGGATACGACCAGTTAACTCGTCATTCATCGATTAACATTAGTACCAATGTCGTTACACTTGAATTCTGCGTACCGTCTAGTTATCTGGAACTTGTTAGCGGAGTCGGAGATAAGCGGATCCTCTAATTGCTGATTAAAAGTTGAATTCATTTGACAGGCAACGGCTCGAAACTGAAGCTGAAGACACAAAAAGCAAGGAGATTCGAAGAAAAACCGCGTTTAAACATCGACATCGTTTCAAGAACGGTGTCTACAAGAGTCGGTCCATGTACCTGTTCACGTGTCCAAACCGGACGAGCCGTGTCTTGGCCTTTCTAAATCCGAATTTCCCTTATCTACTATTTCGTTTCTTGATCTGTTACGATGGCCAAAGTTGTTCTTGCGTTTCCCCGGTAATAAATCGTAAACGGTGGACGTGGAAGCTCTGTACCCGAGAAATCCTCGATACATTACAACGCTTATCAGCCGTGTAACCAGCCGAACACCCGATATACGATAGCAAAATTTCTGTTTCGCGAGGTTCTCACGCGGACTCTGTATTTTCCTGTTTTCGAGCCGGCTTTGATTTACCATTTCCTGCGCGGTGCGAGAACAATTCGAGGCATTTCGAAAGGCGAATCGAAGGACAGGAACCGCGGAGGCGCAGGACGTTCCAAGAATGTCTCAGCGACACCTGAAAGGCTCGTCTTCGGCCGCCGCGACGCGTCGCGTCCAACCGAAGCCGACGATTTGTCAGCGTCGATTCAACAGCCGTTAGAAGGCCGTCATTATTTTAGAATAATCTAAAACCGATGGTGATTAGTGGAGAAGTGCCGTTCGGCGTCACCTGCGTTATCAGCTTCTCGTTTATAGTCCGATCTGACCCTTCCGCGACCGATTTCGACTATCCATCATCCGTGCACCCTTCCTCGTTGTTCGGCTCGTTTCCGCCACCGACGACCCAACCAATTATTAGATTGTTCGGTTAAATCTGTTCGAAATCGCGCACGAAAGTATATCCGTGATCGAGATCAGTTTCTTGTCGGAGGCGACCATTAGGAATGGAAGACCCGATCAGGTAGCGAAGGGAGAGTCTCACGAAAAACGACGTTAATTATTCGTGGATGGTCAAGGACACGTTCCTTCGGATGTGCCCTCGAGTGGCAGGTCACTTCGTGGCACTTCGTGGGACGTCTCGTTCGCGCGTCGCTTTGGCCCCTTTTAAACAGGGATGCCTCGTGCCAAAATGCGATATTTCACGGTGACGCGGCTCTAAGAACCGTGTAATATACGCCCGGCAATTTGTCCGTTTCTCTCTGCTCGACTTGACTCGTCCACGACGTCCACCGTTCCGCGATTCTTGGAAACGTTTACACGGTTCTTCGCCGTACTACCGTTGCGATCTAACCTCGCAAGACGTTGTCTCGACAAGACATTTAACACCGCGGCACGAAGCACGAGATTTTCGAAGTTGATCGAAGCGAAGTACGTTCGCTATTAGCCGCAAAAATTTGAAAGGGAAAAAAGGGTAAAATCAGTGGGGTCCTTCGGGGACGAAGTAGACGGGCAATTCGCCGCTCGTCGTCGAAGTCGCGGTGGTCCAGGCCCGCGCGATTTTGCCGGGCAATTTATTAGCCATTATCTGAGACAATGCGGCTACCTGGGCGCCAAAGGGCGCGTACGGTTTAAAGCGTCGGACGAGGGGCGCTTTGGCAAAGGCTCGAGGAGGAAGGAGGATCGCGCGAAGGAGGCGCACGGCGTTTACGGGGATAAGGGTGCACAGGGAGGGCAGGCAAAGTACATAGGTGGGCCGCGTACAGGAGTATGCAGCTATACGATCCTCTTCTTTGACACACGGCGAGCCGGGAGGAAGGAAGATCGCGAGCCGTCGGCGAGACGGAGAGGAAGAAGAAGTGGAAGAAAAAGTCGCCTAATTGATGCTTCGTCTTTGTTTTGGTTAATTCCAACATGGTTCGGCCATTAAAACGTCCCGCTGTATCGGCGGGCCCGATCTCCGGTGCGAGATAAATGATGACACCCGCTCCAGGGGTACCATACTTACCACCACTACCGCCACTACCACATCGTAGCACCGTCATCGTCGCCGTATCCTCGTATCCGTCACCAACACCACTCCTCCGAGGATCACTGACAACAGAACGATCCCGACTGTCCGACTTCGATTTTAACCGGCTTTTCATAGATACTACTATATAGCCTCCTAATGATATCTCTGAATTATTGGGTGTAGACGTTCGATAATTTTAAAGACGTAAACAATTAGAGATACGTAAGATGCGCTATGAATATGTAGCAGGGAGCAAAAAGTTGTCGATGCTTCGTTATCGAGCGGAATACCTGTTTACTCCATGATTCCAAGCCTTCGATTCCCGCGCGTTCAAAAATACATTTTTTAAAACTATTTCAGGATTCTGCTATAAGAACATAGTTAATAATAGTTACAAATGTTCCGGAAACATAGCTAATGCATGTTGAATCGATAAAATTGGCCCGATCTTACCGAAATTCTAATGCACATAGTATTAATATTTATTTCAAACGTTAAAATAGATTAAAATCGAATTTGTACAATTCAGATTTCCTTCCGTTATAGATCCTACTCTTTCGCTATAAAAGTAATCCCTCAAATTTCTCGCCCTCTCGGCCTTCACCCATACGAACAGATGCGATGTTTCATTTTTTATGTCGAAATCAAGCTCTCGATGAGACATTTTCCAGAGTCTACGTTTGCTGTCTTCGAGACGAAACAACAGGGTTATTAATGACTCGTCGCAAGAACGAAGAAACACACTTAAGGAGACAGAAAACGAAGCGTTGCGCAACAAGACGCGTCGACAGTGGGCCAACCGTGGTCTCGCGGATCGGTGAAATTATCGAAACACATCGATCACCTCGGGTGATCCGCGAGCCGTAGGATCCACCGCGTGTATATCAAGGTCGAAGGATGGATCGAAACCTGGGAATAAGGTCAAGCGACTCGGCTCGACTCGGCTCGGCCGTAGATATCATATCGGAGAGGACGAGCGACCGGGAGAGTGTATAAATTTGTAAAGCCGGGAGCCAGGCCACTCAAGCCGGAGTGGCATTAACGGCCGGCAATCGCCACTAAAACACTAAGGTATTAATGTAAAACACATTCCGATAGAGATACCCCCACGCTGCGAGCGGCTTCGCTTAAGACCTGCCTCGTACCTCGTCCTCGACGCACGATTTTCGCGGCTTTCGACGATCCTCTTCCATACAAGCCCGACCTGCACGCACGCTCAAACTCGTTTTCGAGTGGAAATTATCTATCATCCCGCAATTTACAACTACTCACTAGCTGATATTTTCTAGCACTTAGCAAACCTTTTCGGAACACATTTTCCTAACCTCGATAGCGTTTATCGAAGATTTAACACCTTTTAACTCTAACCTATCAATGCTTACAGTAGATCCGCGTTATATCGACGCCCTCGCGTACGTCAGTAGCATCTATCGTATCATCTGTAGGACATGTGATCCATAGGTACCATTATTTTAAAGAAGAAAACTTTCGGTCACCAATTGTTGTAATGGTCAAACGTTCTACCGTCACGCAATATCAAGGAAGAACATTTGTTGGCAACTCTCAGAATTTTCCACCGTTATATCATCTATGCTAATATAACGATAATCTAGTATATCTGCTTGATAGCTAATTTTTATCTCGCGAAACCGTTTTCTTTCGACATCCAGAAGATGACTAGCCGAGGCACGAATCTCCTTCAAACCATCGTGCACCATTCATTTCGAACGTTTATCGATCCATAAGTTTGCATGAAGTGAAAGGGTGACGAACGTTTCGTAACGCGAGCGCATCGCACGATCGAGACTCGATTCCACACAGAGAACGAATGGTTCCGTGCATGCCATTACCTCAAACTAATTGCCTCCGTTCGTAATCAGGTGATCATTCGCTTTATCCGCGGCGAGTTGCTTCGACTCGCGAAACCTGTTGAGAAGCATTCCATCTCGCGCGATCCGCGCTGTTCACCGTATCGCTTCGTACGAACGTTGAGAAACGAGATTGATGAACGTCCAGATCATTGCGGATTAAAGAGCAGCGAAAAATCCGGAGAGAAATCGCCGCGAAATCGACGTCGATCTAGTTCGCTGGGACCAGAATGGCGGATTGATATGGATAACAGTGCCTGCTTGTCGAATTCGAAAGAATCGGCCCGATAAAATTCGAGGATTGATTACATTGGTGGATAATATTCTTATGAAAGTGTCGGAAGGCTGGTATGTGAAAGGGAAAGCTCGTAACACGAAACTTGGTAAACCGATCGTTTCATGTTGTTCATCAAAGAACAACATAACCTGGTCTATCGGAAAGCTAACGAAATTGAACTGCACCGATCGAACGGTTCTAAATATGACGGGCCGTGAACAGACTCGAGTGCGATTTATTTCTATCCGTTTCATGTATTCTTAATCCACCAACGACTGGAAATCTGATTGTTCGATGTAAGCGATGATTGACTGGAGCTCGATTAACATGGTCATTAATCGAGACATCGAAAGTAATGAGGAGAAAGACGATTTCCTGAAGTTGAACTCATTACAAAAACGATTCTTCACGTATGTGAGAGGATATCTAAAATAACGACGAGAAAATGTAGAGGTTCTGGACCGTCTTCCATCGAACGGTCTTCGAGAAGGAATAATTCCGTCAGGCAAGCGTTCCATCGCGACGAGCGTTAATTACCGAGGGCCGCGGTATCTCGCCGCGCGAGTACGGGGCGAAGAGGACGCGAGGAGGAACGCAGAAACAGAATGAATGGCGCGGTCACGCAGCGGAGGAGGCGTTTAATTAAATTAACGCTTAGCGAGATTAACAACAGAGGTGCGAGCAGAGATCCAAGATGCATAATGAGTAGCCGAGTGACCCCTCCACCTGCCCACCCTCTTAGTCCCCGTCGAACCGCCTCCTGTTCGAGATTCTTTGGGTGGTCCATCGCCTCCGTCGCTGGCCCATTCCGGCTCGTTACCCGGTCCTGGCGACACATTTTATTGCCACTTTTCGTTCGCTCGATTATTTCACGCTTTACGAGGGCCTGTAGACCGCCTCGAATCGTCTCCACCGGGACATCCGGTCGTTCGGATACCTTCGACCGGTATACTACCCACAACGGAAAACGAGAAAATGGTACCCTTTCTGTGGGTTTCTAGTGTCAACGCTTTTTGTGGAGATTCGTTTCTTCAAGGTCTCGCTTCGAGGTCCTTGAACCCTTTTTTCTGGGTTGTTATTGCTTCTTGAATTGGAAATACAATACATTCCCAGATTGCTATATCCCTAATAAATATTTTTAAGTCCCTACATTTGCAAATCTCTGTATCTACCAACATCTGTATATCATCACCTTATTCTCGAATATCTACATCTTAAAATACACCTTGAGATGGTACCCAAACTCTATTATCCTTAATTCCTACAATTCGGTAAACCTATATCTCTACATCCATAAATTCCTACATCGCCATCTCATTCAAGCTTGATAGACACACGGATTCACGCTCGAGGTAGTTGCTCAATTTACACAGTTAATGCTAGCAAGGAGTAAAGTTCAATGGCAGTAACAGTTTCTGTTTGGTAATAATTGGAAGGCACGCCGGTAGTTGCAGTCTATTATTTCGGCGCACCGTGCGAACGGCTACAAATTTAATAAAGCCGGGTTAGTTTAATGGTTACGCGGTGGTCCAAGGGTTGTGAGGGTTAATGATAAAAGGACTAGATCCTCGGAAAGATAACGGGGTGTAATTAAATTCAACTTGATTTTATTGCCACGGACAGGACCACGTTTATGTGGCTTTTATACCACCGTGAGCAAATTCCCAGGACACGCTTCGATGCTGCCTCGAAAGATGAACATTATACGTCAGTCCTAAGGTCCTTCGACGCTTTATCGCTGTAATTTCACGCCGTCGCTGCAAATCCTTCAAACGGAAATTCTTAGCCCGTCGGATTCGAGTCCCGAATGTCTCATTAATGTCCCGGTTTAGTGTCTACGTACCGTTCAATCGCTTACCCATTCGAAGCTTTAATAAAAGAACAATGTTCGAATTTCACTCAGCCAATAGGATCGAAAGCATTTTCTCTTCGAACGAGTCGTTCCGAGAAATCGACTCGTTTTTATGTACTGCTTAAAATTCAACGAACATTGTAGGACAATTTGCATCCGTGGTTCTTTTAAGACCCACCGAAAATCGACGATCTTTTTTCTTCACCACCGGTCACAATGGCCTCGATTGTTCCGTGTGTAAACAATGACGCGGTAGCTGTCTCCATTGTCCCTGTTATTACGAAGTACCGTGTCGCTTCTGGACGCGTGGAATACGCAAGAAATCGGCGCGGGTCACGTCGAGCCGATTGAAAATCGACACGGTGTCTCGTTCGACTTGTCTAGCCGTGACTCATTCATTCTAGAGACCGACTGTGTCGATGCAGTCGCGCGTCGTCAAGTGCAACCAGAATAACTATGAATAGGACGCGTGGATCGGCAACGTCTATCGATTTCCACGAACTACGGATTGTCTAGGATTTTCAATTTTATTTAAATTACTCTTAACTAGTCGTACTGATAACTTAACATACTTTAACATATACTTTGAAGTTTTATACTTTCAATTCTTTGAATGAAGATACTGAGGAATCTTCTCCTTCAACCTGCTCCTAGTAGCACATTTCTTTGTAGATACCAAAGATCTATAAGGTCAATGGTGGATTATAGAATGCATGCCTCAGAACTTTCAATAATCACCGATCAAATTGAAGTTCCTTACACAGTATTAATAAGAAGGGGTTGACAATTGATTTTCTACACATCCTCGACATGTTCCACGTAGTCGATGACGAAGTTACCTTATCGTTTGTGTTAGCAACCACCCGCACAAGGGACACATGGTCGCGCATCCTGTCACGTCCGACGAGCTACATCGGCTTACGTTCCTCCTTTTCTTCTCATCCTCTTTCTCCCCTTTTATTCGCGTGGCAGTCTATTGTCGCCTAGCTTCTCCGCTGCTGTATTCCAGCTAAATCGTTACAACGAGTCGGCCATTGTCGTTGTTGCTTAACGCGGACGCGCCGACATTTCATGTCGTGCATAATAAACGCGTTAAAGTGAATCACACGGCGATTCGTATGAAAATTTTTCGTGTCGCGTGCTGCTGTAATCCTTGACGCCGATATCGGGAACCTTTCACGAAAGAATACCAGTCGTTTCGTCAAAATTCCTGGAGAACGTACGGCGCCGATAAGAATGGCGTCATTACGCGAAAGAGGTAACGAGTCGAAGATCTTCTCTCGCGATTGTTGCACAACTCGTGGATCGATCGCCGTGTCGGAGATATCGAAACTCCGACGGTTGATGTATGGCGACTGATAATTCGGTCATTACACACAATCTGTCGAGCCTACTGCTTCTGCCACTTTCAACGAACCTTACAATATCGAATCGAAGGAGCATGATAGATTATGCCATAAACGCGACAAAATAAATCTGTCCGTCGAACGATAAAATATTCATTAAAATTCCACAAACGATTGCAACGTGGAAATTGCACGTGCAGCCACAATTCTCTACCCGTAATTAGGTTATAGTTTGAAACTCAAAGGGAAGTAATTCCTCGAAATTTTAACTCGAATTCTGTGTACAGGGAAAAGTATGTAGAGCACACCTGTACATAGGCTTTTACGTTGGTTTGTCACGAAACACGTCTTTCTTGTGCATAACCAAATACTTAAGAAATTTACACAAAGGAGAGAGAACGCAACTTCCGTCTTCGAAATCGTAGCCCGAAAATGGAGGAAAAAGAACCGGTCGTCCTTCTATCGTGCGGTCTCATCTTCGAGAGATGGCGACAGGAGGTTCACCGGATGGGAATCGTAGCCGAAGAGGTCCGAATGAAGGAACGGGTAGTAGTAGAAGAAGAAGAAGAGGCAACGGTGGAGGAAGAAAGGGGGAGCGAGGATGGAGGAAAGAGAGACGGAGCGCAAGAAGAAGGCGAAGAAGTCGGCGTACAGACTCGTGCGGTTGGCCTTGATTCATTCAGACCCTTTTTATCTCGAGAATTCGTCCCGGAAAGGACGCTCGATTTCTCGGAACGCTCGGTCCTCTCGGCTCCGTCAGGAGATTTAGGCCGTGCCCATGGACGCTGATAGCAGAAAAGAAGCGGACGGCATCAATGGGCTCCATTCAAACTCGGTCCCGATCCTATCTTCTGCTAGTGGTTCCTCCGGGTTGGGACATCGATCTTGGTCCCCCTAATTATTTCCAAGATGGAGATCCTGCAGCCTAGCGTGGTTAGTATCCGGCTATTTTCGGCCCTTCCGAGTACCTGCCTTCTGTCTAGCCAGTGCTGTATCCTATGCGATGGATGCCCGGCCGATCGGTTACGGTCTCCATGGGAATCGAAACGATTTCGCACGGTTTTCGTGGACAAGTCGTTCACTGGCGTCGCACTCACCCTCTTGTTCGGAACCACTCGCAAGATTGGTGTGCCTAATCGCTCCTTGGCATCGTTTCGACACTGTTGTATCAATTTAGTCCTCCGGGATAAACGATTCTTGACGTTGTTCCGCCTCTGCGTTCGCTAATACGCATCAAATCAGTATTTAATAGCTCCTCTACCTATTGTTTCAACGCACACTCCACACGAATAGCATATTCGACTAACTAACCGAACGCGAAATGCATCTGTCTTCCATCTGTGCACCTTATGTCAGTGTACCGTTGTATATCTATAGGAAAAACGTCGTTTTGAAAGTTAGACTTCCATCAGTCGGCAGAAATCCGTCAAACGAGATCGACAACTCAGTGATCCCTCCCAGAAATGAGTTTGTTCGGGGAACAGAATGGATCAGAGTGCATTTACATCTAATGAAAACGTATCGTGGTTACCAGGTTCTGTTTGAAACGGAAAAAAATGTCGTCCGTTAAAAAATCCGGATGACAGTAAGGGCTAACTCGTCGGACGGACAACGATAGGGCGCTCCTCTCTCCTCCGGTGCTCCATTCAACTTACCGGGCAGGTAACGGATGAAACGAAAAGCCAGGACACCGGGACTGCATCGAACTGCGAGCATTTTTCAATTAACCCGTACCGTAACATCCTCCCTGTTAGGAGACTCAGTCAGTCTCGTCCCATCGCATCGGTTAGTTGGAATCCGATGCGGACAGGTTCGATACGTACGACATCCTCTCTCGGCTGTCCTTCTTCGTTCCCTCTCGGTTCCATGATCTCGTTGACGCACACTGTTGCGAGGCCTAATTTAAGTCATCAAACTAAGACTCGTGCTGCGGAATATTTCAGAGAACACTAGAAATCTTGACTCGGAATCCTCGGAGGTTAACGACTCGGTTTAATAAATATAGCTATTGCTGGGGTAAATTTCCTCGAAATCGGTGAAAACCACGTCTGAAGCGTTCCTGGTTAGTTGGTAATCCCGGTCGAAGATCCGCGGTCTCTATCAACAACTTCTTCGTTTGAGAGCCTATCCAGGAAGGCAGGATTCGAAGCCGTCCAGTCGAGAAAACCCGAAATACTGGAGATTAAGAGATTACGGAGGAAAGCTGGCGCGCGAAAGAGATATAAAGAAAGGCGAGAGGAAAGATTGAGAGGAGAGGCAAGCAAATGGAAGCAAGTTGAGGCAAAGCGATCCGCGAAAGCGCGAGAGAGTCGGAGAAGGAGGTAAAAGGGTTTCGCTCGGATGATGGAACGCGGTGGAAGAACGCGGTGCCTAAGGCATGCGAGCGTAGTTTCGAGAGGGAGAACCTTGGCGGGGGGTGGTGACAGCGGGGCCCACAGACCGCGGGGGGTCTCCTCGGAAGAACCAGGAATTTAACCACGAATGGCCACGCAACCAGCGGAGAGCCGTCACTTCCAGCGAGCCCGGGCATCCATTACCTCCTGGTGCCCTGCCAACCACTGCACCGCCACTCGTATCTTATATTAATATATTATTTACCTGGATCCGTGCCGCTATAACTCGCTGCGAGCCTCGTTGTACCTCGAGAGAGAAGGGACGAGCCACTCGGAACGGATAAGAGGAGAGTCAACGGAGATACGACAGAGAAAAGTTCGTCGAATAAGAATGGCCACGGCGTCACGTGCCTCGCATTGTTCTCATTACTACGGGACGATCGTCTCGCTTTTTCGAAGCGGGAGATCGACGGTGATCTACAGGCTCGACCTTCGAGACCAGTCGAATTCTAGAACGATGTTCCATCGATCGCGAGAGAACCACGTGATTCGCTTTCTGTAATGTCATCGTCGCGCTCGATCGGTTCACTCGAGGATCGATGGAATTTGTGCGATGTTAACGCGTACGTCGTCACAGTTGTTCCTACAACAATTCAAAGAACTAATAAAATCGACTTTCGACTATCGACGAAGGTGGCGTGTCATAGACGCGAAGGCGCGTAGATACGCGCGAATCCGCTCGCTTTCGTGGTCGGTGGTCGTATTCGCGCTTTACGGTGATACGGCAAACTTTATGGTATCGCGTACGGAGGTAGGCATGGGACGTGCGTTCATGCGGCGGTGTATTCATTTCCACGCCAACCTCGTAAAGCCGACTTAATTTAATATACGTCCTCCATATCCCCTGGTCTTCCTCTTCCCTCGTTCCATTTGGTTCCTCGCTGTTACGATCCATGAAAGAGAACATCGAAACATTCGGATCCAGATAAATTCTTCGTTCACAAAATTTCCCGATTGTACACCGAAATGGATGCCTATCCATCACGCATTTTCGCAACCGCCTATCGCTTAATCAAGTTGTACAAACATTAAGTGCAGTATTTATAGCATTTTCTATTCGATACATATTTACCATCTACCCTTATCTCGAACACTGCGCAACATTGCAGGGTAACACCGATCGGACGTATTATTATAAACCGCGGTTCGGAATTAACGCGGTGCTCCTCTCGCTTGATCGGCGTGTTCAGCATCTCGCCAGCGCATGTTTTGGCCGGCTTATGAATTTATCGTGGGCCATTCGTTAGACATTAGGGACAGCCTCGTGGGCGCGTAGGAGTCTTGAAAAAGGATAGCTACTCTCCCTGCGGGACCCCGTTACGAGCTACGAGTCTAGGCTATACGAGCGTTGTGTTGCCGGTCGCTTGTATCTGCATATCGGACTCGAGACTCGTATCGGTCGTATCGTGGCGGAGCGAAAACAAAACGCGCCACCGCGAGAACACGCGAGCTCGTTAGAAGCGATCGCGGACCGTTTCCGCGCCGGCTCCGCACACAGCGTTATCCTCTCGCTGATATACCAACTGCTTGCGGATCGCCGTTGATTTATCTTCGCCGACGAAGCTCACCGAGCCGCCCTTTTTCGTACGCGGCTTCTCGCGTCCCGACGCGTAGATCGCGGTGATTAAGTGGCGTGGTAACCGCGAGACCGTTCGATAAATAAATAAACCACGGTGAATTAATTGGCGCAGTGGACGCAGCCAGGCCCGTGTCGAGCGTGTTTCACGGGCCGGCTCTCAAAGCGAGCGTTTTTATTTTTCTGCGATCGATCGACGCCACCACGAAATCGAGTAAACCAGCCCTTCTCTCTCCTTCAACGTCCACGGATTTTACGAGCTCGCTGCCGGAATGCTCCTTCATAACTTCGACGTCCATTAAAAGTTGCTTTTATTTGCCGAATCTGCGATCGTCAGATTTTATCTTGCATCTGCTGGATGTTCCCAAGAATCGATCAAATACCGTTCCATATTGCTGAAACGACCAGAGCTCGATAATTGCCAACAAAAAGATATCTGTATAAGATCACTCGAAGCACACGTTAGTTGCGATAAGCGTACGATTATTTTTGAACTAATGCGAATATTAATTTAACAATGATTGCCGCGTTGGTCATGCTGATGCATCGATTTACATACGAGCCAGTCATCCACTTCGTAAGAAACATAATTATCCAATTATAAAAAATCTTGTTAATACTTCAAGTCATACGTTGTCGGGACAATCGATCAGATTTGTCAAAGATAAAATTATTTTAACGAAGTTAGAGTGGGCGTTCGAAGCGTTAAGGGAGTATATTCCGATTTATCTCGTATCGATCTCGTACAAATGAGTTACGCAATGCGAACCTTTGACTGTACGGAGTATAATCGCGAACAAACTTTCGATTTTAGATACTGAATTTCTAATCGACCTCCGTCGCTAGTTCGAAAGTGGCATCCGCGAAATTCGCCATTGTATTCAGTGCGCCGTGATTCATCGAGCTAAGCGAGAGCTCGTTAACATTCAAAGTGACAAGGGATTGGTCGTTTAAACGGGACTGCGATTCGTTCGCGAATGAAACAGAACGTTAGAAACAATCCGAACCGGTGTCTCCGTACTTGTTAACGACGAAAGTTATCTTCTAACTCATCGAGTGCCATCAACCCCGAGGAACCTTTTGAAAGTACGAGAGCGTAACTCGCTGCTCGAGAGCGCTGTGTTCCTTGTCGCGCTTTTACGACGAAACTTTCGCGCTTTGCGCGTATTAAGACAACGCGACGCGAGGGAGAACTCCAAAATGCTTGCAACTAGCACACGATACAAGTCCCTTGTCGACTCGTTCCTTCAAATTTCCTCGTAGAAACGGGAGTAAAAGAATTTCCGGCTGATTAAGATTCCCATTCGAACGGTGTATCGCGATGTCGCAATTAGGCGCTGTACAATTGTTCGATGGTCACATATTTTAGGGACAGATACTTTTTTATATCGTTGTAAAAATTATTCAAAATGTAACACTCTTATAGCATCGCTACGAGTTATTACAGATTCATAAATCAAAGTAAAAAGAGTAAAGAAGAAATGAACGAAAGGTCTTGAAGAGGGTGTCGAACTTGGGAAGAAGGTCGAAAAATGGAGAGCACCTAGGCGACACGTCCCGTATACATGACACGTCGTGACGAAAGTTCGGATACTTGTACAAACTGTACGTATAGGACGTTTCGACAGGGAACGAGTGGATGCGGAGAGAGAAAGAGGGGCGGCCGTTGTATGGCGTCGTAACGCAGCAAAACTTAGGCGAACTTTCGTTCGGGAAAAGAGCAGAGTCTGTCGTTGCTCGACGAAGTCGGCTGTGCGAATATACGCGGCCGGAAACTCGGCTTCGACGGAAACATAACGTCGCTCGCGAGAGCATGGAAACGGGGCGTAAGGCAGTTTGGAAGAAGAAGAGATCGGAGGTGGTGCACGTGTCGTGCTCGGCAAGGGTGAAGTAGCTGAAACAGACGCTGAACTGCGAGTTCGAGCTCGGCAACTTTGGTCCGTTCAACGTGTACACGGGGAAAACTTTATCTTGGATTAAGTTCGTTTTCAACCCCGTCCGGGAATTATCCTACGACTGGGATGGGGCTCCGTTTGTGGATCCGATTGAATTTGTAACGCGTCGTTCGTGCTTCAAAGGGAAAGAGAACGTATCCGTGGTCAACGTTACGAAACATTAGATATTCGCGTTTGATACGCCATCTTTCATCTAATGTCCTAATCACAGTTTTGAAATTTTTACTCGTCAAACGCGATACTTATCAACGTTCGTGTAATTTTTCATGAAAAGTTCTGGGATAATTGAATTATTTATTATAGATGTAACGTACAATCAAATCGTGTCGCGCATAATTGTCTTGCAAATAGAATTACAACTGTCCACAAGATTAATGACGGAGACAACCTTGTCGTTCGACTCGGTAATGGTCTACATTATTGATAAGCTATAAATCGCTTTCCTTAAGTTTCGAACATTAACATACGGATCGATGCGATGAAATATTCAAGCGGCGAGTACCAGGAATGTCCTTAATCAGCTACAGTGTATCAAACCGATATCGATTAGCAGATTCAATCTGAGAGCTTTTTCGATCTCGCTCGTTTTGTCAGATTATCTCCGCGTTTACCCAAAAAGGGTCGATAGTTTGAAAGAACGCAAAAAAAAGTAAAAAGCGGTTCAGCCATCGGCGAGGGATGAATCGTGCGCATCCTCCCGAGACTCCGAAGCCACGGCAGTACGAGCATTACGCCCTGGCAATTTATCGTTATTACCGTTGACCGGCATGAATATCGTTCAGGAGCCAGGTTATAGCCGAGAGCCAATCGGGCCTCGTGATCTGTCTCTCCTCGTTTCGCTCTCGTGGCCGTGGCGTTGCATTCGAGCTCCGCTCACGGCGAGTTGCACCGTCGGCGAGCATTAACGCTCGAGTTACGCGGCCCTATCTACATCGGAATAATTATTGCTACGCCGAACAGGACGCGAGCGATCCTTGCACCGTTCCTCCTGCCTCTCCCTTACCTTCTCCACACTGCTTGATCCTGATCTACGAGGGACGAAACGCATCCTCAAGGACAGTGGAAATCTCCGAGGGGACTCTAACCTCGTCTTTTGATTCGCGATCTTCCATTCACGATTCTTCGATTGCTTCAAATATCTAATCATACTTTGACTGCTATTTATACTCCTAAGTTTAATACAAGTCAGACCAGACCGAACAAAACCAAAGCTGAGTCAGACATTCGAAGAGGGAAAATTAATGTTACTATTATTTGATGTGGTCAAAGGAATGATTACTGCTATATAATGCAGTCAAGTTATTGTTGCGATTAAATTTCTACCTGAACCAAAAACTTAATCTAAAACTAACATATGCTCACATGGTAGAAGTAAGTAGGATTACCTACTAACCAAATTTCTGTACCATCGATGTTATTTACATTTAAATTCAGCGCAGAATATTCGTGCAGCACAACTTATAAGTCCCTTAGGCATCCACAAAAGGGTTAAGGGCACGATCTGATCGGACATTATATTCTCGAGTCACGCTCCATTGAATAAATCTGAATGGACTGTGATCAAATCGCAACTTGTCGTGACCGGACCGTCTCGAGTTCTCGTTTCTAAACGACTATTAAAATATATGTCCTACGATGGTCAATCAATTTGATTAATTCCAACACATACTCCGTTTCGAGCACGAACAGGGACGAACGTGTTGTAAACGAATAGTATCGTCTGTCCATAACGAGTCTCGCATCGGCGAAGCGGAAAGTTGCGAAACCGTAATTGGAAAATGATGGACTAAGGTCATCAAACGAGGTGAAAATTGCTGTAACGCAGCGGTAACGATCTAACGACATCTCGCACCTTTCGTCGCCTTCTCGACGGCTATAATTATCCGCGGCAACACCGTGTTTTTCTGCACGTAACCATTTGATTCTGTCGAGGCTCGTTATCGAGTTCGTGCTGACAATCTACGCTCGAATCGGACCCAGCGTATCGCGACGTATTCTCCAAGGAATCCGCCATTCCCGTTATCGTTTCGTCTCCTATCCTCGTATCCGATGCCTCGGACGATAAACGCGATTTTACTCTCGCGATTTCGTCCGTCCGCTCGGTAAATTGGCGCGTAACGTCGCCGATGATCGAGCCAGTCGCAATTTCGCGCAATTGATGCAAGCTTCTTCCGCAGAATGATAATACGCCGCGTCGAAAAAACGAACAGGATCGCTCGTTGTTCATTAGTCGAGCTTTTATCGTGCGATCTTAGCCGCGGCGATCTCGACTCGTGTACTCGTGCTCTTTTATTGCTGATAAGCCGGCGAAAAAGGCGGCGTTTATCAGCGAAATGGCAGCGTTCGGCGTTCGCTATCAACGAAATGGCAGCGCGTACCGTGATCGCGTCTAGATTCTAAATGACGTATCTGGGACTAGGTATGGCTGTCGTCGAGAGCGGATGCAAATCGTTCCGTATCGTTATAGGAACAAGGAACATCGTTTCGCCAGAGAAATTCCCTAATCCTCTCGCGTGTTCGCTACGACGATGCTGTATTTGGAACGAACTTTCGAACCGCCTTAACGGTATCGTGCTTTCCTTAAACCGATTACTTCGTAACATGTGCGGCTCCGATTGTGCGAAGGGTGGGGCAAAAATGAGATTGCGGGCACGAAATTCATAAAATGAGTCACTACGCGATATCTTAATACTTTTGCTGCCGTGACGATCACTACGAATTTCGTTCGGTTCAATAATTTGGAACCGAGAACGCGAGGATTATGTACGACTGGAAGCTAACTTGCAGAGTAATTTATCAAATTAAGAAGACACGCTCATTTTTTAAATCGACTACTGTACGTGAGAAAATTTATAAGTATTGTCCTAAACGTTCTTGTATAGTCTTTGTTGGAGGATGAACAATAGAAAGAGAAGCAAAATGAACTTCTAATAACTATCAGAATTCTCTCGAAGCGTCCAAGAAGCTATCCTGAAAGGCCCGCGAAAAAAGGATCGATGCGCGTCGCGTCGCCCGGTGAATCCCCGCGTCTGCTTCGAAATACGGTATCCAGGATTCACGAAGAGTTTGCAACGCGTAAAAACGCTTAGTTCCCGCAAGTAGCAGATGGCAGCACCGGACTGCACCGCGGTCGAATTAAAAAGCCACCGGAGAGCCATGGAGGAGGAGGAACGGGTGTGAAGGTGGAGTGGAGAGATGAATGAAACGAGAATCTCCGATCGAACGAGCAGAGATAGACAGAGAAAGAGGAGCGGAGAGAGAACGAAGAGAAAAGAGAGACACCGACGGTTAGTCTGGAAGAAAGACACGGACCATGGAAGGGGTAGTACTTGATGGAACGAAAAAGGAAGCGGACGAGCGAAAAACAGAGGAGCCAGAAGATGAAAAGAGACGCTGCTCGTGCACGAGTGCGTACGCTAAAATGTGTGCGTTTCATCTGGTCTATGGCAGAGAGGAGGGCTGATGGGAGTCCGGTCCTCGGCTGTATGGAGGGAGATGACTCGACTGCCTTAATGATTCCGGGGGAAAATAATGAAACATGACCAGGTATCAGAAAGGGGCGGTACTGTCCGCGTAGAGGGTGGAGAGGCACGGACGAAGGGCCTTTTCCTACGCGTCGTTGATATAAGGACCAGGGATACGACGTTCTCATGGGCTCCAAGAAGGTAGGAGGCACTAATGAGGACTTCCAGCAACCGCGGAGAGATAGAGCAAGACGGCCAGATGAATGCGAGCATCGAGAGCAACGGAGAAGGGAAAACGAAAGGAGGCTGTGGCTCTGGACCAACGATCATCAACGGGGATTGGCTCGTGGGCCCGACCGACGGTGATACCTGGTTGGACGAACGGACCCCTCGGTACACCAGGTGAGAAAAACTCACCTGGAGAAACCATGCCTCCATGGCTGGGAGTGGTAAAGCTGCCGCACAGGGTTGCGATCATCCTTAGGTACACCGAGGTATATCGAGGTCCTAGACGCGTGCACCACGACCATGCTACCATGTTTCCTCCGTAGGTTACGTTAGAGACCGACCGATTCGACGTTGTTCGCGATTTATGGAAGGCTGCCGTGAGAACCGTACATCTTTCTACTTTATCGCCGAGCATCCAACCGATGGCTCGCGATGGGAAACGGACGGTGTTTTTCGAGACGACCGAGGAATCCACCAGGATTTTTATGGGTCATTGTAAATGTGGGAAGGAACGGAGGATTTTATTTTTCAAACAATAAAAAGCTCGGGGAAAATAGTTTTGTATGTTCCGCTGACGAACAACAGATAACGCCACGAGATGTGACACGATCATAACGATGTACGTCCTGCCAACTTTTATGCTCGTCTTCGACTTTCGCATATTTATTCGACAATTACGGACTCGACATTTTGTAAAAGCTACAGGTGACGTAGATCGATAAAACGCTTCGTTTGTTCTTCTACGTATCGTGGATTTCACGTTAATAATTTACAAAAATATTTGCTTCAAAACTCACACTTGTACAATCATACAATGTACCTACTATATAATTAGATGTTAGTTCGTTCAATTAAAGCTTGAAGCTTATTATGGAATCTTCTTGAACACGATGTGAATTATCCAGTGGCAGAAAATAGACTTCAACAATTATGTTAATAAATTCAACTCTGAAATGTTCAATTACTAGGTTAATTTTTATTGAAGGGCTGGCTTTTTGTTTCCTTACATTTCTGTAACAACGTCTGTATCAAACTTGCAACAGGAAGCGATTGTCTCTTGCTTCATTTTTTCTTTTTTCATCGAGCGGATGCAAACTCAAGCAATTATCTTTAATTATCGTTGAATGGCGAGTGGAACGGGAGAACAGTAGCACACCTGTCTCTCATCGTCGGATACCAATGCATCGACATGCCGCGCGATGTATGCGTTTAATTGCTTTGATTATTTGTAGAGATTACGTGGTGTTTTTTCATTCCACAAACTGCTCCGTTAACGTTAATCGCCATCCACTTCGCGGTTAATATTCAGAAAATTATTTGACCGACGAAACACCGACTTCAGCAAGCTCCTGTTCCTCCACGTCGAACCCTTTTGCTTGCATAATATATTACCTTTGCCACGAAATTAGTTGCAACGAATCCTTTTCGGAGATGGTAATCGACTCCACGCCTTACGATTAAGTAACAAATTAAGCCATTAATTAGACTCTCATGACAACTTGCGCGTATCTATCAGCCATTTAAGTACCGTTACGTATCTCGTGATCGAAACGAAATCGTTACACGTTATGAAAACCATCGCACCTGTAACATAACTCTGCAGTGACCCTCCCCGAAAATGTAAAACATACGCCCCTAATTAGGAACTATTTTACTTCCCAAAAATACAAATTAAGCTCTTCAAAACCGTGACCTGATCCTCCAGAATGATGGCAAGATGATTTCCCAAAAGATAAACCACCTCTCTCAGAATGCGAATCGTTCCACGAAAATGGGAACTGCCATCTTAAAATGTGCACCAACTCCCAAAATCAAAATTCCAGACAAAAATTTTGGTTATGTCCACAGTTCGATAAAAAAATAATCGACGAATTCAATGTCAACGTATTCTACAGGCAAAATATTCGCGCTAATTCGTATACACGATGAAATACGCGTTCGCAGATAAAAAAATAGTTTCAACAATTAATGCTGAAAGCGTTTTATCGCTTGCTTCGAAACGTTCACTTATTTTCCACGTCGATTTGTTACATAATGATCGAGGTCTCCGCTGTTGTACATTGTGCATCGCACGGAAATGATAAAACAACGTTCCTCCCGCTATCGTGCACGGTTAACTAAATACTTGTAAACGCTTTCGTTCTCGTGCTATTTGCTTTGAGGATGACACGTACCGCATTAAAATAGAATTATGAAAATTGTAAGTATCGTCTTGTCATTGATTCCAAGGTTACCTCTGCCGATAACTATTAATTACGGTATTATTTCTCGTCTTTCGAGCAGGAAATCATCGCTTGGTTACAAATGGTCTTCGTAACCAAATATGAACTCGAAAATTTTGTGTTTAGAAATTGTAGGGTTCGGTTGTCTACTCTTTTTAAGTATATGTAAAAAACTAATGATGCATATTTTATATTGAATATGTTTATACACTTGTAAAGATTGAAATTAATTGCAGAAATGTCGTACAAACTGTTCATATTGTCTATTTTGGTTTATATAATTTGGTACGAGATTCTATTTGAACGAGAAATTAAAAATAACCTTACTGTTCCTTCTTTCGCCGAACAACATAATTAACCCAACAATTACAATTAGTTACGACGATATCTATAACGACCTCGGTTAACAAAATAACACTCAATTTGAATGGTTATCGTGCTAAAATATCAATACATGGTAACACTAGAATCTTGTAAAAAACCATCTAATAACCGCACTTAATAAGACACGTGATAATTTAAATAAAAGTATACAATTTCAGTATCGGCGTACACTAAGAACTTAAGTGTTTCCACTTATTTATGAGTCCTTCAAAGAAGTCAAGGAAAGTCGAGGGACTCTTGGGGATTTTAGGAAGAACTTGAGAATTCCGACAATCGAATTTAAGATAAATCTAGAGAAAACCTAGAATCTGCAGGAAACTCAAAGAAGACCTACAGACTAGTCAAGTCAATTACATACAGGTTACATTCCCATAAGGTTCAGTTGCAATCAGCAGAGCCCCTACAAACTTTAACGATGGATTTACATAAAAGCGCGCGCAAATAGTTGTTCAGGGAAGTAAAAACAAGTTCCCATAAACGTCACATGCCCCATAAAAATGTTATCGAGTACGATTACCAGCCCCAAGGACATTTTATATTGTTGATCCAAAGTACAGTCATTAACGGAGTAACGGTGACCAAACGGTTCGATTCACTTGGAGGTATTACAAAAAACGAAAAAGTAACTAGGACGCTTCGCGCAGCACCTATATATTCCCAGATAAGCCGTGCAAGGCTCTCTCGAAACGCGATTATCAAGGGAACCGAGCGGTCGTCGATTAGCCCGCCCTTTCGTCCTTCGTCCACGCCATCGTTCGCTTGGTCGGTTTCGATCGCGATAAATATGTAACGCCATTAACTCGGACGGAAACTGAATTTCATCCTCGTTTCGCGTCGATTATTGCAGTGAACGAGCAACGTGGACCGATCCCTCTGGTTCCACGAACGCGTCTGCTCGTCTCCTGACAAGACACCTGTGCATCGATCATGCTTCTTATCGGCTCTGCGGTCGAATGGAAATTTTCAGAAAGCCACGAGGCTCGAGATAATTGAACGTTCGACGATAAGGGAACGACGTTCTCGCGGTGTTCGCTGCGATAATCCACAAACGAGTCCTAGGGAGGTTACCCCTGTCTTCATCGTGTTCCTTCCGAGGCAAGCGATAATTTTGGCAAGATGTCTCTTGAACTTGTCAATCAGACGCTGAGTCGCGATCCATCAGACCGCTGGATCGAACAAATTCGGAAGAATAGTCGAAGCTGTCTCTGGTAAATGATGAATCGTTACTACGATGCCCCCACATGCAAATCTGTGATCAACAACGCCGACACTTGTGTCTCGTTCTCACGAATTTGATGCTCGAGTGGCGTCTATCCAGACGAACGTTCCCTAATTCTTAGATGACTATATTTCTAAACATATACATGCTACACACTTCGATAAATTTATATGGTTAGATTCATAGTGGACGCTAAGATCAACTAATTTGAAGGTTGACACGTTCCTTTCGCTAGGTCTTTACATACTCTCAGATCGCAATATCCTCAAGTCCCTATATCTCCAGATTCTTAAATCAATAGATCTTTATATTCCTAGACTTCTAGATTCCTAGTCCTCTATATCCTTAAATACCTATCAGTTAAAAACTCCGTATTCCTGCATCCGCACAGCCGTAGTTAAACGTACGCACGAATTTACACAATGATACTCCAGGTTTATCGTCCTCAAAGGGTCAACCACACCGTCGCGTCGGTCCTTTGTTCCAGCGTTCGATTAGTCCTGGTAGTTTAAAGCAGAGGAGGGAACAAGATGGTAGAGGACGAATTTACGAATCGGTCGATCGACTTTCTGGCGGATGATCGTCGAAGAGCGGCTCCTTCAGATCGTCCGCGGGGGTTGGCCGGTTTGGAACAAAGGATAGGTGGGGCAAAAGAAGGGACCGCATCTAAAGAGAGTCGGGAATCTCACGCTTCGTTTAATTAATGAACGGCGGCACCGTTTCCTCTCTTCCCTTTATAGAGTCTACTACGCGCCGGTTCATCTAGCCACGGGTTTCTCTCCCTGGATTCTTCTCACGATTACACGCGCATCCTGCTTGTGGACACAACGATGACGCTGTTTATGGACCACTCGGCCCGCCGCGATGTATGGGGTTGGAACGAAACACGAACGAATCCACCGGGGATTTTTCTACCACGGGGAATCTTTCATGTCGCCGCTCGATGAGATACGTGAGCCCACCTTTCCCGATGAACGAGCATCACGATGCCCGATCAAGACGACCCGTCCACGCTAATCGGATACATCGAAGCGTTTCTGGCCACTTGCCTGACCAAATTTGCTTATAGCTAGTCATTGTTTACGCAAATTAATCGCAAGACTATTTATTATAAACCTATTACAAAACTTCATGCGAACAATTGCAAAGTTTCGAAGTGGTTAATCATATCCAAGTGTCATGTACTCTTGAATGTTCCTTACATTTACATAAAACATTTTTCAGCCTTCAACTTTCATTAGAAACACATAATTACGACAAGAAGTACCTTTGACATATACCGTTAACAATTAAATTTTTTACAATTGAATTATACATTGCCAGGGTTAAAACAATACACTAATAAGTTGCATCATCAACCTTCCATTAGAACAAGAATAATAAACGACAGCGTTATGACGCCCTCCGATGTGTATTACCTCAATACATTCGCCATGAAATGTTGTCATAACACGAAAGTTCTAACGTCGCCGTTTGAAGTCACCGACTATACATTGGCAACTAGAAGGTTAACAATTCGCAATTGTCACCATCTGCGGGCAAATCGAACGACCTGTGACGCGACGTTGTGCGGACATATTTGTTCGGACCAGATTTCTGATTTATCAGCGATAGGCTGACAAAGGGTCGGCCGAAATCCTTTGAAGATATCGCGTATCGGTCGATTCGTTGTTTGATCTGCGTCCAAACATGGATGAGCACTCTGTCCGTCATTGATAACGACCATGATCGCCGATGGTTCCTGCTATCGTGAAACGTGCTACTCATCCTGGTCGAACCCTTATCAGGTACGTATGTTTGTACTTGTGTCACCTAAAGTGTTGCCGAAACAAGATCGGCAAATGGACGACCACAATGTTTTCCATTTTGAAACTCCTTAGCTCCGCACGGTTACGTAACATTGAACGAAATAAGAGGCAATTAGTTTTTGAGAATTTTTATAGGAAACAAATGAAGAGAAATTGCAGAAAATCGAACACACATAAATTTAAGGGAAGATGTAAATTTATTATCAAAATAAATGTGTAATCAATTTATGGTTAGGTTCCGTATAACCTTGTAATAGTAACTTAACCTCAAAGTTACTCGTACAGCGTCACCATGAAAAGTATCAACATTATAACTATCTTTACGTAAATTCGAATTCACGCAACGAATTTCATGGTGAAGAGGTTGCAAACAATGGCGGGCAGGAAACACTATCCCGGATCACCTTGTGTCAACTACGCGCAACAACGACGTGCTTATGTACGAGCGGGTGTATTAATTATCCCGGGGTCTCCTTATAACGTAATTTATGGGAGCACGAGGGTACGACCGAGGGGAGCGTTATCAATCCGGCGAGATTAATCACTCAAGTTTATGCCGGCCTTCTATCCACTTCGCTCCATAAGTAGTACACTCGGCTTTGCCTCCATGGCTTTTCGTACCCCCGCTACTTCCTTCAGCCCAGCGTCTTTGATTTATGAGCGAACGCGCTTTAAGTCTTGCCGTTATGATACTTTGATAGATAAATAATTTCAGTGAAAGTTCTACTCGAGATTGTGGAGAGGGTTCAGTGGGTTTGACATTTTGGTTTCTGGGGTACATTATTAAACGTGTGGGACTACTCGATACAAATTACATTTCGTGATTCAGGATTTATAATAGCTACTGCACGTGAACTTCTAGCCTTCTAGCCTTGGAAAGTTATTGACGGATTATAATATAAGCTTTTATGAAAAAGATTGATCTAAATTATACTACTTAAATATCAGACAGTATACGTAGCAGAAAAAGTATCCTTAATAACTTATATTACTTAAGTGCAGTAGAAAAGTTATTTAGAATGAGGAACTGTAGATTTAACATTGAGTTAACTCGGAGTCGATCAAGATTAGGGGGTTAACACGAACTACAATCCGCTACAGCCCTCCGAAGCAAACTCCGACGTGTAAGCGATCAAGAGCACGAGCAACGTTCTAAGGAGGAAGAGGGAACCGACTGTGATCACCGTCCAGAAGCGAATTCAGCGATTCGCGAGAAAGGTGCAAGATCGAAGTGAAAAGTGCAATGGGCGCGCACTCTACCGAGTGCAGGCTGAACCCGTCCATGATTCTTTCCTCGTTGCACCGTGGTCTAGCGTTAGAAACGTCTCGCTCGCGGAACCTGTCGAAGTGCGGGTATTTCAACACGGTGACAACCGTTGCTGCACACATTGTCGAAAGTATACACCCCTTCCGTCCCTGGAGGTGCGAGGGGGACGAGCAACGGAGGGGTGGTCGCGCGGAAAGTGGAAAGGGAACGACCCCCTCCACCAAATAGCCCCATCCTAAACCCCCCACTTTTCCCGTTCGCTACGATGCTACGGTACCATCGAGGAGGGTCTATAACCGTCCTCCGTCGAGTCGTGCTGCCACCTGTGCAAAAGCTTTTGGCGACCTTGCACGTGAGTGGTCGCTAACCACTTCGAACTGGTCGCACCGCTGGAACCTCTTCTTGCACGTCGATCTTTCGAAAGTGTCTCTCATTGATTCCGCAATACGTAACTGGTACCATAGTTTCAGAGGTTTCCAAATTAAGTTCGGGTACTGATATTTGTGAAGGTCAACTTGAATCTTGTTAAACGTACATCTTAAGGCTGTTATAGGGTAATCTTATTTTAGCGAAAGCGCAGTCGTATCGATTCACTAAATGTGACGGTGCACTTGGACATTAACATACTGTTAATACAGGTACTTTTATAAAAAGACTAATTTGTTAAGTGATACAATGGAGAATTAGGAAGTGTCTTCGCATGGGTTCAATAAGGGGGTAACTTCTGTTAGAGCCAGATACTCATATTACAAATTTAATACAGCAGATTCTTATCACCGATGAGAGGTCTTGAAATTTGTAATACATCAAAACATTTTCTTCCGCCAAGTAGCGACTGTCTATATCTCCATGCAATAGCGATGAGAGCGCCACAAGTGAAACTCCGTGTAAGGAGAAAGTAGCTCGATCCTGCCATCTAATGCGTGGCAATGTAGCGCACTGTATCGCACGACATTGTAGCCACAATAACAATATGTATATGTGGGAACGCGATAATAACGAGAATCTATTATACAACCAAAAATAAAAATTAAAGCAATGTCCAAACCCTATTAATATTATATTAACCGCGTAAGGTATTCAAGTGAAAAAATTAAGCTCGGTATTCTGAATAATGTATAGCGTGCCGTAGCACATACGTCCGTTTCTACTGCGGCAGTCCACACGTTAAGTAGATTATCTGCATACGACATCGAGCACATTTTCTTTTTGCTATCGAAATGACGTTCGTGCACTGGACCATAACTCAGATGGATCGCCATCTTTAAATGTTAGATAAACATGTTTTTGAACGCTTGTATATCGTGCAAAAAAAATGATTACGGGTTCAATGGACGATGAGTCGTAGGTTGACCGGGCAACGAATGAACTTTCTACCGGGTGTTACGTGCACTTCATCGTATATCGCACACGATCTGTAATTATAGGTTAGCCCCGTGACAGTTTTCACGTGTTTCCAAAGCGATAGCTACAGATACGCGGACGGTAGCACACGCTTGCATACAGTAGTCATTGTTGTACCTTCGCTCGCTGGTTTACTGTGAGAATTTTTTATTGCCGCCAGTAATGCTGATTGTACGCAATCTTATAACTTATGTTCTCTCGTGTTCCAGGGAAATCCGGTAATAAAGAACGCGATAATCATGTACAACTATATTGTTACAATTGTACAGCATGGTTTTCATACGATTTTCAATTAGCGTTGCTTTATGACTTTATTCTGCACGGGTTTAACAGTTTACACACGGGGAAAAATGTGTTTAACCTGATGTACCTTCGAACGGAATTTAAGAACGGTTTAACGCATTGTTTTATTAGCTTCTCGAATCATCAACCGTACTCGTTCACATTACTCCGTAAGAACTTATGTACCATACTCTGCTAAATACCGTTACTTTTTATTAGACAAACGAGTTCTTAAACTTTAAGTTGTATATTATTATGTTAAGTAAGCAGCGATGAAATTGTTTTATTCTTGAATAACAATAATGCTCACAAAAGGTGAAGGATATATTTGTACATAAACAAGGAACTAGGGGAAGACATCATTTTACCAGAATCAGCGTTACAACATCTAACAAGATAAGAACACTGTTCGAAAGTAATGCGAAATATATATTTTATTCTTGTAAGATGATTAAAATTGTATGAACTGTTTATTATGTAAAGATTCGCAGAATAAATTGTTTCAATAATTAATGAACGTACGATACCCGAGATAACGAGCCACTTTAAAAGGTTTATTCGCACAATATTCTATTAGCGGCAAACAAACCTTTATCCTTTAACGTATCATCTTCTGATATTACAAGAATTTAAAAACGTTTAAGGCAAATTATCGAGTAAAATTGCAAAGTGTTCGTTTAAAAATTCACCCCATAAATGTAACTAAGCCCTTACGAAAGTGAGAAATTATGCGTGTGTATAAATTGTGCAGCAGGTACATGTAATATTAAACCGTATTATCTTTCCTTTCATTTACATTCAAATTCGGCGTAAAGTACGAATCATTAGTTGAAACGTAACAATGCGTACAGCCAATGCATTTAACATGAATTGCATGTACGTACTGTGCTAGACTATAGGCTATAGTGTTGAACGCATTAACATGTTAATGCCTTGTCTCGCGCCACGGTTAACTGTCTCATCTCACCACGGTTGAACGTGTTAGTTGATCCACGGCATTAGTAATTCAAAGCGTGGAGACACCTATAGTGCGCACAATTCATAATAAAACACCTTCCCGGTATACCGTGTCTACAAACGGACTCGTTACAAATTGCCTCGTTACTAATCGATACCGTTTACACCGAAACACGCTAGAACTTTGTCGGAAACGAAGCGTTAAGATATTTAAAAAGAATTCCATCCCGTTGCATCCGAGTTTAGCGGACACTTTCAAGTCGACGAAAGGTTTCGATATCGGTACCCTCGCAAGGGTTCACTCGACGGATAATCGCCTAAGAGATCGTAACGCGACGACACATTCGGGGAAGGAGTTTATTACCGAGAATCTGACGACACGGTTTTTACACTGACCAAATCGGTAGGTCGATTCATCGATAAACCGATAACATGAACAGAATGGAGGAACACGATACAAAGCCACTATTACAGCCCCTCTGTGCCGGCTGGTTAATTCCCGATTCCGAAGACGCACGGGTTGATAGGTCGTAGCACACGCACAAGACGGGGAAATCCCAAAATCGATGTGCGACGACATCGGTCACCGGCTTAAGCCTGGGCGTAGTCGTAGCGGAACGTCGACGTTCTGTGCCGTCGACAAATTCGGTGTCGCATTCTCGGAAAGTCACCGATGTAGGGATAGTAAGGTGGGCAGAGGAAGGGGGTTTAAGGTGGAGTCAAAGAGCGGAAGAGAGAACAAGCGGCAAAAGGAGGGTCGGGTGGATGAGTCTACGGGCAAGACGAAGAGGGAGAATCCTTTATATGCAGGGGGGAACATATCTACCGACGAACACACACTGCAACGACACTCGCGTATTTCGACCCGTATACACTTGCACGAGCGAGCTTACAAAGCATATACGCATAGTAGCGGCCTCTTGAAGTCACCGAGGTAGGTGGGTACAGCGAGAAATCGCGGAAAGGAAAGGAAAGGAGAAGAGAGGAGAGGAGAGCGAGAGAGGTTGCGCGCGGCTATGTGTAGACCGCGGTGTTAACAAACGGTACAATAATGTTTCACATCTCGGTGTGCCCTCGCCGTATGTTACCGTCTCGCTCCGGCTCGCGTAGCTTCTCTGTTCCGCAACGTGTTCCTCCGTCGGCGACGCCGTGGCGAGCAAGAGCGCGAAGTAGTAGCTCAACGTGCCGCGCACACTGCGGGACGATGAGAAAGGCAACGAACAGCAGGGTTTGGTAGTAGTACCGGTAGCTACGAGTTTAAGTGGAGGGGGCACGGAAAGGTGGCAGGGGCGGGGCAAGGTTAGTCCGCGCCCACGGAGGGGAAAAAAGCCGAGCTCCGCACCCACTGTGGTGTATTAGAGGGGAGACGAAAGAAGTGTGGAAGGGGACGATTTATCCGGTCGGCCGTCTCTCTCTTTCTGCTGCTCCGTCGTTGAGCACCACTACACGCGGCGTTCGCGTCCGA
Source organism: Megachile rotundata (assembly GCF_050947335.1). NCBI lineage: Eukaryota > Metazoa > Arthropoda > Insecta > Hymenoptera > Megachilidae > Megachile > Megachile rotundata. Next base: position 18,617,092 of record NC_134985.1, on the reverse strand, counting down.
GCGAGGGGTAAACGCGAGCGTGTGAGTTTCACCACGAAACGGCAAAAATATCTTCGCTGGCAGGTACTCTCGTAGGTAGGTGTGTATATCGGCAATCTGCCGGCCGGCGAAAAATGTCAGTGCACCTTTTTTTCACCCACCCCGCGAGCCTCTACCGTCCCCTACGAAATGCCCCCACCCGTGCCGACGAATGTCCTCCCCCGCAACCTCTGTGCTTCGCGATCCGCCACCTACAGCCGCCCCTACCCGCCCCTTTGATCGGCGGTCGCACCAGGAGGGCGACAAGTAAGCGCGAGGAGGCGAGTTCCCTTGAAAGAACTGCGCAAAACACACTTTCACGACGCCACGGCCGAAGTCGTCGTTGTCGTCATCGTATCCGTCGCGCGAGCCGTTGTTAACTTGTATATTGTTAGTGATCGTCGGCACGTTGCCGCAATCGCGTACACTACGGTCAGTCGATTTGCCGCTCGATTCGACTGGAGGATAGTCGCGACGCGGATCAATTTTCGAATTCGATCGAAGCTGCGTGGAAGGAATTTCGCGAAAGGAAAAGAAGAATCCGAGACCATCGTCCGTCGACGTGTTTTTTTCTTTTTTTTTTTCCTTCGCATCGATGATAACAATCATCGACGATACGCGCGATGGGACATGTACGCATCGTCGGCGCGTTAAACAGCCGGTTCGCGTTTATGCCGCGTAAACGTGCTCGTGTAATACGTTCGTCGTACGGTGATCGTGCGTTCCATTGTATAAGCGTGGAGCGAGAAAGACGTCGCAACGGTAGATTAGAGTGAAAAAGGAAAATCGTAAGTCGAAGACGAGCGAAAGAGAGACAGAGAGAGAGAAAGAGGGAGAAAGAGAGAGAGAAAGGTTACGCGTAGTCAAGTGTCGCGTTGTGTGCGGAGAGCACGGAGGATCTCGAGGAAGTAGGGGTAGAGGTGTACGAGCAAGGGGTACGAAGTAGTTGACGATCGGCCACGATGAAGGAGAAGAGGTAGAAAGAGAAAGAAAGAGAGTGGGAATTACGGCGGTGGTGGGGAGACGTCAGAGTGTGCGGTCGTGTCCAAGAAAGAGGTGGAGAAGCGAATAGCAGCGGGAGAGAGGGTAGCGAACAAACTACCGGGAAGAAGTCAGCGGCAAGTAAAGCAGCGCCGCCGAGGCTAAACTTCGGGATCTATCGAACTAAAATTGTCGTGTAGTTTCTGCCTCCTCTTCTCGCCCCTCCTAACGCAACCTACCTCTCCCTTGACCCCACCAGAACCCAACACGGTGGCAACGGCAGCATCTCGGCCGGTTGCGCCCCCTCTGGCTGCTGGCACCCATCCCCTCCACGAAACGAAAGTCGAACGAAGAGGGAAGAAAAGCGGTGACGGTGGGGCGTCACGAGGGACGAGGAGCGTGCGATGGAGGGAGAAGAAGAGATCGGGACGTATTGAGAAAGAGAGAGAGGGCGAAACGGAAAGAGGAAAAGGAGAGAAAGAGAGAGAAGAGGGGAACGGGAGCGAGAGGGGGTAGGCAGGGAGCGCGTTAGCTGGCCCCACGGGCGACTCACCATATTTTATTGTCGCGTTTGCCGACGCTAACCGCCGGCGTACGGCTCCGTGGCCGATCTACGAAGATGCCGACCTGACTCCGGAGAAGAGAAGTACACGGAACACTCGGCCTACTAGCAGAGCGCGGTACGAATTCGCGTGGGTACGAGGTGCCGGTAGTGGCATCATCAGCCACCAACAGAGGTGGCACCCAGCTCCCCCACCACGCCACGCGGTGTGCCAGCCTGGACCCTCCCACCCGTCTCAACGAGGGCAAACCATCTCGCAAAAATCGTCCCCCTTTCCATGGAAGGAAAAGAACTACGGCGACGACTCTGCCACCACCACTGTCGAGCCGACCGTTTCTCGTCACTACCACCACCACCATCGGCACACTACCATCGTTATCGCCAGCGCCACCGTCACTGTACCGCCGCCTCCTCCTACACCGCGATCAACCGTCATCTCGCGGAACGGGGATACCAGAACTTACGGATTTGGATCGCGTTGTTCGGTCCTTCGAGAAACCCGCTACCGCGTACAGGTTGTTATCGCCAGGATCGGCCGTACCTCGGCTTCGTGAGGCCCGATCGAAATTTCGATGTCAGTGACGATTTACGATACAAGTGCGCGTGTGAATAGTACTCGACGGACCAACGATTATACCTGATCTCGCCACGGGTATATACTCGCTAACAAACGAGTTTCCGCCAACTTCGAATCCGGAGGAACCAGTCGTCGTCGCGCGGACACGCGGCGGCACCTCTTCTTCTTCTACCCTCTCTCTGAACAGGAGCGAGAGAACGCGTATGCATACATGTGGACGCACACGCGCGCGAATCACGCAGAGGACGAAGACAGAAGTGCCGAGAGGGGTTGTACACGTGTGAACCGAGCCAGTTGGTAGTTACTTGTTTAGAGTGCGCACGACTCGGTGCGGTGTTAACTTACAACTCGTCGCGAGTCGAGAAAATCGTGATCGACTCTCGACGACCTGTTCTTAAAAAAACCGAGGTAAATACGGGTATTACCATTTTGTGATTGCGCCGAGTGCGAACCGGTACGTGTGTCGAAGGATTCTACGGACCGAGGAAAAAAAAGGAGTCACGGTGTGCGCGAACAAGTCGATCCTCGCCTTTCCTTTTTCACGAACGTCTCTCCTCCGTCACCATCGCTCGAGTTCTCGACCTACCACTGTTTCCCTCTCTATCTCTCGTTTCGCCGCCTGTCCGTCCCTCTAGCGCTTCCTCTCGCTCGCTCCTCCCTCTGTTCCGTCTCGTTTTCTCGTTTCCTCGCTCTCTCTCTCTCACCCTCTGCATCGCGCTTTCTTCGTCGTGCTCGCCGTTTACGTACCTCCGCCTTCCTATCCGCCGAGCGGAGGACTGGATTCCGTCGAAAAGAAACGACGATTCGGAGGATAGTCGCGACCGATCATAGCTGGCGCGCCGATCGGATCAAACGGCGTGGAGTTGCGAGCAATCGTCATCCACCGGCTCGTATACACGCATTAACGCGTGACGTGTTTGTGCCGCCTTCGTGCCCCGGTAATCGGTTCACCGGGTTCTAGTGTCCACGTCACCTGGACAAAACGATCTTTGTCTCTCCAGTGATCAGTGCGTGAACTCTACCCGTTTGACTTATGCTTGTCATCGCGCCGTGAAAGACGAGTCCTGGCGAGAAACCGACAGTGTCTGCACCGGGTGGGTGCCTTGTGGTCGGAGATCGGCAAACTGGTCCTTGCTATTGTGTTACGACTCTGTGACAGTGCGAGTGTATACAGCCTGGAGAACACCTCCTGCGGGATCGAGTACTATCGAGTACTAATAAAACGCGCGCCTCAGTGAAACCTGTACCTACGATATCCTCCTTTTTTCTACACCGCCTTTTTCATCCGTCGTTTGTGACTCCGCTCGCTGCGAGACCAACACCATTTGTCGTCAACTTTTTCACGGTGCTAACAGTGAAACGATACGGGGAAAGAAAAGTGTTCTTGATACTTGTTCTCGAATGACTCGGTGAGACCAAAACGCGACACAGATGTCACGGTATGAAAGGATGAACGCGTAGCGGCGCTCGACTATCCGGCCCTGAGTGGCCGACACAACATGTCACAGTTCTCTTTCCGAGGATCGCCAAATCTACAGGTGAGTGTCCTCCGTTAGCCTAACTTTCGCGACTCGATTTCACCGTACATATCCAAGATTACTTCGATCGATGTACCCTTCGATTCGATGACATCGATCACGATGTAGCATGACTGAACCCGATCAGCTGCTACCGTGAACTCCGTTTCCTCGTTACTGGTAGCACGCTGACTGCCACCGTGAAAACGGTCGTGTGCAGCACACGCTGCAACTACATCTACTCGAGATATAATCGTTTTGTTTTTCTATTCGAGCATTCCTCGCATTTACCCTAATTTATCGCGTTGTTTTGCCGTGTAGTCACCCATGATCGATGTCTGCAACTTTGTACGACAGCGAAAAACTTTGAACGAAATTATAGTAATCTAAAACTCGAAATTGAGGAGCTAACCGTTGACGTCCCTACGAACTATAATTTTACACTCACGTAATCGAATAAGTAAAAACACCAGCCAGTCACGTGAACTTTATGGTCTCCTTATCGTCAACACGTTGACCGTCACGGTTAAAAATGACCATATATAATATGACGCATTATAATGGCAGTTGCGTATTTTGAATATAATCGTTCCATTTTTCAATCTAAGCATTTTGTATAATAAGCTGCACAACAAGAACGCTTACTAAGCGTAGCAAATGTCTCGGTAATTGAACAAAATTTGTAATGTAATTGTAGATACGAATATTAAGTTATTTAAGCAAGCTAGCAAGCGGAAAGCGTTAGTACTTTGAATAATCGTACTTGCAACGCGTTGTATGTATGTTCGCTTTTAATTACTTCGTCATATTAGCCCTCGAGTGAGCAAGCAGATATTCAGGTATCTTTTCAGATAATTAAATTGTATTCATTGCTGCTTAAATTTTATTTTAAAACGCAATTCAATGAGAATGTAAAATGGGGAACAATTATATATTTTGATGAGAATATAAGAAACTATAAAAAGGAACATTTGGTTGTTCGTATCAGGGATTGATTGGCGCCATTAGTGACAGTCAATGTATTAACACTTAATATTCTTGTAATTTGTTATATAGTATAACGGTAATAATATATAAAATTTGAATACAAAGATTCCCTATTTTAAATTTGTTGCGAGTGAATCTTGTGGCAACGCGATAAACATCTCAGTAAGTCTTAGCAAACCTTATTATTTATTATTTGGCAAATCTTTTATTTGTTCGCATAACTTTCCATCGCATTAACTTCTGTTACCAATCGGGAAATATCGAGGTGCGTTTGGTTAGCACAAAAGGCGAGGAAAATATACGACGCACGTGCAAGCGCACGATACTTGAAAACCAATAGAAAAAAGACATAAGTAATATTGAAATATTAGTGGCAAATACTCGTATATTGTAATTAGTTATGGCTAGATTTACCAACGAGTGTACCTATTTCCACTAAAGGGGTCAAAACGACCTCTTGTCGAGATGAAATCATTCGATGAAAACGTGAATTTATCTGTACAAGTATAGTTTTCGTTTCGAAATTAATATTCGAGATCAGAGATATCACGAGAACTAAGTAAACCAATGAAATATTTCTTGCAAAATTTCTATACACTTTTATTATTCTTAGATACTCTAAAATGTTAGGTTAGGGTAGTTCTAAAACGTGTGGCAAGAAAAGCATTCGAAATTGCAATGAAATTATTTCACCCGTATTTCACTAAATTACCCCCCAAAAAAAAAAATACCAAAAGTATTTTGACCAACTGGCAGACGTGTTAAATGAAAATCGTGATCGTTGTCCGACCAATGCATGTATAAATCCGGATATAATTTCGATGGTTTGAAAGTCAAATGTATTCAACGGTCGAAAGGCTCTCACCTATTTGTGTCTATCTGTTCCTTTTCCTGTGTGTGATTTCGCCATATGTCACGGTTAACCAGGCGAATGAATCGTTTATGCCGTTGACTATACACCGCGAAAACGGATATCGTCTTTATCGTTGCGGATGCACTTTTACGAGCTGCCGAGGTGGAGGAAGTCATCTCCTTCGCTTCACGGAGTTACGATCGTTTGATTGCACGCGATGCAAGTGCGATTCCTAGACTTACCTCGTGTTCGAGTCGAGTTGGCATACAACATAATTTCACTCGATACTGGTAATATTTAAAGTTTCATTGCAAAACGGACGTCGCTTTTAGAAACCGCGATGTTATCGAACTTTCAATTCGTATCGTGTACAAATGCTCCGTTTAACGACTACAAGTGCTATAAAAATCAACTTGTTCTTTTCTACAAACCCCCTTTACTGACTAATTAATTTTACGAGCTAAGTGAAATCATTTTCGAGTTCGCGATAAAAATGTCTGCTTATTTTTCTTGGCAACTAGACTGTTATTTATCGTAGAATGTTAAAAGAAATTTGTTACAATTCATCTTAAATTCCGTACCAAAAAATTTGATATTATTTCAAACATTTCTGTCGAGAATAAATGTTAGTATTAGACATAACAAATATATGTAAAATTCAGTATAGGTTACGTCAAATGTTTTACAATTTTTCATCACAATACCCTAATACATTGATGACGAATGATCCAATTTTAGTGCTCTGTCAGTTCTAAAGTCATTGTCAAGATCATATTGTTAAAATTTCAATGAAAAATGGTAGTTTCAATTTGGAAGATCATTCACGAAAATCGTAACGAGACACAAGCCACGTCGAGTGGTTGCAACGATTCATTTCGGTCTTGCAAACCGCAACGGATAATTTGTAGCGTGGGATCTTGTTCGTAGGGAAAATGGATAGCCGTTGGCAAGCCTGAGAGATTCGGTACCACGTGTCCTGACATGTTGCATATAGGTGTTACGCTGCTGTTGGTGCATACCTATTCGCTGTGCATAGCGCCGAGCTGAGAACATGTGTTGCCACGCCTAAAGCAACGTTCCGAAATGATCGAAGAGCTTGCGCCCTGCTAGAATAATTATCTCGTCTTACTATCAGCCGGCTTTTTACACCTTTATCGTTGCATTGTTGCCACGCTCGTTCGAAGCTCTTTTATCGTCTACCTTTCACCGATTCTTCTTAATTTCCACTTCTTATGATTAAATCTTTGAATCTAAAAACGACTATTCTTATTGAAAGGTAGTCTTTTTTTGAACAAATTTCATGGCAGTAGAAGTTTCATTTTCTTTTTATTAATTTCAGTACTAAACGACTGCAAAAATTTCATTTACATGCAATTAAATTAATGAGACATTTAGATGATTCCAACTTGGCATACTTAATATAAACAACTCTAAAATAAAATTATAAAAATTCTAAGATTGTCCTGAGACTCCTACGATCTGACTGTTTAAATACTACAAATTTATTGAGAGCCATCGAAATCGTTCAATATGCTAATTGAACAAATATGCATTTGTTCGAGTAAAGTCTTTTAAATGTCAGTTCGATTCAGTTCGATTAATCGTTGTTTTAAACGGTGTAGATAGTTTGGCGCAAAATTATTAACAATTCGAAGCGACTATCGATAATATTCGTAAACGTAGTAGAGAAACAGAAAACAGAATCGTTGCCGGTATCGTGTTTGTTTTAAGTGCCGATAAAAACTAATGGTCTATTATCTATGTGTATTACTCTCCGTATAACAGAGTTAAATAAACAAGCAAAGAACTCCACTCATGAGTTGTCGTTTTATCGTTGACACAGTTCTTTCTTTTTTCTTTCGAATTCCCGCCCGTTGCCTGTCAAACTTGACGCGTTTAATCTTTCCACCGCGCGCCGTTTGTTTGTACGAAGAAAAATTTATTGAGAGCCATCGTAATCGTAGAATTCAATTTCTCAACACCAGACGGGGTCTTTGAATCATCGAACGCCACTTTCTCGAGAACGTACGCGACACTGCTTATCGTAATTATGTCATAGTTCGGCTAAAAAGCGTCGATAAGGAAACCTCACACTTTGTTCTATCGTCCGTGAAGCCTAGTTTCATCACCGATCTTGTACGTACAATAAATACCGTTTTTTCTCGCATTTTTATTCCGTCTAATCTAAACAGCCACCGTTTGATATTAGGAATAAAAGTAAGGTTTCGTTTATTTGCGTCAGATGCAGCGCGATTTTAATTACAGTGACAGGAATTAGGGATACGAATTCGCCGAGTTCTAAATTTAATTCATACCCATCGTCAAGCTGGTGGGAGCAAGATCCTCTTAATATTTTTTCCCAGCCAGAATTAAGCTCGCCGCGACGACACGCGAATTTCGTAGCATGCGAACAAGCCAGAAGAAATTGATGTTCGGTATCCTGACTTTTTCTTTTGCGAACGGTCTCGTTTCCAAGCGCGAGTATTCGAGCGGAGTACAGCAAGAACCAAGTTGTTGCAACGATGAAGAGATAAAAATTCTTCGATCCCCGGCTGGTCGGGATAGCGGAATCGCCGGCTTGAAATTAAGAAGGCGAAAGCCGACAACAAGCACACCTGAACGCGCTTTATGGTTATTAATGATAAGTTTACACGGCTCGCGTGTCGTACGTATTTACGGCCGACAGTTTCTTCGCCGAGAGCTCAACGACTCGGTTACATCATCGACGCAAAGCAAATGCCAACCGCGAGCTGCTATCGTGCTTGTTGCAATAAGAAAACCGATCGACAATTAACCCTTAGACTCCCATCAGGGTTTCTTCTACACTGTCGACAAATTTAGAATTAGAACTTCGCACCTAACATTCTGCGGTTTGAACATGTACTCGTGGGTAAATCGTTTCGAACAACTTTCAGTCTGAGTTTGGTAAAGTTAGGATTCAAGATAGTATTTGCTGTGTAGGAAGTCTGAGGTTTTAATTAGAATTTTGATGAAGCCCGTGACTCGACGTTATATTTAATTATCTAAAAAATTAGAAAGAGCCGGTCAAAGTATCGGCCATCCTTCGTGTCATCCTCTCCGAAGTTCCACGCATAAGAAGCATACCGTGGATGCATCGGATTTAGATTCAGCAATACTCCGGATTTAACGGCAGGTTCGGTTGCCTCCCAGTCGTTTCCGGTGGAGCGAATCGAAGCGCCTTGGAATTCGTGGAATTGCGTGGCGTGCGATTCCGACACGGGTCCGCGGACAATTTGGTCGGGTTCTCTTTGTTGTTGTTGGCTTATTGGAATGCGTTCGCGGGGGGAACGCGAGGAGGCACCGCGAGGATTCCTGAATGGTGGTGGCCGCGTAAAAATTATGAATGGCCATATTATTGCAAGTTGGCAGCGCGCGATGTGCCACGGCACGATACGTTGCCATATAGATACGATCTCCGGTAGTAGTTTGCGCTCGGCAGTTAGCCGGTGTTTCGCTCGCTGACTCGGCGCTACTCGATCCAATCGAGCTGACTCAGATCCTCCGCCCGCCCTCTTCCGTCTCTCTTCTATTCTCTCCTCTTCTCTCGCTCCTTGCATTCATTCTTACTCTGGCTGACTCCACTTCTGCCCTCCTTTTTTTTCTTTCCTCGGACTCTTCTATTCATTCACTCGCACCGCTTCGCCTCTTCTTTTTCCTCGCTTTCGTCCTTCTTGCGCTCTTCCGAACCCACCGACTTTTCGCGCCTCTTTTTTCTGATAGCTTTGACTCAAACTGCTTCTTTCATTCGTTTCTTCATCGAATTCATTCACTCACGGCCTCGGACTATCTCAAATTGCAATCTCGAGTTTAACTCTTTCCATGCTAGACGCGTGCAATGCGAATTTTATACTATCTCAAAATTTCCACTCGGGTACCGTATTACTTTCCTGTATGGAGGCTAACGGAAACGTTCGTTTAGGCGCTTACAATCGTTACATTTGGCAGATGAATGTCTTTAACCAAACGGTTAAATTTGGCAGATAAATATCTTTAACCAAACGGTTAAATTTGGCAGATGTCTTGAACTTTTTTAGCTATTCAAACCAGAAGACTTTTGTCTTTCAACAACGTATGACTTGAATGCGTGCCAGTTGGATCTCTAAGAGTAGAATCGATAGAACAGCGCATGAGATTCTGTACATCTTAAATGTCGGCGGACAGATTTGATTCGAGTTTTGAATGTGTACCTGGTAAGAACATGAATGTAGGGACAGGAGGAACGTAAGCGTTGAATGTACACGCTGGACGCGTAGTTCGATAAGTACACATATGCACAAGGTGTGAACGTAGGAGTTAGATGCATAGGTTCCGAACACGTCAAACATACGTGCGAGTCACATGCGTAATTCATACCTAAGGATTTGTGTAGAATTGATGCAAAGAATTTCAGTGTGCAGAATGCATAGGATTTGAACGCGTAGAACTTGAACGTGTGGGAGTTAGATGCGCAGGACCTTGGCGTGTAGAACTTGAATGCGTAGGACGTAGATTCTTGGAGCTTAAGATTTGAATGTAGGACGAGAGTACAACTTGAATGTGCAGAAGTTACACACAATTCTGAGACTAAGGATGCAAGGACTTGAATGTAAGAATTGAATATGTGGAGAATGTGTAGGATCTCCATAGGGCTATTGTGCCTACTGAATGCGTAGAACGTGAATGTGTGAAACGGGGATGCATAGGATTTGAATGTGTGCGACTTGAATAGGATCTTGAATGTGCAATAATTCGATGCGTTGGACAGCTATTCGATGCGTAGAATGTTTAGGGCTTTGAATGCTATAGTTTCGATACGTAGAACTGAAGTGTATAGTTACTGGGATCTATATGTGACGTGTTTAAACGCAAACAATTTGTGCGTTAAGAAGTTGCGAGAGAAACATTGTTACTAATCGTAACCCCAGGATATCCGGTACTCCGATTACGTTTCGGCATAATACGATGTCGATGAGTCGTTGGTTATTTATCGTTCTTTATAGAACCTGCACACTTCATCTTGCGTTTCGGCTTCATCGATACCGGGCTACGTGGAATCGTTAGATAAGGAATCGAGAAACAGAATCATTTTTGCAGAGTACTCGATTAACGGAGCTTATCTCTTTTGTCATTGAGCAATCCTACAAGAGGTTACTTGTTCCGCCACGACGGAATTACTTTTATATTATGCGATTCAGAGTAAGGAGAAGCTGTTTAACACATGCACAAAGGAAGTATTTAGTAAAAATCGTATTAACGAGTACAGTGTTTTCTTTCATGACTAAATGACGTTTTAGTTTTCGAGGTAATTTAGCTGTTTAGTTTGGACGAGGGTCCCTGCTAGGCTAGGATCGATCCGTGAAGTTTACGCGTGAAAGATAGAGTCTCGACAGCTTGATGATCCCAGATAGGAAAACACGAACCCTCGAGAGCACTGCCTTTCACGCTATATTCTTAAAAGTTCATAAATAATTGAGTCATCTATTCTATCTCGCGCTGTATCAGCATCGACGTTACAATATTCACGGTATCTGTCAAAAATCTAGTAACAATTAATAGTGTTCCAACTTGCAACATATATAACACTGCTGTATCCAATTCGCCCGGTGCAAAATATTACTGCAGGTACGAACGTAAAATATGGAAACCGATAATAGCTAACAGTCACTTGCTTAATTGTGCTTAATTAATTCCAAAAACAAAAGACCTCGAGTGCACGTGTGTATACATTTGACCATAGTTCAAACGACAATTAACCTGTCATCTTATAGCGTGTTCAGCAATATTAATGCAAATAAAGAAAGCTTCCAATATTTATATACACTTCACTTTCAGTGTGTCTGACACTACCACATACTCGACGCGAGTCACATACGTTAAGGTGTCCTTATTTCCGAAGAACGTTAAATTTATTTCCTATAATATTACCATGAATTATTCCGCAAGGTTTCTGTCAAACAATAACGGCGTAGGTAACGCTAGGTGAGTTTGTCGATAAAGGGAAATTAACTGGCAACAATGAAGCTCTATCATCGAAAGGCATCGTGTCTTCCAGAGTCTTTCAGTCCTTCCATCGCGCGATGCAAGAACAATGGGATTGCGAAGAAGCTCCTCCCGAGGGATGTCGATGTTCGATCAGTTTTTACCGAAAGAAATGTCGTTCCATGCATTCTCCGTGGTTGGTGGACGGGGCCAAGGAGGGCTCGGTGTCGATGCAAATTCAACGGAAGGCAAGAGGGAATGCAGAGTCGAGGGAGATCGAGGTGTAATCGGTGTTCGAAGCATTCGAGGAAAGGCGACGGCGATCTCTGATCATTCGCGCGCTACAGCTTGATAATTTATTGAAATTGTCCTTACGGGAGTCGTTACTATTTTATCTGTAAGCCACCACGGTTCTCGCGTAACGGTAGTGGTGCAAGGGTTTTCAACCGCGAATGCCTAATCTTTCTCACGGTATAAATCATTGGTTCGCGGCCACCGATGTGTACGCGCCGTGCAATAAATTCCGCGGGCTCGCTTGTAAACGAACCATTACGATTTCGGTGTACCACCGACTTCCCTCTTCTACGCCTGCTGTTACCTTTTCGGAATTTCGAATCCGATTTCTCTCTCGGCGATTCAATTTGTATTGTCTTTTTTTCACTTAACGCACTCAGATTTATTGAACGAATATTATTTGGTACTTCAGCTACGAAATGAATATATTTTACTTCGATCGTTAGACTAAACATTTTATTGATATTATTGTCGGGTATTGATAAGATATGGAGCACCTCTATCTCGAGGCAAAGGTTTTCGAGAAAGGTTAACCCTTTGCACTCGAAGATAATTTTATTCTTTGCACATAGCAACTTTAAAATATTAATTTAAATGTTCAATGAGGTTATTACTCCACTAATAATTTCCACTTTGTCTATTTCATTATGTTTATACATCACATGAGCAGTATTATAGAATTAATTAAATAATGCTTATTTAAAAATATTGCCCTGAGAGGAGCCTCTCGAGCGCAACGGGTTAATACAATTTTTAAGTTCTTGAAAAAAGCAAAGTAAGGTAGCGGAGAGGTCGAAAGGTAAGGGCAAGTCGCGACGCGGGAGTCGCCGGAAAGGCGTCTCGAGTTTTGTTTCTCTCTGCGTGGCCGGTTAACATCTAACACGCTGCTTGAAGATTACAAAGTAACTCTTTTCGAGCGATAAGCCGTATCGCGTAATACGTTCGGTCCCGCTGGTTAGTGTGTATGTTTAATAAATAGAACGCGAGCGTGTTATACTCGTGACGAGTATCATAGGTATCCGCCAAGGAGAATACGATTATGCCGACGAGGACGAAAGTATCGCGCGACGATGCGTGCGAGCATCGCGAACACACACGTACACTCGACATCGCTATCATTCGAGTGTGACGGCGTTAGCAAATGACGCCGGATGCGCCATTGTATCGTCACGGGTTCTCTTCCGATAACGCCACTCACGCTGCTAATCGCTTTACGACGAAACTTTGGTGTCGGATGGCGATTCTCTCGCCTCGCTTTTGTCGAAACCCGTGTGCAGGCCTTTTCCGTTCAACGATCTCTCGCGAACGATCGTCCTTACCCCTTTTGCCCGATCCTCGAAAAGATAACGCCGAGAGGTCCCCTCTCGCGCGAGCTTGAAAGAGCGTACCGATTAGTATAGAGGAGCGAATTAATTTAGACAGATACCGCGTGATAGACGCCAGACCACGATCGTGTAACCCCGTGAGAACGACCGATTTCACGGTTTATCAGATTTCGTTTTACGTTCCCCCCTCTTGCCTGACTTTTCCACCGTTCGCAATTTTCCCTGAGGCTCCGCCATTTCCGTTTTCAAACGGCATATTCTTTCTCGCGATTGCTCTTCTGATCGCTTTTCCGTGGATATTTATTGCCGCAACGATAACGATGTTTGTAACCTTGAAATTTCTCAATGTTTAGAACTCTGCGACTTTGTAATTATCTGCCGTGATGCAACGATGTTTCTTATGATGCAGTGCTCGATTGGCAAACTCTCACGAATTTGTTTCCATATCGCGTTCGTGACACGTCCAAACAAAAATTCGAAGGTCGGTTGGTTTTCCGTGTGAATGAAAGTGAGTAGTTAGCAGTCTTCTTGGAACGTATAAACGGTAAGTGGATGCAGTACGATATTACGGAGTACGAACGATTTCGTAAAGGCATGCGTTTACAGTCAGCGAGCTGTAATTTGCTCACCATCGTCGATTCGTTTTTTTCCGCTCGATGAGTATGAATGACCCGTGTCTTCATTTTGTAATCGCTCTGTCGATCAGGGGAAGTGGAATAAATATGAATAAATGTTCGTTGTTCCTCGAAGTCGTTCGGTTTCGCTCGAAACAACACGTAGCTGGAATTGTTAAAAATAAACCTGTTTCTTGGTGAACTTGTAACAGTACATGATTTCGCGTAATCGTATCTAAACAACGATGTTTTGACCGAAACCGATTCAACTCGAAAACTCGCGTTCTCATTGCTGTCCGAAGAATCTTTCATCGGTACTTTCAAAATTACATCGACGTGTTACAAGCGTGTATTTCGTGTTTCTCGGAACGATTGGGCGATCGTGGAACAAGGGGCGAGCTAAACAGGGACTAACGAGACCAGGGTGGGAACATAAGTGAGTGCCGTGAGGCCTAAACATACACGCGAAGAAGGTCCATCAATCTGGTCTGGAGTCAATATTGACTTGGCTGGGCCTCGTTGCAAAGAGGGCATCATCGACCGGTCCCTTTTCTCTCGCAGGACACGCGTGACAAATGCTCCGTGTGCAAACAGCGGTGCATCTGTGTCCACAGGATAACCGACTCTCTTTCGAATCTATAAATCGTGCAACAACGCTGTCCATCTTGCCCTCATATTTCCTTCTATTCGAACGCTACTGGAAAGTCCAAAAGTTAACGTGTAGAAGAAACATCCGATTAGGCCTGTAACCGTGACATGCATTCTTGCTGTTGGTATAGCGCAAGGGCTGTGTATGGTACGTTCGTTACAATTTATTAGCCTTTATACTAAATTATATGCACCCAAGCCTCGAAACTCTATGCAGCCAAGTAGGCACCCAAATTCAACGCGCTCGTGTAGTCCACATTCAAATTCAGCTCACGCAAATTGAACGCCTCCAAATTATACGCAGCCAAGTCGTCCGCATTCAAATTAGATCCAACGTTGAAAGGTATCAAGAACAGTTGCTTGTCCACCCAGTTCCACGAACAGTCCAGTCGTACACCCAATAATGCAAAGTAAATCGAACAATTACGAACCAATATTGGTAAGACGGTTCTGAAAGGTTGCGAACAAGACCTGTTAGTTTTTCCACTTCTCGAGAATAAGGAGAGACGGTAAACGCGTTGGAGACAATTTCCTTACTGAATACGGTAACCAATAAATTCGAACGAATTCAGCGACACCGTCGGGCGCTACCAAAAAACCATCGGACAATCTTTACCATCGAGATCGCGTGTCTTTATTCTGGACCTTAGCTCCGCGAGCGTTCGTCGCTGGAAGAACAGCGAGAGAGAAGAAGGGACAGTTCTTGTCGGTACGAGCAGAAGAAAGGAACGACACGAGATCGCGACGTAACGTGTTCCCACGTCGACGCGACTGTTACATTGTGCATATAAATCGCGTCATAAAACGCGTGTAGCGGAGGCTGATCGTGGCCGTACGTTCCAAGAGGGAGAAGAAAAGAGGTACTGGTTTCTCTAGCTGGCAACCACAACCGTTTCAACCCGAGGACTTCCAGTTTTTTCTGTCACGAGGATCGGACGTCTATCGATCATTCATCGTCGACTCCCTAAGAGCACGACGTATCGGTTTTTCGTGGGGTCGTACAGGTATGCGAGACAACGAGCATGACCACCGATCGTGTAAGGACTCGAGACGAATTTTCTGTAACAATCGAACGCGAAGAGTGTCATTCGGCTCAAAACGGTTCTTTAGAAGTAGGGGATAAGCTAGAAGTAGGTTTCTGCCCCTGGAGCTACTTTATAGCGAAACAACGTTGCGATCGCAAAGAGAAAAGCTACGTTGAACGCGGACAACGCGAAAGCAAGGGGGCAGATATACTGCAAAGAGAACGTTCTCACCAGGAATCGTAAGATTCCACGAGTCCGCGAGAAAAGCGGAGGACAGCAAGAATGCGCTTCGGGGCTCGGGATCGGGCAAGGGGTTAAACGACGAAGCGTGTTGGCGAGTGTCCGGTGCCACGGGCCATAATTCAGTCCTAAGGTCCCGAGAAGAAGCCAGCCGGCAGTCCCTGAGTTACTTCACGCGATCGCATCGAGAAGATGCTGTAGCACGCCGCTCGCAACCGTGCAACCCAGACCGGCAACTATATCACCCTGGACCCGTGGTGTTGCTCGCGTCGCCTTTAAAGTAGCGTTCAAGGTAGCGCCTCGTGTACGATCCAACGAGATCCTCCGAGTCTGGCCCTCTCTCCTCGTCGTTCGCTACCAGACGGAGAACGATAATTATTCGTACGCCTGGGGATCGATATATCGAAGCATTAGCCCGATACGCTGGCTCGTTTGTTCCACGACCATGCTAATTGCCGCCACCACGATTTCTCCTTCGAGGCACATGGGCTTCAACGGAAGCTGAAGCCATCGTCACGTACCATGCTGTGCATTACGATACGATTATTGCCGCTAACTGTGCCTGAGGGTCGTTCGACCGTGCTAAGACCGGAATTTTAATTTTGGGGTTCGGGAAAATTAAGACCCTCTGGGGGGAATGGTAGATGTCGAAAAATTTTCTTCTGGCATTTCAATGTATGCCTCTGCTCTCAAATCTGTGGCATTCTTACTCATCCTATACACTCAGTCCGGTTGTATCGAACTCTCTTGGTATCCAGCTTCTAGGTATCCGATTCCTATGTACCCAACTTGTATTCCCTTGAAGCTAACCAAGTTCCAAGTCGGAGACATCTAAATCACACCCAACGCAGATCTACAAAATCCTAATTGAACGTGTGATCTTTTTTCGCAAACTAAAAGTAGACTTCTACCAAGAATCTTCAGAGCGACATCCCAATTCGAACATCAGTCTATCGTTACAGCTCACGCATCCTGGCGTGCTATCAAACCGAGTTTTATCGTCGATCAGCCTCGAACGACAACGGTCGAACAGCGAACAGGGTCGCAATGTGTGTATATATGTATATACAGTAGTGCACGAATCGTGATCCAACTGCAGGCAGTTGGAGCTAGAATCGAGGGAGAAGAGAGGCAAAAGCGGAACCGGGACACGCATTAACGCCGCTCTCGATGCCATAATGCGCGGTGGGTCACGTTTTTCGTAGCGACACAATGCCCGGCTGGCTTTCGACAATATGTTCGGGGCCATCGAAACGAGGCGACGGACGGATAGATGGATGGATGGATGGATGTGGACGGATGGGATGGTCGGGAGGCTCGCACGACCCTGCAGGGAGGTTCGAACGGGGGTTTGTTTAGGCTACGGGGCGCGAAAGCCACTCAACCCGCTAATCTATTTAGCCGTGCTGTTTGATATGGAATTAATGAGCACCCCTTGGTATTATGTACGGGCCTGATTCTCGGTTTACCTTCCTGGATAGAGAAAAAGGGGAGAATCAGAGACCGCGACGATTTAGTGGCAGTTGCCTTTGCCTTTTTCACGCTGCTGGAAAGTCCTTTCGGCTCCCTTTGGTTGCGCGTTTCTTTCGCGCAGCTGCTCTGCCGATTCTGCTGGCCGATTATAACGCGTCACCAGAGGCGTTTATTGTTTCCTAAATCGGAAATGATCGGTTCGGCAGGTGCTCGTTTAAGCGTGAGACGATTGTTCGCGATAGACGGAATTTGCCAATTTTGGACCTTGCAGCGTTCGATCAAAAAAGTTTTAAAAGATTACTTGGATTATAAAGTGTCCGAAATGGGTGATTATTCACTTCGAATGTGACGAAAACGATGTAAAAGTTGCAATTACTTTCTCCGTGAAATTCAGCTGGCTATTATTGCAACTATCTGCAACGTTGGTAATTAACACACCTGTATCTTCAGCGTTACCCGTTTGACCAAGATCAAAAGAATAAAAACTCTGCAAGGTTAAACCAGAATTTACGTTTGCACAAGAATCTGCAACGAGATTCAAAATTCGTTTTCACCATCATCATTCCCGAAAGCAGTCTTATCCTCATCACTCGGCGTATACGACGTGCCACGACGATTTTCATTCGTCTGTGGAGAAAGTTGTTCGATTAATATGGAAATCTTGCGTCGTTTATTCTCGTGTTTCGATAACGTCGCTCAAATTACACTGGCATACGCAACGGCTACCGCGTGGACGGTTCGAGTTCTCCGAGGTATTCGCTGTGGAATTTTTAACGATTTTCAACCGTGTAATGTCCAACTTCCAGAATGTATTTGTAAAACAAGTCAAAACTGCCTGTCAGAGAATCGACATTAACCGCCCCCGTTTCAAAGAAACGGTAAACGGACCGGACTTGCAACCGAACACGAGGTATCTCGTAGTCCGTGTTTCATAACGCTTTCGATCGATTTTCTACCGATCGACGTCCATTAATTCATTCTTAAACAGCTGCTGAAACGTCGAACAGATCTTGAATCATGTTCATCGATAATCTAGGTTAGAGTACGTGTTCACTCGGGAACTAAACCTGTGTGCGAGCAAACATTACGCTGAGAAATCACTCTCGGTTGATAGGTAGTCAGTCTTAGCTAAGTATCGGTAGAATGACTTCCCCTATACAAAATGGCCGCGTGGAATGCGAAATAAATCAACTTCCTTACATCGCCATTTTTCTTAAGACCTATTCTACATAATACGATTCGTTAAATTCTTTCGTGATTCGCATTGCTGAAAAATACCAGTGTGGCATTAGATCGCTTCAGACTGTGCCCTTGCAATCGGAGGAGATGGCGATTAGAGGAACGCGTCGGTCGACATAGTCAGCGAATCTTCGACGAAGAGAACGACACGGTAGCCTCGTCGAAAGTAAACTTTGACTATGTTAATGTGGAACCGCGTGTGTACCCAGCACGGTCGAGTGAGATGTAACGCGTGTACTCGCCTGTCAGGCGAGCGTATACAAGCGCAGAAACATCGACTAGTTTTCCGTAATTTCGTAATCGGTGATCCATGATAGTACATCGTGTTACTGGAACGTAGTTAGCGATGGCACGGCGTTCGACCTGAAGTTTCGCAGGGTTAAAACTTTAAACTATTTTCGGATACTTTGGACAATTTCGAGAACAAGTTCTGTACTGGGAAAATTTCTTATTCAAAACGTCTAAGTTACTCAAAGTCTAAATAAAATTATCCACATACAAACATGATGTGATAATCCAAAAGACGTTAGTCATTAGACATTAAGAAATTCGCATTATTCATTTTAAATTTTAATAACACACGTTTCTAAGTATTTTGAAAGCCTCATAGTTACTAATTTGAATCTACGAAGCACTCGAAGCCATCGCTAAGTAGAACATAAATCATGGATCTAGTCGAACTAAATGTTAAACACGGAATAAAAAATAGAGGAAAAATGGGGAGCAGATAGCGTGTAACGCGAGAAGGTAAAGAGAAAAGGGAGGGAAGATCCATGGAACATAAATGTACTCTCTCTGGTTCAGGGTTGTGTTTGCCGAGAGACCAGTCTGTGCCTAGTCACCAAGAATTTGAAGCAAATAGCGTGAAACGAAACGTGTCGGTATTTAAGCGTCCGTCAGAGAACGATTTCGTTAAAAGACGTAACATCTTGTTTTCGCGCAGATACGAAAGTTATCCTTCTCCCTGTTTGACGTATGTACGTTTCATAGCGATACGATGTAATGCAAACATTCGTGTTTAGATTGCGATATGTGCCCGGAGAATATTCAAAACTTCTACGAGCCTTACGTGTTTACAGCTAACTTTGTAGTGACACGTTATTCCCTCTTTTTTTTAATGAAGTGGATAATGTGCGTCATTCAAATAACTACGCGTGCCATTCAATAATACATCGGAACATGTGTGCACGTCTCTCGAAGTATTACAGTCTAACATTGGAATACTCTCGCAACACCTATACGCTTGGACGGTGGCCACTGAGACAGTGACAAGTGAAATTTAATTTTACTCTTTCACTTTCATTTCATTATTTATCGGTAACTAATATTGATACGATGTGTCTGCGTATCACCGCATCAAAAATTTTTATGACTCCCTCCTTCTCGGTTAAGAACTAATTATCCAGCGTAGTATAGATCCGAATGTACGATGGCCATGTCTGAATCTCCTTCTCGGCTTGTTTCAACAGCGGTAACCTAACGTGAAAACGACTCGACCTGGTGTTGCAGTGTCCTGTGACAGCGAGCTCGTCGTTGACGTCCTCATCGGCCTCGCCGGTGTCCGGTGCGATCCTGAGCGCAGGCGGTTCGTCGTTGGTCAGCGTAGCGGCCACCACCACGAATCATCCCTTGGGCGTAGCTGCCGGTCTGTCGAACGCGAGGATGGCGGTGACCAGCGCGGTGGTTAGGCCACCAGGAAGTCCTACCACCTCGGTCAGCCCGTCTCAGGGTCATCCGCCGCCGACGACCGGCGGCCCAACGCCGACCGGAAGGTGTTGCGACACTGGAAGACCGATCTTCACCGATCCGTTGACGGGTCAGACCGTCTGTTCCTGTCAATACGACCTTCTCGGCGGTTACCAACGACTCGGAGGTTTACCGACGGCAGCGTTGTCCATGTACAGCGCACCTTACGCGGCTGCGGCCGCGGCCGCGGCCTCCGAAGGCATGGCGGCGTACTTTCCGAGCCTCGGTGCGGAACAGGCACCCTTCTACACGCCCACGGTAAGTTTTGATCCAATATTTAATAAAATTATTTTTACATTATCGAACATAGCGTTTGCGAAATTGACTCGGACCTTCGCTCCTTGCTTTGCGATTAAACAATTTTGAGAACCGTGAAGCGTTGTAGATTTGAAATTAAATATAGTGCCTCGATTAAACCGTTATGCTCTCGGGTGATCGCGAACGGGGTCGAGATCGAGAGGTAGGCGACGATTGCAATGATAACAGTATGACAGCTAGTGTCACGTACTCGCGCTTTTGATACGTGGCTGTTTTTACGTCAGCATTCTTCACCTTATTTGTGCCTGACTTATCGATAATTGCAGTTCGGAATTCTGGTAATACATTCATTGACATGTAGTTGTCTTCATGAATGTGGAAAGAAGCTGAAAGAATTGCGAACTGAAATTTTTTAATCGAAATAGGCGTTGCACAACGTACGGCCTAACTTAACGCGTAAGAGACAGTTTTAAATTGCGGTTTATCTCATCTACGATCGGAGTAATTATTTATTATATCACGACACTTTCTCGTAACGATTCAATCGCGAAAGTACATAAATTTCGCGCGCTAAATCGCGCATATCCGCTATTAAAATACCGTTCGCACGAACCGACCGGTTATATCGAATCGCGAAGAGCTGCATCGGTGGATAAGGAAACGCATCGACTGTCCAACGTACTCCAGGTCGCGTTCTATGTCGGATATCGCAAATTTTTCCCTCGTCCTTACCAGAAAAGACTGGCCACGTTCAATAGCTTTGTACAATATAATCGAGATGTTATCGCGGTGAAAGATCCAGGATGGACAGTGATGTTAATATACGAGAGAAGAGAGAATAAGAAAGTTCAGGCTCTCGCATCGATAGAGAAAGAGAGAGGGTTATCGGACCACACACAAAGCGGGTACACGAAGAAAATAGCCGCAAAGCGTAAATTTATGAATCCGTTCTGCCGTAACAGTGGGACACTGTCGTGTTCGAGCGGTCGCCGAGGCTGGCCTGTTATCGTCGCTCTTTATGATCGAGCTTAAGGAGCGAGTATAGAGTGGCCTCCTCGTAACCAGGCAGCCGATTGAGTACACAGGTTGTGTGTGGTATCACCGTGTGATACCATTGTACCTGATGTACGTGGAGTATCGGGCTTTTGCTCCTTTCACTGCGCATGACGTATATAAACAATGTCGAAAATCGACGATTAACATGTTGCATTCGATTAACTTATTCTGAATGAATTCTAATTTTACTCGAATGTATGCGGATAAATTTACTTACGTTACGTAAGCGAATCTGTACGACTACGCGTCGAATTACTTCGAATTTAAGTCGAATAAAATATAGCTTCGAAGAGCTCTAATCTCGCTAAGTTACTTATCAGTTATTGTTGCTCGAAGTATCTGTATCCTATGGCGATCAAAATAGTCGAGGGTTTCCCCATTTAATCCAAATCGAATTCACTCGAATTTACCATCCGCTATTTTGGAGTACTAATTACAGTTGGACGCGCGATGACTACGCCATTCGAACACGGTGTATAATTAATGCGGTTAATGCAAGACTAATGCATATAGAACAAGGGAACAAAGTATAGAGCGGGTCACGAGCGCGAGGGGAACGGTACTGCTACGTTCTATGGTTCTATTATTCCACCGGTTGATGGTATAGTTTAAATGCAGCCGGTATGGAGACGAACCGCGCGGGGTTACTTTCGGCCACATCGATTCTAATTATTGTTATCGCCGCTCTGCCAGCTATTTTTCTCATTATCGTCGATGAATTGCTGATAATCCCGGCCGACCGAACGACGCCAATTAATCGTCGCGTCATTCTAAAAATGAATATTTCCGTCGTTTTATAGCGTCGGCCAGAGATTGCCGCTGCTCGAAAAGGCCCTTTTTTCTCGGTTGTTTTTTGTAGATCGAATAACGGCGATACGCGACGGGCTAATTAAAAATTTCGAGAACGAAACAAGAGCGATTCGTGACACACGCGATGGATTTTCGCTTCTGCCGAAGACGACGATGAATCCGTACCGGAAGATAGTGTCACGGTTTCGTTCGTTTTGCGATCACAGAACTCTGCTCCAGTTAAAATGACCGTTGCCGGCTAATCGTGCATCAAGGAATTCGTCTTTTTCCATGTACGCGACGCATTAATTACTCATGCGAGGCGTTGGCCGCGTTATTAACAAGTATAATTGCTTCGCTTTTGCAGGCTGCTGGCCTCGATCTGAAGGAAAATCTTGGCGCAGGAGCCGCGGCAGCATGGCCTTATCCATCCGTCTACCATCCTTACGACGCCGCTTTTGCCAGCTATCCCTTCAATGGGTGAGTTCTTAAATCACTTTTCTAATTTTTCTCCGATTCTTTCTACTAGATTTTCATCAAACTTAAGCGGTATAATTAGCTCGATCGCCGCATAGATTATTCCGAATGCCAGGCGAGTAAAATCCAACAGTCGAGTCTTTTAATAAAAAGCTATCATATTTTGGGAAAATAATATTCATTGAATAGGATCAAATTTATAAAAAAAAAAGTGAAAAATTCGATTTACTACGATGTTTCCATGTGAAGAAGTTAACATTAGAACTACCAACCAGTCAAAATAACTACTTTCAGATTTCTCATTTCGGTTCTAGTGTTAAACAATAAGTAGAATTCCGTAGCGGTATCGATTGCATCTGCTTCACTTTGCATCGAATAGTTCGCTACAGATTCACGAAGCATATTAGCCAGTTAAAAGAGATACACTCGATACCTCCTCTAAAGCCAAAATTACACACGTGTCTCTCCGAACAATTAAGGGGCTCAATTTTATGGACAATTCCGAAAGAAATACTACGTATTTAAAGTACCGACTGTATTTTATGCCCGATTCGGAGCTATTCCGAAGCACCTTATAAACCTCTTCGAGCGATAAACTCGCTCAGCCGCGTATATGATCCTCGAAATTACTTTGTGCCGTGTACTCAGCCGTTCGAATAGGAAATCTCGTAATTATCTCGAGTAGCAAGTCGTAAAAATTGTACATTATATCGATACATTGTTAACTCGATTTCTAGAAAAATTCGAGTATAACCTCTGACCCGACGCTTTGGATAATAGAAATTGCACATAAATTATGGTAGCTCTTTCGCGTAAATATGAAAATGAGGACTACGTTTCAGAAAGTACCTTTCCAACCGTGAGTACAATTAGTCATCGTATCGCTTGGAAAAATTTTCTCTCACGCAGTTTGGCGAATTATCTGCATCGAGAGTAGCACGTGTCGTGCATCTACGCTCCCGTTTTCACGAAAGCGAATAGAATTAGAGTTCCCCTTTCGATTCGCTTCTCTCCGCTTTGCGCCTCCTCTCGATGGTCAATCTGCCCTCTTCGCGCACGGCCCGATAACGCTCCGGAGAAACACATAAACATTCCAATAAATTAGCGCTCCGTTGACCCGGGACTGTCGCCTTGGGCGTTTTTATTCTCGCGCTGCTCGCTCGAATCGGTCAACGCGTGTCACGATGCGACCGGTGAAAGGTCTCGCCCGTTTTGATAAATCGAAATCGTATATCGACCGCGTCGTTTCTCGAGATTACGAATTCTGGAGTACTGGTCTCCGATGCCGTTCGAAGATGAAGCGCCCTCGAGTTCGAAAGCGCACGATAATTAGTCACCCTATCTGTCATCTCCCAGCAACCGTTCGATAGATTTTTCAATTTTTCCTCCTTTTTTTTTCTTTTACTTCGTCGTTATCGTCGTGTCTCCGGGGTTCGACGCCACGTCCAGGGACGCCGAATCGACGCCTCCAACGATTTGTTAGCACGCTTTTACGAGTTGCTAATGGATCGATGATTATAAACAATTAGGAAACGGGGGAGTCAAAACCTTGATACATGCTAATTATTGGGGATCTTAATTATTGATGCGGACTTAATAAAATTAAATAGTTGTCTCGAAGATTAAATTCGTCGAGATTTTTTTGTGAGTAAATTAAAGTGTACACAGATATCTTTGTATTATAATTAAATTGAATAAATCGAAGACCACTCTTGGGTATTTGATTAAATTTTTTCCTGGTACTACAGTGACAAGCTATGTTCGTGACACATTCGCAAGTAGATCTCTTATACGTATGGTAGACATCTTTTATACTTTTCATTACTCTTGAATTTTTAGTTCTAATTTGCATAGTCAGATTAAAAAATCCCCATGGAATTTTGACTTTCTATCCCTCATCACATTGCAATAAATAATCTGTCACGTTCACCTGCTAAAATCGTGGTGAAATTCCTACTATAACGCTGCACAAAAACAATATTATTTATGTTTCCCCAGTTACGATACACTCGCTGCAATCGAGTACAAAATATTCGAAAACACGACGATAATGATTGATTCCCATAAATGTCATTCTCGTAGTAGCTGCTTCTTTTAGGAAAACGATACCGACGGCTATAAACTCGTAATCAGAATTCGCGAATTTGTAAACATGTTGCGATCGTGGAACGGTAAATCTGTCGGTGGATGCATCGATTTTCTCGAAATGCTTTTGTTATCTGGTCCGTCGAAACGGGACCCGTGGTCACGTACCCATAGTGACGGCGGTGGTCGAGCCGACGACTGGTCGGTGTCACCTCGTGGAATCTATACTGCCGCGTGACGCACTTCCGGCAAAGACTGCTTCGTATGCAAGGAAGCGATCGGGTACTACAGCTTGCTTAGCATCCATTCGGTCTAGTCGGTTCGCGCACCGGGTCTTCCTTTACGGAGACCTACCGCCGGTCCACACCGGAACCGAACACCTCCTCTACGCGATAACAATTACCGGAAGATCCGGGATGCACCTGCGGCCCTTCAGATACCACGGTGTTCTTTCGTTCACCGACTTAACATATTCTCTTTCTACCTACGCTTTATTTTCGATGCAATTTTTCTCAGTTAAGACGGGAACATCTTAACTTCAAGAATGCACGTGTGTGCATTTTCGAGTCTATTTTTAATTCAACATCCATGATCACCATGATGTAATTTCTTTTTATATGAGATCCTTGAAGATTCTTAAGTATTAATAGCTGTGCTAAGGAATTGTATTATATCATCGATGTTTTACAGAAACTTGAAACGGATTTCTGAAGAAACCTTTCATTCGACTAATGTAACACGTATCGACTGCTCTGAAGAACAGCGGCGGTAATAAATTGAAATTTCGATGAAAGTAATAAACTTAACACCTAGTATCGTTAATAATCTGCACCATACGTATTCTTGTGCACCTGTTCGCACTCTCTCGCGAACGAATTAAGATTCGCGGACCGTCGCGACGTCCTTAAACGCGCTCGAGCCTCGGAGCGCGTGCCGACACATCGGTCGTTGTACGGACACACTTAATAATACGTGTCGTCGATCGTGAGGAGAGGAGAGGAGGCGCAAAAGGGGCGAGAATCGAAGCCGGACACAACAGTCAGTCAGCTACGTAAACGGTCTCCTGTTCGTACAAGCGACGACTGCGATACACACACCGGGCCGCTTGTTTCTTATTGTTTACCCTATATGTCCCCGGAAGCAGGGCCAATCCGCCGGAAAGACGAGACCGTTAACCCGCACGATCCCGAGACCTCGCGGCCGTGCATGCCAACTCTGCATTATTGGCTTTTTGTATGCTTATGTCAAACGACCGCCGCTCACGCTCTACCATAATACTTCTCTTGGATCCTTGGGCACACACACGCTTCGTCGTCGATTTTCAGCGACGCTATCGTTGCTTTCGGATCTATCTGTCAGACCCTCGTCCGCTTTTCTTCCGTAGAATTAATGCGTGCTCGACCTTCGTCGTCAAATCTCATCGCTCGCGAACTTCGAGAGAAGCGGAATAGAGACGTTCGAGGGTGACTTTAGTCTCTTCGTTCGCGGACTTAGAGATAGTTAACGGTCACGCTCATTGGCTGTCTCGCAAATTTATTCGCGACATTCTCGTTAAATTATAGCGCCAGAGATCGAGATGGACAACGATGATTCCGATTTAATTAATTACTGCCACGAGCAGAACCGCTACTCGCGAAACCGCCGCATTCGAATTCCTCGAATCGACTGTCTTTCCACCGAAATTGATTCTCGACGATAACGATTGTTTGCGGCCGAACCCGATAAGATTGAGCCGCATGTTAAACGGAAAGGTCTCGTCCCCGCGCCGATTGCGAAATATTTCTGGCGTACTTTAGTAGACAGGTCGTACGAAAGTTTGTGGTGCATTATTTACTAAAACGTAGGGAACGAAACGCAGCGATCCTATCGTAGACCGTTTAGCGTTGCCAACAGGGAATGTACGTTCCGACGATAAGATCGCTTATTTGATTTACGCTCCGAGTATGTTGCCAACCCCTTCTGAACGCCCCATCAAATATTTGCTGTCTTCGCTCGTGGTGGAATTACATTGCAATCACGGTGCATCTGATTCATCCTGCAGCCAGACCAACAACCTCGTCCATCGACGAATCTGCGATGTAGTTACATGCGATGATACTTCCTCTCCTCTGTTTTAATCTTTTTCGTTTGGCAAATCTCTGCACTATGGATGCCAAAAGATCAATCCTTTTGTCAGCATTGTTGTCTCGAGCCGTGACAACATACCGAACTTCGGATATATTCGATAAATCACTGTTCACGTTCATCGTTCTGTTTGCCAAATTTGGAAAACTTCCTCAAAATATCTACACCCAGACAGTGAATGTTTTACGTAGCTTTATTAACATTACCTCGATACTGGTTTTCTGCGAGCATCGAAAACGCGGAGACAACAAAATTCCTCTAACGGATAACGTATTCGAATTATCTCGTCAAACTCGAAACGATCCCTCAGGCTGGTCGATCCGACGCAAACTGGGAATATCCAGGGCTAATGAGTCTGGCCCGGTATCCACGCCCTGCAACATTCAACTTCACGGATGTGTCACGTCCCGCGATGATGTACGGCCGTTTAATGACCCGGTTTTCGTCCTAGAGGGTGCTTTTTGCCCACCACCGGCAAGGGTTGCGCGGTGTGGGAACGTGGCCGGGTGAAAAGTCAGCGACACGCGTTTTTCGTCGACAGGGACACAGGCACCGTTCTTCCCTCGTCTTCCTTCTTCGACATGCAGATGACAGCGTTTCGTCGAGCCGTGCCTGTACGTCCTGAATCTTCGAGCTTTTCCCATTAGCCTTAATGGACGCAGATTAAGCCACGTCGAACCGCGAATGCAATGATTTAATGACTGGGCCGCGCCCCGGCCTCTCTTTCGCGGCTAGGCGAATGCTTTTACGGATAACGCGTGTCGACGTCGAAAAGGTCAACCTGGCCACGTTACGTGCAATTTATAGGTCGATCGTTTAGCGAACTCTCGCGTGATCACGTGGTCCACTGCTAAGAAGATCAAAAGCGTTTCTCAAGTTTTTACGCGAGTAATGGACTCACGGACGTTATTATCGAAATTGTGCTTCTCGCGATAAGCGGGTATGCATCGTGTATCTGCGTTTAGTTACTCGGTCGAATATAAGCACCTAACTCTTACACATAATAATATCTGAGAAACGGGGCATTCTCTCGACACTGTCGCAAACGAACGATAAAGGTTCGTTGTAACGATACTACGTACAAGAGTCGAGCAGATCGAGCTCCATCATTCGGTTTAGTAAATTCTCCCGAGTTAGCCATAACAGTAAGTCGAAGAGTAATCTCGGTGGACGATAATTCAACGTCGACTGACTTTAATCGCGGGCCACAGGGGCTACTTTGTGTACGTGTGTTCCGAGATGAATTTAAACGATCGTATGACAAAGTAGCGGACCGTGTATCATTTTATATAAACTCGGTTACGTTCACCGTGATACGGCGAGCAACAGAGAAAGCAGACAAGTTGTATAATCTCTCTTTTCGGTGTGCGTCGAGTCTGTAGACAGACGCGTTTTGCACGAGTGCACCTATGTACGATTGCTCGCGTATCCGCGGGCATTTTCTCCGCTGTTCGGTGTTCTTAACACACGTAAAGATACGAGTGTAACGCGCACACGCACACGCTGCCATCGCCGAGTTTACGATCGATCTGTCACGTCGCTAGCAACCGGTAATAAAGTTGGATGTGGAACAACCGGCTGTCACCAGGTTCGCGCAAAACTTCCTCGCGTCTCGTAGCTCGTCTCTCTGAACGCTTCTAAAAGCTTAACGCGACGACATCGCGTGTGTACACGCTCATCGTGTAAACTGCCGAGTGAAAATCCTTTCTCGTGTACTCTCTTACCTACCAGTCTCTCTTCGGTCTGTTACGATTGTGCGTCGACGATCGAGAGAATCCGCTTGTTTCCAGCCGCTTTCTACCACAGATTCATTTGCCGCTGCGACAATTCGCGCGATGAAAAGGTTGCGAGTCTCGGCAAACCAGAACGATACGATCGCGCTGCCGAGAGTGTTAATTTTAACTCTTTAGCTGCCGGAGATTGCCACATAAACTGCGCGTTGCATGTAGCAAATTTGTTGCGGGACTATTTATTGGTAATTGATGCGGGGATTGTTTGTTCTGGGAAAAGATGGAAGATGTAGTTAGGAAAGTTAATAAGGTATTAACGTTATATAGTAACGCCGTTTCGTGTTTCGCGAAATTTACCGTAGAAAGCGGCTATTACGCTATAAACCGAGAGTTCTAGGGATTCGGAGCTGGGTTGGGCAAAAACTAACCCGATCGGTAATTGGCGGTTATAACTAGCGTGCCATGGCGTCCACTATTAGACCGGCATGATTGACTCGATTATCGTGAATCGCCAAGTAATTACACACCTCGAACGTGTATCTACACACACGATTAAGCGCAGCATACAAATTACATCCTATCGCGTTGGGATTCGAGACAAAAAGGGATTATAAGTATGCTTTAGAAATAATTGTACGCTCATCGTATTTCACGCAGTCGTAAGTTCCAATTACAACCACACGCGAATGAAACATCGATCAGATCAAGAGCAGCGTATAAATCGTGATACTGGAGATGTTCCGAATGGATAACGAAAGACAATCGAAGGAGGATGGACGGACGAAAGGGGCCGCGGTAGGTTGGCGTGGCTTCGCGGTTGATTAAACTGAAACGCGAGCACATGGCTGGAAATTGTAGGCGAGTGAACGTCGGCGTCGGCCCGTGTGCGTGCACACGTATCTACGAGGGGAAAAGATGGCGCCGTCACCGAAATGGCTGCACCTTTGCGTTGATAAAGCAGGCCGAAGCCCGCGACCCTACCTGAAAAGGTGCGCGCCAACGACAGAGCGAGACGGGGAGACGTAACGAGCAGCCGACAGAGAGGGAAAGAAAGAAGTCGGATATCACCCCTAGTTACGAGTGGTAACGAGGGGCGGAGTCGCTCGAACCGCACACCTGCCTCGGTTTCAAACTGGCCATGGTCACTCATCCCCGTTTTTATCCCCTTAAAGGCTACGCCATGACAAACGCGTTCGCGTTAACCGCCGGGTAGTTGAGGGTCGCGAGAAATGGCCGTTTCGATGGACTTTAATGGTTGATACCCTGTATACGTCCCTTTCCGCACGGGAGATGATTGTTCGGTATCGTTCGACATAAAATTCCATCTGCTATCGACACATTAGCGACGACTAACGCACATTTTATGACATACAGTAGCTTTCAGTAATTTCCTGCATTATCGTAGAATATAGGGTTACAAAAAACAAGAAATGAATTACATAATTTATTGTACCGATCCGACTTATGTAGACACCCCATAGAAAAAAAGTAGACAAAGTCGTTTAAACGTTCAGGAAAGTTTTACCGAGCAGAGAGTTAAAACGAGGCGTAAAAAGAGAGATGAGCCCCTATCACAGTTATATAAAATGCAATTTGTACCGCGAACTCGCGAGACGCGTCTATAGAAGAGCGAAGGTATTCGTGGCAGAGTCGACGTTGACGATATAGTATCCTTGCAACCATAGCAAAGGCCGTGCGGGAGATACAGATTGAGAGAAGCAGAGGAAACAGAAGGAAAAAAATCCGCGCGATGGGACGAGGAAAAGGAAACAGAGAAACGGAGGGAGGGTGGACGCGGAAGAGGCGGGGAGATAGAGGATCCACCGAGGGGGTGGCAGAGAGGACGGAATCGGTAGAAAGCAGCAGTTTCCGCTCTCGGGGGCGGTTGGCTGTTATCATGAGAAACAAGCTTCCACTCTGATTTTTTAATCCGATCCGCACCCCCTGCCACTGGCTGAATTTTAAAATAACTGCAGAACGCCATTTGCTCCTCGCAAACAGACCGGGGTTAAGCCATCCTCTCTCTTCTCCTTCTCTTTTTCCATCTTCCTGTTCCACCCTGCGTTTCATCGGTTTCTCTCTCCTTCTCGATCCTTCGCTCTCTTTGCGCCCGTTTACTTCGACCCTCCACTCTGGACGGATAAGAGAACGAGAGACAGAGAGAATCGAGAAAAACGTGCGCGCGTGTGTACGCGTGTGAGCGATCCTGCTCGTCTACACGCTCTCTGGAAGCGGCTGATGCCAAATTGAAATGTTTAGCGCCTCGTTTCAGCTGCTGCGAATCCCGCGTGTAGCCTCGCGAGCGACGAAGACAGACAGAGCCGCGAAGGGAACAACCGGGATAGAAAGATAGGGGGAGAAAGAGCCAGGAGATACCGCGTGTAGGCCTGCCTCGGGGAAGGGTAGATAAGTGACAGTTTTATTAATTTCCCATCTCCTCCCGTCACCGCCACCCTCTCCAGCCCTCGGGATCCGCCGCCAACACCGGGAACGTCAGTCGCGCACGTCCACACACGCTTCATCCCCTCGCGTGTCCTCTCTGCCTTGCTCCCGTCGAAACGAAAAAGCCTGAGAATAAAACTCGATAATGGTGGCCTTCCGTCACGCTGCGACCTTGCAGACAATGGTGTACTTTGGAGCCGACAATAAGTCGTTGGAGGATTATTTCGGAAGCTGCGTATACCGCTTTGTTCGCTAAAAGTATTCGCAAAATTCGAGCCTGTCGCCTGTAACGACGGTTTCGCATCGGTTTTGGGTTGAGATAAAACTGTCGGGTAACGGCGCTTCTGTTGGAAAAGAAGGGTAAGCAAGAAGAGGGAGGAAATCGCGGGAAGACCGCAACGAGCAAGGGAGGATAGGGTGAAATAAGGTAAAAAGTAAGAAGCGAGCGGAAGAGAGAGAGACAGAAGAAGGGAGTAAGCATCTCCCGAGTCTCGGTCCACGGCTGGAAAATTTAATTTCGATCCCGTCGATTCAGCAGTTATACCGAAGTTTAATCTTTGATAAGGGTTAGTCTTTTAGTAATGGGATCCCAGGGGGTCGGTCGCTTCGGTCCGACTCGGTGAGACGCACGGGAGAGCGAGGAGGGGACAGGCCGCTCTCTCGACTCCTTTCCACTCCACTCCTCCTCTGGATGGAAGGAAGGAGCTTAAACCGTTAGATAGAGATCTGCTCTTGGGATGAAAGTAGTAGCTACCCGCTTATATCGTTCCTCTAACCGAGCAGGACTCGGACTTTTATACCGAGCTCTGGGGAAGGCGTAACGAGCCTCACGATTGGATAAGTTTCCCAACACGAGGATCCATCGGAGGCTTTGCTTTCTTCTTCCTCTTATTCTTTGCCCCGCTCTTTGGCTGAGCTGTCTCTTATCCAGTTTGCTGGTATAACGTATCGCGACTTGTGTTCGTCCCCGACCGCGTTATATCCGGGTCACGTGCATCCTACGACGATGAAAACTACAAACGTCGAAGGACTTAATAAAAGGATCGACCGCTTCGAGTCTAGCGGTTCCATTCGGAAACTTTCTTACACTTCGATGTCTCTTAACGAAGCAGAAAGATGCCCGAGATTACACGTCCAAGACGATCACGGACTTGTCATGTAACGGGTGCCTAACTTGTTTTGTTACAGTTATGGCATGGATCTGAACGGTGCGAGACGGAAGAACGCGACGCGAGAGACCACGAGTACTCTAAAGGCGTGGCTGAACGAACACAAGAAGAATCCTTATCCGACAAAAGGTGAGAAGATCATGCTGGCCATCATCACGAAGATGACTCTGACGCAGGTGTCCACGTGGTTCGCGAACGCGCGGAGGCGTCTCAAGAAGGAGAACAAGATGACGTGGGAGCCGAGAAACAGGGTCGAGGACGAGGACAACAACAACGAGGACGACGATAGCGGGAGGAAGAGCGTCGATGAGAAAGATCGGCTAGGTAAGCGCCAATTAGAAACAATCCATCTTTATCAATTTTCGTCTCTCGTATTCCTGCATTCCTGCTCGCGTGACCTTTTCCTCGTCAAAGACAGAACCCTCTCTGCTTCAGACTCGAAGGATTCGGGTACCGGGTCGAGCGAGGACGGCGAACGGCCGGCGCACCGGATGGACCTTCTCCACAGTACCAGTGGAGGATCCACCGGGGTCCAGGGCAGAACGGAGAGCGAGTGGAGCGAGTCACGGGCCGACAGTGGACCAGACAGTCCGGAGTGTCTGTACGACCAGAGAGAGCCCAGGCATCCGTTGCAACTCCAGCACCCGGCGTACCTGGCGTCGGCTCACGGTCGGCTACTGCGTCACCCATCTCCGGAGAGCACCCCACCGAGTAGTCATCATCTTCCACCCAGCACCACCGCCTCGTCGACAGGCAGCGGGGTCACCACCAAGCCCAGAATCTGGTCTTTGGCGGACATGGCGAGCAAAGACGGCGAACAGCAGAGTCCAAACGCGACGACGATGACGGGTCTGCCGTCTCCGTACAGCGGAAGCGGCGGAGGCGGTGGTGGAGGAGGTGGAAAGTTGGTGAGCCCTCTGGCGAGTCGTTTACCACCCCATCATCCTCTGCACCCTGCGATGCACTCGGGCACGCAGTTCGTCCGACCACATCCGGACTTCTACCGGAATCTTTACGGAGCCTCCCACCTAGGATCCGGGGACATGTCGTTGTTGGAGACGTACTCGAGGACCCTGGGCGGCTTGAGCGGCGTCATGCCACCCTCCACAGCCCCCAGTATACTGACGTCCACGTCGTCGGCCGTGTCCGCTAGCGGTAACGTTAAGCCCTTCACGATCAACGGAGGTAGCGGCGCTCCCGGTGGACCCGCCGTTCTTCTCACTACAGCGACCTCGGGACTCTCCCCGTCCTCCTCGTCGACGGCATCCTCCGGTGGGTCCGATCAGTCCCCTCATCCCAGCGGAAGTTTGCCGCCCACGCAGGAGCTCAAGTCTCCGGGACGAGTGTGATTCCCGTGAACCAACGAAGGACTAATATAATTGAAATTTCGAGAGACGGATCGCCGCGCAGCCATTCGACTCTGTGTGGTGTGGATGACAATAATAAGAGACTACAATCTTGTAATTAGTGTACAGTAATTGAACGAAGAACTTCTGAACGAGATACAGATTATCGACCCCTTTCCTCAATTTCCTGGCCCTCACGACTCCTAGTCTGTTTGTCTTCGTATTTTCGATTCCGCTTCCCGCAATTCCCGCTTCCTTTATCCTTTAGTTCCTACTCTCTCGTCCTCGGTTGTAAGCTCTCCTCTGTCTCTGACGGGAAGAAGGAAAAGAAGGAAAAATCGTAGGCCGGTTTATCTTCGTAGCAACAGCGATTGAAAAGAGAAGGAGAACTCTATTCCTAGGCGTGTCTACTTGACGAGTAATAATATACATAAAGAATACTATATATATAAATACACGATGATAATAATAATAATTATTTATGCGTTTGTAAATAGTAGAGAGGGCCCAGTAGAGAGCGTCCGGCCAGTGTATGTATTGTATGTAGAGTAGCTACAATATTATTATTATAATATTTGAGATCATAATTCATACTAACGACGACGATGATGATGAACATTATTATTATTATTCTGATTATTATTATTATTATTATTCTGATCATTATTATTGTTATTGCAATGTTTATAATATTATCGATTCACGTCGACTCGGTCGATCATGACGAGGTATGGATCGTCGATCGCTGTGACAGATTACGAAGGATACGTGGAGCGCAAAGATCCTTGGAAGTCGAGTTCAAAGTTTATCCTTTCGTAAGTATTATTTATTTATTCGATTCGAGAGACATCTCCTCAATCGGTGATGATGATTCGCAATCGACGACACCGTATCGAGGATTTTTTGATCTGCTCTTTCTTTCGGTTGCATAAATCGATCTTTCGTTATTGACGCGTTTCCATCGAACTCGCTCGACTCCGCTCGTAATCTGGCAGACTTAGAATTCGCGTTGCGCCCCGCTGTCGCGACAAAAAACGATCCGTTTGCAAGATGTACCTTGAACCCGAGGAAAATAGGGTAGACAGAGAACAAAAATACACATATAGACGTACTATCAGAGCTGGGAAATCCTCCTGGGCGAGGCGCGACGTTCGCAGGGCGCGGCGACTGTCAACATATCATGTCATGTCGAGAGTGAACGATCGCCATCACCTTTTAGTCATTCGTGTCCAAAATTCACGCGAGCTCGCTGATGCCACATTGGCAGATGGCTCGCAGACTGTGTCCTTTCGCAATAAACGAGTCATTATAAAAAAAAAACAAGAGAAAATACGTTTGGGATACCTCGTCATTCTGTTTTTCCCATCTATTCGTCCCCCTTTGATCGATCGTCTGTTCCCTTCGAGCGGCAACAGAAAATTACAGGGGACACTTCGGATGGAGAAAAAAGGTAAGTGATCTTGAAAGTGCGGGTAATTTATCCTTTATAGCTTTATTAAATACCACGAACATGCTTTTACTCTAGGTACATAATTACCTAATAAGTTTATGCTAGATATTACATCCTTAGCGAATTAGTTTTCACTAAGCTTTTAAATCTTGCTATCTATCATCCGAAATACTACTTCGTTGCCTAATCAGTTTTTCCCTGACCGATTTCCTTTTCGCAACGATCACCCGGATAATTCGTTCGACGACTCGGACCACATCGAACCGACCGCGATCGCGAATCATTATGCCGTTGGCTGGCTAATCGCGTACGCATGCATCCACTGCAGAGAAGGAGAAAGAGGAGAGACAATACGCGGCAGAGGAGGGGTCCAACGCAGAGGACAGTCGGCCAGCGGCGGCAGATGAATATGAAACGTGCCTCGTTCTTGGAACCCGGCCGTAAGATGTACTTATAAAAATGCAAAGCGACCGACTTCTGGGTGGTTGCGGGACAAGCTTGGTTATTAGTAAACATTTAAATCGACAATCGCTATAGGTATACAGGACAACAGGGAATGCCAGATTCTCTCTGTCTCTATCCCTGTTCCGTTCTTTTGCCCTCCTTGCTTTGGCCCTCTGTCGTTGTCTCACGACCGTGGCCGATTCCGTGTCTCCGTCCCGTTCTTGTTCGTTGCGAGAGAAGAGGAACAGAGACACGCATGGCCAGATCGACCATGGTGGAGGAAACAAGAAATCAAGCCGCGGGACCACCCGCCACGGCCTTGGGGGCACCGAGCCGCGGATCCCAAGGAGGTCCATCCCGTCTTCATGAATCAACTCGTTCCTGAATCGGCATAAACCTTCAAAGGGTTGTGGGGGTCCTTCTCCTCCTTGGCTCCGGCTCGCTAGATCCCGCAGAGTTATGTGGACGCTCGTGTCCCTTTTCGTTTCGCTTCTTCTTTCAACGACAATCTGCACGCTTGGCCTTTGCCTCTTACCGTTCTCACGAAAATCGGACGCGTATTTATTTGCGGACACGAGATTACTTCTGCGCGTATTAAATACTTACGTATGGGTAGTTTGAACGTCTTCTTGAACTAGATGTTTGTTAGAGTCTAGATGTCTCTTTGTTAAGAGGGATCGAATATGCAAACCTCGACATTTTCAAATCCCCTTCCAAGGGTGCTTGGATCCAGAAGACCCGAACCGACTAATGCAACGATCGAGGGAAATTAGGTTGAACTCTGTAGAGATTAAAAGTTACGATTCGAGGGTTGATTCGTAGTCTCTCCTTCTAGAGTAAATGAAATTAATTTGTCCCGGTACACCCGATTACGGTGGCGAGCATTATCCCTGGTGGCGCGAGTATACGTCTAATTTTAGCATTACAGAAACGTACGGCGGCACGCGGTTAATGTGGCGAACGGCATTTAAATTGCCCGGTAAACTCGTTTTATGCCACCATAAAGATACTGATGTGCAAAAATGCAGGTGTACACGGGAGAAAGGGAGTCTAAGGCAGGAGGGTATCCAGCGAGACGACTACGGGCCCGGTACCTGGTCGCAGATAAACCGACCCATTACCAATATAGTAGCTCAGTTGTAAAACGATCGTGTCCGCGGCGTACTGACCGAGACAACGATATCTACCGCCCAACGGGGATGCAGTTTTTAGTGGCATCACCCGAGCCAGCGAACGATAATCGACCACTTATCCTACAAGTATACGAGGACGTTGTACGTGAACACCCTCGGTGCGTGCAGTGATTCGACGATGAAATAACTCGGGATCATCCAGTCTTGTCGTACAATGTTCCCGGTGCTGTCTTTGAAACGTGATGGCCATCTGTGTCGACTCTCGTAATATCGTCACCGATATAACACGCGTTTCGACGCGTCAAATATTGCATTCCTATACGCATTTCCGTAAACAAAATTAACGTCACTAAGATCGCTCGCAGTCTACGATTGCCAATTTCTAATCTTCCTCGTAAGACCCCTCTAAAGTCACAGAAATCACGATACGTAATTACCTAGCCTGTTAGAGCTAAAATTCCTCTATGCTCCGGGTATCCCGAGGTGCTCGAACCCGTCTTCCTCGAAATCCTCGTACGTCTTATCCGAGGGCACTGCAAATGGGTACCAGGTTAGCGACGGACGTCCGTTGACTTTCTCGTTGAAGGGAAGGGACGATAAACTATACTAAACTGCGCTCCGTGGCGATGCTTTATTGGCTTTTATCGAGTTTTAACGCAAGCACACCGGATTCCTTTATGGAAACGCCGTTAATTTTACGACGCGGGCATATTTAGCCCGTGGGCTTCTCGTAAAATCATACTTCGGTCGCGATAAAGTTAAAACATCGGCAGGCTTAAAGCAAAGTTCGCCTCGTAAATATGACGGGGGTGGGTGCACGGGGTGGCAAAGGTGATAAGGGGCGACGGGGAGGGGGCACAAGTTCTTGCATCGTGCACAGTATATACGTGTATATACGAGTTGTGCGCTCGTTTATGTACGTGCAGCCGAGGGTAGAAGCGAACCATACCGGGGGTGGCTCAGCCAGGCTGCTTTCACGTCGTTGTAATTAACTTATGGTAATTAACGGAGTCGTGGGCGGCAAAAGATTTTTATTAGGCTTCCACGTCTTTTCAACTTTTTTTATTACGCCGTCTAATTGAAGTTTCTGCTACGGTAACGGGGTGTACAGGGGCCAGGCGGGGGGCCTCGATTGTCAACTTCTTTCTCTTTAAATTGAACTTATTCCGCCTATGAGTTTTTTATTCATGCCTAGGACAAATTAGTCCTTGAACCCTTTGACGCGCACATATTTTTATCGTTAATAACGTAATCGCTAGTTTTTTGAGGCTACGAGTGCAAGTTCTTTCCATAGCAAATGATGCGATCTCCATTTTTATCGTAACGAAGTCTGCACAATTTACTTTCTTTTATCGGGAGAACTTTATTATCGTAGTTGAAGAATTAATTATGTGTGGTTCGTTCGAAGATTAACCAGAAATATGTCACGAGATAAACCATAAAAGGTCGATTTAATTTTTACGAGCAGTTTATGCGCGAATAATATGTTCCAGCAAGAGGTTGACTTATGAAACGATATCCACGGACAAAAATTTTGTATCAAGCTATGTTTCAAACTAACAGTACTTCAACTACACACGGCGTCTAAAATCTCCTATTGAAAGAGATTCTTTTGAAAAAAACACGTGCCCCGGCTCCTTTTTCACTGGCGGAGTCTTCGCGTAACTGCGTGCCGCGCGTCGAAAGGTAGCATAGTCGTGTAGGTGGTGAATAATGAATGGCAGCGTCGAAACAACTTGCTGGACCAGCGTCGAGGACGTGGATCGAGAGGACGAGCAGAAGAGGCGAGGCAACGAGGGTGCAGGGCGCAGTTACAGCGCGAGTTCCGGGTGAAACGACATGAAAAATTAACGGGCTCGCGTTTTGACGTTGCGTCAAACTTTCGTTGTACGAGTGATAGATCGTCCCGTGACCGTGTAGATTACTCTCGAAGCGAACGAACGCGAGGAACGTCGAGAAAAAGGGCACCGGCGAGAACATTAAAAGAAAAAGGGAGTCGAGAAAAGATTTGAAATTCCTCTTTTAACGAGTGCTGGACAAATCGGAATTTTACGAACACGAAACTCGTTCGTTGTTTCCCACGATTTTCATCGGTCTAAAGCTTCTTATTTAATTACATTTCCTTATGTATATTTCAATTAAATTACTAAGCAATTTCAAGCTGCCAATCTCCGTCGAAGACGATGAAAGTTTAACCGCGGTTAAATTTGTCGATATCGAATCCCATTGATATCGAGAAAGCTACTCGTCCACGATAAATTCAATTTATCCGTTCCGAAGTCGAACAGAATCGTAAAATCATCTACTTCCGTGGGATCCGAAGACGCTGAACTCGATACGGAGTAAGGAGGACACGGGAAATCTTCGTGAACGAGATCTTTCCCTTGGTTTTTTTCCTTCCCGACGCGGACAACGACATGAATCGGTAAAGAACACCGTGGACGTCCGTGACGATCATAATATATCGTCGACGTCTGGCTTCCCGATTTGTGGCCTCGGTATCGAATGTTTGATGCGGCCGCTCCTCTTCGACGTAGGTCCCGGATGCTGCGGACTATCTATTGTTCCTGAATAAACCATCGTGTGGCCGAATACCAACGGCAGGCAGTAACTCTTCGACTTCCTGCGCGATTACATGAAAAAGTCGCGTGTGCCGTTCCCTTTCCACCGCCCTTTTCGTTCGCTCGGAGACCTTCGGACTGGAAACCGTCGAATTTTTGCGACTCTTCCACGTTTCTTCGATTCTATATCCCTTTATATTGCCGTAACTTTCGACGCAGACGCAACGTGTACCCTTTGATCGGTAGAGGCGTATCTACATAATTACCTTCGGCGAACAATGCTGCAACGTTTCTTTCGGGTTTTGCAAAAAACGATTCGCTTTATTACAAGCGTATGTCGAAATCTAGAATTCGATGAAAGTATCTGTCGGCGAATTTCGCAACGCGTAGCGAGTAAACGGCGACGAGACCGTGCAATAAACCGCTTTCGACTCGAAACTAAGTAATCCTCGACGGTAACCGAGTCCCGGCCGTGTCGTATCCGAGCAAGGGATTCGCTGGAAGCGCGTCGAGGAGCAGAAAGAACGACAGCGATATTTCATTCGGCCTACGATCCCGCGAATTCGTTCGCTCAAAGAACTTCAAAGGAGTCTCGCGGGTTGCCGGATGTCCGGCTGTTCGCGATCGAGAAGAGAAGCGGCTCGAGGCGTATACCGAGTCGGCGACAACGAAAAGAAAACGACTAAGAATAATAAGGAGAAGAAGAAGAGGAAGAAGAAGAAGAGGGAAGCTTACAGTTCAGCCTGGTACTCGAATTCGTCCGAGGCTTGTCGGCTGGCAAGTACGACATAAGTCACCTACTAAATTAGTGGGTAAGGGGCGGTGCATAATTCACCGCGGGTTAATTGGCGAGCGTTTTCACGCCAGCCGCCAGTCTGTCAAAGGCGGCTACAGTTTAGAGAGAGGAACGAGAGAGAACTCGCCGAGAGACGCCAGCGGAAGCCTTCTTGCTATAGGATCAATTTTTAAACGGTTAACGGCCTGTCTCGGAATTGTGCCCACGGATTCCGATGGAAACATTACTGCCCGTTAAAAGCCGAATTAATGACCGACTGTGATAACAGCCGACCGATCCACAGTTACGTAATTATATGCATGCCTGTTCGAACGATGCCTTTTCACACAAGAGGAATTAATTCAGTTTTGCAAGGCGTTACTTTCCGATGTAGAAATAAAATTCGCAAAATACAGAAAATACAAGTATCCAGTCTGTGGATCTAAGGATGTGGGCATTTAGTCATACAAGGCTATAGAAATACACTGTAGTCAAGATTAGAACCCATTTGCCGAAATACCTGGTTCCACCAGAATATATTCTCTGTATTCATAAATCGTGACCCTGTAATCTTGTAAGCTCATGGAAAAGCTCGTCAACGTTCATCCCGGACGATTAAGTAAGTCACATCGTCGCGGCTCCTAACGAACCGCCACGTCGTTCAGCATCGTCTGTCGCGATTCCCTGCTAGCCATCATCTTTTTCATGCTGCCTCTGTTCTACCTCGTCGCGTGCTTTAGACACAGTATTTATAAACAAGCATCAGCGACTGACCGAGAGATCCTCGAAGCACGTGGATCGAACAACTGCTCGCAAAAAATAACTGTTGAAACGTGGCTTTTATTATTTTTCCGGAGAGAACGAGCACGTGTAAGTTCTTCTTAACCCTTCGGTTTCAGAGATCAGGTTCGAGGAACACAACGATATGTATGTTTTGACAGTGATTATGCGCCTGACGTTATTTTCAACGACTTCAACACTCGCCAAGATTTGGCCCGCGTATATTATACAGAACGCTGTAGCGTATAAAACGATGTCTGGCGAAGTGAGGCATTAGAACAGTCGTCGGAGACGGTTTTGGATATGAAAGACATCAATCATTATAACGACCCCGCGGGAAGTCTCCCTGTTTTGAGGCTGCCTGACAAGCGGGGGACTTTTAATCTCTTTCGAACTTTTATAAACTTCTTCGATCGACGTTTTTGCCCATTACTGAAAATGTTCCTCGCACCTTTCTTCTCGTTTTATCGTGCTCGCTCTTTCTTTGATCGACGGATTATTCTTAACATAATAATTTCTTATTGTTCCATTACTGCAAAGCTTTCAAACTTCCAAGCAAGAATTTTTTTAAAAGGGACAAGATCTTTACCCTACAAGGGATTGAAGACCTTACCCTCTAATTGATAGCAAGTTCACGACAAAGCTAATTTAACAGAATACCCAGAATTTTCAACTGTTCAAAACACGACGGAAGTGTAAAAGTTGTGACATCGTAGACCACGTAAGATTTTCAGGAAGAAAGCTATCGAGAGAAAATCGATGTCCACGCGCGGCCACTAATTATATCGACGACTGGTGTTCGACTTCCAGGAAGGATCGGCGGCTCGTTTCCCTTTTGATTTATTTGCCGGCTCGCGGTTCCCAGCGGGCAGCCGCGGATTTGGCCTACCGATGAAAAACTGTATTTAATTAAACGACTCGATCCGAGCCACGACCAGGGGACAAGAACACGAAAACTACGACGTGGAAGATGACTGGTGACTAGTCGAGGGATCGCGAGCAAAAACAGCGTGGCCGCGGGGCCCCGTTGGATGACGAATCAATCCTCGTCGATCGAAGCAGCTTGTCTCGTTGATCCTGAAGAAGGGACCCTCCGATCGACGAGAAACGGAGTGTGCTTTACTTCGTAGGGTCTGAATCCGTTCAATTATTCCGGCAATGCTGAATTCGAAATTTATCGTTATTCGAATCTTCGAGTTTAGTTCCACGGATGCATCTCTGGGACTATTGTTCCGGTCAATGTGTTTAACATAAAGTTTTCGAAGGGCAGCTGTTTCGTCGAAAGTAGGAACACTGTTAGTTTTTCTGATGACTTGTTATGATCTTGAAAATGATGCGATTAATTACAAGTAGTCGTTAAGTAGCGTAAGGTGTATTTGGATGAGTGTCAACGACCTGGAGAACTAATCGAGTGACTAGAGAAGCGGACAGAGCACAAGTTGGTAGCACGTCATCCCCTGGTCACGTCTCAATCAGTGTCTGGTCAGGACGATAGGGGGAGGGGGAGTCCCATGGTGGCAAGAAGCTCTTGAAGGATTGGCTAAACGTGCCGAATGTTAATTACGCCAGTGGGGTTCCCGGTGTTCCGTAGGGTCCCAGGTGAAAAAGTTCTCGTTCGGATCTCGCCCAACCCCCCACTTGGGCTACTCGATTATGGGACAAGCGATATCGAGAAAAGAAACTCTTCTCTCTACCGTCTGCGTTCTCGATCGCTCCGTCGGATTAACATTCCCGAACCAGCGGGACACCGTCGTCTAACGAGATAATTGATTGTAAAAAGCGTAATTAAAGGGTCGTCCGATGACCGTCTACGTCTAGCCGGGTTTCTTTCGATCTTAACGATACACGCGATGCTAATTTTCGGACAGTTCAGATACCATCTGTCCTGCTGAGATGTTCTTTACTGACTTTGCAAATTTCAGGATAACGCGGATTTATTTCAATTTACTTTTCAAGCTTCCCCAATAATACTGTTAGGTGTTTATTATACAACCGTGTTATTTATGATTGACACTTAATTTATTA
The DNA here is from genome assembly GCF_050947335.1 of Megachile rotundata. Classification (NCBI taxonomy): domain Eukaryota; kingdom Metazoa; phylum Arthropoda; class Insecta; order Hymenoptera; family Megachilidae; genus Megachile; species Megachile rotundata. The sequence goes on along the minus strand of NC_134985.1, from coordinate 18,574,370 downwards.
CGACTGTAAAAAAAGATCGAATTAAAGCAGAATATCTTACCGCATCCACCGTAAATAATTAACGAGTCAAATTACGAGCATCGCGCATATGTCAGGCTAATCCGAAACAGCGATTCTTATCTGCTTCAAGTTAATACGAATCGAGGACACGTGTGACACAGTCGCGAAGAATCGAAGCGTCGTATAAACCTGACGTTAGCAACGAATCATCTTCTTTCGCAATTGCAACAGAAATTACGACCCACGTCGTATATCAGCCAGAGTACGGGTTCGTCACGTTTTTCCCGTACTGATCTTCCCTTCGCCCTCGTTTTCGCCTGCCGTGTGTATAAATAAATGACGTTTATTATGAGAGAATCGTCCTGAAGCAGAGAGAGAAGCGGCACAACAACGCGAAGGCGCGAATCGTCAAAGTGGATTTATGATATTTTCCCACCGACTGCTAGCGTCGTCTTCGAGTCAACCATAGTTGCCTTTGATCTGCCTCTTTCTGGGCCCCGTTCCCGCGAAACGCTACCATTTTCGACGTAACGTCATCGTTAGGCCCTTCGCGGCTCTTCCTTTTTCCTGTTTCTTCAGTCGCTTCGTTGACGAATGAAATGCATCGTTATGGATTGACCGCGCTTAAATTAATCTTCTCTCCAAATTTACGACTGGAATTATTAAATATAAACTGTCTCCAAATTCATGAGAGTTTGACGCATTGATGTAAATATAAGATTAACTAAACCTATGTGTACTTTGAAAAATGAAGTTGAAAAATAAACATTTTGATGAAGAGTGAATGATGCATTCAAGAGAATCATTTTAAAAAATTGTGCAGCTTATAAGAAACTTATGAAATGATAATTTGATCAGGCGCATTGGTGTAAATATAAGATTAACTAAACCTATGTGTACTTTCAAAAATGAAGTTGAAAAATAAACATCTTAATGAAGAGTGAATGATGCATTCAAGAGAATCATTTTAAAAAATTGTGCAGTTTATAAGTAACTTATGAAATGACAATTTGACCAGACGCATTGGTGTAAATATAAGATTAACTAAATCTATGTGTACTTTGAAAAATGAAGTTGAAAAATAAACATTTTGATGAAGAACGAATGATGCATTCAAGAGAATCATTTTAAAAAATTGTGCAGTTTATATGAAACTTGTGAAATGATCATATGTCCAGTTTGGTAGTTTCAGTGTTAAAATATTACAAGTCTGTATAAAGAACTCTGTCACATCTTTCACCAGAATAATTTCAATCAATTATATTTTATACTATGTAAATATAAAAGTTTTTGATCATAGATCGATGTTCACTGTCTGCAAGATCCTATTTGTACGAGGAATTACAAAGTTCAGTTCTAAACCAATCGTAATCTTGACATGCTGCTTTCTCCGAGAGCAGAAATCGAAGACGTCGGATTTAAGCACTGATCCACGGGTCATGATGGATCGCGCGATCCAGGGTGAACGATGCACGCGTTAAAATGTATGAGCCACGCGAAATAGATCGGCTAAATAAATCAACATTGGTCGGTGGCCGTGCGAGATGAATGGAAGTCGAACGGGAATCCGTTCGAACGATTTAATTCCTCGAGCCGAGCGGAGTTTATCGGAGTTTCAAAGCAGCGACTCCTTATTCTTCTTCGATTTCAAAGAAATTGAAGGATCGCGAATCGGTTCTATCGACGCGGTATTTTACGTACGTTCGCGTTTTCTTCGTTATTTATTGGACGTATCAATTTCGTCTGAAACGCGTGCAAAGTTTCCGAAAAATTCATCAAATACTTATTGCACGAAAAGCAGCATTGAAATATATCACTGGGTCAATCTAAAACAACTGTATTTCTCTCTTAATGATCCCTCCATGAATAATAAAAATGCTTTCACGTTGGGGTGCGTAGTAATTGGGGCCAAAGTTCGAAAGAAAAAACTCCGTTCCATAACGAAGATACTCTCACGCGTTTTTTCCAGTTCCGGCAAAAAAAGAAGATTGATGCACGATCGTGCTTACAAATTATGCAGCCACGATATCGTCGATACGCAGATGGATCGATCGTTGCTCCAAAGTGTGACTGTAATTAATTATAAATAATTAGACACGATTCGTTAAAATATCCGAAATAATTCGTGACAGCCCTAACGATCTCTGTCGTTTCATCTTTGCCATACGGGAAGAGCGTCGCGTCACCAAGATCGTTACGCTGACGGATCCTCGCGCGACGGAAGTCACGTGTCGCCGTGAAACATCCTGTGATGCCGCAATTTCTACTCGAAACTCGTCCGAAGGATCAAACACGAATTATTGCGTATTTTTTTCGATGCATTAAAATCGAACGAACGTTCAATGAAGTGAATTTTGTGAAAAGCCGAAAAACGAGCATTCGCTCGCTTCGTCTAAACGCACCCTTAAAAAAGAGTCGAGCACAAATCGAGGTATCCGTTCCGAATGTACTCGCGCGAGATTCGGTCTCGAAAGGGGTCGAGAATGCGGTGTTCCTTCATCAATCACCGCTCAGAGGCCCGTTTATTTTAAGTCGCGGCCGCGTTTTTTTAATACACACGCGTCATTAACGCGTGCTGGCAGCTAGCCGCTCGAGAACGAAGAGGAGGACCGTGTCGACGTGGCGTGCGATTAGGTATTCGATGTTCGACGCTGCGAAGGAAGTGTCCCTCGGTTTGTCGCGCGGCACGTCCGCGACCAAGGTTCCTTGCCAAATTTGCCGCTAAACACGAATCGATTCGGTGCTCGCCGCATCGACTGACCTTAACGTTATTCAATTTTTGTCAACTCCGACACGTCCGACACTTTCCTCCTTTCACAAGAAAATAATATCGAGAAATCGTATCGTAATTTTTCTTCCTAGAAGCGCGATTCGATAACCTAGAGTCTAGAAAATAAACGGGGTTCTTAGAACAGATATCGTCCGAAAGAACGACTCCATTCATGACCGATTCGAGGTGAACGCGATATTTCAAATCTAAGATTCTCTAAAATTCTGGCTTTACTCGAGCTGGATTCGTATCGATTCGAGTACGTAACGGAATTAAAGGCCGGAACTTATCGAGCGAAAGTTTTATCGTCCGCATAGCACAGGTGTGCACATACGTACAGTTGACCGGAACTGGTTCGTAACACGGCCGTTTTTTAAAGTAGTCGCCCACGGATTTGCATATTCGATGCTCGTTCGTTTCCAAGATTTCTGTGTCTTTCGCTGACTCGGATTTCTGGAACATATTCGGTCCAAAACCAGCAGACTATTCTTAGGTTGATTAAGTCTATTGCAGTGTTGGTAAAAGATATTCCTTCACAATTAAATTTTCTGCAAACATATGCAACTGAATGTCGAATTTCTAACAGGTACAATATGTAGGTACAAATCTTTCAACTTTGTGTATTAAGAACAAGTCACGTAGGTTAAATACAATCACTGTGAAAATGTTATAGATAGTAGCTCGAAGATTCGTGTCAAATTAAAGTCGAATTCAGATGACGATATAGATGGAACATCGAGTAGAAGGGCGTTTATCCAGTCGCATTAAAACGCATCGAATTCCGTGTAAAAGCGCGTAGAATCAGAGGAAAAAAGACGAGAAGGGAGCTCTTGTTGCACAATAATTCATACGCGGCCATAGAGAAGCGTATTGCGCCGGTGTACACGCTCTGTGTGGCGGACGGACAATGGCAGAGATTGCGGCGTCGATGGTTTTCCATGCACCGAAACATTCTGCGCGTGCCTCTCCTCGCTGGTTCGCCTCTAAATTGTCCAGCAGCTCGTCGCTTTCAAAGATTTGCGGTGATTTGCCGTGGCGCCGACGTCTCATCGATAAATTTCGCCACCTACACGCGCTCATAATTCGCGCCCCCTTTTTTGTCCTCTGGTAATATTTTCTTCTACCCGAGTCGCTCATGAATATCCCGCGATAGGCCACGCTCGACGTTCGTAGGAAAAACGGGCGATTTATGGAGTCGTCAAATCCTTCTGTCAGCGAGTTTCCGAATGTTCAAGTTTCCAAATTAGAAAATTTCCAAATCGTTAAACGTCTCGAACGATCTCTTCAATTTTGTCAGCGTGTTTCTCCGTAACGTTTACGATCCCATATTTACCAGAGGATGCGCCCACGCGCCTCCGAGAAAAAGGGGGAAGCCAATTAACACGGGTGCTTTCATCGCGATCGCACTGCCGATCCGTTGACGCAACGGCTCCCGATTAAAATTCATTAAAGCCGACGAGATTAGTGCGGTTCTGGAAATGGACTCGAAAGGCCGCGCGACGCATATCAATCGGTTGTCCAGGCCGAAGGGACGACAGACTTAAACTAGGGAAGAAAGGCGGAAAAAACGAACGAGAGGAGATAGAGAAAGGGTGAGATAAAAGGAGGACGTTCTCGGAGTGGCGGAGAAAGAAGGAAAGAGAGAGAATCGGGGCGAGTCGCTAATGAGAGCGACAATTCAGTGTGTCGAGCACAGGCCGCGTGGAATGCAGCCAGCCTCTCGGGTTCCAGCATTCATAAATTTATTCCCGCCGCCTTCTGCCAGCTTCGTTTTATCGTCTGACAATATGCCGCTGCGACCAGTTCACCGACGCGACGCGACGACGTCGTGGCACGAACTTTGAAAATCGAGCGAGTCTCGCGGGGCACCCACTGGGCCTTGTACTACACACGGCCTCGAGATCGGTCAGATTGATTTTTCTTCGCCGTGAGGAATTATCGGCTCCACCTGGAGACACCGCGTGTCTCCATTTCTTTATCGCCACGATCTGGTTATCGAAGGCGCCCCGTGCTTGTTCCGAGAGTTCAAGAGGTGTTTCTGACCACGTTGCTAGTTTCTTCTTTGCTATATTTCTTTTCGTTCCCTCTTTTACTCCTCTTTTATTATGGTAATCGTTCGTTTTATAATCCTCTCTTTTACTTACATAACACTTTCGTTCGATCGAACACTAACACTTTCAATGACAATATTTCACTAAGAGCTTGCCACAATTATCGCAATGATATCGGGGACGTGTACCTGCTCAAGAGTATCAAACCTTGTTCGCCTTTTTATATAAAAGCAAATCTTATCAAGCTTCATACGTTTCAAAATCAAACATCGTATACTGTAATTGACAATCAATCATATATTGAAAACATTATTAACGCGAGTACACAATTATTTCATAAAACCTTACGTTTCAAAATGTTATAACGTAAGTGCCACTTTGCAACCAGATAGAAGAGACCCACGTACGTTTCCAAAACTATGTAAAGATTATTAAGATACACGATTCGTATTTATGGGGGAGTGTGTTAACAAGAGTATAGAAATTAGTAAGAAATAAGTTGTTATTTATCAGGAGGCGGATTGAAGCGGAAGAGAGATTAGCCGGCGTCCGCCAGGAATCTGGTAACGATTCTAGCCGACTTAAGCCGAGTTTTACGCACGGCTTTAGCTAAGACAATGGCGAGGTTCCAGGTTTACATTATTTAATACCCCGTCGGCGACGGTGGTCGGGGCATTAATTAGACGGTGCTCATATGCTAATACGTGGGACTAAGCTCCGCTTATTCGCATAGTAGCTGCCATGAGCCGCGTACAAGCATACTGTGCTCACTTAGTTACTCGGTTATACTACACGTAGCCTCTATGCTAGCCGCCCGTACCAATCTGAAACTAACACTCGCCCCTCTTTCAATGTACACGTACATACTCGCACACGCGTATTCCCGGTCTCTCTTCATCGGTGGATACACCTACACGTTCGCGTCGCTAGCCCACTGAGTTATTTGTCTCGCTAATATCTGTCGCCCTTTGCCCATCCTCTACATCCCGTCTATTCCCTCCGCCACTGTATAACTAACGAACCTCGCCAGCGCTGTCTTACCTCTCACCCTTTTGCAAACGAACGTGTAAGCACCCAACGAAACAACGCGTGCTTGGCTTTTCACCGTTCATTATCGTGGCTAGAAGCGACGCGTTGATAGAGCAATCCTGCACACCTTAAATATTCTCCGTTCGAGATTTACACGGGATAAGTATAAGCCGCTGCTGCTGACAAACGACGTTTAATTGCAAAATGAGAATGCGTTTCCTTGCTTCTCCCTGAGTGATTGCGTTCCTTTCGAACACGAGAATTATTTTAATAAGATGACACAGATGTATCGGTAACACGCATACGACTAACGTTTATAAAAATAAAAAGAGACCGACGCGACGAAAAGCCATAGCGGTGCACATCAGAGGGCACCTCGTCGCCTAAAGATTCCACCGATAGGAGAGAAGAACCCGGTACCTCCATCGAGATCGATATCTATAGACTAAATGGTCCCTCGAAGGGATCCGTCATTCTAACACAAGGATCTCGGGCCCGATGGAACTGCTCCGGCCGCCTTAATTTATCCGGGTTGACGCCGAGGAAGCGCGAACTGTGCAGCCCGGTTGAATTGTTCGACTAATTCCAGCTGGGGACCACCGTGAAATCGAACATCCCTCGACTTTGGCAAACTTTATATTTAGATCGGGTCTAGGCCAGCAACTTTTTCCAGCAGAATCGATATCGTCGTTCGCGAATACGACGCTTTCAAAATTTAAGCATCGATTTCACGGTACAATATTCTGTTCGATTATAAAGCAGAGCGAGGAAGTTCTGCGAATACACCGAGTCCGAAACCCGAGCGTTATGCAAGTCTCGCGCAGAACTATCCACGGTTTCCAAGTCCCGTACGACTTTCTGTCCAGATTCTTGCTAGCTGTAGAGAAATATGGCGCGAGAAGTGAGTCGGTAGCAAAGATAAAGGGTCTAATAAGTCCGATTCAGTTGGCTTGCCGTGGCAACAAGATAGCGGTAAACGATGATGCCGAAAGGAATTACTAGCCACCCGCGTGTGACATAAGTCTTTCCCATAAACGGTATGTACGCGACTCGAGATAGGATTCGAAGCTAATAAATAGCGATTGGCGAACCGTAACCGGCACTCGTGCCGAAGCGGTCGAGTGACTTACCGCGCAGCCACGATCGAGCCTAATACACCTAATGAGTTTAATCTATTTTTGTCGATTCCGTAAGGGCGCAGCGACACGACACTCTCGAGCTAATCAATCAGTAGCTTCTATGTCTGTAAAGAACGCGCCTTTAAGTGTCAGCTGCATTTTCTGCGACGCAACGAGTGTAACCGTGTGGATGTATCCTCCTGAGTCAAAGCAACATACTCTTTGAAAGAGTTTCCCGTATCGAATTTCTCGCTTTTACGGAGGTAAAGATTATTTCGTTCCCAGTCTAGTTTTCGAGTTCAGATACGCGTAAAAGGACATGGACGCACTCCGAACGAATATCGAATGTCTAAATGACCTTGGTTTGTCCTCTATCAGGCACAGATCGAGCATCCTTATCCTCGAAGAGGGTGTCGATGATAGAAGGCGCGATTCCCGACACCTGTTTTGAAAGCACCTGATCCGGACTTTCCATCGGGCCTAAAAAATGCGTCGCAGATACGGACGATTCCAGGGTCCTGTTCGAGTAGTAGGTGTACACTTTCGTAAGGGTCTATTGTCGAGGCAGCGACGCGTCGTGTCTACAGCTCACGCTTGGCCGGATACAAATGGAGAGAGGAAGGCTGGTTTTCGCTCGCGCGCGGGACCCTGGAGGCAAGAAAATAGAAGAGGGACGAAGGGATAGATAGAGGAACGGATGTCAGAGGGAGAATCGAGAGGCCAAGCTCGAAACTGCTATATACAACCGTCCTAACCCAATACAGGCTATTAGGAGGAATAACCTGGCCTATGGCGGAGTCGGTAACCCTATATCCTGGTGGCGGCGTCTTTTGATGCGCCGCGGTACCCTCCACCTTCGACCACGATGTTCACCCACCGCCGTGCCTTGCCGTGGTCCATCCACCCGAGGACAGGCTACAAGAGTCTCGAATACCTCTCCGGATACTCCCGGTGTCCGATCACCGCTAGTGCCAGAAGAGGGAGGGTACATCCTCTCGGTGAGTGGCTCTGCACGGCCACGCTGCTGTTGGCCCGCGTGTTCGGGGAACCCTTCGATTCTTCCCCCACGTCTTTCGTTATAAATGCGATACATCGTTCCGCGGGACTTCTGCTTTCGCGTATACCGCTGTAGAAGTCTTTGACTTTGGCCACCTCCGCGTTTCTCTTCGGGGTTGCCGAAGAACTTACCCAGACAGACGACTTCTTTTTATCTTTCTTCTCTTCGTTTAGTTTCGGGGAATAGAACAAGGGCTTTATCTAAGCCCGTCCGCGGGAATCCGAGTATTCGTTCTCGCTTATCTTTCGAGACGTAGTCGAATTTATTTCGAAGCGAAGAAGTAAGAGAAGAACGATCGTTCGCTTAATCTAAACGCGCCGTAATAGGTAACAGGCGTTCCTTTCGTCCTGGGATCCGTTCTGCGTTCGGGTTTAACACGCATATTGGGTCCGGTTACCCGCGAACTGAAGTCGCTCGGTGAAGTCGTGTATCCCCCTGGTGCCCAGCTTCTACCTTTCTTCGACCTCGTCGACGCACTCTTCTCGAGCGTGTTTCGCTCGGTCTCTGGTTTCGAGGAAACACGCCGAGGTTTCGGAGACCTTTACGGGCACGGCTTAATGGCCGGGTATGCGGTTAATGGACACAAACACCGCCCTCGAACTGGTTATGTCTCATTTACCGATTAAGATTACATGACACGGGCCCTCTCGCGTTCGACTCTTCTTTTCTTTTATTTTCCTCGGCAACCTCGAACCCGTGTGTGGAAGAGCCGTATTGCTGCGCGACCGTTCGTTAACTTTTTCATCCGAGCTGTTTGGAAACGAAGACGCCTTCGGGATCGGGTGATTATGATACCCGGAGGTTCGTCGAGTAACCGAATACCTCTCGTCGCGACTTTCTTCTCGATTTGAATTTCTAAAAACATCGAGTAACGACACCGATAAATACGTCGATCGGAATCTGTTCGAGCGGGGGTGCCTTTTTTGCCAGCGTCGAACAGGACTCGATTATCGATCGAAATAACAAGATCTGGTCGTCGTGGTCGCGTCACCATCTACGGCATCCGCGATTTGATAAGCTAGCATATTACGCGTGTACGGATTCGCGTTTATTCGTCCAACGGCCGATGCATCCACTCGGATATCGCTTTATAAGCAGCTGAGTATCGAATCGAACGAAATCGGGACCTCGCGATATCCTTCTGCTTTAATGCTAATTGAAGATACAAGCTACGATTCGAAGGGACTGCCCGTCGTTGGAACACTAAGTGGTCGAGATTAATTAACACGATACTATGTCAGCGCGAAATGCAAGCAAGGCATAAACTGACTTTCCCGTACCGTTATTGGCTACGTTAATGGAAATTCGTATCGACGTCCTTGCAACGAATTGCCCTCGTCACGATCGTCTTCACAATATTCGCGTTGAATTATGCAAATATAAAGTACGATTGGAAGGATTCGTCTCGACATTTTATTAACTGGCTCGATCGCGGACACTCCAATGGATTCTTTTTAATTCCTTCAGCCTTGAGATACTTGTATTTTTTCAATTTCTCGCCTTTACATCTGCTTCGAACATTAGTGGAATCCACTTAGAATTAACTATTTGACGAGATAACTCGTTAGTACTTAACACGAATTACGCGTCACCTTTTATACACGGTGGATTAAAGTAAGACGTTAAAAATTGTTATATTTTTATTTCTCGCACGGAATAAAAGTACGATTAGCCAGAAATAACGAGCATCACCTCCGGCCATTATTCTCTCCCTCCGGTTGCAGGAACTTGACGAAAACGACTTGTTACGAGGAGGAAAGGCCGAAGCCTGGTATTCTCGTACGATCGAGCATCAAACCGTGCACGCACGCACACACAGTGGTCGTCCTCGCGATAACGAGACCCGTTGCATCTCGTCCTCGCACCGGATGCGACGATTATCCTCGCCGATACAACGAGTCGATCGTTAAGGAGATGTCGGCTCGGTTGTTCGTGGAAACGGCACTCCGGCACCGGCCACGAATCCTTCTCTATATGTCCAGGATCCTCGTGGATACAGGATCCGCTCCTTGATTGGATGCAGATCACGGTCGATGGAGTTGTGCTCGATCCCTCTGACCTTCTCGATCGAGGCGCCTGAATTGGCTACGCTAATAGAGATGAATCGTTCGTGGCTGCGCGTTTTGACGCGTTATGAATCGTTTTCTGAACAATACAAAGATACAATGTTCGAATCCTGACTTCGTGTCAAAAGGAATGATAAATTTCGTTTATAGCCGCTAGCAAGAATCATCCCACTCGCTCGCAAATTACTTTCGTTTGGATATCGGTCAGCACGGCTACGTCGTATTTCAATCGTCGAACGAAGTCACTTGTTGTGCCCTCGTCGGTCGAAGGTCTTTTCTTCTCGACTACCCCCCTGCGACGTAATCGTCAGATGGCGAACCGGGGTCAGAGGAGTCGTTCGAACGTAAATGCTCGTCATTATTTATAATTTTCCGCTTGGTCGGGAGGGCACCCTTCTGTTTCCACGCCTTGAAAGAATAGGTATAAGAGTCGGAGGAGAGACGCTTTTCTTCTCGCGGGTTCGTTTCTCGGACGAGGCGTCGCGTCGAAGGGTAGAACGAGAAGAAGAGTGGGCAAAAAGAGAAAGAACAGAGGAGGACACGGGCCGTGTTCGCCCCCGCAACTGGAAGAGGCGTCGAGAGATGCCCGTCTCGATAATACCTGAGACAATGACCGACCGGCATCGTTACTCGGCTGGAAACGCGCATCCGCGACGACGGGGACACTCTTCTACACCTGGAATCAATTTATCAAAGACCGAACCGAGCCAGAGACTCGTCAGCTTCGGATTCCAGGTTCTTTCGCGTACGTATTGTTGCGAGGAGGAAGGAGGGCCCGGTAACGATGGAGAACGTTCAATGGATGGAATCTGGAAACGGTTTCTTCCTCGCGTCTCCGCTTCCGACGCCTTGCCTCGTTGCGGCGAGCCTTCTCGTTGCGAGCCAACTCTACGCGACTCTTCTTTTGCCACGCGAACAATTTACAAACCTCTATATACCCGTTCTATATTCTTACGATATGTTTAACCGAGTTGGGATATTGACAAATTTTTTCTTGATCGCACATATGTTACAGCGGCATTTATTCATTTAGTCCTATATACATATTGCTTATGTAAACTTTACATATTGCTTTAGTAGACTTGTTAACAAATGGATAGTTGCCTACGAGTATTTCCATACATGGTATTATAATAGTAGTTCAACTGGGTATTTTTTACGGCAACAGAATTTGAACAGGAACATGGCACGACCTTTAATAGCAGATTTTTGCGCGATCCTGAGATGCGAGCCAGTGATTAAGTCACTGTTTAACGGACGAGGGAAGTACTTGGCGTGGACTCACGCACGTACAGGTTGGTGGGCCTCCAGTGAAGTCGGCTAACGAGAGCATGCCATCGTACACACGGTGTGGAGAGCTCGTTAGGCGGCCTACGCGGTTCACGCGAGTTACCGCGTTCGTTTCTCTTCTTGTTCGTTCGCGGGCCTCGCCCGCCTGTCCGTTTGTCCGTCACTGCCTCTCTTTCTCCTTTCGTTTTCGCGATGTTCGCCTACTCGAAGCCACGTTAACGACGGCGACGTGCCCGTTTCCTGCCGTCGTGGATCTATTTTCAAGATGCTACCTGCTGATAGCTACCGGTTCGTAGGGTTCATTCTGTATCCTCTTTAAGAACCGATCCCTCCTTTTTTAGATTATTCTCAAATAAAGAACCAATATTATAGATAATTATTGATGCGATGCTGGTAACTGACTACCTTCCTTGAAGATCATAATCGTTTAACCCCTTGCACTGTTTTCATGAGTCTAACTCGTGATGCACTTGTGATCAGTTTTATTCAAGTTGGAGGTTAAGTTCAATTGTGATTTATAATGATTTATAATTCTAAATGAACATATCACTTTAATTTTCCTGGTCTGTTTTAATTTTGTAGCTGTGATTAGTTTTGACTGACGCACCTGACAAATTATGGAACAAGAGCTTAACTTTGCTGCGTTGTATCTATTGATTCTAAATCCACACATTCCTAAATGTCTGAATCTTTGTATCTCTAGTTATCCTAAGAGGTTAATCATTTAACCCCTTGCACTGTTTTCATGAGTCTAACTCGTGATGCAGTTGTGATCAATTTTATTCAAGTTGGAGGTTAAGTTCAATTGTGATTTGCACAGTTGATTGCATAATTCTAAATGAACATATCACTTCAATTTTCCTGGTCTGTTTTAATTTTGTAGCTGTGATTAGTTTTGACTGACGCACCTGACAAATAAATTATAGAACAAGAGCTTAACTTTGCTATTGTTTCTAAATACACACATCCCTAAATGCCTGAACCTTTGTATCTCTAGTTATCCTAATATTAATGTTACTTAAAACTGAAGTTTGATTCTGTACATAGTAGAGTCAATTACAGGTAATCTTCGTGTTGGTAATATATTGAATATATAATTTCTAGCAAGATAACAAAATATTCGTAAAATGCACGCGCAAATAATAAAATAAGTGAAAATCTGACTAACAGATTCTCCCACATTTCAACGTCTACTTGTCCAATCTTTCATCGTGGAAGTTTTCTGTAAACGCCAAGAACCAGAACCCGCTAGGATTCCTGCATTAAGCAGAAGTCGATACACGAGATTATTCAGCGTGTCGGTGGACAAGTCTCGATACAGGAAAACGTGCGTTCGTCGCTGCGAAATGGTCCCCTTTCGCGAGCATTTCAACGTAAATCGTACGCGTGTAAGTCGACGCGGCTACTATTAAAAGCGATTACTTATGCGACAAGCTCGCGTTAGATCTGGCTGATCGGTCGTAGCGATAAGCGATCTGGCCGATGCACTATTAGCGCGAACGGCGCGAGACGATTTTTTCTCTCATTGAGATTCAGCGAGCCGGGAACATTGGTTTCTGGGAAACCGAGCCTGAGATCTCTTCTACAGGTATTCTAAGCCGTCGATCAACTAGCATCCACTCGAACGCTATTTCTTGGAGACTCGAAAATTACGTGAGAAACGTTTGATCAAAAATTTCCAATTATTTTCTAATAGTTAAGCAATAATTCAAAGTTGCTTCTCCGATGAGTAAGATACTCGAGTCGAAAAAATGAAGAGATATTAAATTCGAAGGCGTCGGATATGTCCCAATAAAATTGGAAGCACTCTGGAAGGTGACTTAAAAAACGAAAAATCGAGGTAATTAATTCGTGAATCGTGCAAGGGACTTTATGGTCGTTCCAAGTTCCCCGGAATCGTTCGAAAGTACTTTCCACAGCAATTTCGTCGCCGATGCAGCAATGTCTTGAGGCTTGATCCGCGTGGAGGGGTCGGTGGCAGGAAGTTTATTTAAATAAAACCGACGTAAAGCTCGATATCGTCGTTCGGGTTTATGCATTCGCGTATAACATGGGCCGTTTCGCTTTTAATGATCGCGCGTAAAACATTCGGCCTTGATTAAACGAGACGTTGAGCGAGATCGTGTCGTTCGATGTCGGCGTCGACCAGCTGCACGGAGCAATCATAGATTTTATTTTTCCTATCAGTTCCATGAACCAGATTCTGTCAAATCTGACGATGCAAATCGATGCAGTCATTTTTTCTTTATCTCTGACTGCCCCATTTAACTGAACGTTGTAAACTATGAGATAGTCGATAGAGCTTGTGGTATTTTAATATCACTGTAAATTACCCTGACTGATTCCGAGTTCTCGTTTCACGATTAATTGCGGCTCTAAGATAATATTCGACTTCTGAAGAGAATTATAATATAGCTCAGAGATCAGTGGTACTTCAAGTAATTATTCCGGCACGAACTGGTGAATACCAGAAACGATGATTTGCAACGGGACCGGTATCGCTCGTCTTTACAGCAACAAGCTGTCCGCATTAATTGACCGCACGTTTCACCAACAACGGTTTCGGCGCGTAAATTTTCATCGAGCGTCGTGTTTCGAGACTCCGTGTCAATAGGCGACAAATAATTAACTCGAAGAAATACTTCTCTGGAGTGACACTGACAACGGTGAATGAATAAACCGAGATCTGTCTGTTGCTTTCGTGTAATGAAACGCGTGTATCGCTGTAATCTCTGTAAATTTTCAATCGACCAATTTGTGCGATCTGCGGCATCCACAGCTCGTTAATCATTTCACTCTTAAACGCATGTATATCTAAAATTTCTGTTCACATCCTAAATTTCTAAATTTCTCGCTTTGCACGTTTGTTCGGAAGAGATTAAATAGGAGCCCGTCAGAATATATCGAACCGATCGATTTTGAGGTGCGTGTCGCGAACGATCTCGAGAAATCGGTTGATTTTCGGTTGGTCGCGTTAGTAGCGGCGTTCGCGTGGCACTTAAACGGATGAACAGGACCAACGGACACGGGTATAAATTGAAATTTACGAAGTTGCCGCTGGAATCGCGTGATACGACCACGTCCTGTTGGTTGTTTTGCTCCTGGCGGGCCAACAGAATCGCTACGAAGAATCTCGAGTAGAGTATACACACCTCCCGTTCCTTTCATTCACCACTTCGTGCCTCGTAAGTCTCGTTTAGCGCGTTTCACCGGCTAAATTAACGTCACCCTTGCCCCACGACGCCTCTCGAATCCGCTGACCTTCCACGATCCGTCGATAATTTATCCCCATTGTTCATCCTTTCTGTCGTGCCACGTTCTTGCACAATCTCGTGCACCGGAAACGATACGTATTCTTTCATCCAAATCATTTTAATAAACCCAGTTTAGTCACTTTTTATTGTAACCTGCCAATGTCCACATAACTATGATGGTCTGCAAACAAATTGTACATTCCATGAGATTATGAGATTTATGTTTATCTTGTACACTTCAATACATCGAAAGGGAGTCCCTCACAAATCCTCGCTTGCGAAATACTGATCAAACAATTGTAAGGAGTTGAACCTCAAAGTCTACAGTTGACTGTAGACTGTTTGTCAAAGTTTAGGATAAAATTCTAATACGAAGCAGTGTGAAGTCTCCAGAATTTGAAAGCGTTCGAATGTTCGAAAAATGTGAGAAGAGCGAATGACGAGAAGACAAAGAGAAAAATTTGGCGTAGAGACAGAGGGTAAGGTAGCGGTGAACGTCTTGGCGAGGAATGGTGGCCGAGTCGAGCGTGGGCGGCCTCGCATCCGGCCTAAACTCCAAGATAATATAGCGCCGGTCCGCCAAGACATTTGCACCATCATTAAAATTCGCGATAGCGGATCGAACAGGCACGGTGACATCACCCTCGTTCGCGCGAACCAACTAAACGAGCGTAGGGAACGTTCGCTCGTGTAAAACCTCCCTGCACGTCTCCTTTACCCTCCTACCCTTCGCCGTTTCGCTCTCTTTCCGTTCTCCTCGCGCGTTCTTCTTTCTTTCTTCGACGAGGATCCGGTGGACAGGCAGCAGGATTCAGCCGTGTACAACCGTAACGCAACGATACACGCAGCTGGTATGCGTATAATGAGATTGACGATAACCTTCTGACAATTAGCGCGAAATATTCTGCTAGCTCGACGGACTTGGCTAGAATCTTCTTGTCTAGATCGTTCCAAGATTTTTTGGTCAACGCTGTGGGTAACGAGCAAATTTATGAGCAGGAAACTAGGCGAAAAGATACATCGTTGCTTTCGAACCCTTAACGTTTGGTCAAATTTACCAATCTAACTTTCTAATCTAACTTTGTTCTGATAACTAAATTCGAGTCGGTATTTTAATTACGTCGTGACGAATGCAAAAGGTACCCATGGTAATTGAACCTAGCTCACGTGCTAAGGAAAACCATAATCATCGAAAAGAATCCTTAAGATTGATGCGAATCGTAAACACGTAGCGGACATACTCGAACGCGTGGCATTTTCATGAAACGAGGAGAGGCTGCGGTAGGTCGAGGAACCACGAAATTACGAGCAAAAACAGTCATCGAGAGGTTTGGGTGCACGGTTGTAGGGTGTAACGTGTTATTGCCGCCATTAACGTTAATTGTTCCCATTCGGGTGAACACGAGGCGTACTCGGTGGCCGTAGGAGACGATCAACGTCTCCCGTTGAACCATAAAATCGCGATAAATCGCGAACCGATGCGCTATAAATTACGCGAGAGAGGACGGCAGCGAAGCGTGGAGGCTGCAAGATCGTTCGCGATTGCCTTCGTAATTTATACTTTAGGAGTTAATATGAGATTGAAATTGAAAGATAAAAGACCACTGGAAAGTCCATTAGGCGAGATACTGTTTTACGATCATATTCTTTGCAACGACTTTATATTTACAGAAGGTGTCGTGAAGGTACAAATTTTAGGTCAAGAAGGTTACGAAATTTGGGACTTCTGATCCAACATTTAGTAACGAATGGCAAGCACAGAAGTTTCGTTTCGTAAAGAAGCTGACTCGTGACTCGGCAAGTCAGTTCACCGTTGGTTCTGGCATTCCGAAACACGTGGTACGCCTCGTGTAATTTCCCTGTTGATGAACATCTGCAACGTTTCTCCTGGTTTTTTCATCGAGTTTCCGTAACACGGTTCTCGGTTGCACGGTACTTTCACGGGGTAATTACGATTTATCGTCGGGAACGACGGTGGAACGGTCTAATCGAGGTAGTGGAGCGCGTTAACAGGATTCAGACGTCTCGTGAAGGACCGAACGGATCGCGATACACAATTGTATCGTTCGAGCACAGCGGAGGTGTTCGACTAACCGCGTTGAAATCATCTTCGACAATGTGTGGTTCGTCGATCCGCAGGTATCAAAGATATCCAGGCTGGCTACGAGGGAAATCGCAGTTGCTTTTATTAGCATACTAATTGTAAGATTTCTCTCGACGCGATCCAAGATAACGGCGTGTCGCTGCTGCGATTGCGAGAGAACCGAGTGAAAGCGAACCGAGACAGTTTCTTGCTATCGAAACGATCCCCCGATCGCGAGTTAATAAATTGCTCGTTAATTGACTCGTACTTGTGTCGCTCGTGAATCTAGCAGTTAAGATTACGTCGGTGACGCTGGACGTTAACGAGCCTGGTAATTCCTTCGATAACATCGAGTCGAAATGATCTTTAAACGGGTGCAGAATGGAAGCAGTCCAGACTTTTTAAATTTCGATAATGACTCCTTGGTCACGGATATATTGTTCTACCGGTTGTCGCGAGCAGGCGCTTTGTACGGTCACGTGCCGTGCGTGTATCTGACCAACGGATCGAGTCTATAAATAACTTCAAAAAATACTTGAAAATTCATTGGACCAAAGAAAGCAAGTATCAAGAAAGATTCAATCGACTCTACTTCTTGTTCAGCCTCGTAACAATCGAAAAGAATCTCGAATCCGCACCGAAGCAACCCCTGAACCGTGAAATCGTAGTTCTACCGTTCCGAGTGGCGTGGTTCATCGCGATAATCACGCTAGAAACGCAGCCGAGTTCCCGTTGAAGGCGCCGCTTTCCTCGACGGGGAGCGATTTTCCGGAAAAGGAGGCGGTGTACGGGACACAATGGTATCTCGCGAAACCGGCACCCGGTTCCCGGTAACTGGCAAAGGCGTGTAGGCAAAATGGAAACGAAAGACTCACGGCTCGTTTAAGACCCAACCAAGGAAACGCGTTTGCAAATGATGGGCTAATATCCAATCTGATTTATGCCGGATACCATTTACTTTTACTTTGAATCGCAACAAAATTAATTTACAAGTGGCAAAAATTTTCAACACCCTTTCCACAAGGGATGTATCTTACACTCCATAGTCTTTGTTCGAAAAAATTATGCAGCAAAGAATTAATATACCTATTTCGATATGATTACATGTCCACGAAGCAACGTAATCGAATCCAAAGAAGATCTATTTCCGTTGGAGTAATCAGCGCTTAGTCAGATGCGAAGTCTTGTCGAGACGAACTCCGATCCCGATCGGCCACGACTCGGGTTCAGATCGTTCCAACGAGTCGAACGATCGGCTTCCTTCCGAGAATCTGCATACGCGTACGCGAGACCTCCATTAACGGCCTCCCGCTATGGAATTACACGTGTCAAAAAAATTAAGCCCCTACTCTTGTCCTCGCCGCTCGGATACTTATGTAGATTCAAGCATCGAGAGAGACTGGGCCCTGCTAATAACGGTAGCCAGGAATGCAAATGAAGCGGCGGTGAAATCCTCTTCGAGTTACTAACGCGAGAATTGCGAATTCTAGCGAATGGACATTCGATACTCTCTTCCTTGTCAATTTTTAAACGATCGCTACTTAATACTCTCTACTGAATCTCCGACCAATTTGAATCGCTTCGGTGCTTATTCAAGGATTCTTGAAACTCTCGAGAATTCTAGGAAATTTAAATTAATTAATGTAATAAATAGTAAGATCAACAATTTCGTACTAAGAACATCGATGAATATTTCCACCTTCCGCTAACTTTACGCTTAAATACTTGTCATCGGAATAAACAATCTCGTTGAATCGTGAAAGTAAATTCGGTTGTACACTTCGAGAAGATATAGAAGAAGAAGGGAATCGGATAGGCTGGCAGGTCGCGTATCCTGATTCGAATTCTTTTGAACGGCGATCGAAGCATCGTGAATCGTCGAAGAATTTCCTGGCGGTGTTTGGTCTACGCGAGCCGATCACGCTCTCTCGAGAGGCAATCAAGCCTCCTGCTCCCGTAGGACACCGCGACCGATCTCGCTGAATAATTCAACAGACGTCGTTCGCGAGAGTTTGCCGGATTTGTAACGCGACCGCGCGCCCCTCACAAAGAGGCGAGAAAGAGAGGAGAACGCCTAGGAATGTTTGACGGCTCGTCACCCGGCCCCGAGATACGTCTACGATCTATAGACTCCTTCGTTGCCATCTTCCTGTGCCGCTCCCACGATCAGGATTCGCAATTTCGAACCTCTTTCTTCCTTTCCCTCTGCGGAATTAAAAATTACTGCCTCACCACGAGACGCGGGAACTAGATTGAAATTCTCTCACTGAAAATCCCTTGCTTCTGGTGTTCGGGATCGGAATACTAGTAGGATATTTATAAATCTGTTTAGGAAAAGTTGAGTTCGATAACTTATTAGACTATAGTTCTTTCACTCCACGTGAGTAGCCGTGTTTCCCAAAATCACACGTCACTTAAGTACATTTAATAATTCAATGTGTTAATCCGTTTACGAAGGACCGGGACTATTATCGCAAAAATAAGCTTAAACCTGTGTAAATACTTGTGGAACATTTGGTGTCTACAAACGTATGAGATCAAAAGTACGGATGGATGGATTTAGAGCCCATCGATGAGTCGAAAGAATCCATGAATCGAAAGAACGTATCATTTTTGGGGGTGTTGTAACACGGTGAGAATAGTCCTTTGAAGAAGGGAGTGACGACAGCACGAGAACAGCGGTTAGACGTTACCAGGCCAGTACCTGTCCACCACAATCTCATTTCCATCGGCGTCGATCTGTTTATACACGATGCCGGACACGCCCGACAAATATTGTCCTTGGCGAAATTCTTCGTGCTGCGGAACGTCCCCAGGGTGACGATAATGCTCAGGGACCGGGATTACCGAGCGCACAACTGCGACGCGTTTTAAACAACCCTCTCTACGCCTTCCTGTTCCGACCTGATCCTCGCTACGTGCAAGGTGAAACAACTTTTGACGACTGTGCGAAAGCCTCGAAAAGGATAAAGTTCGTGCTCGAACCACAAATTTCGCTTCGTCGTTTAAAATCCGGAAATTGAAATTCGAAAAGCAGTAAACGCACACGACCGTGACGATTACCGAGTCGTGAACTCGTTCACGTTCGTTTCCGGTACGAGTTTGCGCTTCTTCACCACAGTTAGGGGTGGTCAGACGCTCGTTAATCTTTTTTACGACGCGCCTTCGCGAAAAGAACTCTGCTCCCCTCTGAGGGTGACGAAGGAGGTGTCCCATGCTAATAAATAATTTCTCGCGTAGACCCTGTAGATCTGGCGATGATAACCCGACTGAAATACGTCGGACACGAGCCTTCGGGGAGGCACGCTTATACCGTACCCATCTCCACGGGTACACGCGAAAAAGAAGCGGGTAGGGTTGGCCCGCCTACGCTAGTACCGTCATTGAAGAATGCTCGACGTTTGCTCCGAAGCGACACTTCCTTTTTGTACATACCACGCGTTAAATTCCCTCGCACTGCATCGACACGCTTGGAACCCCCACGCGTTACAGTGTAAAGCATTGTATCATTAATGTCCTACGTCCTCTACCTTCACCGCTACCACTTTTCTCAGGAAAGTCATCTTTTCGCGATGTATAGAAACCCTGTCGATCACAAGGCCGAGTATAACGAATGGCTGTAGAGGTCGAAGAAGAGGCGCCGGCGAAGCAAGCGCCGAACAAAGAAGATATCTACGAGCGAAGACGAAGAAAAAAGATCGGTCAGTAATTCGGTCCGTCTCGGTGTCCATTGCCGATCCGGCACCTTCATTTCCCACGTCGGCGACCGCGTATAAGCTTGTCGGCGACAGGGGTGGCTAGCAGAGGCGGAGGCAGGGGAAAAAGGGAACGACGGCGATGAACGGCGGACAGCAAAGAGAAATACGCTGGCAGAAGGTGGAGGACGAAGAAGCGAGGAGGTGATTTGGTATACGGGACAACGCATAAAAGCATAGTAGTAGCGGGGACCGAGGCGGCGGTGGAGGCGGAGGCGGCGTGGCGGATAGCACGGCAGATGCCAAAGAGGGATGGGTACGGAGGTTGAAAGAGGACGAGGAGGGTCCTCTGGGGACCACCGCCGCCCTGGAGGGCCCCGCAACTCGGTGGTGGTATAAGAGTGCAATTAAAATGCCGCGCTAGCGCCACTCAACGGCAACCGCCGATAAATAAACGCGACTACCGCCTCACGACGAGGCGAATAAGTGTGCAGGAGGACTGTTCCGCACAGCCAACCAGCCAGTCGGAGGTGGTGGTTGCCAGCCTCCTCCGCAAAAGTCCTCTCTCGTTCCTTTCTCTCTCCCTCTCTCTCGTTCTCTCTCTCTCTCGGTTCACTTTCTCGCTGTTTTGCCCTCTTCTTCTGCGGCACCGTTCGTTCTCTTCGTCCCGGTGGTGCCTACCACCGGTGTCTGTCTTTTTTCTTCTTCGGCTCTCCGGTACGCTTGCACACACATGCACACACGCACCTGGCCACAGCAGACAGACATTCTGCCTTCTGCCTCTGGCGCTCACAATAAAAAGGTGGAGACGTCGAGCCTGTGCGGCCATGTTCCCCATACCCCTTGTGCTCGGGGTCTCCGTAACCTCTCCCACCTTCGCCGCCACCGACGCTACGTTCCTCGCCGTTGCTGCTTTGCTTCGCTTCTGGCCACCCTCGCCGGAAAAAACCTCCTAACGTATAGCCACGATCTAATTGTTGGAATTATTGTCGCCGACGGTGCTATAAGGGAACCAACGACGAAGGACGACTATCGTTGAGGACACGGTTCTGGGGGTTGGTTAGGTCTTCACTGAACCCTTTCACAAGAAGACGTCCTCCAGAAACCAATCACTATACTAATAGTCGAAACTGTCCATAATAGTTGAAACTGTTCGTTCATTTTTTTTTCATACTCTAATGTATGAGGGGGTGGTCGAACTCTAGTTTCAGTGAATACGTAACTCGACGGCGTTAGGAATAGAAAGTATAGGTCTCGCGGACAAGTTTAGCGTAAATCGTGAAAATTGTCGCCAAAGTAGAGGAAAAAATGTTCGACACCCCGATTACTGTGGCAACGATGAAGAATTATCTGAACGGCTCGAAACGCGAACCATTGTTCTGCCAAGACGGCCGACTTTCTGGTTTCTCGCTATCGCTCTATGAAAGAGTGCGGTAATTGCCGCGCTCGTTACCGTTCCTGCCGATGCAGTGCAATCGACGACCCTCCTGACAGTAAGATAATAAGTGGTTTTCCTTTCGGATCGCGGCGTACGCTCATAACCGGAGCCATTGTGCGCTTGTCTACTGTGAGAGTAGCCTTTTCGAACCGCGTGCACGTGAACCGATTGTAAAGCATCGTTGAATACCCGGGGATAATTAAGGCGCTAGCGAGCATTCGATCTAATTGGTTGCACGGTAAAAAAGAACATTTTAATTTACCGACTCGATTCGAAGATCTTTTCTAACTGGGACTTTCGGTATTTTAATGTTGCTCTTTGAACTCTTAGAAAGTGTTTCTTAGAATTCACTGATCCTTGATATTAATTAGTAAATGTTTGTGTAGATATAGAGTAGAATGTAGAGTTTATCTGTAGACTTCGTGCAAGAAACACGTAGACCGGAAGATCATAATCGGGAAGTTTTCGAAAAGTTAATAAAAGTATCAACGAACAAGGGATTTCTGAAGTGAGTCGATAACTCGATAAGAGATACTTGGAAGAAACGTTTCTAAATCGACGGTATCCGATATACCGGTCCAGAGATAAAGGTATCTAGTTACCAGCTCGACCAGAGAATACTCGGCGGACAACGTGGAGTAAGCACAATATCGGGGGACGTTTGCACCCTCTTTGCCGACAGAAACGGAAACGGGACCGTGCGTCGAGGGCGCGGAGATATTTACGAGGCAATAATTTAACCGCCACTTAGCCGGCTATTAATTTCGGGAATCGCTGAGAAAGGAGAAGACGTTATGAGAACACGATCGGTGAACAGCGAGAGTCAAGGATTCCTCGCACGAATTCACCGTCGAAAGATATATCGTCGTCGACTCGACAACGAACCCGTTCATAATCCCTCTCTTTCTTCGCTTTCAAAAATCTTTTCCAAACACGTCTCGCCTCGTCCTACAATCTTTATTGCCCCGTGGTCATAAAATTCGTAGTTTGGATTCGACGTCCCCGATACGGCCGTACCTCGGGAATCAATTAATTACAAATCCTGGTGTCGATTCGGATTTTTACGAGCAGCCACAAGGAAAGCATCGCGACAGATTGATTAGAGAACGGCTGATGCCGTGTTTGCCGGATGGATTCCAATTATGCCGTACTATTTGCCGAGCACTCCCTCGTCCGCCGCGATGATTTCATATCGGCCTCGTGGACGGCGCTGCTGCCTCTGCCCATGGTTGTCCGATATGCGATATTAATACGACCCCCTATCGCCCTTGCTCACCTCCACCCCATCCCCCTTTTCCCTCTCGCTCCGTTTTTCTCGCGTTCATCCCTTCTTCCCTTTTGCGTGCCTCCAGTCGCAATATTGTATTCGTTCGCGGTAACCTACCCTGCGGTTAACCCTTAAATTCCAACATTTTTCGGCAGGGAACAGCGATTCGGTGAGCGTGCGGTCATCGATGCTGTTCTCCCCGTGGGTCAGATGGGGTCGCTTCGAAAGGATCTCGTTCGATAAATTCTCTCGAAGGGGTTGATTACGCTCGAAATTTCTAACGAGAGAATCGCATCCTCTTACTTTTTCGAACAGCCGATATTTTAAATTGACGTATAGAGCAAGTTAACCGGAGGACCAAAGTTCAGAGTTGATCCTTCGATTCGGACGCATCCTCGCGAAAGTCCCCGACCTCTGTCGCCGACAGGACGAGATAAATTTGGCCGTACTGGTAGGAGCATACGTCTCGCAGCGTGGGCTCATCTGGAAACAACGATGCGGATGTAACCCTTCGTTTCTCTGCTCGACACGTCCATCAATATCACGGGTAAACCGTAGGTCCCTGTCAAACTTTTTCGTAAGCTATTTCGTTCCGGCGATCGATCGAGATTATATTTATACGCGTGCCCTCGCGGCGTACACGCTCGCAACAAGAGAGAAAAAACGAAAAGATCATCGCAAGAAAAACGGGCCTAGAAGATCTTGTTCCGCGTGCAATTAAACTAAATCAGATGTTTCCGCGATATATACGTTTAAACGAGCTAAAATTAGACAGCGGGGCATCGTGTGCAACGTACGGCAACCGTTTATCGCTTCCTGAAAATCAGTGTTAATTTAATTGATGATCGTTCGCCCATAGAACGAGCTTTCTCACGTGTTCCGTTTGCGTGGCGCATCAACGGATACTCGTGATAAATCCTGTTATCTCAGCGCCGGTTACGAGCCGCGTTCGCACAAGGTCCTTTTCAGTTATAATCGGGCCACGGTGTAACATTTCTATTCTGGAGCGGTTTCAGAAGAGGAAAAACGACCAAGTAAATGAAACTTTGCTCCCTTACGACGCAGTAGATCCACGATAATACGAGGAAGAGAAGCCTAATCGGTGAACACGGTACGAGCTCGCTATTTATCAAACGAATGTATTGTAATGCGTTTCCCGCCTACCAGCACTCTTCTCGTTTTTCTCCTTATTTGTCTTATCTTATCTCGGATCGTACATTAATTCGCATTAAAATAGACCTCGGTCGATCTCCCCTCTTTCGCGTACTCCCATAACCCTTATTTGCGCGACTATCTCGGTAAGTAGTTTCTTAAGTTGATTTCGAAATTTCATCGTCGAATCGCGAGTCTTATTTTAAATTTCACCGAACGAAATGTACAACGTGGGTTCTGGTACTTCGTTAGGACGTTTCAAAACATTAGTAATTAATTTATTACGTGACTCGACATGGTAATGATATATGTTCGAAGTTTTAAACAACGTTATTTAGCAGGAAAACTGACACGATCTCACATAAATCTTTGATATGAAACGTATAAAGACATAAGGTTGCGTGCGAATGAAAGGATAAGAACATTTAGTATAAACATCAAAGGAAGGATATGATAAGATAATCCTTTCGTTACGTGTTAATATTTGATATATTAATAAGTATTATCTAGTTCAGAAATCCTGAACGTTCTCTTTATAAACATTCTATGAATTGCCTTAGCGGAAAATTGTGATGTTTAATCTAGAATATTATCGCAAGGAAATACAATATTAATTTCAGCTCCCCTCGGCTTGGGATTCCATCACGCGTAATTTCTGCAAAAATGCGCCGGAAGTCGGCCGGTAACGTGCAAACCGTGCATCGCGGTATGCCACGATGTGCCTTATGAAATATCGCGGCAATATACGTTCACTGTCTCTCGTGGTACCAACCAACTGGACGATATCTCATATCGGCCGCTGGTCATCGTCGATATGCGACGAATGAGACCAGCTATGCCAGACTCGCAGCTTTCGGACACGATCGGCTCGCCGTATTATTGCTTGTACTATCGCCCCTATATGATACCAATATCCTCAATAACGCTACCTACTGCCTCTCTACACCAAGCCTGTCGAATACCGAACACCCAGTCATTCGACAATGGGAGAACGATCGTTTCAAAATTTCCAAAATTCCTCGTAACTCTGTATTAGCCAAATTCTATCTTAATTCTACTACAACTCTCCTATTACGATGCAACTCTCGAAGCTTACGCGACAGATCTTGCAACTAAAAAATTTTGTTTGAGCAAAGTGTAACATGAAGTAACGCAACGACACGCTTTAACACCTTTGACTTGTTGACCATCTTAATTTTATAACTCTCTGCACCTATTACGATGGACGCAACTCTCAAACCTTACGCGACAGATCTTACAATAAAAAAATTTTGTTTGAGCAAAGTGTAACATGAAGTAACGCAACGACACGCTTTAACACCTTTGACTTGTTGGCCGTCTTAATTTTAATATAACTCTCCGCACCTATTACGATAAACGCAACTCTCGAAGCTGAAACACGACAGATCTTACAACTAAAAAATTTTGTTTGAGCAAAGTGTAACACGAGCGACACGCTTTAACACCTTCGAGTTGGCCGTCGATGGCAGGGTGTAGAGCAATAAAACACAGTAACCCCGTGAATAATCATAACGCGTTGTCGAGCCCATAAACTGCACAAAGGACGAACGTGGCACCCTCGTATTGTCGACGGTGGTCGGCTCTATTCGACGACCGTTCTGACCCTTCGCGATCTGTCCAGGAATCGCGATACGCGCGTGTCCCGCTCATTACGAGCATTCGTCGCGGAGTGCACGAGCTACACGTTGTTTGATGATCATTCTCCACACGCCGTCATCGGAACGGGGAGGAACACTTTGATCGGTCTGCGTGGAGAAGGGCGTGTTTGTATACGCTTCGAAAGGGAGACTCTGCTTTATTCCGACGTACGCCGGCTGAATTCAACAAATGAGGAGCGATCATGCGGAGCATGACTGTTTTGGATAATTCTTCTCGGTGATTAACATGCAAAGTGCAATGCATGTTTACAGGGGATATTTCTTTCTCAAGGCATATTACGTAGAACGCTAGTTAATTGTACGATAATTAAAAGTAATTAGAAGCCTCTAAGATCGTAATAAAATAACGTAGTTTTTGATTTTAGTCAGATTTCCTATCTGGAATATTGGAAACGTCGCGTCGCAAGCGACACCGTCACAAACTACGACAGTTTTCGACTACTGCTTACCACATCGAAATCCAAATACTAGCAACGTTTCGCAACGCTGCTTCCTGTTTCCTGGACTCGGTCTCGTGTACTAATGCAGAAACTTGTACTTCCTGTGTAATGCAACTTGATCGTTTTCAGGAACGTCAGCGAATATTCGTGGAACGTGTCGCACCCGCCGACACGAAACCGATTTTACAGCGAATTGGACTCTCTTTGACAAAATCGCTCGAGAAAATATTTCGATACAAATTCGTACCTTTCTTCTCGAATTAATTTCGAACTTTTACAACCTGCTCTTTCTCGCTCGAATTTTCCTCAACCCCATCGAGAGCGTTTTAGATTTAAAAAGTAGCAAATCCGTGCCTTAGTCGCACATCGGCCGTTCTGTAACCTGCGACAAACCGATTTCACAGGCTCGGTAGGCGACAGTTTGATCATCGAACATGACACACTTAACGCCACGACAACGAGACGGTCGTTCACCGAGGGTGAGGAGTGATGGGCTGGATAGAGCGCAGGAGTCGCTCCTTTTAATGCTTGGCCTTTGCTTCGAATTTATGTGCCGTCCCGTGCAGTTTAATTCGGATTAAACTTATACTGCAAGGAACGAATTAAAGGGATTTGCGATTGGACACGTTGTATATGGACGGTCGCCGTTCTGTCGGGGCAAACGGAGAGGATCGGTGGGAGAGGATGCTGGATTCTGGCTGCGCTCGACGTCGCACCAGTCAATTTGATTTATCGACACGACGCCTCGCCTCGCCTCTCGTCGCGTCGCGACGCCATCCCTACGATTCTCTCTTGCTTGCTCGTCCAATGTGTCTCGTTGCTTCGACCAACCCCCGCGGTCCTCCTCCCTCTCGCGATCGCCTGCACACCGATGCAAGTAAAACACGCCAGGGAAAATACGGCCGCGCGCAGACCCGTCAGCTCTGTCTACGGGCATATCCGGTTTATCTTTTACCGGTAGACAAGTCCATTTAACTTCCAGGGCACCTGGACCTGCGTGCTTCTTTCCGGTCTGAAGGAACGCGGATGGATCGAGCGACGTCTTTAAGATCGGGCCGTTTGGTCATCTCATTTCAGATTCGATGCTTATCGTTCGAGGAAATACCTTCCAACGTTTTCATTATTCGATTGCAACCCTACGTTCTTCCTACATCTTAGCCCCTCTACTTTCTTCAACCTCCTAGTATCTTTTAGCTGCTAAAGATCTACTTAACTCTTTGCACTATGATGTTTTGGTCAAGTGCGTCAGTCAGAACTGACTAATTTCAGCCATAACATGAAAACAGACACAGAAACTTGAAATGTTATGTGAATTTGGTATCATGCAAATGACTATGCAAATTATAGTTGGACACCAAATTGAAATGTATTCAAAATTCGAGTAAAATTAGTCATAGCCGAAGTATGAGTGCGTCACGAGTCAGACTCGTCAAAATAGTGTAAGGGGTTAAGTATTGTATTCAGAGTATATGTTCTCCTAAGTCCTTCCCGAAATAGTTCACGATTCTTTCTAGAGTACTTAAGATCCAAAAGACAATCTCTGAAATATGCATGAACCGATCGGTTTTACGTCACAATTTGTTAAAGTTACGAAACGTTCGATCCGCACCGTGACGGGCAGCAAATGGCTGACTCGATAAGCCGGAGCAAAGTTTCGTAGCAGGGCACGCTTCTTTCTCGTTTCTCTAATCCGCTGAAAATTATAAAGGACGGCTTTATAAGAGGGGCGAGGCGAAGGAAATTTCGCACGGTCGTTGTTACTCGGTGTACTCGGTGCTACCAGTGTATAACGCGTTTTAGAGATGACCCAGAACCGTGAAGGCGGGGCGAGTGTCGGCTGAGCGCGGATCAGCCGGATTAGACCCTTACCCCCTTAGCTCGTGCCTATAACTGCTGATGAATACGGATTAAGGGAGCACTGGGTGTGCACCAAGTGCGAAGCTGCTGGTCTCGCGCGACTCCGGCCAACACCCTGGGCTGATTTCCACCCCTCTCGCCGCGTCGAAGAAAGAAGCTCGACCTTCTTCTTCTGGGCGACCGCGCGAGGGAGCACGGTAATCCCTTTTGCAGGACCAAACACTCCTTACTTCGAGATTAACTTCGACCAGCCGGAGCCGACTGCTCGATTCTTGTGCCTTCCCTTTTTGCCGAGGTACACCTAATTAATGCAAGAATTTTCGAAAGCTCGCGGACACGGGAAGAGTTATAGCAATCCGAGCTAAATTGTTCTTCACCGCTGTGTGTACTCGAATCTCTCGAAGTCGCTCGGTCTCTTACTAAATCACCGACAAAACCGAGCTTGGTCCTTGCCTGAGAGGTGAATTCCTGTGGTCTTGTTTTTCTACGGGAACGTGTAACGCGTTTTCAGCCAGCGGATTTTCACTTAGACCACGTTACGTCTGGCTCCTTTTTTTCGATTAACGGCTACAGCACCACCGTGTGTTCGGTTTTTCTACCTTTCGTGATCGTAAACAGCGAGCGACCGATTGTAAGTTAGGTGATTGAAAAAGTTCCGAATGAATTAGACTCGACGTTTCGAAACGTTACGCGCTCAAGGAAATTACAGCATCAAATTCATTCTAGTATTTTGCACGACTTCGAGATATTTACGACATATTACAGTGAAAAAAGTTGTTAACTATAATTCATGAACTTCGAACGACGTTGGAACTTGAAAGCGCAATTGATAGCAATCACCATCAACGTCTACTTAATTCAGAAATCTCTCGTTTCCGCTGAATATCGTAATCGGGAGAACGAGAATGAGACATAGACCGGTAGAACCAGAAGAAGGTTGAAGAACGATCCCCTGCAAAGTTTTCCACCGGGCATCGTCAGTTTGAAGGCAAACTTTACCTCCTCCGGATAAACACTGGGCGGGATCCTCCGTTCCAGTTGAGAAAAAGGTCGAGCCTGCGGTGAGCACCGTGGCGGACGCTTTATTTGAACGCCGGATTACTAATTATTTGCGGATAATCCGGAGACGGTACCTTGCTGGAGTTCTCGGATTCACGGACGATTCACGTCGGATTAACTTCTCGCCAAGGTACCGATAAACCTTCCGTAAACATTTGGAATCTGTTTAGGATTTTGGTCCCTTCGCTCTCTCTGGGAGCCGCTCAATCCCATATCTAATCATCGTCTAAACAACGGCTAAAACGTTTGACTCTTGAACACCTTTTCTCTCGGTGGATCGATTAAAAAATATCGTCAAACACCCACAATCTTTGTTCAGAGATTTTGTTTTTTTAGTAGGCTTTGCAAAGCGATGATCATGTACGATATATGTACTAATTAAATATCGACTATCTAACATAGGATACCGAGTGATAGGACATCTCTTAATAAGCCTCTATATTTTCATATACATCTTTATCAAAGAATCCGCATTCCAAACGAAGAATCATCGTAACGAACAGCGAAGAGGAATAAAAGTAGGATGGTGCATCCGGCAACTCTCTCGAGCGGAGACCAAAGGCTCCTCGATTCGAGTCGAAGCGGTGCACTTCCTTTCTCTTCACCGCTTCCTCATCCTTCGCCGCTTTCCTCGATCCACCACCCCTGCAGAGACTCTTGCTAACGTAGGGACGAAATGAAACCCTCAATATCGGTGATTGCTACCGCAAGACGCTTCTTTGCCTCCCCGGAACGGGAACGCTTCGAGCGGAAAAAGGATTTCCCGATCTCTTTCTCTCTTTCTCGTTCACCTTTCTCCCACCCTGACGGCGTACCTTTTCATCCACCTCCCTTCTTCTTACGCGAAACGAAGGGATGTTGACTCGCTGCTCGGCTCCAACTTTTATGGAGATGCATCCTCTAATATATCCGGCAAGCCCCGCTTGCTCGCGCTTGTGTTTGACGAGCGTACTTCGCGAAGTATATTATCCGGCGAGACCTCTTTCTCCACCTCGTTTCTCCTCCTTCACCGACTTTCGCCTCCCTCCCTATCCACCTTCCTTTGCCCGACTTTATCCGCGACCAGCCTCCTCCTTACACCCCCGTTGCACGCCTTCATCCTCGATTCTCTTACTCGAGAATCACTCGAACGTGATTTCCGGCGAGGATAGAAACGGGGGGTGGGCGACTTCGCCAACGATCATTCGTCGAGAGTTATTTCTTTGAGGAAGAACTTATTATTCGACGAAGAGGAGGAGGGACAGGGTGATTTGCCTCGGGCTATGTTCAAAGGAAGCGATTATTGGACTGGTTCATCCTTCCGAAAAAACACTGTTACTCTAGCGCTGAAATTATAACGCATTGAATAAAAGTATTAGTCTTAGAAATATGTTAAAAGTATCGAAGATCGAGATTTTTCCAGGATAAAGTTGAGCCGAAGTAACGTTGTCGACGTTCGGATGATCTTTTGCTTCGTCATTAGACCACCGTGGTTTCCAATTTTCGCCCCGAGGGTGATGTTGAACGGGGAAGGAATAGGGTCGCCAGGAACTCGGAAAGGGTCGAACCCCGATATAAATAGCCTTAATTAGCGACTGCTCATTGGATACGGTTAATGGATCGTCAGATTGCGATACCTTTTAATCGTCTGCTACAACGATCGCTCTTAAAACCCGAGTCCCTCCATCGTTCTTCCGTTTTCCTTTTTTTTTCAATTCGATTTCAAGCTCCGTTGGAAGTTGGCTTACAAACGAACGATCGCCGGTTGAATCTAATTAAAACGAACCGCGCTATTGAGTTTACTGTAATTTTTCAACGTGTCGAACAGTTTCAAGCGATACCCGACTCCCTCTACGACGCAGGAACAGCTTATTTATTACCGTCGAAGAGAAAATTCTATACTTTTGTTTCGTTTCTACGTATTCCGGCTTTTTTTCTTTTGTTATTTGAACCGCAGCCACACAGGATAATTGCATTCCAAAGTTGCACCCTTCTATGCATCGACAGTCATTTAAAGGCGGGGTTCAGCTCGCTAACGAAGCGCTGGTGTCCGACCAGATATAAGCCGGTTTAATACCCTTAAATGAAAACAATACGATGTCGGCGAGCGGATAATACTTCCGGCCATAAGTTAAGGCGAGCCAAACCGACAGACGAGAGAAAAGCCGACGCTCCGATCCCTTCTGACTTTACAGCCTTTAAGCTCCGTATACCTCGTTCACGTCCATTTTCTCCGAATTAACTTCGATCTTTGGAGAGCTACCAACAAAAAACTTCACAGTACAACGGATACCACCTTCCAAACGAGCTTACTTATTCCATTGCACGTGTCAGGGATACTAATTAATTTTCGATAATCCGCAAGTTTCTAAATGGCCCGTCTTTCCGTCATCGAAGGGCAGCCGAGTTGCCCCGAAAGGAGAGGAGAAGAAGAATCCTCGGAGACAAAGGGGGGTCGGTGGCGGGGTCCGGGCAGGATTTATGCGGGCCGAAGCCGGAGTCGGCGCTGGCGCCAGCGGCGGCCACTGGCGTTCCTCCGGGCCCGCGGGTGCCGCAATAACTCGCATTGTGTACGCGAGCGAGGGGTTCCGCGTAGGAATCTAACCCGGCGGGCCCGCGGGTCAAGCCGCCAGAAGACAGCGAACGGAGGAGAAGACACGGACCAGGCAGGACATTATGCCGGAGGATGCTCTTCCAGAGGACCGGCTGCTTGTGCATCGTGTAATCGAACCGCCTCCTTCGGCTTTCTTCTTCTGCTGCCTCCGCGTACTCCTCCCGCGGCCACAGTCGTCACGAGTTTCGTGTCGAGATCACCGAGCGGTTTGATGCTTCGCCTCGTCGCTTTCGTACGAGGGCGCACGGTTAGCGACAGCGAAATGGATAAAACTGGCTCTTTTAATTGCTTGGAAAGTAGACTTATTTTCAAAGTTGACTTTTGCGAACGTATCACATGTGTCGTTCGGTATTTTTTATCGAAGTAGGTATGGAAGTGCAGTCAGTCAAAGTTGACAGGTAAATGAGAATCAGTTTAAATACGTCGCTGGATTATATAATTTAAAGAAGAGATAAGTACTTTCGTAGCAGTTCCACGAGCAGGAAGAACGGAGATCCAGTCGGCAAAATCGTGAAATCTAAAACGCATTAGCAGCGAGGAAGCCGGTATAAAGTGTGGTCCGATCGCGGCTAAATCTCTCTCGTTCGCGGGCCACGGAGGAGGCTGACCGAGAAGCCGTGGCGCACCTGCAACGAACGATATCGTATTCGCGCGTGGCCAGCGTGGACCACACCATGAATGGGGTCCACGATACGACGATCCAGTTCAGCCGGTAACGGGTAGCAGCATCAGCGGATCCCTTTCTCGAAGGACTCGTAGCCGTCGCGTTATTGTCCGTCCAACGAAAAAGGATTTATCCGTCCAGCATCTATCCGATGCTCCCTCTCGTCCTGGTCATTCTCTCCTCCGCCCCGTACCATGTCCCACCTCGAGCTGCCGCTGCTGCATAATGTAACAACGGTTCTTCGCCAGGGCGAAACGTCAAAGCCAGTGTGTTTCGCGAAGATTTAGGGAGGATGGGGTGGGCTCGGGTTATGAGTTATGAGCTCGACGGATCGCCCCTTTCGCCCCCCACCTTTCGTTTGTCTCTCTTACGCGTGGCCCTTGATCCACGCGATATCGCGAGACTCATTGTGTCTCTGGGCTGCCTGGCTGCCAGTCCGCCCGGAACAACGACCCGAACAACGCCAACAACGGCTCGGATCTGTAACCGTGGGTCTCGCTCCGCTTTTCACGGGCCAGCTTCTGAATCGGCCAAGGAGATTGCCAGACTTGATGAAGAGGTGCGCAGAGGAATCCGAGCGAGGGGCCAACAACGACGGCGGAGAGAAAGAGTTTCGGCCCATTGTGCCGCGATAATTCCGGTTGTTGTTGCGCGCGATACCCCCGGAGCTGAAATCCTAGAGGAGGCTGTTCATCGCGCGGATTCCATTCTCCGCTTCGCCGTATTCGTTCGGGTGGTCCTCGATCCGCGCGAGCCACCCCGCGCAGCACGGTAGCCGACGCAGCAGCTTCTGAACTAAGCCTAAGGACGCCTTATCTGACGCGTCATCTGCCTACCGACTTGACTCTATCTCTGCCGTCTTCCTCGTCTTCCAGACCCCCGGATGTTCAACGCTGGCTTACCCGGACCAGCCGGTGGACCGCGGGAGGAAAAGAGAGACGAGGGCCACCGCGTAGCGTTTCTAATAGCGGCTAGTCGAGTCGCGAGATATCCGTGAGATATACCGCCGGCGACCAGCACGCCAGATCCGAGATCATTACCGGCGATTGATTTCGCTGCGTTCCTCTTAATGGCGTGTCGCTTGCGTTCCACGCAACCGATATCTAGAGATCTTCCTTCAACGGGAATCTCTTATAACTCCGATGATTTCGCTTGAATTCTCCGTTGTTCGTTAGAAAAAGGAAAAAAGAACCATATCGCGTGTTCGAAATCACCGCATGGACCTGTCCGCAGTCGACTTCACGATTCGGAGATTTTAAATTACCATATTTTTAAATTTCAAAATTGAAAAAATTGAAATCTCCGGTAGAAAGATTCACTCTTTCCGCCTCGTCTCATTTACCGATAAAAAAAATTCGCCTCCGTTCTCAGTTCGAATCAGAGACTTAGATTGAGCGATCCCGCGGATAACTGCAAGCTGACACTTCCGAAAACACCGTCGAATTTCGGGCGCGACACGCAGCCGGCCAGGAACCACCGTAAAGCAACATCTGCAGGCCGGTTTGTTGCTCGTTGGCCCGGAAGTCCAGCAGCTCTGATCCTGATTTAGATTTCTGCCGGTAATCTGGCTGACTGTCCCGCCACCACCCTCCGAATATACGCGTTACTCGGGGGTTCCGTTCGGTTCGCACCGTCCTACGGCGTTGGACCCCCCAGTAGTCCCTGGCAACTTACTATTCCACATAATGCGCACTCATATCTCAGGATTATAAGGCAGCCTGAGAGACAGCCGGTCCTGAGGGAGGCAGAATTGGCGGGAGATCCATACGGTTGGACGGAGAGGAAACGCGCGAGGGAGTACGGGTCTCGAAAGAGTGGTCCATTCCAGCGTGACTTCGGAACGAGAAAGGGCAAGCGATGTTCGCTGCGACGTGCTTTACAAGCTTCGTGTCTCGGCTCGTACCGAGTGACGATACGCCTTCAATTCGACGACACGAACACCGCCGGGCGAAATAGGGGGTGGCTTTCAGCGTGCAACCGGAGCATGTGTAATAAGGGTCGAAGAATTCGCTCGGCGGGAATCTTAGCTATGGCGTCCCCGTTCCTTCGATACCGACAGGCTTCCGGCGAATTCGAGATAGTGCCTTGGAAATTTATACACGAGATTTATGTTTGCATTTTCGTTTGCAAATGTGTCTATATAGAACATTGTAGCTCAAGCAAGAATACAAATATGAAGTGTATGTAGACTTCGAGTGGAATGGTGAATGATGCTTGAAAAAGGAATAGGGGTAATTGTAGTTAAATAAATTGGTAGTGGTCTTCAAATGATAAGTTTATCAACATCGTAATTAAAATTGAAATGGAAGAAACGTTATTGTCTCACAGTGGCGTTCGAAGATCGAACAAAGGCAAGGAGGATGGTAGGTGAAGTACACATACAGATATATATATAAGAACACAATTTCGGATCAGAAACACGTACCGCTGGGGAAACTTGATGTTTGTCCACTTGGTTCGGTCGCCCAGGATCCACGTACACACCATCAGGAAATTACTACTCGAAGCGTATGCCGGGTAGAGGGGCAACGAAGGCACCGGGAAACACAGCTCACCGAGTTTAATTAACTTCGGACGGTTGTTTTCTGTCAATATTTTCGCTTGCTCCTGAGGCCGTGGCTTGCAACCTCTTCCTTACCGCACCGTCCACACACGACCCCGCCATCGATCTTCCGATCCAACGGATACTTTTCGGGAAACTTCCTTTTGTACTCCTTACGTAACATCTGCCTCGTGAACTAGTTTCTCCAACAGAATCCACGCGAACTTTCTACCAGGGATCCGATTTGATAGCGAAAAAAAGCGATCAACGATTCGATTACAAAGTGTTTCCATAGTGTCTTGTATCGTGGTGCAACTTCCGTTCATGCAATAATCGCTTCCGTTCCCTACTACTCTTTCGTAACGTGATTAATATTTCGAACGTCGAACTGAAAATTAATAGTAAGATACATCGAAACATCGGCTGTCAAGAATACGATTGTCTGATCTTCAAATTGAAGTTTCAACTTCGTGCTAATGTTAGGAAGATCTACTGTACATTCGAGTTGAAAATAAATTGGGAAAATAAAATTAAAGAACATAAGAAGTACTTGAAGCTTGAAGTAATTAGATTTGGTAAAGGGTTCAAACGATTGATTAGTAAACCGATGAGATTAAAAAAAAAAGGATCAATCAGAATGTATTCCACGAACGTTGATCGGCATTCAAAGTGCAACGGATCCACGACAAGCTATCTAAGGCAAAGGTAAATTTCTTCGATCGTGCTTGCTTATCGTATATGCGGGTTACGTGAACGTTCTACAAAGGTGGCCAGACCGGACCCCTGACGTGTTTCACGCCCGAAACCGTATCGTGGTAAATACACATTGTGAAACACGCGTCACTTTGAATAATAAATCAATTTCGAGGGACAAAGACGGGCCATGATTATGTATGGACATCGGAGGTGGCGTTTGGAAGCCAGGCCGACCCGTTCCATATAACCGCTGCCTGTTGGCTTGGAAGGTCTTTGATGTATTGAGTTGGCTCGTGTCGATTTGGTAAGTACCACTCCACCTCGGGAACGGCCACCCTCAACCCCTAGAACTTCCATTCGAAGGACAAACAGTCGACACCCCTCTGCCCGTCTCGCCAACCCTCCCACACCCATCCTCCGACTCCGTTCTCTCTCTCTGTATCCAACCTCTGCACAACGTGTATCCTAGGCCGCGAAACTAGTTTCGTATCAACTGCCTTTCGGTAGTCGCTAGTTTCCTTAACTCCTCGATCCGACCTTACAGACGCGCCC
Organism: Megachile rotundata; assembly: GCF_050947335.1. Lineage (NCBI taxonomy): Eukaryota > Metazoa > Arthropoda > Insecta > Hymenoptera > Megachilidae > Megachile > Megachile rotundata. The sequence goes on along the minus strand of NC_134985.1, from coordinate 18,538,018 downwards.
TTGTATCCTAACTGGTCACCGGTGTAATAACGTTCTCCACCTCTGGCTTCGGGATTTTCGAACGGGACTCTATTATAAGCCCTCTCTTCCACTCGTAATTTACTCGTTTACATTTATACCTTATTAACATTACTCTTTCTCGCGAAGTGAAATTTTCGAAAAATATAACTGCGGTCACATTTCGATTGCGATATGGACAGACGTAAGAATTTTGCTGATACTCGAATGATATGAAATTTAAAAGATATCTGCAGCATTCGTCCTCTGTGGAATCTCTAGATTCTAGATGATCGCAGGATCTGGTTTACGAGTAAGTTGTCGTCCTCCTGTCGTTCCCGCGTCAGGTTGAAGTATCATCGCGTAAACAGATTCATATATTTAGGACCCAGCAGGCCCAAGGTCGTAGTCGTGTCGACGAGGAATAAAACGAGGAAGCGGAGAAACGAGGGCGACGAGAGGCAGATTCGTCGGGTGCTTTTGCGTGATCGCATGCGGCAGAGCGCGGCGACGAGATTGATATTGGTTCCTGAGCGAGTCGAGGAAAACGGAGGGGGCGGTTCGCTGATATTGGCCATTCAATCCTAGCCAACCCCGATTCTCTCACGCGCCCCTAACAACGCATTAACATGCATGAGGCCTGCGTGATTGTTTTACCCTAACCCGGGACTCGCCCTCGCCGCCAACCCCCGATCCTCTCCTCCTCTCCGGCCCCTCGAATCTCAGCTGGCAGAGCGATCGTTGCTCGCCGCTCGCGAAAACTCTGCCCGCTAGCTGTGCGTGCATCCGATGCAAATTTAATGTTGAATATCAATGGTCGCGCGACGAGGCGGGGGACCGAGGGCAGGTGAAACGCGTCGAGATGAAACGAACCCCTCTCGTTAACGATATTCCCCGGTGTTGTTGACAGTTTTTCGAAGCTCGTGATTTCCTGCCGGGTAATTTCCACGAAATTTTTAACGCGGCGGTCCGCGTTATTGAACTTTTCCCGGGAATTTGTACGACGCGAATTAACGGGGACGAAATTGCGCTCGATAATCGCGGAGGGTTTTCTCGCTCCGTTCCGGCCCTCGCTTTGGAAAATCTATTTCGGTATAAACACGAACTGCGACCGCGAGATATTCCGAAGTATATCCACGAAATGATAACACGGATTCGACGATAAACGTTATCGATCGTTTTTCCAACCCCACGGTGCTTTCGACGTTAGAACGGACCGCGATAATATAGTCGTAAAATTATGACCGCCATCGCCCGTGGAGCAGAGGCGGCGTACGCGGCTGCTAGATCGAAGCCCTCTCGTTTTCGCGTTATACGTGCCACCAGCTCCGAGCCTATGAATACTAAGCAGTTTATAAAAATGTTGATTTAGCACCTTTGCAGACTTATACGATACCCTCAGCAGCTTCTAACCTTAGGACCTTCTTTTCTTCGACGCCCGAAGAACCTCCTCGACATTCGCTGCTTTTTGCGCTCACGATCGCGTATTCCTGTCTACTCGAGATCGACGTCGATCGCACGTTTTTTAACCTATAAATGTTTCATCGTTATGCTCGCTACGCTATAAATGATCGCTTCGATATCGTCAATTATCGTTTCGTCGTAAATGCGATCGGAAAAGAGTATAACTTTTATCCTGCCTCTCGAACGTAATCGTGGTTCGGTAGCATTTGATACCTAATACATAGAGAAAAGAACATTCCACTTTGGAAACTCGAGCAATTTCCGAAGTACCGAGAGAGAAAGCCACCGGGAACTAGCGATGTTAACGAGAAAAATATCGATAACCCTTCTCGGTTCTCGGATCACGGTTGATCCAAGAACATCCGGTGAAACGAAGGGCTCAGAAGATTACCGTCAACGGGCGGAGACCAAACGAAAATTCCTGGAATTCGGATTAATCGAATAAACCGCTCCGGAAGTCGTAATAACGTTCCGCGTATCTCCACCCCGCGGCTCCCCTCGAGAGGGCACGGTGAAATCAGATAAGACGCCATGTTGGGGCACTTTCGTGTCATCCCGAGCGGCCAATCAGCAGCCAGCCGGGAAGCCCCTTTCGCGCCGCTTAAAACGGGAGGGAGAATGAGTTTTAAACTCGTCCGGACTGATCCGCTGTAATTAGCGTTGGTGATCACTGGTGCGGCTAACCCGTTCGTAAGGATGCCCCTCAAATCAGAAACAAAGGCGGCCCTGCCCCGTTCGACCCCTCGTCCCGTTCCTTCTTCCCTAGTCCAGGGGCCATGCTCTCGGCTCTTCTTTCTCCGCCATCGCCCTCTCCGACTCGAAGGCCTCTTTCGCTCGATTATATAGGCCCGGCAATCGATACGTCGCGGGATTTAATCTCTTTAATCGGTAATTATCCCCACCGTTGCCCATCGGACGACTCCGGAGAAACCGAAGGGACATAAAATTAGGTTATAACCGACGAACCGAACACCATCGGGCCCATCCCCGAAGACCACGAAAGATCGGCCACGTTCGAAAACATCCACACCAACGATCCTCCTCTCCCTTCAACGGATCCCCTTTGATCTCGACCAAGCACCGGTTCCTGGATAGGATTTCTTCCCTGCAGATCCGACGACCACCCCCGAAACGTTTAATCGCGATTGGCTTCGACGGATATTACGCTGTCGGTTCGACAACCGAACCATCCGAGTACCGTCCTTGTTTTTCGACCGCTCGATTTCAGGATCCGTAATCGTCGTCAAGATTGTCTATCGCTGTTGACCCAACACCGGCTTCCATCCCTAGACTTCGACAAACGCGATTAACCGGTAAATCCAGGAAACGAGGTGCTTCTCCCGATGCACGATTCCGATTCCTCCAGGTAAAGGTACACTGGTCTCGAATTCCTTTCTAACGTTTTGGGATCGCAATCGACTCTTTTCATTCTGAACAATCTGCGTATATTTCACATACAGTACCAGTGATAATTATATCATACCTTTCACGCAAACTACTAATACTCCTCAATATTGTAACACGTTTCCAAATTCTCTCGATAAGTTTCTCTTGAAATTTCCCATTTAAAGTCCTTCCCCACGGTCTAGAAAAGTCGAACGTGTTCGAAACGTGGCCAAGAGCTCCTGCTGTCTTCCTTTCGTGCCCGGAGATCGTAAAGAACGTAGGAACACGGGGATCGGCAGGACATCACGGATACAGATGTTCTACAAAACAGCCGTGCTACGGTACGACTCATAATAGGTGACACCGGGTTTATAGGAACACGCTAAGTAGCAATCCCGCAGGACCCACGGGACAATGACAGACCCTTCGTATATTTTGACTTTTTGACAGATGGCTGTTGCTGCCAGCAAAGCGGTTCTCCTGCTTTTCCGTTCATTGGATCAACCAGGAACAGATCCTACGAATCCGAACGGATGCTTCTGATTCGTTTATGGAGGGATTAAGTTCCCGGACGCATGAATGCTTGTACTTTTTACCATTTTGATCCGTATCGTTTCGTACAAAGGGAGTCCGTAGTCACTTTAGGATTAGACAATTTGCTGCACTTTTTTGACCAGTCAACTTAAGTGAAACAAAATTTCGATCAATTTTAATATAAATCAGTCATCGAAACGTGTTACAAGTATGGTTACATTAAAGTTAGAATAAATAATTTGATCTACAAAAGTAATCTTTATTTTACTATGTAATTAATTGTACGAAACTATGAATTTTTTAAATAAATCAATTTCTGAGAGAATTGTTGAACATCCCCGAGACGACAGACCTTAACGACCCTTTCAATTTTAGTTCACAGAAAGCTACGTCAGAAAAGCCACCGGTAAACATCTTATTGAAGAAGAATACCCGAAAGCAAACCAGTGTTTACAAAATCTGGTTGTCCAGCTTTTAGCTAAATGCATCGTGCGCCAGGTAAAACGGTACCTGGCTCTCAGCACGAGTTCGTTCGTCGCGTTACGATTCACGCGGAGAAGATTCGTGTGTGTCCGTCGAGTAGAAGGAAGAAATAATTGGCCGTAAAAGCCACGTTTCCCCGCTAACTTCGTGACGAGGCTGAATGCATCGTGGCAGCGGGGGACGATCTGTTGTGACCGATGCCACAATGAGACCTTTTGCCGGTTCAACAGGACACTGTGTAAACGGTCCGAGAACGGAGGTCAGGATAGTGACGACTCCTTTTACCGCGACCTTCTCCCACGAAGATCCTGCACAAGAATTCGATTCGTTTTCCACCATGTTTCTGACCGGAAAACGATGACTCTATTCCCTCGGGGTGGCTTCACACCCTGTGACATTGCATAATCGCTTTCACTATTTGCCCTGTGGCGTTTTTGTACTCTTTTGACCATGTCCGTACATTCAGAAGGTATAGCTTCATTTGTTGGGAACAACGTTAACCCCCTTCAAAGGACTATATACATCGACAAAATTTAAGTCATTCCTTACGTTAGAATATTATTTGGATTACCGTGGTAAATGTCAATAAAGTAGATAAATGGAATGGTGCCTCAAGAGAGTTCATTTTGGAGCGATAATACGAGGGGTTCAATTTGCAAGTTGACGCAAAAGATAGGAAATTGTTATCGGTTTCGTTTTCGATTGCATATTAAATCGTAAGCTGCTCGGTGAAGGCTCCATCGACAGTGCACGATTCCGCAAGGTGTTCCCGGTGTAACTCGACCAGGCGTAATTCTCGTAAAGTTCAATCGTTCGCGCGGCCATTTCGGCCAGAAATGGCTACGCCCCGCGGCCTGGCGATCAAATATCAGCGCACACACTTAAGCTCTTATGCAAACTGCATCTCGATGTAGCCGCTGCCGCGCAGATTCGCGCAATTTCGAGCCGAGTGCACGCCGATTTTCAGACCGAGAATCCACCGTTACGAGCTACGATAATGTCCCCGGTTATTAACCATCGCGTGTAATATAAACGAAGAAGGAAAGCAGCCAAACGCGTCTCGTAATATCAGTATTCGAACGAGTAGCTCGGTTTTTAAAATAAAACGACGAGGAAACATTTAATACGACACGATGATCGAATCGTACGACCTCCCATAGGCTCGAGACACCTTCATCGTACCCTTTTGATTGTTCGATTCTCGGCATGTATCAGCCCGCCACCTCGAACGGGCATCGCCAATCAACGGCTCGTTAACCGAGCAGCGGGAAGGTAAGGTTAATTAATTGACGGACACCGAGGCCGCGAACGGTAGGTGGTAATGAATGAACGAAGGCGTTACAGGTATCCCCGGGACAGGTAACTGCTTACGATCGTTAAACGGTAATCGCTGCGGGTCGCTGTTCGTCCGACGAAATAAGACGTCACGAGCAGGTGGTCTTCCGTACGCGTTTCTGCGCGCGTACACGTTGCTCGCGAGCAAAAAGGACAACGGCGAGCGCCGAGGAGGATAGATACAGTCCTGACGTTTCACTTTTCCCAGTCGTTGGACCCATTATTATGTGCGCCCACCGTGTCCTCCTGCTTTCTGATCCCTTTCTTCTCTGTTTCTCTTTCTTTTTTTTTTCTCCGTTTCAACCACCCCTCTTCTTGCTGGTCTCCTTCGTCTTCCACAAATGAAAATGTTTGGCCAGATCTCCGGCCGCGCACAATCGGCTCCCCGGCACAAATATTTTCTGTGAGCGGTGAATCGCGCGCTATTACGACGGCTGACCATAAATCATGCCGCTCAGGGTGGTCAGACTCGACCAGTTCGGTGAGCCCGTTCAGAGATCGTCTTTTTAAAAGGAGGACGCGTTACCGTGGGCATAATTGTCCTGCCGGACGACGAGAAATCACGATCTAATGTGTCTACATACGTCGGCCCTCTTGAATGGAACAGACACGGGGACGTCTCGTTCCTCTCGAGGGAAAGGATTGTTCTTTCTTCTTGAAAAATACGCTCGTTTGTTATTCCGAGCCAAACACGTTCTCGAGCTTTTGAACCGCTGCCTGGACGCGTTCGGTGGCGCGTTTAAGCTTCGAGAATCTTTCCAGCGATAAGGACATTTATGGTAACAATAAAATTTTTAAATTAGACGATAACGATTAGCTAAGATAACTCTTGCTCGTCGAGGTCAAAACGATGATAGTTTTCTTCAAAATAGATAGTTCTTCAACAGACATACAGTTCGTCGTAGTTATTTATACTTATTTTCCAACGACCGAATTCTCTCCAAGAATCACGAATTCTGCGTGACGGCAGAAGTCGATCGTTAATTCGATTCGCGAGATTCGAGGAAGAGGTTTGTCTTTCATCGTTCGAACGACCGCGTCTTCCGACAATGAGATCAGGATGACCGGATACGTCGATGCGCGCTATTCTTGGCAAAGATGCGGATCTCGCAGATGCGCGATCAGAATCGGCCCCCCTTCTCTCGTTCTTCCATCGCATTCATGCAGATGCTGACGTTCCCATTTTCCGATTTGCGGATTCCGCGATACGATGACGAGCGCCGAGAAGGAGAGGGACAGAGCGAGGAAGAGAAGAAAGGAGCAAGACGAAAAAGGAGAGGCAAGGTTGGATCGATTGACGAAGGGACAGACTTTAGAATTATTCGTGAAAGGAAGGCAACGCCGACTGATTGACGTCTCTATGGAGCTACCATAAAGGTATACGAAAGTGGAGTAGGCAGAAGAGGGTCGTCTGTAACTCGCGCATAAATGCGATTTGAGCAGCGTAAAGAGCGAGACAGCCGAGCGCAGGAAAGAATGGAGGAAGGAGAAGAGAAATCGTCTATTCACCGAATCGTCTACGATTCCAACGAGCGGGCCAACGAAGAACTCGTAGCGTGAAAATACCACCCACACCGTGTGCCACCCTTAGATCATCGGACCACTGAATGGAAACGTCTTCTTCTCGCTCACAATGCGGTCCTTCGTCGGAAGCTCAGCACGCGCGTTTCCTTCCAAACGCTACGTCTTTTTTCGAGCTGTCGCAACCTTACCTCGCGTTTGTGACGAGCGTTAAAATTCGATTACCGGCTTCTTAATCGCCTTCTCATCGATTTACCGAAATTCTTATCTACGGGTATTCTTACAAATTCTACTGTGACACAGAAGCCTGTGCGAACAAATTTTATGTTGCACATTCACCTCTTTCTGTATCCTTTATTAACCCCTTGCCCTATGATTTATCTGTTAGGGTCAATCAGGACTAATCATCAATCATCAATATAATGATGAGTGGTTAACTTCTTCCTCGTATCATCGATACCGAGAGATTATAGAATTTTTAGATATCTTGGAAGTTGTCGAACAATCGAGCGAATTTATCCTCCTCCGTATAACGATCATTATTTTTCGCTCGAGCGACGTACTTGTACACGAAGCGTATCTCCGAGGGGCAGACACCGGCTCTGGAACGAAAAGTTGTTGCTGGGAATCGATACGGGGGTGGCCGGTGGTGGTTGGCGAACGAAAAAACGCAGCGGTGCAGTGCGCGAGCTAGCGATTATCAGAGACGGGAGACGTACGGACGTGCGGACGGATGGACGGTTCGACTTTGCATGAATGCGCAGATGCGGGTGCAACAGCTTGCGTAACGCGGCCGACAAAGAGCAAAAGGGAGACTTCGCACAGCCATATTGCCTGCTGTCAATCACAACGGCCGCGTGTCTCGTCTCCCGCGCGTCGTCGAATTTTCTCTCCCCCGATCCACCCGTCGTGACGCTTCACCACCCCGTCCAACCCTCTCCGTCCCTCTTCCGCTTCTGTTTCGCGCCCGTTGCGGAGAAAACGAACGCCGAGAAGCGAGACAATTTCGCCGATTGGATACTTCTGTTCCTTTCTGAACGAGTGGCCGCGCGATCTATTTGAATTCCAACGAATTCGACGTCGATCGATCCGTCATCGAAGTTAGGTCAACGACCGAACCAAAGGCCAATAAAATCTATTGCCTTGTGAAAGTCGCTTCCCGATTCGAAATGTATATTCTCCTTTCACCCCACCGAGTCTCCTTTCATCTTTATACTTTTTCACCGTAAAGGCAAAGCTCTCTCGTGTTCTACGTACAGGCTAAGAGGTATTATGTAGAGCTACCGCTGTAGCGATTCGCTCGAAACTGCAGCAAATTTGCATCATCTTACAAATTCATCAATTTTTCAAAATCGACTGCCCAACTCCGTATCTTAAGGTCATTTAGATTGCAACAAATTTCGCTTTTGACTTCTGCATTTCTTCAGCGTCCCCAACCACGGTTTAGCCGGAGGTTGAATCTCGCAGCCATCGAACAGAAATTGTCGAAGTCTGTAAATTGGTCGTCGAAGCTAGTCGGGCCAGTGGAGGATCGTACGATGAACCGGAAGAAATCTTAGGTAGGTGTGCGTACGCGTACGTATATATCGCGGGCAGGATCATTTGTTTCTGCGGATCGTTTAGCCAATTGCCGCAACAAAGGCGCTGCTGGCTCGCGGAGGGGTTGTTTGTAGCCGGCGGAGTAATGGCCGCCGAGGTAACCCTCCTCTCTTGTCCCTTCGTTGAGGCTGGCGAGTCGGTCCCACCTCCGACCCCGTCGTTCCCTCTAGCTCGACTAGACAGAGAGCAAAAGAGGCGAAAGAGGCGAGCGAGGAGGGAACGGGAACTGGAACGAAGCACTCGATCTACCCTCTACGGTGGAGCATTCCGCGCGGCTGCAGGTTTGTAGGTAGATATGGGGGCGGGTAAATCCGAACAGGAAAGCAGCCCGGCGCGTTCGAGAATCGGGGATTTATTCGGAAACTATTGCACGAGGGGGTGGCTCGGTGTAGAAATAGGTGGAGAGGCAAGTTTAGGGAGGACAGAGGGGGTTGAAGCGCATCGGCGGCGGAGTAGCAGGAGGAGGATTGAAAGGGAAAGAGAGGGTAGGGTATCCGGTGTGCTCGCAGCTAAATGCTTCCACCTCTTTTCGTCCTGCTCGCGCCTCGAGCTGCGTCCTTCGCCACCGTACATTCTCTCTAAACAGCTCGAAAACGCTCAAACGTAATATATTATCGGACGTATACGGAGCAGCGGCGTAGGTATTTATCCCGGCTCACGGGGGTTGCCGGAGACGTAGCTGGCACACGGTACTGGGCGTTATCGAAATAAACTTTTATTCGAATAAAATTTTTCGGCTTTGTTCGATATTGCGCCCGTTATTTTATCTTGCTCGACGATGTTCGAGTAATAACGCATTTGGTATATCGGTTCGATATTTCGTATTTTGTTTCGAGTTCGGATATTTGTTGAAACCATGGACACTGGTGATACGTAAATGTGTTAACAGCGAACAATTTACGGTAACATTATGTCTATCGTATACGAAAACCTGTTATTTATCGCTTATATTATTATTCGGGGAAAGCAAACGTTTGTCGAATAAGTGATTCGAAAATCATTCGTTCCCCGGACGAATTTTATAAATTTCGATTTACCTTATTGCATTATGTAAAATAATTATTTGTACGTTTCATTTATTATTCTCGTCTCGAAGAAAAAAAATTGCCCAACCCTGTTGGCAGCGTTGGCCATCGAAAGAGGGAGCCGCCGTAAAGCTGCCAGCGCAAAGTATTGCATAAATAAGTGCGCTAGCGAAATATTCATGGCCGTGCCAAACCGTCCTTCTGCATCCCTCTCTTCGCCATTCTTTCTCTCTTTCTCCGAAGCGTCGCAAGCCACCGCTTCCTCGTCCCTTTTCCTCCTACGGGCATCAACCTCCGCCTGAGCCGGATATCCCGCGTCGTTCCTATATAACTTACCCCCGCCTGGAAAAGCGCGGATCTATTCATGAGCGTCTCTCTATCAGTTGCGGCTCGTCGATAAATTTACTACGACGCGAACGTGTATCGCAGCCAACTGGATAACGCCGCGCCGGGACGAAAAGCGTATTTGCGTACGGGCCAAACCGAATACGAGAGGCGCGAACGGTTTTCTTCGAACCTAGCCGCTGATCGTTTGCGGACCGGCCATAAATTTCCTGCCCACCGTGCAAACCGACGCTTCGAGTTAACCCCTCTTCGATGATTCATTTGATCCGCCGTTTGCGAAATTACCCGGACGCTCTTCCTTTTCCTGTTTATCGTTCGCCAGGAACAACTTTGGAGATCGTCGACGAATGACAGTTTGGGACATTTGAAACGCCTACTCGCGGCATGTTTCGTGTTAGTCCGACTCGATTTACTTTGGCTGCGCTGAGTGTAATTAGCACGTTAGAGAACGTATGAGTACAGAATTGCGCGCTTGGACGTTCGCAGTTGGGTCAGAAAATGGATTAAGTGGGGAGGTGACTTCAAATTCAAGAAAGTAGACAAGATGTGTGACTGGAAGTTTCGAGATTCCATATTCAAGAATCGGTGCGGATAGTAAAGAATGTCTTATATCTCTCTATTGGTTCGAATAAGTCTATCAATAAAACTGCTCAGCCGATAATTCTCCTGAACAGGAACGATTATTCAGCGAGTCATTTATATTTTTCGCAATTAACCATCGTATAAGGTAGGGTGACGCGGAGGGTCGTCGCAAAAACCGTGGCGGGTGTTCTTGATCGCGCTGAAAACGCGTCGTCTCCTTATTCGTGGCTGTCGCGGAGCGAGGATAGGAATGCGAAGAAAACCAACGACCACGGAGAAGGAAGAAGAAGAAGAAGAAGAACGGTGAAGGATAAAAAGGAGGATAAGTTTCGACGAGGCAGCGGCTACGTTTGTTCGAAGCTCCTCCCGATTGTCGTGCGTACGGGTATAAACGTAGGCAAGAAAGCAAGAGAAGAAGGGTGATTAATCTTGCGGTCTTCCACGTCTCAAGGCGCGGACGTGCGTTATTGATGGAGACTTCTTTCGACCTCCACCTTCGTCCTCGCGTTTACCCCACCATCGTCCGCGTCTTCCTCTCTTTCTTCACCCTTTAACCAGGGTTCTCGAGGAACCGCGTTGCGTGTGCCGTTCGAGTACTTCGCGGTGTGTTCGTCCAACCACCTGAAACATCCGCACACGACCACATTTTTCCGATAGGTCGACCTTTTTCTCGCGACGCTATTTCTGCCGACCATTTCTATATTTTTGATATTTCCGGTGACGAATATCCTTTTAGAGGTTGGCGAGCTTATTTCATGCAGAATCTATTTTCATGGCGAAAAGGTCAATGTTCTACTTCTGTAGATTTACTTGGAACTGCTTCGAGCTTCTTCAGACGTAATTACAAGTCTCGCGTCTACCGCTAGGTCATTAACGTAATTTTCCATTCGCTTCGAGGAAATTGAAGTACAAATCGGTACCGTGACGATACGAGGAGGTTCCATATCATACATGATCCTGTGAGATATCTGACTTAAGTCACGCAAATGGCCCTTTGTTTGAAATCCTCATCACATACTATATGCATAATCCAATTAGTGTACTTCTTCTGCGTTTCATTATAATCTCCCTGATCCTGTGGTTAGACATTGGATGGTAGAGATAACTCGAAACGCTCTCGTAACTAATAAAGTTATCCGACAACCGCTATCCGCGTGGCTAATAAATTACAAGACGTCATCGGAGGATAGAGTCATTCGAGCAGTCTATCAGCATCGAAAGTACCGTAGTAGAAACTGCTCTAAGCGAGACATCATTGATATTTACAAGGCTACGACGTCGAGGAACGTATTTTCGCGAGGCGAACACGTCCGACGAATCTTTACATCGAGTTAGCGCCGGATATCCAGCTGCGAGACGGTTGATAACGCCGACCTAACCAGCTTTCTCTTCCCCCGTGTAACTTCACCGACACGAGAGGACGAAGAAGTTGACCGAGCAGGAGGAGGGAAGTTGACGACCGCATCGTTTCTCTTCATCCGCAGCTGTAAGCCGAAGAAAGAGAGGGCGGAGCGGGTTTACGCGGTTTTTCTACCGCGCGTCATTAATATCCGTTGCCGCGACGCCTCCTCGCAATTTGTCAACATCTGATATTTAATTTCACGCCCTTTTACCTTGTCCCTGCGTGCTCGCTAAGAACGAGCGACACAGGTGCTGACCACCATTCGAAAAATCCGAAGAGGATTTTCTTAACCCGATGCAAATACCTTATCGCATTTTACGTTGTTCTTGCAGTAATTTTCGATGTTAGTGTTTAATCAGAGGAACGAAGTTTCATGCTATCGGTAGGAGGTACAAGAACGCTGTTTTTCTAAGGATATTCTTATCTCGCGATGGCGGGTTGCACACAATTTATGACTCTCCCTTGTTGCGTCGATTTCCTGCGTCAGTTGGCGAACTGTCAACGTTCTCCGCATGTCCGAACTCATTTCACAGCGAGCGTCCACGGAAACGACAAACTTCGACAGCGGAAATAGTTGCGTACTCGAGAAGATAAACAACCGGTGCGTGGGCCGCCAATATCCTTCGATAATGCGTAACATGTGTTTAAACCAAACTTACGTCCCAGGGTCGCTGACGTCCGTATTACAGTTTATACAAATTTGTCATTTTGTTTTGTTGTTTCAACCTTTTAGCTTATATATTATTTTATAGTTACTGTTAAAGTAAAATTGCCCTTACAATCGAAAATGGTAGCGTTGCATCGTCAACAAAGAAATCACTGAATTTACAGTAAAGATTTATCGAGATATCTTCAATTGTTTTTGCTCGACGTTAGGGTAATGTCGACAGGTTTTCGTACACGGTCGTTTAGGGACATTTTTCATCGTTCGGCAAGCTTGGTTTTTTTGCTTTTGTTCATCGTCGCTGATATACCAAAGCCTGGTAGTAGCAAGTAGATATAAACGTAGCGGCAACCAGAAGATAATAGACGCCGGCTGGCCTCCGGGGTGCCGTTAATCATCGGGGATGAGGCCTGGTACGGCACGGTGCGAAACCACAGGGATACGATGCTGCTATGACGCGGACGGGAGGTTATGGCGTTAGTTGGTCGGTTCCAAGGGAAACGGAAGTGACCGCACGCTGGAGCAATAGGTATCCCGCGGGGCTGCCTGATGGACGCTGCCGGTCCTTTCTTCCTCCGTCTTGTACACCTCGTGTTTCTCACTTAATTAATCACTACAAATCGCGTCCGAGGTAGAGGGAAACCAGGCGTGTCCAGTCATCGGATGTTCAAATCCCGTCATTTAATCATCGACGTAATTGATCGTGGTCTCGTTACACGAATATTTCTCCTTCATATTTTGCGATTTAATCGGTGCAATAAATTTTAATAGAAGTCTGCTAATAATTTCACAAGAAACTATTTTACGTACTTAATCATGTACAAGTACACACTTCTACATACGTTGCGTATTCTATGTACAGGTTTGAACTCCGTACAAATTTATTAAAGTATTATCTGTTGAATCTTATTAAACACGGCAATCGCGGTGTCCTCCAGGACTACCAGCAACAAATGCATCGAGATGAAATCGTTTCTTCAGGTGGGGTCCGCGGCAGAGAATGAGCGCGAAGGGTCGGGATCGTCGTGCGAAACACAATTGGTATTAATGCGGGAGGAGCTATAAGGTCGAGATAAATGATGGCTCGCTTTTAGTCTTTTGCTCCTTTTTCATTCGAATGGAAAATGGATATTAATGGGTTCCGGCCCGAGCCACGTTGCTGGTCAATGCGGCGCGCAACCGGCTCGCAAACGCGCGTGCACGAGCGTGTCCGAGCGTACACCACGAACCGCCTCTAAGCGTCGTGGATGGATTCATCAAGCTGGACATGCCTCGCTGATTATACAAGCTCGTTACCGTTGCACCGAAAACGGCGGACATTCACAATCCTTTACGAATGGTCTCCGAGCTTTGTACACACCTCTTACTAACTGTTTATGCGATTAAACGCTTGGCAAATTTTTAGTCGTTTGTTTTATAAAATATGGTGTATGCATATATGTAAATTTTAGGAAATTGACAAATTTTCTTCGCTCTTTTATACCAAGATTTAGTGCGTAAAAACTGATTAATAATTTTTTACTGTTTGCCGCTATTAATAATTTGTATTTTAATAAAATACAGGTTGTAAGAGAAGGGAGATGGTCATTGTACTTTGGTCTGCTAGAGAAGTACGATAGGGCAATATTTTCCTTGGTCGACCTATCAATTTGCTCGAAAACCGCCGGTTTCGTAAGCTTACCGAGCGTGTCATCGGATTTCAAGTGGCGGAGCTTACGCCTCATCCCTCGAGGGCCGGAATTAGCCGTCGATAGAGGACACGCCGGGCAATTACGAAAGCAGCGGCTTCGTACACTCTAATTAGACCGGCACAGAAACCAATCGAATAGCTCGCGGAAAAGCGAGGACGGAAGCTGTCCGCGGCAATCCCGTTAGCGTTCGTATTAGGGTCAATCGTGGCGCAACAGCGTCGTCGTATCGCAACTGACACATCGCAGCTATTATAATTTAATTATTTCCACGTTGTCGATCGTCGATCGACTACTCAACCGCTTTATCGCCAACTGTTACATGACGCGAGTCCGAGAAATCTACAAGTGCAGTTTGGAAAATATTTACCACGTTTTGTTGCTTCTTAAGAATTTACGATAATTGTATAAAACATAAGAAGTAAGTTATTAAAACGTAAACGCAGCGGAAGTGTAATCGAAATCACCTCCTGTGAATGTTAAATTGACAAGTTGATCGATGCGAATCGAACAAAAATGCATGTATGATTAATTAACACGACAGCGAAAATACGTAAATATTGTAAAGCGTCAGAAACTGGTGAACGATATATAAACGTAAAAATAGTCGCAACACGATGGTAGCGAAACGGTGCCGGGTCGCGTCGGTTCTTATGCAAATCGGGCGGAAAAACTCGCGTGTTTTCAACGTGTTTTAATTATTCAAGCAACAACTTTCCGCAATGAAATTAGAAGCGGCGCGCACTCGTGACTCTCGGCGACAAGTGTTTTGCTTATGGCCGCCGCCCAGCCAGTCGCTCGCTGAAGCGACGAGGGTGTACCTAAATCCGCGGCCAAAGAAACACAGAAACTCGAGGAGAAAGAGAAACAGGGGTAGGAGGGGAGCGTTCCTTCTCGAGGGATGGAAGAAAATTAAGAGAGCAAGGAAAAGCCGGGGACGTTATCCCCGGCGAGCCGAGCTAGTCGGGAACGATGTCAAGCGGCTGTCTGCGAAACTTTGAAACAAAACGACGACGCTCTGGCAGGAATCTAGGTTGACGCCGTCGTCCCTGTGGATCTCTACTAAGGAGATTCTTTAGCGCGGAGGAAATTTTACGCCCGTGGATATCGCGCTGTCACCGACAGACTCCATACTTGTACGGATCCGTGTCTCCTAACGAAAAAGTTGCGCTGCTTAAGAACGACTTCGTTAGAAGTCTAACTAGATTCCTCGAGCAGCATAAATTGAACGATCTCCGTCGCTGCTACAAATTGTAAAAGTCTAGCTCCTCGATGCGGGAATATTGAGCGAATAATTTACGTACAGCAATTTAGGGACTATATCATTATTACATATAATACTAAAGTTACTTATACAGCGAGCTTATATTTCCACTAGATCGATAGTGAATGACATCGACCACCCTGCTAGTCAACGCGTTAATACGAACGCTTATCAATTTCCCCGATTGATGTCAGTACAGATTCGAGTTTACGCGTGGAAATTCTAATCGCGTCGTTTCACCACTCTGTGCCCGACTTTCCGGCACAATGAAAACGATTAGGATCAAGCAGCCGGGGGTAAAGTCGATCCGGGCCCACCCAACAGAGGAGAGCAATCGTATCCAGTAGCTACTGGTCTATCAGCCATCTCCGAACATAAATATGTAGCGCACGAACGCATTAGCCGGCCGGATATCGTGCGTGCGAGCTCACAGTAGCACGTAGGACGTGCCGGTGCAACGCTCGCACGTGTGAGGGTAAATGCATTGGCCCGATGCAACCAGCACGATCTCGCTTGTAGGTGTGCGACTGTGGGCCGGCCAACAGATAGCCCAAATAATCCCGGGTGATGGATTACCTCGCCTAAGCGCTAAGTGGAATGAATATGAAATTAAATTGTGTTTATTGTCGGAGGTAATTGGCCATCTGTGTCTGTTCAGCCGTGACGTAGCACATCCCCTCTTTCGGGCTTTTCTCTCCTTCCATTTCCCTTCCGAATGCCTACCGTTTTCTCCACCGATTTTCTCGAGTGACTTTCATACGATACATTCTTGTTAATTAAGTATCGGATACCGACGAATAATTAATGTTTTATCGTCTACAAATTTAGGGTTCTCCATATTTTCATAGGCCACAATCCACTTTCCGAGTAACTCATTTTCTACAACCTATTGTGATTATTATACAAATTTTGAAGTAATAACTTTGATAAATCCAAGATTCTTAATACCAATTCCTTACAAATTCCTTTTAATACCAATTCTTAATGTAATTACAATATGGATCCAATTCAATTTTCGTCCATTTCGTCCATGGTTCCCATGCAGCTTCTTATCTCGTTTAATTACGACCAGACAGAAAATGCACCCTAACTAAGGATGAGTCAATGAAAGTTAAGCCAGACGGTCGGACATACGCATCTAACGAGCACTCTAGCGGTGTCCAAATATGGTCGATCGAAGTTCGGCACAGTTGGTTGATGTAGCCATTAGATAACGACAGAAAACGCATCGACGAACGAAGAAGTTTATCTGCGACGATAACGGAGGGTGCAGCCGCTCAACATTCTCCCTGTTCGCTAATGAATTTCTCTGCCTGATCAGGCAGAAAATCGATAAACAATTTTATGATTAAATATAGTGCGCTTATCGACACCGCATCGTTCGTTAGGACGGTTTAATTTGCCACATGTAGTCAAGAAAGTTGCCTCTGCTCGTATATTCTGGGCACTTTGAAGCTTTTGGACCCTTTGAAGGTAATTACTGATAAGTCATGTAACGAATTCAGAGAGCGTTCTGCAACGTTCATCAGTTTCGCGAAGGAATCACAAAGTATACGAAATAATTATGCAGGTGGCTTGTTAACACGGTTGAGAAAGGCTGAAACGATTATCTCGCGTTCGACTCGGGAGAAATAATTACGGTGTATCGGAGACGCGTGATTCGCAACGTTCGCGCCGTTTTGCTTTGCCGGCTATTTCGATGTTGTAGGCCGTTGTATTACGAGCGTTGCCGAACCTCGCGTCTTATCCGAGCGGACAGGGCAGTTTAGCTACGAAACCGTCGCTAACAGCTTTTTAAGTAAGTAATAATCTGTTGGTTGGTCCCGAACAGAGGTGAACACACTCGGCTGAGCGATAGGAGGATGGTTAAGCGGCGACCCGCCATAGCCGCCAATCAACCTCATTAAAGCCACGAAACGCATTAGCTTATCGTCGTGTGGTGGCCTGGGGTACCTACTTTACCAGTAGCCACCTAATATACACCTAAAGTTTCGCCTCCCGCCCTCTCCTCCTCCTCCTCCTTCACCGCAGTCGTGGACAAGCAGCTTTCTCGGTTCTCCGCTTACGATCCTCCCGTTCCGTACACCTTCTCTTGCTCGTCCTCGTCGTCGTCGTTGGAATTCCTTCGACCGAGGATCTGCTTCGTCGTTATCTTACCACGTGGTGTAAAACTTTCCGAGTGATTCACGAATAACCGCAGCAAACGCGAACACTGCTTTTGTCGGGCGTTAATTGGGACTCCGAGTTGCACTTGTGTACACCTGCCAGAACTTACCCTCGGATGAACAACGATCTCTCGATTTTTGTTCATCGAGTTAACGAAAGTTGGGATTTTTCGAAGCGTAAATCGTACGACACGTTGTTACGAAAGTGTTCAGGAACAAAGATGCGGGGTGGTAAAAAGGGTGCACCGTAATATCCCATTCCGAAGGTGTTCTGTTCAGAATGCAAAAGGGTGGGTGCAGCGGTGTCGTAGCCGAGCACACGCTCGATCTCGATTCCGTAAAAACGGCCGGATCGAGTGAGCGTGCGAAGGAACGGCGTCTGATATAATATTCACAGTTTGTAGGAACAGGAAGGCGCCGGCGTTTAACACGGCGATATAATATAATATAAGAAAAGGCGAGTCGCGAGTCGCATAAAACACAGCTGCCGCCTTGCAATCAACACCTATACATAAACCGTGGCTCGCTAACGTCGTACAGAGGGTGAGAGGGCGAGCTCTCTTTCTCTTTTCCTTCGGCGTTCTCTGTTCGTACGCCTCCAGCCACGGTTATATATTCCTAGAAGCGAATAATTTCATTCGTACAAACGGCCTGTATGCTCCGGCTGGCACGACTGCTATTGTTACTACCGAATTACCAGCAACCGTACACCTTCCGAGCGGCGGCACGTCCCTCGCTATATTTGCAACTCTGTTACGCGCCGTGTCCGCATGGACGAACGTAAAATTCAGCAGAGTGCACCGAACTCGTCCCGAATTTCCTCGTCCAGCGATATCGGTCGAGGTTTAACGGGATCCTCGGCGCTTTGGTACGCTCCGATTGACTCGACGATATTCACAAAATTATAATGGGGAGTATAGAGCCTTAGTCTTGCTTTAGAAACATACTCGATACGTCGGTGGAGAAAAAATGATCAAAGTTGACTTACAAGTGTTCCTGTATCTATAGACGTCTTATAACTTCCTACGCCTTTGCAAAGAATGAATAGAGCACGCGATAATAGAGAGTCGAAGAATGAGAACAGTAAAAAGATTACACGGAACATCCGGACGACAAATCGAGATTGCAGAGACAACGAGGTCGCAGAATCTTCGAGAGACGTTCTTTTGAACCGGACTGTCGTTCGCAAAGCTGCGAAGCTAGAAAAAAAAAGGAGAAGCAGTCGAAAGAAAAGGGATTCGTTGGTGGGTCGTTCATTGTTGCCCGAGAGCCGGACTGGCAGCAGTCGGAAAAGAGACACTGCCACGTAGAGTCAGCTTTATTTATGGCTATATTAATCCTTAAATGGTATCTAATGTCACACCAGGCACGGACAGATCTATCTGATGGCAGGGACCACGAAGAAAGAGAGAAAGACCAACAGTCCCGTCCAACAGTTCTCTGTAGGACTTGCTATTGTCGTACGTATTCATACGTGTGTTTTTGTGCGTCTGTGCTGCCGCTGCCAGGCACTCCTATACCACACCGGAGTACAAACGACGGTGTCGAGTTACCGGATGGTACACCACGGGGTGTCCGTGACTTATACCCTGTTTGGTTACCCTGGTTCTCAACCCCACCTCTTCGCACACTCCTGTGCTGTGTCTCTTTCTCGCTCCGTTGCAGCGCAGAATGCACTCTGCCCCGCGGGTCGTGCCGCACCGTCGCTTCTACGACCAAGATGTTTTGCGAAACAAACGTTTGTATCCGCACGCTCGACCGACCGAGAAACCCCATCGCCAGGGGGCGACGATAATAGGCGACCGACCTTTGCCGTTTTCGTAATTATCCTCACCCCATTGGCCACTTACTCCCTCCGAATGGCCAGGAATTGATTGTGCGCTTTGTCAACCGACAAGCGTGAACGATTACATTATCTGTACTCGAAAATACCTTATTACGCATTCTCTCGCTATATCGAATGAAACAATTAAAGTTTCACTATCTGACACTTGACTTAGACCTAACTCAGCGAGAAACATTTTCTTTACCTCTTAGCCGAAGCTAACACGAAAGTAAATTCCAGATTAATCCGGAAAATTAGACGAATCAAGGGCACATAACCTGCCATTAGTACACAATAGGTACTAGTTCTCAGGGTAAAGTAGCATAACGGAAAGCTCGAAGCAGGAACACTGGTATCGAAGCTAAAACGGCCGATCAAGAGAACACGCACGCAGCATTAGTCGAGAAGCAGGAGAACAAACGCGACAGAGAGAAGGGGGGAGTAAGGGTCAAAAAGGCATAGAGGAAGAAAGTAGCGTGCAGCGGCGTATACCGGAGAGGAATAATGCACGACGGGGTGCAGGGCGCGCATTTAATCCAGCAATAACAGAAATATCAGTAGAGGAGTACAATGGCCGGCGCAGATATATCTGTTATATACGAGGTACGATGCCACCTATCCACATGTACGGTGTCGTGTAACCGAACGTAGGAACGTACAACACAGAAGGCGAACGTGTGGACCGTGAAGCCCGGTCGGTCGGTCGGTTATTGAGGTGTCACAGCCAGCGGCACCAACAACGTGCGAACCAACCGAGCCGGGGCTAATGAATGGCATCCTCCCTTTTCTTTTCTGCCTATGAAAAATTATTGTTGTTGCTCCGCGTTCCCGTCGAGGCGAGGCCTCGTCTCACGGTGTCGACCTACCACCGCGCACCGACTCTCTTTCTCTTCTGTTTGCGACCCTGCACCGATGGCCCCGATACTCGGATGTTACCCGTACCGAATCCTGCTCGAGCTCGTGCTGACGGTCACGGTACCGATCCGAGACCCGCCATTACTCCTATGGGAGGGTCTCCTCGAACTTTACTTATTCAATTATCAAGATTTCTTCAGTATCCTCGAATTTCTGGATTTATAAACTGCCTGCATTCGCAAATTTCGATGTCTGCAAATTCTCAGATCTCCGAAATCCTTAAATCTCCATACGTCCTGATTTTCGAAGTCTTAAATTTGCAAGTTCCCAAATCCTCAAAAGGTGAAATTTCTGAATTTTCAAATTCCAGCTATCAGTAGACCTCGCAAAAAAATTTGTAACGTCCCTGTTGCTCACGTCGCTGACGATACCAGTGGAGGAGACGTCCCGCGGAGAAGCCAGCTGGAACCGTTGCGTTTCTCCATGGTGCCCCATTGTCGTCGCACACGCGTCTCTCGTGCTCTCGCTGCGTGTTTCGTCCGCGAATGTAAAGCAGTTTAGAGTACGGTTGCAAGGGATACAGAACACCGGGGTATAGGTAAGTTATGTGCGCGCGCGAGAGTTCGATTGTTGTCGGGTACGCGGCGGCCATGCACATTTGTCTTGATAAAAGGGACGAGCAAATTAAAAGTAATGATTTGTAGAAATATTTTGGTCCTGGCCCTATTCCTGTGTTACCCTACCACGCCTATAGCGATCGTTCATCCTTGTCTTTGCTTGTTGCTGGATGCTTTCTCTCTCTCCGTTCGTCTCGTTCGCTTCCTCCAGGGAAATGGAGCCATTACGGTGCCTAATGCCTCATCTGTTAGCCGTGCGAATCCGGCCTGCTCCTGTGGGGCATGCTTACAACGCTTCATTTATATAAAGCGAAAGGATAGTCTCTCGACCGTGCTTACACGGCGAACAGGATGCCAGGAATTTCGGAGGGAATCGTTAGTCCTGCTTGCGCTTCTCTTTCGACTAATATTCACAGCTTGGTTATAGATTTCTGCACGTGTCACCACCTTTTTATCCACCTTTATCTTTTCCACCAAGCAGAAGCTTAACTCCAGAAATTATATTATCTTTTCTAACAGCGAAACCTCCGCGAGGACGAATTTTCAAAAAGGAGAAAAAACTGCAGTATGTCACGCGGTCAACGTTTCTTCGGAACGAGTTCGATTTCTTTGCAATAGGTTTCGGTACAAATATCGATGCAGGTACGAGGTACAAGCATGATTCGACGAAGAAACGGAAAAAAGAAGAATGGAAGAGAACAGGAGGTAGATCAGAGGACGAGGGGGTAAAAAGGGCGCACAGGGTGAATCGCAGGATACGCGGATAACAGCGTTCGCTCGGTTACGGTGGGGGTGTGTCCAGGACAAGGAACGGGCGGGTTCGGAATCGCGCTGCTGAGCTGGCTGACTCGCATCGTTCGCCAACATTGTTCCCCTTTATTTGATTACAGGGCATTCGTATACACGATTCCTGTGCGAAGCTTCTTCTTTCCGTTCCATTGATCCGCGTTACGGTTCCAGCCCGTAGAAAGCCCTCGCCCGCAAAACCTGCCAGCTCCCTGTCGCGAGCAATCTGCGAATTTCTCTTGTCAAACGACCTCCATAGACAACAGAAATCGAATGGACTGCTCCTTTTCTTTCGGGACTGTTTCTGTCTTCGTACATTTTTTACCTCCCTTCTTCAAACACATTTAACTCTTTCCATTTGCAAATGTATCGACGAAAAATTAATTCCTTTTTCGATATAAACACAGTAGACTCGAGTGTGCACAGAATTTTATTCAACAATAGTACACATTGGTTTCAGTATCTGTCGATTTTATTGACTCTGTATCTTTGTTCGAATTTCGAGTGTTCGAATTGAGAAGTTAAATTTTCTTTGACGTTCCTGTTCGAGAGGGTTCACTGTACAATGATTGTCCGCGATGCTCGATGCGGTTCTAACAAATTATTTCGTTAGAGATATGAGTCGAACAACTGCAAAACTGAATGGCTTTTCAGAACAAAAACGGACAGTCGAAAAATAAAGTCATCGAGTTTGGTACATCCCTCGACTGACTGCGCAAAAGTTCACCACCGCTCGTCCGTTCTCATCCTGATGAATATTCCCCGAAGACCCAGGTCGAGTATCAGAGGGGCAAAAACAGGAAGCTCTCGATGGCAGATAACGTCGGTACGTTTGTCTTCGTAATAATATTGACCCCGCGTCCCGACGTCTCACTTTGGTTCCAGCTTACAAACGCAAACACGGCATGCAAGCCGGTTAATTAACGCGCGAGTTGTAACCCTTGTTAATCTATAATAAAGGGAAGAGGGAAACATCGAGTCTCGCGTGTCGATTTACGAATGGATTTCTCTTTGTCCGATCTTGTCTGAAGAGCAACCGGTTATCCCCTTTCATAAGGTACATGTTCGTATCGACATGAAAACGATAATTAAATCTCGTCGGACACGGTTGAAGTCTTAATAAAAACCACTCGAACAGTAATACAAGCAGATATTCGAGTAATAAGTAAATAAGAAATAATATTTCTTCGGCGCGCGAATGCGCATGTCATCTGTTAGATATTGTTTCTCCGGCTGTCAATCTTCTTCCACGTCGATATTTTCGCCAGCAATCTTTTCTATTTACGGTCACGCGGCAAATTGGCACATGTTGGGCAACGCGAGTAATTGAATCGCTCGGCCCGAATAAAAATTAATCGACTGACATTTATTCTCGACTCCGCGTTACCGACGATGATAACGCAAAAATATCGCGTTGCTGTAACAGAATAGAATTACGACGCCGAAAATGGAGACGTCGTTGCCCGGCCACGGACAGTAAATCGATGGAATCGTATTTCGTCGGATATAATCAGAAACGTTTTGATAATATGTGGCGGAAGCTGACCAATACGCTGCTCTTTTTGTGCTAACTATCGTAGTGAAAATTACTCTGTAAACGTAAACGTTTTATTGGTTGCACATTCGCTCCTTCATACACAACGTATAAACATCTGACCAAGATAGAATTTCTATCGCGAAATATTCTAAATCCATAGCGAATGCTCATCGACAAAAGAAGAGTCGTTCGGGATTCATCGGTTGCAGAGTTTCAGTGCGACTCGGTGGTGCGAGTTAAGGGATGACGACGGAGTCGGGCCGCGAAGAGGATGCCCAGGGGATGCTCGAGACATTTGTCAACGAGACGAGCGGTGAGTGGACCGGACCTCCACCGTACCACGGATCGTACGTGTATCCCGTCGAGACCACGAACGGGAGAGAGCTAACCTTTCTCTCTCGGGTCAAGCAATATTAAACCGCATACGTCTTCGGCGTCTGATCAAAGGACCGAGTTCTCGTGGACATTTCTTTCTTTCTCTTTCGACTCCCACGTAGCCGTCCAGAGGCAGATAAAGAGAGAGACGAGCACGATAACGTGGTCTCGCATTCTCCAAGATTGATCCTCCTTCCTGATGGAAACATATTGTCCTTGCCAGCTTCTCGCGAATGCATTTTTTATCGTTTGTTCGATGCCGAAGCGATGGGTTCTTTGTTTTCGTGATTATCCTTCACTGTTGCCTTTCGACCGAGGTCCGTTTCATCTCTGAGGTTAGCGGAAATCGTGTCGATTTTATCGATCTCTGTGTTATTATATCGAGGGAATTCGTTATTTATTTATATAGGGTGGATGAGCTATCTTTTTTACGAGTCACCTTGTAAGAAAAGTTATCCGCCAGTGGTTCGAGATTAAAAATAAAGCTCGAGGAGTATAAACCCTCCGGTCGTAAACCGGGCAATCAATTCGATACGCTTCCGACGAAAAATCGAAACGGCCCAGTCAGGTTTGGAAACGGAAGATCGGAATCCCCACGATCAGCGGATTCCTGCCTTTAAACGGTTCAAGACGGTTTCACGGCCAGAATTGCCTCTCGTCTTTCGCGAACATAAACCGTGCCCTTACGTATTCATGCGCGTGCAACGCGTCGAGCGGAAAAGGACCACGAACGCGCAGGGAGGTCGGGGAAGGTTGCGGGAGGTTGTAGGGCGAGGAAGAAGAAAAGTTTACAGGTTATGTCCAAGATTGGTAGCGCAGGGTAGTCGATAAAAAATGTTTCTCGCGCCGAGATAATAAAAGTGTGAATAAGTGGAGGTCGGACCGAGGGGATGGTGGGGCGCGTGGCTAGAATAGGGTGGCTGGATGTTTGAAATATTCTCCCGTTCGACTGCAAGCTCGCGATGGGAAATCTTTATTGATTCGTAGCCGTCGACCGAGGAGTATATGGCTCGGGGTCAATATGATTTCTCTCCTCTCGTTCGTCTGTTGTGTAAAATATACGCTCTACGTCCGTGTGTTTCCTCGCGTTCATCATCAACACCCAAGAAATAAAAGGCAAATTGACTTACAGCGTACGATACTTTGCACTATTTTTGCTCGTGTCTCCGCAGAATTTAATGGAAATCGAACATTTGCAACCCTTTCACCGTAAGTCATACAAACACGCCTCAGACGTCAAATTAACATCGCAATCGATCGACTAGTCGAAGGTTAGGCGGTGAATAGTAACTACAAACCACCCTCCAATAGCCGCTTGTGTGCTCGTGGTCTTCGACGTCGGAGCAACGACGCCTTTTGCCGACGAAGGAACTTGCTCAAATGTTTACCGACGCGAAGCACCGCGTTTACGTGGCTCAATATTAACTGCGGGGTCGTGTATACATAAATCTGTGATCGTACAGGTGAAGAGGGTGCCATTTAAAGATCGTATCGATTGAGGTCAACCATCTATTTTTTTAACACGAGTTTAAACCTTCAAGGTCCTTCGAAAATAAAACACAAATCTCCCTTACTCCTGTAAGGAATTTTTCTTCTAATAAAAAACGCTCGGTGCCTTTAAAAAAGTTAAGAGCCACCGCTTCAAAGCCAGCTCTAAATTGCTCCAACATAAACTAATCCACCCTTCGAATACATTAACACGAGGTATCTATATTCGCAATCAGCAGTTACCGTTCAGATTATGACCCAGTTCCACCCCCCGAGCATCGAGGAAACACTCCAATAAAATTCTTCATGCAGACAATTCATCCGTACACGTTTCAAAGAAACTGTTTGAATAACAATCCTCCGCCCAATGATCCTGCAACGCAAACTGACTAGCAAATCTTGAAGGGGGTAGCACGCACAATCTCGAACGGCACCGTGTCGAGGGTGGATTCTGGGCGTGTCTCCATCTGGCGACTCGGCACGTATTAATTAATCGACGCGCAGCCGAAACTAACTGCGAGTTAATAAGCAAATTGCCACGCAATAAAGTTAGTGCCAAGTAAAGCGAGAAGGCTTAGCTAGTGGGGTGAGAGAGGAGGTGGCGATTCGGCGCCCTCGTCCCTTATAACAGTTACACCCTCTGCGGGGCCACAGATGTGGCTTGCTATTCGCGACCCACCCCTACTCGTTCCTTACCGTACAGCACCCCATATAATTTAATGTCATTCATCCGTATCGCACATAATACTTCGCCAGTATTAAAATCTGGTAAAAATACCGCCCACTTAGGACGGAAACATCGACGAGGCATTGCCGCTTTCTAGTTTAATTAATTTGAGAGAAGAGGGTGCTTCATAGGGGTTACTAGTGTAACGTCGGAGGAACACGGTAGTTATTGACCAAATTGGTAAATAGAAAGAGGGACACGTTCGTTTGATCTCGTTGTGATTTTAACACTTTAGTTATGGTAACATTTTGTTCGTTTTTCGGTTGTTTGTTCGAATGAAATTTGACGGTGAAAATTGTTCAAATCTGTAGATTTATGAAGATAAAAATTTTCGGGAATTTTTTTATACGACAAAAATTATTTGCCGAATATAATGCAAGCTCTGTTTCACCCTCGAACAGCGTACTATTATCAGACGATGTCTACCTCCGTTCTTACAACGGATCAACAGCACAAAGCAAATGGTCGAGAATAAATCAATCATAATACCCAGGCAATTAAATATCGCGAAAATTAACAGAAGCGACACGAAATCGCACTTTGCACCGATAAAAAGCCGACAAGCGGATCGAGTGTCGAATAAAATTATCGTTTCACCCCCTCCGACATCCTGTCAGTGTTCGTTTCATCGGTATACGTTCGCAATAACGATAATAATACTTCATGCAAATCCTTTAATATCCGTTGATGAAGCTGCACAGCATCCCCCCAGCCCTACCGTTCACGACACCCTCGGGGATGTTAGACGCGACATGTCTCTTCCCTGGACACGACCGACCCGTCCTTCGATTCAATGCAGTTGACACTCTGAGAAATGACTCGCCCGATTATAATATCTTGCTGTCCGAGAGTATTAGGACTTTGAAAAACTTCTGTTGTTCGCTATGAATCTTTCGAAAATTTTAGGATTTACGCGCAAATATAAAACGAATGTACGAACAATTTCGGTTTGTTAGAGGGTCGATAAAGAGGGAAATTGTTAATGGAACTAGGTAGGGGATATGATGGATTTATACTGTAGAATTTAGGAATGGCATGAGTGGCGATACAACGCGTAGTATCATAATGCTTTTAAATACTGTACATTGAAGTACCACGCTTGGAGATACAACATGTGGAAATACGGCACGTGGAAGTGCGAAGTATGGAGATATAACGAGTGGAAATACGGTGCCTGGAAATACGGCACGTGGAGGTACAACGCATGAAAGTACGGCGCATAAAACTATTATGCGTGGAGATACGACGCGTGGAACTACGGCGCGTGGAACTACGATGCGTGGAGGTACGGCGCGTGGAACTATGGAGCGTGGAGGAACAATGCGTGCAACTACGGTGCATGGAGATACAGCGCGTGGAACTAAGGCGCGTGGAACTACGATGCGTGGAGGTACGGCGCGTGGAACTATGGAGCGTGGAGGAACAATGCGTGCAACTACGGTGCGTAGAGATACAACGCGTGGAACTACGGCGCGTAGAACTACGATGCGTGGAAGTATGGCGCGTGAAACTATGGAGCGTGGAGGAACAATGCGTGCAACTACGGTGCGTAGAGATACAGCGCATGGAACTACGGCGCGTGGAACTACGATGCGTGGAAGTATGGCGCGTGGAACTATGGAGCGTGGAGGAACAATGCGTGCAACTACGGTGCGTAGAGATACAGCGCGTGGAACTACGGCGCGTGGAACTACGATGCGTGGAGGTACGGCGCGTGGAAATATGGAGTGTGGAGGAACAATGCGTGCAACTACGGTGCGTAGAGATACAGCGCGTGGAACTACAGAGTGTGGAGATACAATGCGTGGAAATACAGCGCGTGGAAGTACGAAGCATGGAAATGCGACGCGTGGAGCTATGAGGCGTGGAAATGCGACGCGTGGAGCTATAGGGCGTGGAAGTACAACGCGCGGAACTACGAAGCGTGGAAATACTACGCGTGGAACTACGGAGCGTAGAGATACCGCGCATGACCACAATACAATTACAGTAATAGGAAGTACAGCGATACAACATGTAGCGACCTATCAGTTGCAAATACCATGCAATCTAACTCATAGAAGTAACACGCATGTAACGCATGGCGACGCATGTAAAACGATCGCGCGGCAATATAACTGGTGGCAGTTTAACACAACTCCTCGAACAAAAATCCTAGTTACGCGAATGGCAAGAGATTACGGTAAACGGTGACTAGGCAAGGATTAATTAAACCTGTGTTCGAAGCGTGTCGACTAACTGCGAGCGAGATGGCAAGCGTAGAGAGTAGGATAGGGCAAAAGGGACGCTAGTTGGCGGGATTTGCCGGCGCGAGGGCGAGAGATCGTATAAGCCAGCGAACACTCGTCTACTAGATGTAATACCTGAATACACTCGTAGCGGGCGTGTACGCCAGGCCCCAGATAACCCATCGGCATACTTACATCGCGCGAGGTGTCATCGGTACCCACGCATTACGTCCGCCAGGTGTGTGTACACGACGTTTCGCATATTCGCGTTCGACCCATTGGGGCTCATTAGCAAACGACGAGGCTGCGAATTTCGTGTTCGAGGATCGTTGACGAGTAAGGTTACCGTGCACGGTGAATCCGTTGACTTCGCCGATACCATCGTGGCCTAACGATGCTTTAGAAAGGATCAACGTTTCGAGTGGAAACGATATGTACGTACTTACGTTCTACGCTAACTAGTTTGTATAGCCTTTGAAACCTTTTATTGCATAAACTTGCTGCGCAGTTGCTATACGCAAAGATTTATCGGTTGTGTTGATTCAGAACAAGATGCCTATGAATATTCAGTTACGGCAGCTACTTTCGCTAACATTTTACTATTAAGACGAAACGATCGAGTCGATCGAAAGAATAAAATTATATACGGTCTAATTCGATCGCAATGTTTGTACGATGTTGATAAATTCGAAATTCGAGAATCAAAATGTTCTTTCCACGAAGTCATTCGCAGAGTGCGTAACAGCATCGCTAGGAGTAAAACGAGCAAAGGAATCCAAGCGATTTTTTCCTCTCCTCGGTATACATTCTCCGCTTATAACCCACGAACGGCTAGGGTGAGCAAGAGGGAAGAATTCTCGGAGAAGTTCTTCCTCCCCTTACCCCCTGATTCGCTGGCGTAGACTCTCGTAAAGCTTAAATAAAGATAACCGAGGCTTAGGGTTGATATCATGCTGAGGGGGCGTTACGGCTGGTTGAGTCAACGAAATCAATTTATTCTCCCCTCTCCAGGGGCTGGTACCACCCCTCTTCGGTTCTCCTTTGCTCCCGTAGCTGGCTGGCACCACGGTGGTAGGGAAAAAGAGGGTAGGTTCGAAACAGGGTGGTGCACCGGCATATATACACACGTACAAATACGGTTTGCCACAACTCGGTCCTTGCTGTTCACGTACACCGTCGCGTCGTGGCGGGTGGCTGATTCTCTCCCTCTCTCTCTCTTTCTCCCTTTCCAACACGTTTTGTGGAAACGTAGAAACGGGGTTGAAGCGTGGAGACTCATCTGGTTTAATGGTGAGTTTATTTGGGTCGATGCCCCACCTTTTAATCAACAGGATTGCCTCAGACCGCCTACCGACACGGCCACCGACTACCGTGTAGGCCCACGTTACGTGCCTAGCCGCGTAAAATCATCCCCGTGAACCTACCCTTCCTTCTTTCCTTTCTACCCCTCGCTTTCGCCACTTTCCCTCGTCCTCCCTTCAACGCGAAAGAGACGAGCTTGCGGCTGCTGGTTGGCGAGCTTTCGAAACCGCGGAGACGGTTATTACCACTGGCTAATCCCGAGCTCGTTCGAGAGTTCGACTTCTCTTTCCCTTCCTCTAACGCCCTCTCGTTCTGGTAAACCCTTTTTCTCCCGTTCGCTCTTTCGACCCAGAACCTGTACTTCCACTCGATGGAAGAATATCTCTTCGTCGTTTCAACCAGACGATCGGGCCGGGCAGTTAAGACGCGATCGCTTTTCAGCTTATGTACCTCGAGAGCTACGATTTCGGAGGTTGTTTCGAACAACGTGCTTCAACCGGCTATCGTTTCGAGTGCTTTTTCTTCCGGGCTTATTAACAGATCCTCCAAATGTTCTGCAGAATTCGAATTTGGTTTATTAAACCCTATCGATAACGTTTCCCTTACTAGTACATAATATACGGAACACTGTCCTTCTGAAATAAATACCCTATCAAAATTGATTACCCTATCACTCTGCATGTAAGAAGAATAGAAGAGAAAATTGAGGATTATTCCTGAGAAAAAGTCGAGCAAATCCATCAGCCATCATAAGGATAAAACAAGAAACAATTTCATACTCGTGATCGATCCGAACCCTTTGCTACCGTTATATCGATACCATATTTCTCCCGACGATCAGAGAGACGTCTGTCCGGCTACGGTAATCCTTATCTACGGAGGGTCAACCGGCAGAAAGAGAGTAACGGGTCGAGAAGAGGAAAAACCAATATGGACACTGGTCAATCCGATTTCACGGACCCTCCGTCGACCGTCAAATATGTTATAGGATCCCCCCGCCCACCGCGCGATATCGAAGCTCTGGAAGCATGACCGTCCCGTCTGGACATCGGGTCCAGACCGAAGGGTGATCCTCCGAAGGAAAAAGGAGGCTAGCGGCGAACAACCATATCTGGAACACCGTTTCGACACGTAGCCGCGTTATACGTGGACTGCGATACGAGAGGAGCGATCTATTATTGACAATACGGAGTGGAGATCGCTGTAAGTCGTTGGTCCAGGAGTTTGCTAGAACCCTTTGGTCATCGTCCGGTCAACTTTTTTGCCGGGAAGACGTCTGTCCGAGACCTGATCCCATGAAAATTTCACACGAAATTGGAGAATCTTGTCGTTCCCGTCTACGGGATCTCTATGAACTTTATGGAGATGCCTCTCTGACTTTCGTGTATAATTTGTGGGTGTTAGGCAGATCGACATGTTCTACGCTCGCGGATTCAAAGGTGGGCAGATCATTTATTTGCCCGAGCTGAAGTCGCTGGAAATGACAGACGGTTATACGAGGTACTCGGTTACCGATCCTATCGAGTTGCACGAGTTTCCAGCAAAATGTAAGCACGAGTTGAAGTAGGCCTATTCAAATACTTATCGCGAGTTCAGCTCGTTCCTTTAACGCGAAAAAGAAAGAAGCAATCGTGGTCTAGGTTTCGCGAAGCGGCACGTAGAACGAGTGGGTAGTTCACCGCTGTTCCTGTTGGCGGGACGACGGTAGCGGTTTGAAGAGCACGCGAAACACGGGCGTTCTCATTAGAAGCGGCGCGGTGCTGGTTCTCGAAAGCGACTAGAAGGAGGAAACGAGGTACGACGAGGCGTCGCGTCGTAGAGGATACAGGGCAGCCGTGTTGTAAGCGACTCTCCACCCCATTGTCAGCCAGAGCCTTTTCAGAGACGCATTTGTTATCCTTTGAATGAGGAGCAAGCTATTATTTATTCCATTCTTATTTTTTGTCAGCCGCCCGTTGTGTAGTAAATGGATATAAGTCAGCGCGGGCGAGCAGTGGCTCTGTCATTTTTATCGCCTCTCCCTGAATTAAGAAGGTGGAGCCCGCGACTTCCTCCTCTGCGTCCCTGTGTCTCTTTCGTTTTCCACTCTCTCTCTCTCTCCCTCTCTCTCCGCCACTTACACGGCACTCTCGTTCTATCCACGCTTTCCTCTTCGCCCTCTTCCTATCTCTCGAGCTAAACCGAAGCTGAATCGAGCAGGAGGACCGCCATATTTCTGCCTTGCCGGTAGGGTACACTCTCCGCGCGTCATTGTTCCGATTGTGACCAGACCGAAACGAGCTGGGCGTTACTACTTGCTGAACGCACGATTTATAGGATCGAGCTAGCTCGAGAGTCGAGAAGAGTTGCAAAACTGCTGGCTTGTACGCTATTGGCTTGGACAGCCACCGTTTTTCTTTGACGTCGATGAAAACGCTCAGACATGGGCCGGTTCCGGTGAAATCTCGTTCTCGAGCGCGATTATAGAATCCTATATTTCCCGATTAACGAGATTATACAACAGAGTGTCAAAGAGCTTAACCGGTCTACCCGAAGCGACTGACCTCCTTCTCGACCGTGTCGTCCCCGTGTCGCCAACGAAACTCGACGAGGGTATTCAAAAGAACCTCAGCGCGAATCAATCATCGCCAGGCATAAGGCTACAAAAAAGAAAGAAAGGAACACGACACGTATCCTCTACAGCGTGGGCTGTTAAAAAGCACGCAGCAGGGCGAGACGTTTAAGCCTGTAGCGTGTGGGGGGTTGACAATGGGACACCCCTAAAACGCGATCTACGCCCGACGAGTTCGATCGCGGCACACGAAAGAAGGACTCGTAGGAACAACGCGTCGAACTTATGTTCCTGTGTGCACGGAACAGTGGTAAAGCGACTAAATCCGCGTCACCGGTCAAAAATGGCGCGAAGAGGCGAAAGGGGGACTCGCCGCGTGTGTACGAGCTTCGAGGGTAGAGGCTTTTCTTTACAGAGGGGGTAAGGTGGGCTCGAGCACAATAAGCGAGCAGCCGCGATGCATTGTAGCGGACCCGGGCCTAATCGGATTAGAGCGTTCAGCAAAAAGAGCAAGCGGCCAAATCGCATTTATATTAGCTTCGTGAATGAGTCGTAAATATTTATGTTGCAGAAAACCCGCGTGGAAGTGCGGCCACCGCTAATCGGTTCACGAACGTCCTCACAATTCGATCCCTTCTTTCCTGTCCGAAGCTCTTTCGTGCCTCGGCATTTCGTTCATCGACACTCTCTCAAAACGTCCACGATTTCGATTTTTCGCCCATGTTCTCGCGATGAGAACAATCTTTGACAACCTGCCAACAGAACACTGGAAGAAAACATTCTTTCTTGACGCGTATTTTTCTGTGCACAATCGGATTTGCACCCGAACATTCAATCCTTTCGCTGTGACGACGGTTCCTGGTAGAGAAAAATCGCACGGTCAGAGATCCACTTGGTTCTTAGCTTGAAATTCTTCCCGTGGATCTGATATGATTCTTCTTCTTAGGTTTCGTCTAGGGTCAGTTCTAACATCTCTCTTGCTACAGTTCTTCTGGAGATCCATCATGGTTTCCCTAGAATTCTTCTGGGGTCCCAGTGTCTTCAAAGGCATAACGTCTCTTCAAAGTCTCGGATTCCATCAGGTGCAATTGCAATTGGTACCAATATTAAATCGAAACATATCGATAAATGTCTTTGATTCGTGTATGTCTTCAATTTTGAAGAAACGGTATAGTCGATCCGCAATGTGATCCTCGGTGCTTTCACGCAATTCGAGGTGACAAAATCTAGCAAGATCGCGAGAGAGGAAGGAAGCGTTAAAGCAGCAAAGTAGCAGCGTGAAAAAAGCCAACACCTCCGGCGGCAAAGAGCCACCCCCTAATTATTCGGCATCAGCGAGTCTTTAGTCCGTGGGACGCATCAATCACCAGAACCTTGTCAACGGGCGGTGCAAATCTTGTCCGGAAGTAACGGGGTCACGAAGCGTTGACGGGGTCAAAACTTCCTCGGTCGACGTCGGGTCGTGGCTGCAAATGAGTTTATAAAGGCAATATCTTCGTTCGTGGTGTAGTTCGTCGAACCGCCAGCCTCGTCGTCGGCGTAGTCGCCATCCCTCGGCGAAAGAGGAAGGAGGAAGAGGAAGGTTGGGAAGGGTGGCGCTAATAATAAAGTTTCCTCGGGTGGTTCGACAACGCGTAGACAGATTTTTAAATTTCCCGTCACAAGAAAGCCCCTCCAGTCTCTTTTCACCCCTTTCTCTCCCCTTTCCGTCCTCCTTTCTCGTCGGCTTTTCTTCTCTCCCTCTTTCAGCGCCGACACACCGGGCTAAGGTTCTCGATATAACCGGCGAGCGGTGGACGAGGGACGGGCAGAGGGGCGGCTCCCGGTCCCCCAAGACCGAGGGAAAAATTAATAAAGTTGAGGAACAAAGTAAGTTGAATGGCGTAATGCTGCTGCTGCCAAGAGAGAAGCGAAGGAGGGTTGGAGCGCGGAAGGCTTCCAAGGGTGGACTTTATTATAACGGAGTGTCGAGTCTTTTATGCCTCCCTCTGCCACCCTTCTTCTTCTTCTCCTTCTTCTTTTTCTTCCTTCACGGTTTCCTCTTTCGTCGCCACGCTCCTAGTGCCGGTAATATACACGCGCCTGGTCTTACTCGGCTTTGTCGGTGAAAACGGCCACGTTCTTCCTCTTTCTTTCGCTTGTCCGCGATCTCTTCTTATTTCGTCGTTTCCCGGTGTCGTCGGGAGGAACGGGATGCTTGCTCGATCGGCTCGCAAGGGCGGGACTCGTCACTTTCCTTGTCGTCGACGCCTCGGCGTTGTTACAAAATTGACTTTGCTCGAGCTCCGGAGAATTCCGAGCAGACAGAACGGCTGGCAGCTGGCCAACCGCGACATTGTTCTACTACGTGTAATCATCTCCGACCAGCGGGGAATATTGTTTCGAAAATTTCGTCGGTACCGTGTCGTTGACACCCCGACATCCCTCTTCGTTAGCGGTCGCTTCTTCCGCGCCGAACTGTCTATCCGAACACTCTTTTCGTGAAACCCTACATTCGAAATATCGCTGACTTTCGATAATCGCTACCGTATCGATACCTTTACAAACACAGGTATCGGGAACGTTACAAAATTTCACGATTCAACACTGATAACTTTTCATCGTGACTTGGCAAAGTGTGCTCGATCATCGTCAACCTCGTTTCAAAATTTTACATCGTTACATCATTAACCGGAGTCGGTAACGAAAGCGCCGAGCACAGTCGTGATTTCTACGACTCGCAGAGCAGCTGCATCGAAATATCCAGAAAAAAAGAAGCAACGATAAAGAAGGAAGAGGCAGAAGCTCTCTCTCTCGTCTGGCAACGAGTTAGCAGCTAGTCGTAGCTGGCAGTGCGCGATGGTCGAATGGCCGCCGCGGAAAAGGGTGCAAAAAGAAGAGGGACAAGCGTGAGAGAACGGAGACGGAAGGAAGAGCGAAAAGAGTGGAAAGAGAGGCGATCGCTCGCGCACCGGTTGATGGACAGCGGCGCCAATTTGACGGTCGGAGGCTCTAGCCACGTGAGGCGGTTTTTTTCGGGAACAGGGTGGCTGTCGGTGGAGGGGAGGCAGAGAACGAGAACTGACCACCCACCCCTACCCAACGACTGCCAAGAGCCGCTGAATATTGCATCGGTCGTTTGAAAGGGCTGCTGCAACGCCGAGAGAGCGCTCACGAATGGTATGAGGGAATCGGATGGTTCGGTGCAACCGGGACCAAGCGGAGAACGAAAAAGGGAGGACGTATCGTGGGCCAACGGGGTTAGGGTGTAACGTTGGGTGGCGTCACACGCCACCCCTCGCACCACCTGCTCGCCTCGAACCACCTCGCCTCCATCACGGCTCGTCGCTGCATATCACACGTCGGTCAAACGCCACTCTGTGCCGGCAATGAAATCGCTATACGGCTCCCAACGTTCGTTCACCTACGTATTATACGTGTCTATGTGTACATATACACTACCGGCCAAAAGTTTCCTAACCTCCGCGATCTCTTTCGAGTTCAACGTCTTTTCAATTATACGAAACTGAAAATGACACAGGGGGAAGGTATATGGTGCAGGACAATTTATACTGCATTTAGTATACGACCAATTTCTAAATTAACACATTGAGGACAAATAGAGCGACTTAGAAACTGAAATCATCAGGTGCTGCACGACTGTAGTGACGTCTAAGGCTACGTCTAGTGCCTCGCATGATCGCTTTCATTGCGGTTATCAATCTTAAGCTTTTCACTTGCGAATTGCCACTGCACAGTTAATACAATATTCTAACTTTCCTTCTGACTTTCCTTCAATTCTTTCAACCACTCAATGAACACAAACATTGGTACATACATGCAGATCTCATAACGTCATACAAAATTACGAACTTCGTAAAGAACTTCCCTCACTCATAAATACGATTTTTCATTTTCGATTAACTAACTACGATGACTCGAGTAGAGTTAATAATGATGGATCGGTACGAAATTGATAAGGTTACGATAAAAATCAGCGAGCGATTGAAAATTTTTGTTCGGTACTGTATGTATATACGAGAGGAGCTTCAATCTGTTCTTTCTCTCTCTGTCTATTCTGGGCCGTGCATACGAGCGAATTATTTATTCCGACGGGGAGGGCGTCGCTTGCCGCTCCGACGGCTACCAGACCCCGCCGATCGTCCGGCCGATTTTCGGCACGGTCGACCGTACATACACCTTTGTTTTCTGCCGTTTTTCTCTTTACTCCCCGCTCCTCTATTTTTTCATTTTTCTTTCCGTTCTCTATGTGTTTTTTCATTTTATTTCGTTCGGTTCCTGCTGTTTTTATTCCGACGATTCTTCTTCCTCTGTCGCATAAACGCTCGCGCCGAAAGACTAGGGGGTGGAAGCTTCTCGGAAAATATTTATTAGTAACCTCTTTTATAATCCTGTAGCAATTTGGTGAAATTCGGTAACATTAAAATTGAATCATTGTATTACAGAACACATCTATTACACGTATGTAAAATATAAGGGTGATAGGGTGAATGGTTTGGATTTCTGACAAGTGTCCTAAAGGACTTGACTTCTTAGAAATTTTATAGAGCGCATATTTGTAATTCAGAATTTGCATATAATTGTTATTGCAAGTAAAAATAGGGTTATAACGCTTTAATAATTTCCGAAAGTAGTATAGGTAAATGAAAGCTCCGGTAACTGCGACAGCGAGTGAGATTGCGAATTTAAAATTAATACGTCGTATGTCACTCGCTCTAAGAACTGCAATTAACTTCCTGACAGATTTAAAGACCTCATTGCACTTAGAAATTGTGAGATAATCAGGTAGTATCGAAATATTATTCAAGACCAGAATAGAACGAAAAAGCCGGCACATCGCGAGATATTTTTCTGGTGGCGAACGGTATATTGCTAAATTCTCGACGGGGCACCGAGAGTACTTTACAGCCGTGAAAAAGAAGCCTACGACGAGGCGCGAGAAAATTAAATGTCGAATCTCGGAGGGTCCGCGTCCCTTCAAAGGAGAGAGGCGTTACCAGCGAGATGGTATAATCGCAGTTAGGCTCAATTCATTAAGGAGTTTAAAGGGCGACGAGAAAGCACCAGAGAGAGAGAAACAGAGAGCGAACCCTTAATGGTTTTCCCAATTACGGGACAAAGTCGAATGGCGGGCGTCGAAGCTGTTCTAGCTTCGTAATGAAATAAATTAGAGGGGAAAATAGTGCAATTATTGGCTTGCCAATCTTTTCTGCCAGACCGGCGGTCACGTTAGAAACGTTGTCTGCCATTGTGGGGAAGCGGTTGAACGAAGATAAGCCATTATCGGCTGAATTTACCTTCAGAAAGTAACCTGTTATTCGTTCACCCTCCGCGCGTCCGTTGCCTATTCGTTAATTACGCCGCTTTCGACGCTGACTGGCAACGGGCGATTGGTTGATCGTTTCATCGACATCGATATATTTTTACATCGAGTGGAAATCCATTGATAGCTTCGATTCAACGAATTTTTGAAACCTGGTAATCATTTAATTCGTCGAAAGTAAACATTTAAACGTCAACCATTACATAAATTATGCAGTTCAGGTCGTTCACCATTTTACATTTTTTCGAATCATTGGCAAAGGGTTGTTCAGATTATATGAACGACTCTGTATAATTAAACGAGAATCTCAAGGACTCATTTTCTCCGTTGTTTCTAACCGAGTCAATCAGTCTCGATCATCTTCCGGGAATATTTCGAGCGTTTCCAGCCCTTGTTCGACGGAGGAGACCACGATAAGCAATCCGGTCGCGTACAAGTTGAAGCAATCCCGCGAGGCCAACGACGAACGAGAACCATTACCGCGCAGAAAAGTGAGATCTGGATGCGACCGGCGTCCCGACGCCTAATGAACCCATCAGCCGAACGCGTGCCCTCCGTGGTAACTTGTGATTAGACTGGGCATTGGCTTCCTACCATCACGAAACTTATCTCGACCGGACCTTGTCGCGTTTCAATTACGTTCCAAGGTACTCTGGACAATCGGTAATAATGTCGGTACGTATAATACATTCGGAAATTAAATTATCTCGAACCCTCTTGCCACACGTTTTGCCACGTGCAATTTTCACTTTGCCAATTAGAGTGTTAATGGAAAACTGTAGATTGTTAAGAACAGAAAATGACATAACTATTTAGTTTAACATGTAGTAATTTACTATCCATGTAATTTAACATGTAGTTTAGGTATGTACGCATGTAGTTAAATTGAAAAGAATGTATAACTGAATATAACATCAGGGTGTGTATCAATTTGAGGAATATAATAAAAACAAGCAATAGAAGAGATGTTCAAGGAGGACAAGAGATTACATTATATTTATGGAAGGAAGGAGGAGAAGAAGAGGGTTGATCGCGCGAAGACCGAAGCAGGTCCAGGTTCTAGGAACAGAGGGACTCCTTCATTCAGAATCCAAAGGTGGCTCCCGCAGGTTGACCAAACTCCGCTACCTGTTCCTTCAACCGATTCTCCCTTTCTCTCGACGGAGAAGATGGCCTTGCCGTGGTCATCAGTCATTCTGGATCGCTTTTCTCGTACATCATGCTGCGTTGAATCCTGGAACGAACGGTCCAGGAGGGCCCCATTATTCGTCATTACACGGTCACTCGTGAAAACACATTTCGAATGACTCCCCCACTCTGGTCGGCGGTTGTCGCGACGTTCCTGGCCTTTCTTTTCTCTCTGTATTCGAACCGGAGAGGTGACTGCGCTCGTGTTTCACATTCACACGCCGCCATTCAGCCCTCGTCTCTCTTTCGAGGAAGTTTCGGCCGGATTGCGGTGGGCCCTACGCGTCAATATTTGGAATCCGCTTGTCTGCGGGATGATCGAACGCCGATCCTTTGTATCATCCTTCGTGGGATCGTGAAACGAGAGACGAGAGTGGATACGCTCGGTGACGTTAACGGGAACGATAGCGAATTTACGACTTTGTATAAGATTCGATGATAACCTGCATTTTAGTTCTAGATATCTAGATACGCGAGCTTAGTGACCGATCGAGCAGGATATAATAAATTCTCGAACACCTAAAATTCCTAAGGGATGACCCAATAGGTCGTCATAAAGGACGAGGGATAAAAAGAACGAGGAGGTAAGAAGAAAAAACGAATGTTCGGTGCCGGTGGCCCAGGCGCACACATCGTGGTCAGTATTATACAGCAGGCTTTTCGTAGCTTGTAAATACACAAGCACGAGGATTATGGATGCTCGCGACTCGCGCCGGTGTCAGTGAATGGTCCCCTTCTCGTTTCTACCGGCCAAAGCAACCAAGGAGACCCGTAATAGGCTTAACGAACAACCGGAAAGGCTCCTCGATTTATTTCGAATCAGCCGCGTCGCTTCTTAAAGGACTCGAACGATAAAGACCGGTCACGTAACTAACGCGTGTTTACCCACGCATCGGCTTTTCCTCTGCACGCACACGAGCACGCTGTACGCGAGAAAAAGAAGGTACTCTCCGCGGCCATCCATCGCTTCCGGCAATAACTAACGACTGTCGCGCGTATTTTACGAGATAATCGAGCTTCAAAGGGCTCCTTTCGACCCTCCTCGTCTACCTTTCTTTCGACGCGCGGCACGGATTTAGAAGCCGAGTTTCCGGTTCACGCGATTCCACGCACGATACATCCAAATCTGTACAAATATTTTGATACGATGTTTGTCAACGTTGCGGCTGTTTATGGGCGTCCTGCATTCGATCGCCCGCGGTGGTACCGACACTTGGCGAATGATTAATCGCTGCATTGGAAACGGATATCAATTATACGGGGACAGCGTGAAAAGACGAATATGCCGGGAGAACATCTGTTTCGTCCTGGTGGTTGGTCGGACTTTGTGGATACATAGCGTGTTTCGAGTGGACAATGGTGTTTGTAAGGATGATCGCGGTGGTTATTACTACCATCTTTCCATCTGTCAGATTTTTGTTAGCGGTTCTTGAGAGCAAATAGTGTTCCTGACTTATTCGTGGCATCACGTAATAATTATTATTTCATAAACTAATCATTTTACCATGCGAACACGAATCCTAATATTAAAGCCGACACTGATATTATGACAGCGATGTCACAGTTCAATTTTTAATTTAACTTTTCATGTTATCAATGTAATACGTCGGAAGTACGACTTTTTATTTCATCGCTTTTACTAATTGATACAATTACCAGTTTAAAATCGTCGATGGTAATCGACTTGTCAACGTTTGATGTCTGTCAAATACGTTTCAATTATATTTTTTCAGAAAACAGTATCGACAACTCTGAAGTTATAAAACGTCATTTTCATATTACCGTTATGATGGAATAACCGTCGAAACGCAATTTGCCCGATCGATCCCAGAGATCGTATAAATATTGAAACAAAAGAATCGGTTATTTACGATTCGTGCTTAAAACATACGACAGGTGTTTACCAGCGCGAGTGCTTCCTTGCAGAAGCGATGCTTAATTAATCCTAGGAGGACGCTTCGCGGCACGAACATCCATGAAACATTGATTCGAGCACTCTCGGCTCACACGATCGACGAACGAGGCGATATTTAACTTTCATTATACCACGAAAGAGGAGCTCTATTGATACTGGCTTAGAGAGAGCCGCGGATAAGATACCTTGGTCACGCGTGCATCGTTTTTTATTCCCGTCAAAAAAACAACTGCACATAATTGCTCAAATTCGAGAAAATTAAGCACCGTCAGAAATGAACGCACAATTAATTTTACATAGCACAATTAATTTTGCAAGACGCATTAATTTTTCTGAACATCAAATTAACCCTTTGCGCTCGAGAGGTGACTTTCAGTCACCATTTTATTAGGGGTACCGAAAAGTGTTCAAAATTTCTTCGATGACTTTAAAGTTTTTCTATGAAAAGGACTTTTTTTAAAAAAGGAATCAAGCAATTGCCTCTACGCTGACAAAAAGCGTTAGAAAATGATGGAAGTTATTTTGTTGATTAGCATTTAAGATTTCTTTAATAAATAAATGTTTCTTGCCAGCAAAATTTTGATTACTTTTCGGCGCCCCTAATAATACAATAATTTGAAATAAGTATTTTTTAACTAATTCTATAATACGACACGTGTGATGTATAAACATAATGAAACAAACAATAGTAGAAATTATTAGTAGAGAAATAATAACCTCGAAAAAAATGAATTTAATTTTTTAACTAAGTTTTAAAGTTGCTGTTTGCAAACAGTCATATTACCTTCGAGTGTAAAGGGTTAAATTTTACGTGGAGTACATTACCAAAATTACGTCAGTCAATAAATTAGGTGTCTCTGACTACTAAAAACATAATTTCACTCCCTCTAAATTAATCGGTGTACATGTATTATAAATCTGACCTGAAACTTTGCCAAAAAGTCGAAGATTTCACGATTAAATAATTAATGTCGTTCTAAAACAAAACTGTTCGCAAAACGATACGACTTTTACGGTTGTAGCTATGGGGTACAGTCACCGAAAAGAAGCGATTTTATAAGGGTCCCTATTACCTGAACAACGAACCGAAGGGCAGCTTTTCGCTCTTTTTACGATTTGTTTACAGCTGCTTCCCGCTCTCTGCGACCATTATGCGTTTCAACGACTACGTTCTTGTTGGCGATTTAATCTCGCGGTGATCGGCTCAACGAGCGCCGGTCGCGTTTGCTCCGATTTGCGATGTTATACAACTCCTATACGATTTGGAATTTCTTTTCTGTAGGAAATTCTATTTCAAAGATAAATTTGTGGGATAATAATAGGGCGAGTGTAATGCGAAATTCCGAGAAAATTACAGATCGATCGGGGAGGAACTAAAAATGAAATATACACGGTCATAAAAATTTAACACGGAAGAAGCTAAGTCTATATTTGTCGGAAGTGTGGAATAGAACAACTGAAGCTTTCGCTAATAAATTAATGGAATCTTTCGATCCTTTTGATGCTCTCTTCTTAAATGTATAATGTCATGTATAATAAATCCACCAATTACCGGCTTGGATATATACCGATTATTTTCCTTTAATAACAAACTTCGCTGATCACAGAATCTACCAAAATTATTAAACGAAAAATTCAAGAATAAATTTCTAAAAAAAAACTTGCCAAAATTCAGAGATTAATTGCGAACACATACTGGAACTTAGGCCGCGAAACCCGATAAAATCGATTGGTCAACGAATAAGCTTAACGCTGTTTTTTCCTCTTTAACGCTGTGTATAAAAGACCGATCGTAAACCCGTGTTTCCACGGTGCGATTTCGCTTCAATACCGGTCGAACCGATTCCGCGATGGTGCTACATACGCGACAGCCTTATCTTATCCGCCACGTTGGTTGCCGGTCACCCAGGGGTATTCGTACTTAATTC
The DNA here is from genome assembly GCF_050947335.1 of Megachile rotundata. Taxonomy (NCBI): domain Eukaryota; kingdom Metazoa; phylum Arthropoda; class Insecta; order Hymenoptera; family Megachilidae; genus Megachile; species Megachile rotundata. The sequence goes on along the minus strand of NC_134985.1, from coordinate 18,495,919 downwards.
CTTATCTTGTAAAGCAGCGCACTTAAGATTGCCCCCTCCTTCTCCGATTCGCGAGCAGCACCTTCTGCGCACACTTCCATCGTTCTCGTGCACGCGTGTATCCGCTTTGCATTGTCTTCTGCGAGCGATGCACCTCGATGCGATGAACAGGTATGCGTAGGCGGACCTGGCGGTCGTTACACGGGTGACCGTCGGTCACCCTGATGGCAGCACCGTTCAAGGATCCTGTTTTCGACAGGGACGACCGTTTTGTATAGTCGCTGTTTGCTACCTTCGTATATGGTCACGTTTCTGTACTTTCACGTCTCTATTAAAAGACTTTCGTATGTCATCAAATATTCTATTCATGTGTCATCAAATTTCTGGGTGTTGAAGTCGATACATCAAGGTCTTTTTATGTTACAAAAGCTTAACACGTTGAGTGCCACGTGCTTTTTTAAGGAAATCCCAGTCAGGCCACGCACGCTGTCTAGAAGCGCGCTGGTATCATGGTACAGCAATGCATTTTATGTTTACCATGTTGTAATAAAATCCATTAATAATAGAATCCCGTATTAAATAAAAATTAAGTGGACTTTAAATAAATATTAGGTAACAACTTAAAACAATGTAAATTTTTTAGTTTTATGTCATATTTTACACTGTCAGTCACCGATGACTGACGTGGCACTCAACGTGTTAACAATGATCTGATCCTCCTAAATTCCGATATCCCTACGTACAGATATCTCTACGACCCGATATCCCTATGCTCTGATATACCTATGTCTCAATGTCCTTACGTCTTGATGTTGCTACGACCCGATGTCTCTATGTTCTGATGTACCTACATTCAGATATCTCTACGTCCCAAAATTCCTACGCTCCGATATCCCTACGTTTCGATGTGGCAACGTCCCGATATCCCTACATACCGATATATCTACGCCCCGATATCTCTACGTCCCAAAATTCATAGGTTTTGAAACCTCTACGCCCCAACATCCCTGCGTCCCAAAATCCCTACATCTCGATTTCTCTACGCCCCGATATCTCTACGTCTGAAAATTCCTAGGGTTTCAAAACTCTACGCTCCCATATCCCTGCGCCCCGATATCTCTACGTCCCAAAATTCCTAGGGTTTGAAATCACTACGCTCCCATATTCCTGCGCCCCGAAATCCCTACATCCAGATTTCTCTACGCCCCGAAATTCCTAGGGTTTGAAATCTCTACGCCCCCATATCCCTGCGCCCCGATATCTGTACGTCCCAAAATTCCTAGGGTTTGAAATCTCTACGCCCCCATATCCCTGCGCCCCGAAATCCCTACATCTCAATTTCTCTACGTCCCGAAATTCCTAGGGTTTGAAATCTCTACGCCCCCATATCCCTGCGCCCCGATATCTCTATGTCCCGAAATTCCTATGCCCCGATATCCCTACAAGCCGAAATTTCCACGTCCCGAAATCCATATAACCCTAAATCGGTATATTCCAAATCTATCCACCCCAAAATCCTAAATCCCGAAATTACAATATTCTCAAATCCTCCGCCTGGAACAATCATCACTCCCCTAAGATTTTCCAGCAATCAAAATGATCCACCCGCAAATATGAGAAATGTCAAAAGTACGAATCTCGTTGTACAGCAGCCAAAAGTAACAATAGGAATTTTAGTGACGGGCTTGCAGTTCTAAGAACTGTCCGTACGAACAGCGAGTGGCGTACACGGAGTTTCGTGTGTGCCGATGTTTTCCAAACTTTTCAGCAAAGAAAACTGCCAGAAGCCCGGAGTACAACAATGCTAGCAGATAACGGACGAGCATGGACGCATGTAAAACGGAAAGAGACTCAGTGGCAAGGTATAAAAAGAAGCAGAGGAAACAACCGAGGGAGAGAGAGAGAGAAAGAAGTAACAGAGGCTGATACAACGGAGCGTTGTCCCGATTGCACAATGAAAGCAGAACCAACCGCCTACCTTGCTACGGGATCACCTCCCGCAGGCAAAACCTTTTAGTCGTTCCTTCGACACACGAGAATACGGGGACACGCTTGTCATTTGCTTGCTACGGGCAAAGTAAAAATATGCAGCGAAGAGGGGCCACCGTCGGCTTCAAAAAGTGTCCACCGCCGGCGGCCAACAAATTGGCGGGCTGACTTTTCTGGTTTTATACCGGCGTCGCTCGCAGTACGGGGTAAAATGGTATCTCGTCTGTCTGAAAGGGAAAAGTCATGTTCCACGGTGAACCGTGCCTAAAGAGCTGTCGTCCCCGTTTCTTTACGGGTGCTATGTCTACATCTCGTCTTCTTCCAGAGAACCACTCGCCAAACAAGTTTTCGTCGATGCTTATGATTAACACTTTACAACACGGTCCATCGACCGATCTAACTTTTACGATACTGTCACTTTCTATCCGATTAATCTGATGTACCGGATTAATATTTAATCTTGATTAACCGGTTTAATCGCGAGCCGGATCGGGTGACTCGTGCGAATATTAGGAAAAATCTACTTTGTACACGAGGTAAACTGTTCGTGTAACAAAAATGCTGTTTTTTGTATTATGGATTTGTTGGATGGTCGATTCGATTATACACGCTGTGGTGGACATAAATTCATTCTTGACTAAACGTGGTCACAGTTTCTGCTTCCTTGGTCATCGTATACTTAATCTTTCCTTGCATTCGTTTTTTACTATTATATTATTTATATTAGTCACATTGATCTGTATTTTTAACTTCCATCAGTCGTTACTTTATGAAATGCTCACCCAATGTTCCATCATTACCTAACATTCCAGAGAACATAATCATAGTACAGTACATAACATCATACTACTGTACATTCTTAACAATACATCTACCGATACGATAATTCATGCAATTTTCATAATGACCAATTTGCTATAACGTCGAAGAGAATCGCACAAATTGAGCGGAATATCCCGGGCCAAAAATCCTAAGCATATTAACTGGGAGTGCTCGAAAGACGGCTCGTTACTCGTTGCAGCAACCACTTAAGCGAAACAAGCAACGCTCGTGTCCCGCGTAATCGCGGCCTGTCCTGTGACAGCTCGTAAAGCGAGGTTCGTTGTCGTGGGTAAAAATTTCTTTCTCGAATACGGCTACCGTGGTGAGCGAAGACAAATGAAAAATCGTTTGACGAGGGTGGAGGCGAGGCGAGTAGAAGCCGAAGAAACGAAGGCCGAGGATACCGCACGGACAGAGGCAACTCGTTAGGTTCGAAATAGTTGGACCACTACTAATTCAGGCTGACATAATTGGGGGTGTTTGTTACCTGCACACCCTCGTACCAGTGCTCCTCGTACAAGATCGTATAACGAAGAAGAACATGGAAAACCTCTTCGGGCGATCCTAGGGGTCGATAGGCGATGCTATCGTCGCCCGACAGCTTGTAGCCCAAGCCTGGCCTCATCCTCTGTCATCCTCTCTTTCTATCCTTATTTCGTCCTCCTCTTCGTCTCCTAACTCTCCCACCTTCTTCTAACCTCCATCCTTTGCCCTCAGTTACACCGTTGTTCCTCGACGTTGTTCCTTTCTCGTCTCCTATCCGCCGCGACTTTTCCTTTCCCTTTCTCTCTCCGTCTCTCTCGAGTGTGCTCCTCTTTTTCCTCTGCTCCGATATACACGTTGATGTATACCTATATACAGAACCTAGCCGATGACCCTCCGATAGCCAACAGATAGCCGCCAGATATTCGCAAACTGGAGACAGTCGTCCTGACTCGTTCCAACGTGAAATTCGTGCGTGTTTACAGGCCCGGTCAAAAGAAGATTCCCAAGACAACTACCGCTATATACCGATCAAAGATAACGACGATCCACGGAGTATCCCTAGATTATCCAATTAGAGTAATTAGGCAAATCCATTCAAAAGTTCCTATAGACGATCTGAATTCTCTTTTGAATCGACCAGTACGAGTCAGCCGTACGTACATACGTTTCTCCATCTGCCGTAAGTTTTGTTCTCGACGATTACGGGCGGTCTGAATCAGAATGCGAGCTCTTTGTATTTCTGTATCGCCGGTCGCGGTCGCCCGGTAACCTCCGCTTGATTTACCGCTCGGCGTGACGCTAGATCCTGTCTGATATTTCACGTATTGCACGAGCCGCATCCGAGATGCATTTGCTTCGAAATCAATGTGACCCTTCTCGATAATTGATTTCGATAAGCGTTGATAATCAAACTTCATTTACGGAATCTTTCGCCAAACGTGTTTCGTATTATTCGGCAGGGCAGATCGTCATCGTTGGAGAATCGTATATTGAACCTAACCAAACAACAAGAATGTGTATAATGTTTAATCATCTAGTGTATGTGTCTGTATGTGTGTATCTCTAATAACATGTTTATTTGTCTGATTTTGTCCAATCAACAAGAATGTGTATAATGTTTAATCATCTAGTGTGTATGTCCGTATGTGTGTATCTCTAATAACATGTTTATTCGTCTGATTTTTTGCAATCAACAAGAATGTGTATAATGTCTATTCATCTGGTGTATATGTCTGCATATGTGTATGTCTAATAGTATGTTTATTCATCTGATTTTGTCCAATCAACAAGAATGTGTATAATATTTAATCATCTAGTGTATATGTCTGTATATGTGTATGTCTAATAGTATGTTTATTCGTCTGATTTTGTCCAATCAACAAGAATGTGTATAATGTCTATTCATCTAGTGTATGTGTCTGTATATGTGTACGTTTAATAGTATGTTTATTCATCTGATTTTGTTCAATCAACAAGAATATGTATAATGTCTATTCATCCAGTGCATATGTCCGTATGTGTGTATATCTAAGAACATGTTTATTCGTCTGATTTTGTTCAATCAACAAGAATGTGTATAATGTCTATTCATCTAGTGTATGTCTGTATGTGTATATGTCTAATAGCAGTTTATTCATCTGATTTTGTGCAATGATTACCGATAAAGAACTAACTGCGAAAAGTTGTAAATTCTAACAGTATCGAAGCTCCTCGAATTTCCTCGCGGAAACGGAAAAAGGGCAAAGGGTGTTTGTCCGGGTCACGACACACCAGCGAAAGAAGACAGCGACGGGACCGACGTGCAAATATCTTGATCCCTGGACAAACAGCCGGTCACACGTATATTCTGACGAACCTGGTCGAAAGTGGCTCGAAAAATTCACGGCGTGTTGTCTCTCCGTTGCCCGAAGAGCAGGGTGTATTTGCGCGCGGGGGCGGAGTTGGTTCGTTGTTCAAGCAAAAACCAGAGGATTTAAACTCGAGTCAAGTGTGCTGGCTGATAAAGCTGGAAACATCGCGCGTACATGTAAACTACGCGAGCCCTGAACCTGCCGAGTATATTTCGCCCTTAGACCCTACTCGAGCCTGCTACAACAACTTCTCTCGACAAACGTTCTCTATGTAGACAAAACGTGGCTGGAACTCGTCGGCTCGCTTCGGGAAACCACGAAATTCTTGCCAATGAGATTACTCTTTTACGCATAAGCGTTTTCGCGAAATTATATATGTAGTTTCACGCAGGCTGGTTCGATCGTTTCGAATTTTTTTGTGAAACCACTTTCTTATCTTATCACAACCATTTTACCGAAAGGTGAATAACATTCTACCGCTGTTAACACCGCACGTGATCTCGTTCCAGCTTCGACGCGTGATACATTTCTTGGTATAATACTTTTCGTTACACGATACGACCACCCATGGGAGTACACGTGTTGCGCAAGCTTTCCAGAAAACAATCATTTTCGTGGAGCTGACCCCTGCCGATCGGTACAGTCGTAGAAAAATTTCTTCTCTTTCATAAGAAGACTATGTAAATAATTTTTACATTGTGACTACCGTTTAGCAACGATCGGAAGATCGGAAGACGCCATTTTGACGTTCGACAATTACGATGCATCGATCGAATTAGTTACGTGTCACGCGGTAACATCGTTGCATATGCATAAGAATCGGTGAGAAACTTGCGAAGAATGGACACGTTGAAATAATTCATCGCTCGAATCGAAATTTTCTCACGCTTTCGATGAACCTCGTTATCACTTTGTCACATTGTATTCTTTCTCTTCCTTCAATTCAATGCAACACGCGCGATTAACGCTTGAAAACGTTGCTGTTTTCGACACGTGTATTGAAATTAATTTTTCCAGACACGCATGTTCGCAAGTCTGCTTCATTTAAAAAGAAAAGTTTGAATTTTAAAACACGTTATTATCGAATTTCCGGTGTCGCTTCGCTCTTCACATACCGATTTTATGACTGTGCAATTCTTGAAAATTATAAGAAATTCCTACAAAGAAAAATCTTCAATTTTCCAATGTAAAATGATGTACAAGGGAGTATTACGAAAGATAGAAAAATCGTTTAGGAACTTTTGTAACAGACTTGAACGCCAGCGCGTGTCGATCGGTCGCGGAGAAAGATGGGACAAACTTGGTCTGGCGTCGCGCTGTAACAAACTCGTGTAATACGAGTGCACGGCCCCTGACCGGGTCTCTCGTGTCGTGTTTACGGGACCTTCTCGACAAGCGTGTTTCTCTTGGCCGGCTTAATGGCCATATTTTTGGGGCCCGTGGGCCGTAAAAGTGACAAAAAGCGGCGACACTCGTGCGCGCATGTTCCGCGTCTGTCATCGCTCGCCTCCTCATGATTTCACGGGTCAAACCGAGAAGAGCCTCTGTTTCTCTCCTAAATAACCGATAAAACGTGGAACATCTCGAAAAAATTAATTACGAAACTTGTAGCTATCGTCTCGAAAAGATGTGGGAAAATATATGTGCAATAAAATTCTAGGTACTGCATTCACTAAAATCAAGTGTTCATATATCTATCACATATACTTAGAGTGTAAATAAATCGTATAACATTAATGATTTATGAATTGAATAATTTTTGTGTTGCACACTTTGATGTATCTTGAATGTATGAATATCCACAGTCCACTATTATATATTATGCTACTAATATATTATGTTGCGTATATTATGCTAACGTTGCCAGAAGTATTCGAAATCGATTACGTATTCGACGACGCCCCCATAAGTTTTCGATTATATGCAGAAAGCGGTGCGAGGAGCGTTCACCCTCATCATTCAGCCTCGAATTTGCCAGTGTCACGAAAAGAAACGGGTTCGCGAAACCGGGAATAAACCTTGCGGTATTTATAAGCGGCGAATGACAAAGGTGACAAGGCGAGAAAATCATGCCACGTTACGAATTTATGTTCCGCCGTCAAACGAATAGCTCGCACGTTTCCCGCGCGTGCGGAGCGACGCGTCTGAAAATACACGAAGGGCTGTAGACGCCCGACGACGCCCGCGCATACGTGTACCGATACACGTGTACACGTGGACATCTAATGTTATCTCCTTGTCGTCTTCTCGCTCGGTTTGCCGCGATTTACAAGGAAATTGCATCTACACTGCTGCGCTATGGGAACCACGCAGCCGCTCTAACAACCCTTTTATTAACGCAATCTGCTTTTTATTATTTACCAAGACTGATGTGCACTTTTCAAAGATTTTGATAGTGGTTAATGTTAGCGAGACTGTTTGGGACTTTGTAACTTTTGAAGTTTTGGGTTGCTTCTTGTTTTCTTACAAATTGCATTAACAGGTAATAATAATTATCTGCACTTAAGCCAATAAACGAGTATAAGTGTATGATTACTACAAACGCTGTCTCAAGATCGATATCGATATTCCTGTACATTGTATCGCACTTCTCACATTAGCGACAGGTGGTGCTTACTTATAAGTACACTAGTATACGCGTGGCATAATTGACACAGTGAAGGTGTTACAGAAACATACTGCTGAAGGAGTATCATATGAAATGGTCATATTCGACAATTTATTAGGAGCAAAAAGTTTAGAAGTCTCAATGAGTGAGAGTCAATTGATTAGCGTCTAACATTTAACCCCTTAACTCTTCCTCTATCGAATTTACGACTGCAGCCCTTCGCGGCGTGAAATATACGATTTCATAGGAATGCTTTCCGGGAAGCTGAAAATCACCAGACGAGATAGCAGAACAAAGGCTGAAAGGTTAGAGGGTATGGAGCGAGGTTTCTCCGGGGTCAGTGTGTGCACAGATTAGAAAGAAGGCATTTCTCATCGATAGGGTCCATCGAGATACCGAGCGAGCAAAGGTCCGAACAAAGTCCTTCAGGATCGCTGAGGAACAATAACGACGCGTGAAGCGCAGCCTCTCATTCGAGAAGCGACCTGAACACGAGCTCTTCGACTCCGACTCTCTTGCCCCGTGTTATTTATCGACCAGATAAACCGTTCTGGCTGTTAAATGCGTCGGTTTAACATAAACACCGATAAGTCGACCGCGAGAAACCACGACACTAACCAGACGCGAAAACTAAAACGTGGAAGAGGACGATTAAAAAAGGCGAACCTCCCTTTTTCTTTTTTCCGTTTTCAACTTTATCCTCGCAGTATTCCTCTTCGACTGGAAAAAAACTCTTTGTTGCGACTAACATCCGAAGACATTTACGAGCTTCGGAAACTACGACACGGTTTTTAAGCGCTTCTCCAAAACTATTTGTCTATGTTCCTTGACGGCTGTCCCGGGGGATCATTGTGGGTATTCATTTTCAGGATAAATTCCAAAGTTTTCAAGCGACGTGTTTTGTAATTTCCACGTTTCTGACAGCGTGCGCTTGTGCAGAGCGTTTACGTCCGTTCGCGCTAGAAGTGCTCGAAGGTTATGGTGTTCTCTGAACAGGTCATTCTAGAACCACTTGACGCATGCCAGATAACATTTATATATGAGTCAATCTAAAGTGTTTCGACTGTATCTTCGCACATTGTAAATCCAAAATAAATACTTCTATAGAAGTACAATTAACTTCATAACGAATTGCCTACATCACCCTACTAGCCATTTTGTATCCCACTCGAAGTACCAATAGAAATAAAATTACACAAGCGAAAGAACAAAGCGGAAACGCGAAACATTTGCGAGACATAATTAATTAAAGAACATTTACTAGGAAGTCCTAGCGATTCGCTGGAAAGATAGCTGGCAAAAATCGCGTTTAATTTGAGAAATTATCGACACGAGGAGGCGCGTGTTCGCGCTGACAACACTCGGGAAACAAACGCGTGGGTGCGATATCTGATTGCGTGCGTGCTCGCTGATCGATATCAAGCGTGCAGATATATTCGACGACCGGATGAGGGATGGTCCGTGTCACGTACATGTCCCGAACAGCTTCCAGCAACGCGTGCGTCTTCGATTCTTCTCGCTTCCTCCGCGATCGATGAAGACGATCGATAACTCGTGTTCGTCATCGGCCGCGTTATACGCACCGGGTACAAGCATTCCCTTCACAATTTGTCAAATTAGCATACGTTGTACGGTGTTCGGGTACGAGAGCTTTAAGCATGCGAGCTTCCACGATCTTTCGCACCGGGAACATTCCTCGCGGGTCATTTTTGGTTTGCGATATCTTTCGTAACGGATATCGAAAGGCTATCGTTAGAGAATCCAATAAGAAAAGTTTAACTGAGTAAATGATATGTATGTTCATCGGCTGCCACATTATTCAAATAGTAAATCGAAACACGCAATTTATAGTGATTTGACTAGTAACTGTTGAAAAAAACATATGACATCTTGCCATTTTCTACGTTTAATATAATTCAACGATCTTTGACCGATGTTTCCGATTATAAATTTTTCATTACATTTCCTACAAACTTTGCACTGCTTGCAACAATGTAATGCATTAACATTGTACGAGCTTACCTGTGTCGTTAATACAATGACTGATCACACAACAGTATTCTACTTTTTATCAAATTTCTGACACCAAAGGCAAACCAGCCAAAAACAATAAAGCGCATTAAATATATGAAACACGATGAAATTAAAATATATTTCTACGAATAAAATACGGTGTCTTTGGAATGAGCATCCGATACTCAGAATTCTAGCAATACTAATCGTTGTCCTAACTCTTCGACGAGTAATTTAAAATGCTATCCAAATACCGAAATCCTTTGGTACACCTTTGGAGCTCTATATTAACCCGCTGAATCAACTCGGCGGATTTACGACGTGGCGAGTAAGACGCGATCGTTCAGCCCGGCGAAGAATAAATCACTTCGACCTGTTTACTTATAAAATACAATCTGACCAACGAGTATAGACGAGCCTCGCGATTTAGCGTGCGTTAGTCACGTGGTAATATATTACAGGCAAAGTGGCGGTCGTTGACGCTATTTGAGTTTGTTTGCCCGAAGCTTAATGGATACACCTCGAGGATCTTTCGCGGTGCTTTATACTCTGGCCAGAATCGCTTTGGACTTGCTCCAACGTCCGCGGCACTCGGCCACTTTTGCCATTGCTTGACCCTTTTGTGACAAAAAGATTTTCGAGAATCATTAACTTCCGACCCGCGGAGTATGTTTCTCGCGTGACATGCACCGCACGTATCATTTGTGTCTCCTGCACGAGGATGTAGATCAGAGACGAGCATCGAAGCAACCGAACGGGTGCGGTATGATACATTGCGCTATCCCGAGAAACAAGCGTACAGTTATTTGATATTTCTGTCACTTTTTTCCGCTGTCATCTTCTCAACGGTTTTATTTACAGAAATTATCTTTATGTCCGTTCCTAGGAGAGATACGATTACTATGAAGCTTCGAGGCGATACAATTCGGGCAAGATTTTGTCTGAACTTGTACCTCGAGTACAATGAATTGAATAAGTGATACATCTACTGAATTTCGATCACACTGTACGTAGTTAAAGGCTAGTTTAACCCCTTGCACTATGGTTTATTTGTTAAATGCGTCAGTCAGAACTGACTAATTAGAGCTACAATATTAACCCCTTGCCGTGCCATTTATTTACGAGGTGCGTCAGTCAAGACTAACCATTCAGGACTATAACATTAAAACGAACAAAGAAAATTGAAATGTTCTAAGTATTTTATATTCAGGCATCCTTGACAACGCAAATTATAAAATTCAAGTTGAAGAGTATTCAAAATTTGAGTAATATTAATCACATTTGAGTTGTGAGTGCGTCACGAGTGAGACTCGTCAAAGCACGGGAAGGGGTTAACACTAGATTTACGGATGTTTGATGGTTACTTTTATTTAAATTTATCTAAAGTAGAAAAATAAATAAATTGCAGATGATATGTGAACTGCCTAAAACATTCTTTTGCCTAAAGTTGACATTTTTACAAAAATTTCTTAACAAATTCTGTCATCTAAAATAGACCCATTATCTGTCATTTTGACGGGTTCCGTAAGAAATGTTATGTCAGTATGTTATTATGCAATCGTTGACTATGCAAATGATAATTGGACTTGAAGCGTGCTAAGCATTCGAGTAAAATTGATCACGGCCGAAGTACGAGTGCGTCTGACTCGTCAAAATAGTGCAAGAGGTTATATTGATACAGTAAATTTAAAAGCAGTATACTCGCGAAGAAGGAAAAAGGAAAGAAATTAGACCCCATCGAAATGCTATTTTTCAATCGAACGATCCGCAAAGCGGCGTTTAAGCGAATCAAAGCGTTGGTTGGTGGCGAAACGAGGGTACGTCTGTCGGTAAGGATTGAAAAGAAGTTCCGCGAGGGCATTAAGTCACCGTCCGGGGTAATTTATCGCGCGACGAGCTGCAACCCTTACCGCACTGTTTCTTCCCTTGCCTCGCGAAGGGTGTGTCGCTGACAAGCCTTGCTTCTAATGAAAGCTCACCCTTAGGGGGCTAGGTTATACCTCCGTGGCTTCTCGCGTCCCCCAAGACGCGACGATCGCTCACAGAACGTCCATTATTTACGCGCGGCTCGATTTTATTCACCCCTTTTTCTCATCGACCAATCCGCATAATGAACGATTCTTTCCTCGGCTTACGTCGTTGATCCGCTCGCGGTCCGCTTACCCGATGCTATTTACGATATCAACTCGTTAAATATGAAACGTTCCTCATCTCTTTCCGTGCAATCTATAAAAGAGGTATGTACCAAGTATATTATCTACACGCTTCGCTCGTTTCAGTAAACTTTACGGCTCGACATTTGTCAAATTTTATTCTTGCCAACCCGATATTAATATTCAACTGTACAGCTATAATTCCCGAAGTACAAGCACGTAACCCAGATGCTCTATCGAATCCCAGAAGATTGGTTTAACGATAAAACACAGAAGTAAATATCGATAAAATAGAGATTCGAAGATTGGAGCAGCTTTTACCGTGAGAAATACTCGAGACTAAACGGTAAACGTTTGATACGATGCTTCTTCTTCGAATATCGCGTACTATCGCGGGTCAGTGCAGCTTAAACGATCGGCGTTTACGCAATAAATTTCGAGCGATCGCGTTCTAGTAGGAGTTTCTCATCGTTCGGTAGCAACGGTATCGTCACTTCGTTCCGCTTGATTCACCGTTCCAAGTACTCGTCGCTAATTGCCCGATTTGTTCGGAATCTTAGCCAGTCTTGTCCTCGAGTGACTCGATATCGAGCCCAAGATGAAACCGCGAGGTGATCGCTTTTTGCAAGGGAACTCACAAGCCTCTCTTATCTTTATAGATCCAGTTCTACTCGGACAACGCTGCTTTTGGCTACCGGGCACTCCTCTTTTTCCCCCGTCCAATATATACTGGGTGTATATCTTAATTCGAGGGACACATCTTCAAAGATGATTACGGCAATTAACTTGGTACTTAATTGACCGGCTCGAAATAGTTGTGGCTAATTAAGATTTAACATTTTTAACTAATGATGCGATTTGCTACTTTGTATCATTAGCGGAATTTCTCCTGGTACTTCGAACCCTTTCTTCCCTATTAAAATATTGTCGATTAGCTACTATCGTATCGGCCGATTGATAAGTTCCAAGTGATCGGGGTGGAGTCATTTGCGACTTCGGTTTTTAGAGGAATATTGTCAGCCTGCATGCAAGTCCATGTAAAAGTATAACGCCGAGAAGCAATGCAATGCGTGACGATACACGTGGAAATTCAAAACGTGAAAGTCCAACGCAGACACGTATCGCTACAACATAATCAGTAACATACTTTAATTTCCAAATCACCTACGCCTTCTCAATTTATCAGAAAATACAACATCAGTCGTTGCGATTTTAATAAACTCGAGTAGCAGTGTTACGTATAAAAAGCGCGTTAACAAATTCCATTTGTTGGGTTACACCGAGTATGTACAATTGGTTCGGTTAACGTCTGCGCCATAAACTGTGGCACAGCGTGTAACGTTCGCGCGAAATGTCGCCACGCACTTTGTATTACACTTATCTGGTTAACGCGGAACATCGTGCCGGGGAGCCGCTTTTAATTACGCCATTTGTCGGGGGACCAAGAATCGTCCGTGGTTTCTAATGCGCCTCCTTCCAGCTGGAATGTGGACGAGAAGGTGGCGCGCTCGTATAAATATGATAAGAATCGGTCGTTTCTTATCCGTGGCAAGCCAGTTTCCCTTAACGCCTGTTTCTTGCTGAATTTTGATTCCCTATAATGATTCACGGCTACCGATTTCACGGTTTCGTGGTCTGGCTAATGGCGCCACTTTACGGACTAGTCTGTCTGATCAACCTATACGTACACTTAGATCCTTCGATAGATTCTGTTTAAACGATTTCAACCGGTGATTTTACCTGGTAACTGCTTCTAAACCTCTCTCGCATTTGGACATCGATTTTTAAATCTTACCATATCGTATTTTCATATACGCGAAAGTCTTCGATACGTTATAAACCTATCGAATCCTGATGGCGCGACTGTACGTTCAAGTAATGTAATAGAGATACGAAAGCTCAGAGTGAAGAGGTTAGAGAAATTTCACGATCGACCGATTCCGCGATATTCGCGCATTCCATCGACGAGGAACGGCAAGAGTTCCTCGATTTAATTTCTCGATCGAGTCATTCGATTCGTTGCATCGACGAAAGCGCGAGGCCGGCAGTCTCGTAAAGTATCGGCTCGGTGAGCGATGACACGATTCCGGTTTTCCTCTCGCCTTTACACCGCGCAAATCGAACAACCCCGTTAAACCGGCCCGGAGTTCTCGCTAATACGCGAATTCCCTGAGCTGTTGCCGGTGCTGTTCAACAACCGTGTACATCGATACGGGGACAATAATCATAAAGCCTCGCGATAACGAGGGGAAACGTTCAGCCAAAGGAGGAAAGCTCGAAGAAAAACAGGATAATCCATAACGTACGCACCATCAAAGTGTACGAGTCGATTCGGAACACCGGATGAATGAGATATCTCTCTACGCGGAATTACTCTTCCGGTTCGATCAATTTAATCATCGTTCCAGCATCGATATCGCTCTCGGATGAACGAGCCCCGTTGTTTCTAGTAGTACGCGATTAAATAATCGTGTTAATGTCGCAACTTCCTCGATTTCGCCGATTCACCATTGATTAGAACCGGTCGGAACAGAGGAACGTTGTTCGAACGACGAATGAAAATTATGTCAGCTCAGGCCTGTAATAAGGGGACACTTTTAGGACACGAGCGGAGTAGGAAACAACCAGTTTATTGTGACGTTTCCGGGTAAACTTGCGTTCGATTATTCAGCAACGTTTCACGCTATTCGACGTTGCATAATTGAAGAAACTTGTACACCGAGCTGCGACGAGATAAACGTTTCACCCGTAGGAAAATCGCTTGTCACTCCGATGGCTAAATATCTCGACACAACTTACTTTGCGCCAACTATGGGCATCCTGGTCTTCGCTTCCGTTAGCCATTGAACAACGTGGATGTCAGAGTGGTCGATTATTTGCATACGCGTAGCTGTTCGTTACTAATAAATTTAATTACGAGGAAACCTCGGAAGATTAAAATTTTAGGAATTCAAAAATGTCCAAATTTTGGCTACTTCAACCGAGCGATTCTTGTACAAATATAAATAAAGTATCGGTAAAATTTTGGAAGAAAAATATTCTTAGAGGGTCAAAACCGTATTTATTCGACGATTTAAAATCTTCCTTCGCGCGTTCGTACACCGTCCGTAAAGCATCCCCGACAGCAATGGCAGACGATAATTAAGTTCCAACGAGGAGTTTTGCGGAGAAGTTCCTCTCTGTCTTTCGAACCTTTATCTCCCGACAGCATCCTCCTTCCTTTTCCTCCCTCTGCCTCGTGTACCGGCTTTTCCCCAGGAGTGGTCGCTCCGTGGGATGATTGTTACGAAAGGATTTGCGGTAATCCTCGATCTAATTTGCATGCTGATGGTAATGGATGTGTATCTTCCCCTTATTCCTCCGGTTCCTTTTTTCGTAGCTCCTCCGCCCAATCCGTAGCACGAAAGGCCGCACTCGCGCGCGCAAACGACGACACGTTCGAGAAGAAAGCAGCTGGTTGGACAGCCTTGTCTCAAGGTTAGTCGCACCTGTCCCTCGAAAGCGCCGTTTCTCGATAAACTTTGAAAAAGGATCCACATTCGATGGAGCGAACGAACCGTCCATGGTGATCGCGTGACCGACCCGGTTCTTCTCGATCTGCAATTAGGGTCCCGACTTTGGGACCCCGTCTCTTCGAAAACGACGAGCTTGATATACGATACTTTAATGTGTCGCGATCGGACGATTAAGACGCCCAGAAATTCGGTCACCACTTACGGCGCAACCAAATTATGTGGATCGGGATAATCCGTCGTGGAATCCGATCAAAAGCCGCTCTGAAATTTCCATTTGGATATACTGCCAATTTTCGTGCATTTGTAGATGCGTATCTTGTAAAATATGCCATTTGCTGTGTCAACTTTGGCAATCTTATGTTTATGCGTTATTCATTACTTCTTATCTTATTATGGCATCGAATGTCCACCATTTTTCTTTCTGATCATAATCTTGTAATTATATATTAATTATGACTATTCGTGTGCAATCAGAAATTCAAGCATTGTTTCAGTGAGAATGAATCTACGTACCGGATGGAAGAAGACTTTTTACTCTAGGCATCAAACCCAGCTCCTAGACTTTAGGAACAGAGTCTTTGTTTCTTGATCTAACCAATGTAACTGTTCACCCTAGCTGACAACATGTAAGCTTGACAATTTATATTTCAATCGCAGTTGCATTTCTTCCCATGTGCTACCAACACCTATTTTGGTAATGGAGCAGCATTTTCATGTTTTCCTGCAGCCCACAAGTTAGCTTTTGTCGTACAAAGTTAATCCGAAGGAACAGGTGGTAGCAGCGATTGGCCCGATGCAAGGACGTGGTCAAAGACGTTAGGAATAAACTGGTCGGCTCTATCCTGGAGGATCGGTCAGCGGACGGTATAAGGCATAAGGGAACCGATGCTCGGCGTACAGCAACCGATCGCGTGCAGGAGAACCGAGGCTACCACTCGAGGCGGAGCATGAACCAGTGGACAAAATAGGAAGACGAGGAAGAACGCCCACCATGATCCCGTAGGCCTATCGGAGTCGACGCCGATGGAAAAAGAACTCGACTGTTAACAAGATGGTGCTCACTCTCGACACAGTGGCGTGCTCGCAGCAAACGTGGTCTCTCTTCGTGGTCTCTTTCCTTCGAGGACGCGACCGACTGGCGCCTTTCCTTCTCTTCTCCTCTATCACCGTCTCTCTCCATTTCTTTCTCTTTTTCTCCCTCTATGTCCACCCTCTTTCAATATGGCCGACTTCCCTCACCCTTCCGTCGACCTTCTAACCAAAGCACCTTGGCGCTTCCTGTCTCTCCGGCCCTTTTACTCCGACACCTAACTTTTGGCCCACTTGCTTTTCGAGCATTCGTGTAATCGGCCAAACAACACTTTGTTCGAACATTATCGAGTACACGCCGCTCGTAGATAGCTGGCCCTTACGAGCCCGCTACCATCACTTTCTTACAGGGATTCTAACTACTTTTTAACCCGATAAACACCGATTGCGATATAGAAACGCGGATAATCGGTAGTTACCGGTGGGTTAACCTAGAACGGAATCGCTAAGGCTCTACACGGTAAGACTTTGAGATTTTAGGACACTGCTTTAACTCACCCTCATATACCTATGGACATATAAATTTCGTATACATGCATTTGTAATAATATCGCAACGTGAGTCACCCTGTTTCAAAGAGATTAATTTCAGTCACTCTTTTCTAATCTTATCTAGAAAAGGAGCCGACTTTGTACAGAAAGGGTCTCACGCACTCGGTCGTAATTTAAGGATCAATTTTTATAGCAGTGGCAGGCGCAACAACCACTTTTGTCCGAGGTCTCGAAAGGTCTCGTGAATGGCCGTGCGAAAGAGTTGTTAAAAATCTGCGGGCACTTCGACCGCCATTTGTTTCGTCGCCATTTCACCCCGAGCAGAAAGGGGGGGAAAATATTCCGTTCGTGTCGTTATTGATATCAGCGCGTCGTTCTCGTGATATTTTTGCACCGGCGAATATCAGGTGGCTCGCTCGGTTACCCGATACGTATTATCAGGCGGCGGCCAGTCGCATGTGAACGTTGTAACGATTACACGATAGGTTTAAAGGTTGAGAAACACGACATCTGAACATTTATAAGTGGGTCACGATATCTGTATCGGCTTGCAGAACGCGGACGTGGAAGAGATTAGGGCTGTGCTGTAATCTTAGCCTCGACTTTTCCGCTTAATGGCCACGCTGTACAACATCGAAGAATGTTCGCGTGCGATTTTACTCGCTAATAAAACAGGGGCTAAAAAAACTAGGAATTCCGCTAGGAGACCGTCTCGTCGACGCGAAACTTGCCGATTACTCGAGATTAGCTGTAGGGGGTTATTTGTACCCCTCTAGTCGAGCGTAATTGAGAAAGGAAATCGCTTTCAGCCACGACTTTGACCGCCCAGCCGACTAACTTAACCGCTATCCAACCTACGCAATCGCGTGTACTGTAATTTTCAATTATCGTCAGAAACTGAGCATACTTGACGATAATTTAACGACGGATAAAGTACGCTGCTTAACCTTTGAACGATGAAAAATGGGTTCCTTGATGCTCCTTATAAAACAGTCAGTCAGTAGCAAGGTGCCTTGTAAACTTTTTAACAATTTTTTTATTATTTTTACGAAATATATTGTACACGTTACGAGTACATGTAGGGGATGAATTTTACACATTTTCTGTTCTGTGTATTCGATGCGAATTTCTCAGAAATGTAATCGTCTTTCATTTATCGTCTATGAGTTAAGGGAGTATAGTTTAGCCAATTTTCAAATTCATAAATAATGGACCTTGGATGCCTATAAGGGGTGGGTTCACGCGTAGACCTTCGTGGAAATTGCTTTATATCACAGCGGAAAATACGAGTGGAGGGCACTTGCAATTTCCTCTAAATGGCACAACACCTTCTATACGTCCGCGATATCATCACTCTTTATGTTTCTGAACTACTTTATGGCATTTAGTTTGACTCACCACTTGTCGATCGATGGCTTCCAGGGTCGATCGTCACTCAAGGTCGCATCGTTTGAAATTTTAGATCTTCGAATTCTGAAATTCAAATCATGTGATTACCAAGAGCACTCGATAAAAATATTTTAAATAATTTATTCCTATTGCATTATAAACACACATCCCTATATCTCTACATTAAAGTATTCCTACATTATCCTATAATATTCAGATGATCGGATACCCAGATTCTTCAGGTCCAAAATAATTGTGTTCCATAAAGGAAAGGTTCTGAAGTAATTTAATGTACAGTGGAAGTCAGGAGAAACTAGTCGGTCAGGCTGATGCAGAAGAACGGGTGCAGAGAAGAACAATTAACCATCGATCGTTTGGACGGCGATGAAGCATTCCGTTCGCGGCGAACACGGGCGGTCCCGATATCTTTGAACGAGAAGGAAGATCGTTTGGTTCGGTGAACGGCGCTAAAGGGTGGACGCAGGGCGCCGTGGAATTTATTGGCGCGTTTCAGGCTTCTAAATGTAAACGAAAATCTGTAACGCCCGGCGTGGCCGGCGAGGCGTGCACGGGAACGCAGTGTCCTCCCCTAAAAGGGCGCCTATCCTGTCGATGAAGAAGAAGAAGAAGAAGAGGCAGAAGAGAGAGGCGGGTGACTGGCGATCGAATTTAAAGGGGGCCGCTGATCGACCAACAAGTGGTGGCGGCTCCTTCAAAGGATCTTTCCACCTTGCTCTTTCGCTTCTGGCCTTCTGTTACTCGTCTCCCTCCGCTATTTCTGTCTCGTTTCTTCTCTCATGGTCGAACGACAATCGGGTCGCCGCGGTATTTTCTCCTAAAATGCCCACACCTCTCTCTCTCTTTCTGTCCGCTGAGAGTCTCTCCCATTAGATTAGATGTTCACTGCGGGATGCCGCGGCGCACGAAAAAGAGGATCGCCGTCTAACCTCGACACGAACGCGAAACGAACGAACGAAGAGAAACAGGGAGAAAAAGGAACGACACGAAGCCCGCGACAACGCTACTCTCGCTTAATGACGTGCCGCTCTTCTAGGTCCGACCATGTCGCTTCGCTACTTCTTTGCGCGGCAAACAACGGTCGACTTGGCTACTTTTGAATTGAAAATTCTGTGAGAAAAACCGGAGGGGACTGTTCTTTACCATTAGAACGCTAGATGAACAGCTACCGCATCGTTAAGACTTTGTACATTTTGTATCCTTAGAACGATGTTAATGATCGTATCGCTTCGAATAAATTGATCTCGCGGTATCGTAACGTTAACGAACTTCGCACGAACCTTACTCCGCAGGAAACCGATTCGAAAACAAACGTCGAACAAGTGACGACTATAAACGAAGAGAAATGACAGAAACTGTCTAGCTCGTTGGTAAGGGGTTGTCATAAATTGTAGGCCGTTGCCATTAGCAGGGTATTTAGCGATAACGCGAGCGTGAAGGGTAGGAGGGCGTAAAAGGTACAACGCCAATTGCGTAGGTACGCGGGGTCGCGGGTCCGCCTACATCTGTTGGCTCCATATAATCGTTTATACGGGCGAGCCAGCTGATGCCGGCCCCTGCCATATAACCAACTTGTATGCAAATTATATTCATGCAATGGGATCTCGTACGATTACGTAGCCGGTACCCGGGCGCGAGTTTACAGCGGCAACACGCGTATAAACCTCCGCCGGATAGATAGCCGTGTTTCCGTACCGGTGTAAGTGAACCTCGCCAGGCCGAGTGTTGAAACTCGCGCGCGTGCTCGCGCGTGTGGTGTGTTGTGTTGTGTTTGCACGCCCGGTGGACGCGCGTACCTACCTACGTGTGGCTACGAACGCCAAAACGGTGTTGCTGTCTCTCGTTATGCGAGCACACGCCGTTCGCCCACGGAATAGTATCTGGCCAGTGTTCAATTATGTACCAGGCCCGCCGCTTACCAGTAATTTCCCGAATACCGGCGATAATCGCTGTTATTATCATAGCTAGCTGCTACCTTCACCCCCTCCAACGACTAACCTTCCCCCACGCCCTTTATCGTTGCTTTCCTCGTGTCGTTCGCGTTATTGCTATATCGGGGGGCCACGCTACCTTCCTACGTTAATTGGACGAGATCGTGTTACGGTTTAATTGTCCCCACTCTTAATTATAGCGTGTGTACGGGGCTTGGTTGTCGCGCTGTAAATTATCTCCGACCGTTTACGCGCCAACTATCATCGCCTGCGTCGGAAATCGACTACGAAATTCCAAAGCGTAATTGCTCTTTAACTCTTGAACGATGGATCACTAATAGCCACGATTTTTATACTCTCCGTGTCCTTCAAATATTTGAATCGTATCATATCTCTCTGCGTTGCAATTGCAATCAGCGTAAACGTCTCCGTGAATATGATAATATAACAATAGGCTTGTGCGACGAATAGCACGTAAAGGCGTAAATTGTCAGTTCCCTCTGAATCATAAACTATTTTGCAACATCTGAAAGTATTTCAGAGTTCTAAAGAGCCGGGCGCATTCTGGTAATTCGAGAGAAAAATAGCCTGTTAGGTTCGTCGAGCGAAGGAGCTCCGAATTATTCAGCGTCGTCTCTAATAGGGGAATATGTCAAAGTTATCGAGCGTTACATTCCTGTTATGACGGAGAACGATTTTCATTGGAACCATTTTGCTATTTTAATGTATGACGATCGTTAAAGACAGGACAGTGGTACCTCGTGTAAAAATGACACGGTGGAAAAGGAACATGAAAATTATTAATATATCGCAGTAACCGTGTGCCAACTTGGCTCTGACTTTAACACGTTCACTACCGTATCAAACGCTGACGATAAACAAATTATAGTGGAAGTTTGATATCAATTTTCTTAAGGGTCTTTTTATTTACGCGGAAATAAGAGCGGCTAAATTTGTTGGAAGCAGGAATTGTTTATCAAGTTTCTACTTAGCGCGAACAGTTTAAACGGATACAGAAGCGTGTAGTACAAAACGCAACGATGGATCCACGTCACAGCAATTTCTAAGATTACAACCGCGTTTAACCGCGAATACACGCCACCTGCTAATACCGCCTGAGGAAACTGCAGTCTTGCAGATCGTCGGATCTGTCGTATTGTTGCGGGATTTTGTCGTGAACGCATCTACCTCGTCTGAATTAATTCTCGACGTACAACATCCTCGCAAAACTCGACTCCTGTGCTTGGAACGGAAGGGGTTCTCCTCGTAATAGCGTTAATATCGCTTATGTAAAATATTTGCTAATCTCGAAATTTTATTCGGTAACCATGAAACAGGATCCAAGGGGTCAGAAGGGGTTGTCGAAATATCCACGCGATGAGGTCGAAAAATTCCATCGATTCCGCAGGGTGTTCGCTAATGCGTCTCCGTTTTCCGCGTCGCAGGATCCGCGATGCTAATTGGATGGAGGTCGCCAGCACAGAAGATAATGGATATTAATTACCGCGTCTTACTTTCCACGGCATTAAACATTTTCTTGAAGACGGGTGGACGGGTGGGTGTTCGCGTCGCACGGGGGTGTTGAAGAGGTAAGAGGGATGGGGTTGCGGGTACCATCCCTCATTGTTAGCCCCTTTAAAAAGACGCCGTCCCCCGTTAAGTATAATAAGTACGAAGTCTACCGCCTCGTCTTCTCGTTCTGTCTCCCTGTCTTTTCGCTGGCTGGCCCCTCTCTCTTTCTCTCTCGTGTCTCCTTATAATCCATCTAAATTTTAAGAGCGGATCAGCGAATCCCCCGGAAAACTTTGCCACGGAGTTGCCGCGGTAATCCATTTAAATAATTCCCGTCGAGGCAACAGAGCGAAAGGGTTCTTCTTCCGCGTTCGGTGCCGATCGTACTCTCTTTCCTTACTTCCACCCTTGTCATTTTCAAGCCGGCCCTTCGAGTGCTCGCTGACTCCTCCTCGGCATCCAGTCGCGACAAAAGTCACGAGAAACCTTCACCGATATCACGCTATCCATTTACAGAACTCTTTTGTTAACTGCGTAAACAAAGACGCATCGCTGGCTAATTTCTATAGGTTTTCTTCGCGACTTCCGATGGAACTCTCTCGTCGCCATCAACGATAAATTATTTCTCTTATGAATTGATAATCCTCTTGGCTGATACTCTGGTGATCCGTAATAATTATAGAATACTGGCATTGTCGCGATCTTCGTTTATCTGAAAAGCTTCGAGTCTTAGATCAGTGTTAATATATGAAAAGGTTCTTATGGTACACTTCAATTTTTTCAAATGTATTTATACCCAAGATATTTTTATTACTATTAATTATAATTACCAATAGTATTTGTCTGAGACCAACAATCATCCACAAATTCAACAAGTAAGAAGAAGTATTTCAGTCCTCAGCAACAATTATTAAAGAACCTTTCTATCGTTCAAAGCGATTGCCCCTGTGGACCCATCAGGGTTAAGTCGTTACAACGTGGAAACGGCACCAAATAAAGGGACCGCGATTCATTTGTCTAGCGAATGTATACGGCTCGTTTCGCATTCTGTCTCTAATGGATCGCGACTTGCGGGACGAACAAAGTTGTCAGCAATGCGCTAACGCGCCGCTGGTTCAAAGAGATCGCGAAGCGTGGCATCTTCTCTAGGAAGGCTCGATAACTCATCGAGACCTCTGCCCTTGCAACCGAGCATCACCGCGAACCCCGCTAAAATGATTAATGAACAAACGCGAAACGTACTCGGATTAGCATCGACCAACGTGCCACGAAGCTTGTTTCAGCGCGCAACTTGTAACAAAGATTCTTTCCATCAGTCATCGAGATATTTCTAGAGCGTTTAATAGTCTGGACACGAGCTAGGAAATGCCGGGGACAAAGCTCGGGATGTTAGGAACGTTGATGTTGCTTCTGGTGAACCAATGACTTCAACTGTTTAATGTTACCGATTTGCAGAGCTTGAAGGGTTACTGTAACATAGCACGGGAACTCAAGAATTTTAGTTCTATGAATTTGGAAAGGGTTCATCGACAGCATCGAGTAATAACCAGTGCTGTTGAATGCAACACTAAAAGTTTCCAACATCAGCAAGTAGAATCGAATGTCGCGTACAAGGGTTATTGCACCTTGTAGCGCTATACAGGAACTCAAAAATTCCGGTTCTATGAATTTGGAAGTGGTCCATCGATTCTACCGACCGATAGTAGATATCGTATCAGAGTGGCGGTAGAAATTTTTACACCGCGTACTACAGTTATTACACCTTTGAATGCTGCGCGCTATCAAAAACGAGTGTGTAAACGACGAATGTTGAGACACAACGAATTGGAATTCTGAAACGAAACGTGCAAAAATAAAATGGCAAATGTTCAAAGAACTCGCTGCGCCAAAACGTCGATTCATTTATAGCTCGCATAAACGCGATTAATCTATCGATTAATCTTTAACGGGTTACACAGAAGATACACGACTGAAGAGCGGATCGCGATCACGTGACATTCCTCAGACAAATTTCACGGGCTCTCGGAGCGTCGTCGTTTGATCTCGGAGTATCCCTAATCCCAGAAGCAGGCCCGGCAATTCGTCGACGCCTCGTTCCCGCGCACGTTCCTCTACCTGACTTCTAACCTCTGCTGTGCAAGCCAAAGCCCTGCTTGATGGATGGGCCGACGTCTCGTAAAATATACTCGCGTTCCCAACGAACGAGGAACGAGCTCACTCGAGCGTCGCGGTGCTAGTTTACGTCGCGACGACAGGCATGCGCCAGCGCGGACCATTCGAAATAAAAGTGCTCGTCGTAGTGATGAGATCAAGCGCCGTTCACGATGGCGAATAATCAAAGCAACGGGTACCAAAGAGATCTCTTCCGCCGATTAATCATCGATCAAATATAAATCATAAGCTCTCGACGAGCTTAAGGGTCCCAGGTTAGCCGAGCGGAGACCACGCGGATTAAAGGACAAGGCGGTTGCAAAGCTCGCGACGATCCCCGAATCAAGTCCATCGCTAGAAGCGAGTTCACAGGCCGAGACAACCGCATTCCTCGTCAACCAGAGAGACCAAGAGGCGTCGTCGTTTGGCTGCCTCGTCGACGAGACTATTCCCGTCCGCGTGGTCCCATGAATCTTTTTCACCGTCGAGCCAACGACAAGAGAACTTCCCGAGCCGTCGTTTCAGCGAGCCGGGCGCAAAGATACGCGTTTCGGTAGACGGGCCGTCGATGATTTGTTATCGAGGCGTGCCTCGAAGGCGTAAGCGCGTTGCACGCTCGATCTACGCGCGAAAAACACGCGACGCCGAAGGTGAATCCTCGCTTAGCGTCGTTTCGACGCCCCTCGATGCGCTTTCTGCCGTCTCACCGTCGCTCAAACGAGTTACACCAACGTTTGTCGTCCGCTGAAAACGCGTCGCGACACAGACACGTGTTTCGTACCGTTCGTACACCGCGTTCCAACCAACGACAAGTCTCTTTGGGAATGGCGCGTGCTTTCATCGGCGATGTTCGCCTCGAGAATTCGCCGCGATTCTTTGATGTACGAATATACCTGCTTAGGATCGATCAGAGAGCATCTAACGTGTTGAGAAACGAGACGAACGCGAATACAGATGTTAACAAGATGCAATTTACGCGGTGCTGTGGCGAAACAAAAGGAACGTCGACAATGAGATGCTAGTGTTAGATGGCATCATGGTTTTAGGAGTCGTTAATTGTTACTTTTGCTCGTCTATCTGGCAATTAATACTATCGAACTGCTAACACTATAACACAAGCTAGCTTTGAAAAATTAATTTCTTTGAGCCTGAACGTTGTAAGTAACTTCATGGAGAGTGTACGATACGTTCTTTGAAAGTGTCTGGTCTATTTGCTATCATCTTTGCAACGATAAGGGTTTACTTCGTACTTAACGAGAAGCCTGTCGTCAAGCTATAAGGGTGGTATTTGACCACGATGCCATCGTAAGCCACAACCGCGACCCCTGTCCTCGAGGATTTGCCGCGAAAACCCTTCTCGGTTTCGTAGGTGATCAGTCACCGGTACCCTCGGATCCGTCCGGGAACAAACAAACTTACCACGTAAGCTTGACCGGAACTTGCTGAAGATCGCAAACGACGCGTCGAAACCTTGACGAATTCGATGTCGGAAGCTATCGTCTCTAATGGCGACTTCGTGACCCCTTGAACGCCTCTGAAAATTCACGGAAGTCTTTTAAGCAACAATGAAATAGAAAAGGGTAACGCGATCCTTGGAGAGAACCATCATTGTTGCGCGCATAGCGATATCGTTTCAACATCGTCAAAAAACTCGTTTCAGTCGTAAATCCGAGTGTACGTCTCTTATTTATAGTACTGGACGGTGTTCTCGCGTAATCCAAGCGAGAGTTCAGACTATGACGAACGATTCGAGTTTATCACAGTCGCACGGTCGGCGAACTGGCTAATTTTTAATCGAGCAAGCCACGGTATACGAGGTCAGATCGTTTTCAACGCGAGAGGAAACAAGAAAGGAGGAAAGAAAGAAAGAAAGAAAGAAAGTTTGAGAGTAGCGATCACGAGACGAGGGGTTCGCGAGGAGGCTACCCGATACCGCGCCACTTAATGCCGGTGGCTCGAAATTAATTAAACTTTTGCGTTGGTTCCCGGAGCGATGGCGGAAGAAGGTGGAAATAAAACGTTGATGACACGGCAAGCCCGGTTCCGCAAAGCCCGACCCCAACGGCCGACACCATCGTCGTTCCTTAATGGGAAAAAGGTAAACGAATTCTCACGCTGTTCCCATCGGTCTGATAAAATAAAACGGACTGCCCTTCCTTTTCATTCGGCGCCAACGAGCGAAGAACGAGGGAGGTAAACACGAACCACCACGATAACGGAAAAGAAGATTGCCTCGTGTCTCTTTTATTCCTCCAGAAGAAATTTGCAACCGTGTCAAAATCGACACCCTTTAAACTTTCCCTCGTCTTCGTTCGCAATTATGTTTGCCAGAAAAGAACGATAATAGAAGAAGATATCTTGCTGAGGAAATTTAATTGGAGTACCGGTGAACGAGCTTTATTATATGTTTACATAAGACTGAATTGATAGATAATATTAAGAGACGAAGTAATTTGTTGAAGGATACGTGAGAAAGGGGTGGACGAAGAATGGAAACCGCTACTTTACGGGAGAACGAGTTTACTAATGAGAACATCGGATCAGTGATTATATTTCCTTTCAATTAGAACACGCGGGTTCAATTCCTTGGGACCAGCATCGAGTGTCTGAAATAAAACAGGAAATGAAATGTTGTTCCGACGCTGTGAGAAGCTTCCCTGTATCGAACCGAAGAAAATTGTTCTCAACGGTTAAGAACCTCGTGCAGGCAGTCACCGGTCACGCACACCGCGTTCAACGACAACGCTACGCAACTCGAGATATTATTCCACAAAGCACTGACCTCCGAAGTTTCTGGCGGTTCTAAAACCGAAAGACCCTCGAGAGTAACATCTCGCAAGCTCGTTCGTCTTTCGGTTTGGCACGGTGGAAAATCCGCGGTGAGATCACTCCGCGACGACACGTGGACCCTGAATTTATACCCGAGAAACAAGCGTGCTCATTATCGTCTCGTATGCCTCTATAATTATCGGGACATCGCTCCGCGCGTACAAGTAGGACTCTCGCGAAGTCTACGGGGGCCTTTCCGGTTATTCAATCGCGTGCGCGCGAGTCACACGGCAGTTCAAAGTGATGCATATTTATAGGTTCGTTAGCCGAAGAAAGGAAACGAAAGAAGCGGCGAAAAGTCCGCGACTCTCTTCTACCCTCTTGCGCTGCCGCTACCCTTCGTCGCCGATTCGAATGCTCTTTTTCCCCTTTCTCCGAAGCGTGTCTGCGATTTGGCCGAACCAACTACGAAACCAGTCGGCACGTTTACCGTGGCACTTCCGTTCCGGGAAGCCCGAGGAACGTCATACTCCGAGCACGTGCTCTGCGCGCGCGATAGATTTCAAGAACGATTACGCGTAATCGTGAGACCGCTTCGAGGAAATTGTTCGCGGTTTCTTGCGCTACACCAGCAGATAAGAGAAAAACGGTAGGCAGAAGCCGAGATACTTTGCGCGTGCTGCCTTTCCTTTAACGAACACCGAGGAGATAACGTTAGATAAATCGAGATGGTTAGATTCGTTGCGATTAAAAATTAGGGACTCGAGGTTTACCGACGCAAAAAGTTATTCTGCACTATTCTCCAAAAAGAAGTAACGTAACCGAAGGTCCGAATTACAAAAAAGTACTTTAGCTCCTAAATCTATCATGATCGCCTTCAAAGGTCCAAATTCTTCGTTCTCGATTGGATCCTTTCGATCGGTCCACCGCAAAAGCGGTCGAACAGAGGTACGTAAAATAATACACCCGAAGCGGGGGAAGAGTTTTTATTTTGTTTCGAGGGGGAAGAAAGGAGAAATCGACTAACGACGGTACAACGTGGCGCCACCTCGACGGCGGTAGCAGCCAACAACGGGTGTAAAAAGCGAAGAAATCGAGAGTGTCGCGGATGGTTGGACGAAGAGACACGGTCAGAGGGATGTGGAAAGAGGGAACAGGCTATAAAACAATTGACGCACACGGGGAATCAAGAAGCATCCGGTAAACCTGTTTTCTACTTCGCCAGCCACCATCGAAAAACGAACCAAGAAATTCGAAGAAACGAATTAAAGAGTCTCTGTTCACGACGTGTTCTCGCCGTTTAGGGCGCCACAGTCCGAAGATAAGCTAGGTGCAAAAGACGTCCTTAACTCGTGAAAATTAATAAAACAAAATCGGTTAAAATCCGTGGATTACGCGGTACGGGAAATATAGGAAGGTTTATTGAACGGAATAAGAGGGATAAAGGTTCCGCTCGCGCGGTTTTCATCCGCGAGATGCGTGTCGTTACAAAGAAGTCTCTTGGAAGGAGTCCGGATCTCATAAAACTCGGGCATCTCGTCACCGAAGGGGGCAAACACAATCGCGGCGAGCAATTTTTGCGACGGTTCGACGATGACTCCTCTTTTCGCCTCCCTCGTGGCTTCCGCGCTGACGCGTCCTTATTCTCTAAATTGTTCCCATTCGAGGATGAGCCGGTGGTTCGTCCCTGAAAGGCTCGTTCGCGCTTATAAATCTCAGCCTGGAGCGGTGGCGTCGCCGAGAAAGAACGATTCGAATGGAACGACGAGAGAGAGGGACAGACCGAAGAGATTATAGGATAGAAAGAAGACGATAAACGCGATAGAAGGAAGGGGGAAGCGTTTCCCACAAAGCGTTCCACCCGCCTCTTTGCCGCTGCAAACCACATCTTTATGGAGTCAGCTCTGATCCGCGAGACGCGGGAAGCAGAAAAGAAAGGGCGAGTTGGAGGACAGGGGGAGAGAAACGGCGTGAGCGAGGACCCGTCCTCGGAATTCCTAATTCTACGAAACCGTCCAAGAATTCCCGAAAGGTTCCATTCACCAGCTTGGGCCCGGGCATATCATTAGCACCGTTTCCAGGTACTCCAGGGGCCCGTGTCCTCGCTTGAATGGTGGGTTTACTGACTCGACTACTCGCTCTCCCTCTCTGCCTCTACTCTTTCTTTTCGATGTACTCCCTAACTCTTTCCTTTCCAAGCAACGATTCTTTCTGTTCTCAGTTTCCAACGGAACGTTCATTCGATAATCACATAATTATCGACTACGTCTCTATTCCGTACACTCAACGTTCGCTCGAAATCTGATCGTTCTTGATTTTCACTCTCTTTTCTTAACTTTCAAATCGTATCATATTTCAAGGCTTTCGACCATAACGAGACTGGACTAATTAAATCGGTGTTTACGGATCTGGTCCGCTGACAAAATTTTTCAAAGGTCGATGAAGAAGCGAAGGTTCGACGACGGTGTCGTCGAGGTGCTTGAACGGCCAAGAACATTTGCGCGACACGAAACGAGGCCTGTTCATTTTTTCGTCGAGCGTGTTACACGTCTCGAGCGTGGTCGAACGAGAACGAACGAGAAAGCGTAGCACGGTGGTCGTCGAGTGGGCGGTTTTGTTCGAACGAGACCCGCCGGTTTTACAGTGTACGTCGTTTCTGGCCAGGTTCAGAAGATGCAATGAACGAGCCTCAGGTAAGAGCACAGGTACATACCGAATCCACGACGACGACGACGACGACAAGGGAACCCTGCTGCTGAATGGCCAGACGAGGACCTCGTTAACTATGGCCTTGGCGCCGTTCGAGATGCCCGCTTTGATATCGCGCCTGAAAACTTTCAACCGGCTCGTGGCCGTTCTCTCACCTTTTTACTTCCAGAGAAACCAAGTTTTACCGCTGATCGATCGAATCAACCATCCTACTGTTTCTCGATCTCTCTTAACTCGCGATATAATTTCTTTTTAAATGCTCTGCTAACACTTGTATAGATTTACCGATATCTCTATGAGCGATGAGCAGCCGATGGAGATGCTAGCAGACATTTGGGATGCTTTTCCTTTCTGTAGAGAGCCGGCAGATTATGCAAGACGCTGAAACAGATAAATAAATTTAGTCGAAAGATCTAGATTTGGATATTTCAGAATGTACATATAGAAAAAAATTTGTTCATACTAAATCAGAGAGTACGAAACGAGCAGCGTGTCCGCACAGGCTGGACTCGAAAAGGGATCATTTTATATTTGGCATCGAGGCAATCGAATTGCTCGGATATTTGTATCGTTCGTTGGCTATCTGGCTGTATCGGAGGTAAATCGATGGACGTACACGGGCTCCATTTGCTCTATATTTGCTCAATGAGTTTCGAAATCTCCATTCAACTCGTTTCGAACGCGGATAGCTCGAGAACGGTTGAATGATCGATGTCGTGGGTGGTCAACAGCAGCCGAGGACAGCAGTGTGAACGAGTCCAGTGTTCGATGACTCGTTTATGTAGGTCGTTATCAGCTTACACGCGAATATCCGAATGACCCGAGACCCGATACTCGGACAAAAACCATTTATTGTACCCGGTCGTTTATGAATTCGTCGGCCCGAACCAACGATGATACCGACCGATAAGAGCGAACGAGCCGAGTCGAATTAAACGATCGCGTATAAGATCGAGGACGGTAGAAAGCCACAGAGAAAAATGACCGATAATGTTTAACAACCATATTCAATTTTTACTCAAACGATAAGATCATGAAAAGGTATCAGGGTACATAAAATTCAATTCACGTGCAACAATGTCTGGCAAATTACCACTTAACAAAATTATGCGTGTCGAAGGTAAATTACAAGTTTCTCTTTTTAATTTCGAGTGCAACGTAGATTACAGGTGAAGATACAAAGGGTCTACCATCATTTGGAGAACCTAGCCACCTTTTATATTCGATATCGTAACATAACTCGTAAAATTATTATACGGGTAATTAAAAAGTTAAGATCACCGGTACGAGCGCTGTTACTGCAAGTATTTCGATCGTACATCGAATAGACAAATTACCGTTTAAAATAAAATCGGCGTACGAGCCGGTGCCAAATCGCGAACTACCGCTGACAAATACGGCCTGAGGACGTTTCGTAAAAGACACTCTCTCGATTTATCATTCAACGTTCCACAGCCGTGTAGGTACGCGTGTTCGTGAGATTTCGCGAGCGTCTTTCTAATCAGCTCGCAATGTATGTACTCGCCCGCGCAAAGAGTCTTTATTACCGGCAGGCTCGTTAGCCTCTCGTTTTGATCCTTTCTGACAGACTGTTTATTAATAGCTTCAACTAGCTTCTGGTACAGCCACCGGATGACATTTTTGCCATGATCGTTTACCGAGTTCTCGTTTCGTTACGATGTCGGACACACGAGGTACAGATATACACACAGAGAGAACAGTCTTACCTTTAGAATAGTTGGCAGGTGACGGTTGAGCGGCATCCAAGATCGTGTTGAAACCAGTCGTGCCTGTAAAGCAACGACTTGTATTAATAGTCTATTAAAGTAACAAGGTTGCGAGATATTAGTGGAACAGGTCAATCGGTATAGGAAATACCACATTCCCGATGAAATTCAGACGATACGGGAAGCAGCTGATACTTTCGATAAAAATTAGATAGAAACGTGATAAAAGGGAGCTGAAGTTTAGATGCACTGCGAGAATTAGAGAGTGGAGGTTATTGACCTTATATGGAAGCACCTGTGCATTTCATGTTACAGAGATCTTAGAAAGCATACTGGTACGAATTAATGTATTATACACAACAATTATACTTTTTACATTTCTGTAGGACCGAAGCTTAATCAGCAGTTTTCTGTGACGATTTTCTGCATGCCTCGTAAGAAGTTGGCGCAATCCCATGGCTCGATTCAAATTACGTCCAGCCCGGCTCGCAAAGTTCCTCGCAATCCTGTATGATCGCGACGTGTCCGCCATAGCAGCTTAGCGTGGAGCTTGCCCGCATTTCCGGCGGGAACACGAGGCAGAAGTATGTAGCATAGGAACGAAAACGTTGACGAGGTGACCGAGGGACAGGGTGGTCGCGGGTTAATAATAATTCGCGGCCGGGTTGCCGGTGTTCGGATAAGATAACAGGAAAGGCTGTTGGTAATAGGTGGGTAGGTACTCGTCGATGAGTTAAACATAGAGGCGGCGAAGGGAAAAGGGTGGAGAGAAGCAAGGTAGAGAAAGAGCCGCGGAAAGAGGGTAGGAGAGAGGTGGGTCGCGAAATGGAGAGCGCGAGAAGAACGGAAGAGCGAACGTGGAGAGAGAACTAGGCGTGTGCGCGGCGTAGAACATACGCTTCATTAACGGATCATCTCGTGTTAATATCTACTTTATCCTAGGGCTGACCGTATCAGCTCTGGCCAGGCGCACGGATACCAACAGGACGCGGGGCAGGCCTGCAATCTACCCTATCTCGTTGGCGCATCATCGTCCACAGCTACACCCAGTGCCGTACCGAGAGAGAACTACCACCGGGTCTTCCCCTCCGGGACCGATTCGACCTCCGCCTCGATTCTCTTTCCACCTCGTTCTCTCTCCTCTCTCTGCGCCGCGCCTCTTCTTCTCTTCTGTTTCACCGGTAGAAACGCGTCGAACCATCGGCGACACTTTATACTCCCACGATCGCCGCGCGCGCACACGGATTTCCTCATTAACGCGCGACTATGTCGCCGGGGATCGATAACGAAACTTCACCGGTGGCGATCGACGCGGTAGGTGGTAAGGTTGCGTGTAATTGGACATTTTCGTCCGGACGCTATCTATCGCGCGCAGAACCGTGATTGCCGTGCCGGTTGTTCAAGCCCTTTGCTGCGATTCACGCTGCCATCGTTTCTTATTAACTGCCAAGAAAATGCGACCGGATTAAGAGCGGACAAGTGCACGCTACGTCGCGAGTGGGCAGGGAACGGGCAGGTCGGCGAGGTCGGAAAAGCGTATAAGACTGTTGCGATGATACTATGTAGTATAAGAATGTTGGGGTGATACGTGGATCGAAAGAGAAATAAATCGTCAAAAGAGAAACCACTTTAATCAAGATGTTTAACTAGATTCAGGATGACATTAGTCACCCCAAGAAAATTATCCGTATGTACTCCATACAGGGTAATAAACTCGCATCGAATTCAGCGATTCATAGGGTGCAACATGTGTCCCCGACAGTGATCGAGTGTACGAGTAGTTTCGGGTATCGTAGAACGGATACCACCGCAGTGTCTAATTGTTTGGTAACTATAAGACAAACGCGGGAATCTAAAATTGAAACACGTTAGAACGAGCATCGAGCGAAAAGGTAGCCAGGAAGAGGTGCAGATACATGGGGTTGAAGTTACGAGCGCCACGGGGTTGTGCGCGCCCGGCGACTCGTATAACATCGTAATCGCAACGACGGTAATAACGTCTCGTAAAGTCTTTTTACATAATCAGCATTACTCACAATTTAGAGGCGGAATGGGCCACCGAGAAGATAGCGTTACCACCACCGTTTGGTAACTCGTAGGGGTGGCTTGCGGCCTCGTAACACCGACTACCAACCCCTCTCTTCCATACGCGGCTTCCGAGCCCGATGACGAAGTGGGCACAACCACGTGCTCGTGGATACGCTACCATCGCGGAGAAGGGGGTGGGTCTGGTTAGACAAACGAGCCCCTTGTGGGGTGTTTCAAAGGATATCCTACCAACCGAGCGTATCGTCGGTGCCTGGCCATTGCCTTGCAGGATGTGTAATAGTATGTACGTACTCGCGTAATATTAGAGTACCCTAGCAGTTTATCTGCCCGCTTATTCGACGAGGGAAATGATTAGCGAGAGTTACTTCTGTTATTCGTTTAGGGTTCACGGTGATAATACGTTCCACGTTTATTGAATACAAATGCAGAGCTATATTCTATGCTTTATAGGAATTGAATTGCCTCAGAATTTTGTTTAAAATTCTTAATTGTTATTTTATTTTGTTTAAAGTTTAACTCTTCTGTTAGTCGAATTGCGTCGTCAATTTATGGCCAGGCGCTGTATCGCCATCGTATTTGCATAAGAAAAATTTTACTATAATGTATGCGAATTTGGCATAGAAATGAGAATGTAAACGAGAATGATGAATGCAAATACTTGGCAAAAAGGGAACGCGTATTATCTCTAGCGATGAGGTAACACGGTATCAAGTCTATGTAAAGCCAGGTTTTCAACGATGCCTTTATGCAACTTCTAGCTTGTCCGTTCATTAGTTCCTCGTGTTTCCCGGGTTTACTCGCCAGTAATTACGAATAAGAAATAATTACGGTGGATCATATTCATTATCACTTGAATTTCGTTCTTTTATATCCTGGTAAACGTGTTACACGCGAAAGGGAAGGAGAGCATCGTTGGCCCCTGCAGCTTGGCACTTTATATAACCCAGAACGTGTAATGGTATGTAGGTATTCCGTAATATTACAAGGCGCTTGCAGTTTCTATGCCGTTAGGTTGGCGAGGGGAAATGACGAGCGAGAGTTACCTCCATTACACATTCAATTTGACTACGAGCTCGTGCCCGTGTTAGAACCTCCTTCGACGGTGTCTAGCATCCTATATTCAAATATTTTCCACGAATTGCCTTTGAATTATTCGCGTTATCTCTGGAACGAAAAAATTTTCTTTGCAGAGGCTGATACAAAGCCTGCAAAAATATGTAGCTTTTTTTCGGCATTGTTAAAAATTTGCGTCGAAGCAAATACTTTGACGTATGACGGAGTCAAGCGTCATAATTATCTTGTTAGTAAATATTAGGAGATTATTGGGTTAGAACTAGTAAACAAACCAAATTTCCCTGTCGTCAAATAAAACGTCCCAATGACCCGTAGCCACTAATGCGAGTAAAGGTCGATTAACATACTTAACTTCTCAAGCCAACCGAGCATCTCGAAGTTCCGGTAAACACTCGGCAAAAGGTATCGGTGGCGATCGAACGTGACGAAACGGGGGATTCAAAGTATGTACAAGCAAGCGAAAACGAGGCAACAAGAGAAAGAAATAACGAAAGGAGGGTAGCGATGGTGGTGGTAATAGTGGTAGTAGTAGGTAGATCCATGGAGTTCTCTAGGAGAATGTTTGTCTTGGAAACGATGTAGGAGAGCGGAGGCTAAGTCCAGGAAGTGGGACTGGACGACAGAGGAGAGCAAACCGGAGGTAGGGGTAAGTTGGCCGAGGTGGTAGTCAGCTGCTGGCAGTCTAGTCCATCCGTCCATCCGTCTGTCCTGGCTTGGTCGGTCGTGGTCCGTTACAGCCAGACACAAACCCCACCGCCTTTCGAGGTCGGAGGTGGATACACGCTTTTCTACTTAGCGAACGGGCACCCCCAAGGGGGTTGAAGGCCGAGACCCACCCTAATTGCGTCCGAGAGACCGGACAAAGCGCGACTCGTGTATGTGTGCGCGCGAGCGACCTCACCGTCGGAGGTGGAGGAGCAGCACGGTGCAAGGAGAAGAAGGGTGGAGATGGTTATGTCCGGTGCCAGCCGTTCAGTTCCGGTTCCCACCTCTTGTCCGTCGGCGTACTGCCCTCTGGCGGTCGACACGCTGTACTACAAAGTTTGGCGGACTGAATAAACTTGGCGGCCGACCCTCGGAGAACTTGGAAAAACCGGACAAGCCGGGAGTAGAAAAGCCTCGCTACGGAAATAAAGGGAACCGAGGACGAACCGACGCGTCTGATACTTCGATGCTCTTTTGAGACACCCTACCACGTCCCCTTCCGCGTCGCGGGCCTGTTTATTCGACGGTCAAAAGTAAAGTTCCCTTGATACCTCGTATTAATGCTCGATACTTTCCGCCTTTTACAAACCGGAGAAAAGTCCACCCCACCGACCTTTCTCAGCTTTTTCAAGACAAGTTCCCCTCTACTCTTCGACTGGAGATGGGTCAATCCGAGACGTACGTAATGACGCTTCTGCTAAAATTTAACTTTTACCAACTGTCTGTTGCATGCGAAGCCTTAAATTTCATAACAAGTATGCACACGATATTTGCTCAGCATGGCATTAAATGTTAAACAAATAGCATCCAAAAGTATAAATACATACAGGTACAGGTACATACACAGTACCTGTGCATACAGTAGTGTACAATTAAAAAAAAGAAAATAACAAATGTATTAACTCTTCACTGTATAGTATTGCATAATAATGTACAGTATTGCAATATAAAATAACACGATATAAAATTCTTATATTTCGAATAAGGTTAAATGATGCAACATGGCTCATACAATCTTAAGTACCCATAATTGCCGTCGATAATTAGTCGAATTTAGGACAAACATAAATATATAATATTACGTCCAATTATAATAGAAGGCCGAATCAAATATGCGCACAAATTGCACGTCGCAAATAAATCTTATAGGTTAACCTACGATTAATACATACCTCATAAGCTGTAATTTTCATACAAAGAAAACATCACGAATTCTTCCTGCATCAAACAGCGACATAAAATGACTGTTTCAAACATGTGCTTTACATTCGCCACCTACATTATACGTTACATCAATTGACCGATTCATCTCAATTTCTGGGCGAGTAAAATTGAACTGACCTTACCTTTGGCATTACGCGTAATTCGTATACAAGAGAGAGGTCTTCTACTCTGTCATTTACAAGCTCGTACAATTTGCTGTTATGCCAGTCGAAGAGCGATTCGACGAAGCGGGGAAGGTGTCGTAAAATGGCAATCGCAAGAAGACCCCCGGTGTACGAGAGAATAGAAGGTGGACGTTGAGTAGAGCGCGGCAACGGCGACGATCGCGTTCGCAACGCCACCTGGAGCCAAAGGAAAATTCGATAGAGGCGGAGTTCGAGGTGCGGCTTTCTCGCACGCTCCTCCCATAAGTTCGAGAGCAGACTGCAGCACAGTCGTCGAGCGGCGCCAATGTATCTCAGAAGCTTATACGACGATACGCATACACCGTGGCGCACCCTAGCGACGCATGCGTCAAACGAACCGGCATACTATTCCACTGACAGCAGCCGAAACTCGCGGACCTATCGTTCTTTCGTGCCGTTTTATTCTCGGTTTCTTTTCATTTCGACAATTTATTATGAGCGAACGGACTTCGATTATCGATTCGACGGGCAGAATGCCGACATTCGGATGCCGGATGTTGTCCGATCACCACGGGATATCGAGCTACTACACAAGATGAACATGTAGGTATTGGATTGTTCCTTATGATTGTGAATAAATAGTAATTGAAATACGTATACATACGAGTCGTTTATTGCTGAACTTAAAATAAATTCCCGCAATTTGGGTGATCGCTAATTGCGATTGAATGTACTTTCAAAGTCTACCAACAAACACTAGCGTTTTGTACGCAATTCAGATCAGTAAATGACTGATTGCGTTCGGTATATAACAAAGCGACACCAGCGCGATCAGTGAAAGATTTACAAAACATGGTTTCATTCACTCTGTTAGGATCACCCGAATGATTGTTTCCTGACACAATCACTTCGTTTACATATCCATTAAATTCTTTAATTTCCATTAAAGAATTCAAGTCCTTATTTCCGTAAAAGTCTTACACATATTTCGTAAATTTAAACCGCAATCGACGCGTCATTCACCGTCCAACAATAAACAACCACACACAGCTAATATTTTTAATGCTATAAGCATTACATAAATACGCAAAATAATCGCGCGGTGCTTGAAAATAAATTTACATCCGCGAAAAAAACAGAGGAAAAGCAATGGTTATGTTTTTTTTTTTAATGTAAATATGTCGCAAATTACCAGATTGTTACCGTACATTTTTTCAATTTGCCACATTTTTTCCAGGCCATTCATGTGTCAAAACAATTGGCAAATATAAAAACGAAATTTAATTGGTCGAACGATGAAAACACTCTGTTTCAAATGAAACGAATTAATACGCTCGAAATTACGTGTTGTTGATACACGCATGGCGAAACAGCGTATTCAAGCGTTCGTTTTTTCCCCAATGCTGTTTACACCAGCATTGTTTTTACGAGTGCTTAATTATACCGTTGCAACGAATGCATCGTGAACGGAGTAATATATATTCGCTAGATTAACGTTATTATCGCGTAAAATTTCTGCCTTGATTTTCCACAATACCGGTACCGATCCTTTACCCGTGTCTTACATTTTCCACTTATAAACACAGTTAAGAACGTCTACCAAGATAGATGCCTGCTGCCACCTGCAACTTAATCACGCTAATTAAGGACCTCGCCATCTTAGCCTATTATTCATCTTTCCCTGAGCTCTCCCTTAATTCTTGCTGGATTCCGTTCAGCTACTGGATTAAGCAACATTATGTATGTACCGCCTACCATTATATTATTATCAATTTCCTCTTCTCCTCAATTTAAAAATTTCCAAATTTTGCGATACGAAAATTGAGAAATTTAGACTGTTCAAATTTTACAAATTTCGACATTCAAAAATTTGTTAAATTGGAACGTCGAAAATTTATAAACAACGATCCAAAAAATGTAGAATATATACATGTAAAATGTCAAACGTAAAATGAAGAAATTTAACAATCTAGGAAATTTCAGAAACCTAAGAAATTGGAATAGCAAAAATTTAGAAATTTTCCATTATCCTAAAACTTAAGTACATTCCTAAGTTTCTAACCTTAATATTTAATTGAATCTTACAATCTATAAAATGATGAATTTACAGCTTTGGAGGATGCAGTAATTTTGAGGCAACCAGTACAAGTCCTAGCGTATATCCCGGTTCAAGGGCTAATATCTACTCGCGCCGACCGCGAACACACTTTTAAGATGGCAATAAACGCAACATGCTCATATAACTACGGATTCTTCGTCTCCAGTGTTTCTCCTCCGACTCGACGTACTCATGCCGCTCCTTCTCCTTTGTACGGAACAGACGCTCAGCAAAGTTAGGCGAATGAAAAAAGTTGGCGGGAGCCCTCAAGGGAGCTCGCCTCCGAGTAGTTAGCAGACTTCGGAATAATCTTCATTGAAAAAGTTTGTCTAAACCTTAGAACGGGTACGGCCTGTGTGCTTGGCCGGATATGAAGCGACCAAGGCAACTTGTGAGGATCTTCACTGGGGAAACGCGACAACTTAACCTTCTATTAGGTCATTCCATAAGTGACGTCACTTATTTTTTATAAATAACATATCGTTCTGAATTTTTTGATCGGATAATAGTTGTGTAAGAATATACAGAGAGCTATGCATAGAATGTAGTCAGAAAATGGAAAAATGAATTTCGAAAGGTTTGAAAGCGAAGGTTTTGGTTTTTGTCGGTGAACACAGCTGCACCATTTAGCCTAATCTCTAAATCCACTGTACGACATGCAATCTGAAGCAACACTCTGCGACTAATACATATCACGGTTGAGTTTGAAGAGGCTCGTTTTTCGGAGGGTGATTTTTCGGTTAAGTTCGTTCGTATCCTACCTTCAGGTAGAAATACATCTCACCTGAAGTTTCCGTTCCTTTCGGCGAGAGCAAAGGGAAATTCCGCTCCACTTATGGACACAGACCCTCGTAAACAAATACGATTTTTGGTGAAAAGCGTGACCCGAAATACTGATTTTTGCATCTGCTTGGTCCAACCACAGGTAGATGTACAAGGCGAATACGAAGATGTACAATTTAATCGTTCATAATCTATAATTTATTTTCTAAGGAAGATTTAGTATTAATCTTGATCGAGTACAAGAGGCGTGTTGCACCTGCAAGAGAGAGACAGTTGTTTTTTAATTGAAAAATAACCCGGCCAACAGGTTAATCAAAAACCGATCTTTCAGTTGAACGTTGAAAATCAAGCTGAATGATCGATGCCTTTAAAGTCCATGCACAATCGGTCACGCTTCCGTCTCGTTAGAACGAACGATTGCCTGAGACAAATAACTCCAGAGTGATTGACAGGCTTTATATGAAATTTCGAGTGGCTGACTAATAGCTAAAACACGATACACGGCCCTGCATGCATCAGCGACCGCGTGCATTCACATCTGCTACCACGTTAATGAGAGAGTGGTTAAGTACTCGCTTCGATCTTGCGAAAGTCAAGGTCGTAAACAGTGCAAACACCCCACGATCGATATATATATAGAACAGAATATTTGTTCGTGTGTTTGCAATTAACATTTAAACCCTTTGAGCAATTTATAACGACACAGATAAAAATACCTAAGAACTAAGATTTTGTAAATTTGTTGGAAAGGAACTAGAATTTATTTACAAAATGCCTAAGTGGAGGCAGGGGGCATAAAACTTACGACATTTAATAATTTGGTTGACGCCACGAACATCTGCCGCTCGCTCGACAACCCTTTGCGACTCCCTCCACCTTCTCCCACCCCATCACGGTATTGTTTAATTAATCATGTTGTATTAATAAAAGCTTGCCTAATTGAATTCGCTGATTTCACACCGTTAATACGAGTTTCATTTAAATTGAATGAAGTATCGTTCTACCTCTCCTGCCTACGACTCCCAACTACCCCTATTTTGTCCACCCTTCTTCGCCATCTCCCACTGTACCCTGCCATCGTCGCCTTGAAACCGGAGCCACCCTCAAATCGTTCTTTTTCTCTCGCTGTTTTATTGATCTTCATTCCCTCCGGCTACAGTCCTCTAAAACGGTTTACTAAAAGGTAACCTATTTTTCATTGCCTCTACGACTGGCATACCGAACGATTTCTCTTCAACTTTGAACCGTTCACCGAGCTAAATCATTATTCCGGTCGGATATCGAGACACGGTGTTGTTATAACGCTTGGTTTCACCGGAACCTGATATCACGCTGCTTATTGAACTGTTTTGCTGGGGCTAAATCTTTGCGGGGTACAGTAGATTCTCGTTATATTGCCGGTTGCACGGACATCGTGCATCGTTGCGTGTTAAGACTGTCACGCGTTCTATCATCGCATACCGAGATCACCGTGCATCAGAGTCATCGTTCTATTGCCAGCCGAGTGATAAAAGCCATATAGCGAGCGTCGATCGATAAACAACCGCTATTGTGTTCAATCGTTTACCCGATTCCATTGATACATTTGATGGATGCACAAAAAAGCACGCGCGTGATAAGAGCCATATAATGAGAGTCGATCAATAAACAACCGCTATTGTATTCGAGCGCTTATTCAATTCCATTGATACGCTTCGTAGATCCACGAAAAAGAACAATCTCCATTCATCAGCCGGAAACGGGCATTTTATCTAACAGTACGCGACGCGCGACGGC
The DNA here is from genome assembly GCF_050947335.1 of Megachile rotundata. Lineage (NCBI taxonomy): Eukaryota > Metazoa > Arthropoda > Insecta > Hymenoptera > Megachilidae > Megachile > Megachile rotundata. Next base: position 18,454,884 of record NC_134985.1, on the reverse strand, counting down.
AAGTCTCCCTCAATTACGGTCAATTATCGATCCCACGTCCATTGAAGACGCGTACGCGGCAAGATCGCGATCCCCCTGGAGCGTGATAGAAGACACGCCATCTTTCCAAGGAAACTTCCGATCGTGGCGATTTATCGCTCGTTAACCTCCACGGAGAAGCAGTCGGACTCTCGTTCTCTCTACCAGCGGCGAGCATAATGACCGTGAAAGGAATGCGTGCATTCAGGCGTCAGCATCTCGGCGCCTCGTAATTGGTCCGTCATTCTTGGCCGCGTCAAAATACACGCTCGATTCAAAGTGGACGCGGTACAAAAGGTAGATCGCGAGCCCCTGAAGAACCTGATTAGCGTCGCGTGGATCTCTCGATCGTTCGAAGCTCCTGAAAGGTGGGGACAGGCCCGGAGGAGGTAGGGAGACGGTGTTGCTACGATCTCCTCGGAGCTACGACGTTTGACGTTCATTCAGGGTAACCTTTCGAGGCAGCCTCTTTTCAACGGCAGAATAAGGCGGCCAATGGGCCGTGACGCGAGCACCGTAGATAATTGAACGTTTCAGTGGCTGGCTGCCACAAGTAATAACGGTATACATACACGCATACACCTGATTACGGGCCTTGCCGAGGGTGCGCGGTTAGAGCCTGACGCACCTTCTCTCGTCCAAACATCTTCATTATCCGACTTTTCGAAGAGGGGCTGATTTTCGTCGGGAAAATACCGAGATCGATTGATTTCGATTGACTTTGAGTGCTACTACCTGGTTGCGTGTCGAATCACTACGTGTCAATGCTACATTCATTAACCCTTTGCACTCGAAGATAATTTTACTGTTTGCAAACAGCAACTTTAAAATATTAATTAAAATGTTAAATGACTTCTTTTGAAGTTATTATTTCTCTACTAATAATTTCCACTGTTGTCTATTTCACTGTGTTTATACATCACATAAGCACTATTATAGAATTAATTAAATAATGCTTCTTTTAAATTATATTAAATCGAATGGCGCCTAAGAGGCGCCTCTCGAGCGCAAAGCGTTAACAAGCTGTAAATACTTTTCATTCTACCTAAATCTCTTTCTCTGATTTTTCTGAATGTGAATATAGTATTAACCCCTTGCATTATTTTGACGAGTCTGACTCGTGACTCACTCGTACTTCGATCGTGATCAATTTTATTCGAATTTTTAATACATTTCAATTTGGAGTTCAAGTCCGATTGTACTTTGCATAGTCAACGATTGCATAATAACATATTGACATAACATTTTTAATTTTTTTGTCCATTTTAATATTATAACTGTATTTAGTCAGTTCAGACTGACACACCTGACAAATAAATCATAGTGGAAGGGGTTAAACCTATCTCGATTCTCGTCAAAAGATTCTATTCTTTGAAACACAGGGGTTGTTTATCGAACTCGTACGCGCGTAAAAGCGTTCGGTCGAACGCGCCTACGTGATTTTCCGTAATTTGCAGAATTATGCAAACCTAGAGATGGAAATTGGACGCGACAAACGCGGTGCTAATGGAAATGAAATAACGTTCGAATGTCGGAGGTAAGTCGAAAAAGGGGATTTTCCACGCAGCGGTACTGTATGTAGGTATTTGAAACGCGGTCGAACGCATTCGCGATGCGCTGCAGCATGATTACGGCGTCGCATTTATATCCGGAGCAGGGCTGTCACAGCCACTCCCGGACTTTGTCTCCGCGCCGTTGCAAATAACAGCGCCGCTGCACACACATTCCGAATATTGGCAATCGGGGGCATCGCATTTAATTTGGCCTCCCGGCGTCCACAGGAAACGACAAACATTTTGTTCAAACATTTGACAAACACTCGTTGCCCCGGTCGGGCTCGTTCCACCGTCTGCCTGGTCCGAAACAACTCTGTCGCTTTGGCAAACAACAGCGAAACCGAGACGCCCGGCGAAAAAGAGGGAAAGAGACGGGGATGCTTGTTTTGCTACTATCCGCGCGCCGAAGTTCGTTGGGCTGCATACCTTGGGGCGTTCGTTCGCTTCGTCGATCTCTTTGTCACGCTCTTTCCACCCTTTCCCTTAACCTCTTTTCCCTCTTTTCCATTTATCGCCCATTCTTTTACCCGATTCTCCACGCGGTTATTGCATAAGGCTTCTCTTACACATGCTAGCGTTGCACGAGTGTTTAACAGCTGTACAAGATGGTTACCTTCGTTAAAGCTTGACCATAAAATAAGACCTTCATAAAATTCATTTTGTTTCTTAAATAATATATCGCAATAAAAATGTCTGAATTCCAGAATTCCAAAATCCTACTTCCTGTAGTACTTTCGACTAATTAAAACATTTATTAACGAAACAATATTTACAATATTTAATTAATCCTTCAAGAAATTACACGCATGTCTTTAACAGTTCGAGGATAACATAAGATTGGTTATAAATTAAATGAACATTCACGGCATTCATGCGTTTTTCAACGAACACTCGTCACCACTTGCAACCCTCATTCACTCTGTTCACAGTTCAATTATAAACTTATATAATTCGGGATAATTATGAACATTAACGGGTCATACAATTAATAAAGGACCAACAAATGCCTACATTCGAAAGTTTCTAATTTTTAAAATATCAAATGCGAATGTTATAAAGTCTAGCGAATGAGGTAAGGTATCGCAGCGTATCTGGATCCTTACGTTCGCGCCTCTCAGGTAAGGAGTGGAAGGTTAATTCCCGAGGTCGAGATGTTCTTTCGAGAAAGCAAATAGTCGACCGTCCAATTTTCGCAGCAGTACCATGGACGAGAAAAGAGTGGCGCAACACCGCGTGTAAGGAGGGAAAGAGTAAGAAGTAGTAGAAAGGTCGGCGAGTAGAGACGAGGCGAGACGAGGTGAAAAGCATTGGTAGCGTGTAAACATGTTTTTAACAGATCGATCCGAGCCCCGGTTTCGGTATCCACCTCCTGACAGTCAAACAGTCGCGTTCCAGGTTCCTGAGTGACAGTCCGCCTTATCCTTGACAAGCTAATACCAAGCTACGTCGGTGAGCACAATAAAAGTAAGGGAAGAGAGGGGCTTTAGAGTTTCGCGGACCGACCTGGTCTGGCTGTCCCGTTCTCTCCGCCTCGTCTTTCTGACAGGGACGTGTTAATCAAAATGTTAGACAAGCCACTTACACGGGCATCGTGACGTTCCCATTTAGCCCGGAGGATACGGCCTGCCCCTTTCGTTCGTGCACCGGGATTTCGTGAGTGACGGAAAGATAACGTCGCGGACGCCTGCTAATTAATAGTTATTACGCGGGAACGATCATCGTCTATTTCGCGGAGAGACGTCCAGGCGGAGCTCGTGCTGCGGGCACGCATGGGTATCTTTTCGCTCGCCGGGTCAACTCGTTGGCCCGTGCTCGTCGTCCGAGGTACTTTATCGCGCGTAATCGATCTACAGCTGTGCTTCTTAAATTTTAATTCTCGTGCCCGCAGGATCGAACTCGATCGCGAATTCAGATACGAGGTACATGGAATCGTTTCGTATATGGAACGTACGTTTACCGTTTTACTCGGGCAGGGTGTACTGTTATGTCACGAGGGAAATAAAAGCGATAGTCCCGAGGTAATACGAAAAGTTAATACCGATTAAATAACATAGATATTTAGAGTAATATTCTCTTCTGAATGTGAAGAATTTTATAAACACGTTGTATGATAATTATAGTAGCGCAAGTTAATAAAGATAGAGCTGCACCCTTAAAGGTGCAGGGTCCCAGATTGCATATCGATTATGCGGGAAAATGGATAAATTGCGCAGCCGTTTATCTCTTTACTTATCGAATGACTGTCGTAATTTTGCGATCATGCCACGAGCAACGGCACCAATCGTTGAATCACGAACGGAATGTTGGTTCGGTTGTCTGGGAACGATCGTCTTATTCGTATTCCAGCGGTGAATCGATCCTCGAAAAAAATCCTAGAAGTCGATCGACCGTCCTGGAGAAGCAATTACCGGTGGTACGGTGCAAAATATCGCGCCGTGGACTTCATTTAATATCAAACTCGCTTCCTCGAGATGTCAGTTCGACGGATCGTAACTGCGTGCCGTAATTGCGTTGGTTCATTGGTATTCTTGGCCGGACACAGACCAGGTTTTATATTTCTTTGCGTCGAATTATCATACGCTCGCCTCTCGCTCTCGACCGGATTAAATTTTAAACTCTGGACCGGTACTTGTTCACGGTTCGTGTTAATAGATCGTATATTCGTCCTCCAACTACGAATAAAGTATTCGCGAATTTACCTTCGGGAATGTCTACAGCTCAGTTTGCTACAACGGCGGAGAAAATTTGTGAATATTAAGACTTGCTTCAGAAGCGATTTCTGTGCTAAACATTCGGTACAGTGGACTATCGATATATTGGAGTAGAAAGGAACTGTGCGATGTAACTTCTGACGAATTTCACACATGATAGACTTAACACGTGGTGTTAAGTCCAACACGTAGTAAATCCAACACGTGGTACACCCAATAATACATCGAATAAAAAAGTCTACATAAAGTGAAATTAATTTAACCATCGATAGTGGCAATATAACGAAATCTACTGTACAACAAACTCTTTATTATCCTCGATAAATGATTAGACAACTGGTTAGCACAGTACTAAAGTTCGGTGTACATTGGTATAATAAATAAGCTACCTTGTTTGTACAGCTAATTTGAGAAACAGTTACTGACTCGATGCAAACCAAATACACATAACGCTTGTACGACTACTGAATAATATCGAATGTGAGAAAACGGACTAACTAATTGGCCAATAACCAATGTAACTTGCTATGCGAGTGGAAACCCTGTTTAAGATCAACGAAGTGTACTCTAGGAATTTATAGTAATATAGTCTACGATTTATTTTATAGATGTAAAGTACTCTTGATCGCCGGTGAACGACTGCCAAGACCAGCTCCCTGTTCGCATCTTGTCACACGATATTTTTCCTTTGCTCGAGTGAACCAGTTTAACGCAACAACTTCCGCTCATGGAATATCAATTTTTCACTGGTAACCAGTCTTTCCAACAGGTGCAAATTGATCGATGACATTCTCCGGCGTTATTTTCATTAGCATTATAATTCTTGTCCAACAACCTTATCCTCTTCCCATGCTTTTGAATTATAAACTTATCATTCTAATTTCATTATATTTTTCAACATTTTCTTTCCATTAAGATTTTACATCTTGATTATTATTAGGTTTTATTTTATCAGGTTTATTGTTTATTTGTGGAGTTAATAAAGAAATGAGAAGCGTAGTTGAAATTTTGTGACCTGCCAAAGTCGAGCAAGTGACGCACGCTCGACAAATGGTCGTCGACTATTTTCAGGCCGAGTTCTCGCTGCTGTCGGGGCAAATAAGCACGGATTACAATCGAGGGTTCGAGGGGTTACTTATGCAACGCGAACGGCCCGATGGAGGAAGAAGAACGGCCACGACGCGGGCCTGAGGGAGTAAAGAAGGAAGAAGAGGGGTAGGCTCGACCAAATTCATGCCCTCTTAGAATACAACCCTTGTGCGGAAGGGTCGCGGGCCACCCTATATTACTTACGTAGCTCCCTTTTATGTACGCAGAGTCCCGCGTATAATACTCCTTTCTGGCTATAAGGCACTGCACGGATGAACGGGGGTGGCGGTGCCTCGTTGGATCGGTCTCTTCTCAAATTACCCATCGTTTAGAACTCGTTTTCACCCGTGAGCGCGAGTGCATACAAATATGTATGCTGATCGGGGCACGGGAAGCTCGAGGGGAGTGAAAATTAGCGTCGTGTCGGTTTTTAGCTTTCCATCCTACTCTGATGATGGACACATCTTTTTCACCCTTATTACACATTTATTACATTTATGCAATGGAGGAATTTTTTCAAATTGTTAAAGTCAGATATTCTTAATTTTTTAAGTCCAAGTTTCCAAATCTTGCAATCTCCAAATCCTCGCATAAAACGAATTAATTCTAGCGAGTACATTTAATGTACTATAGTCCATTAATATACATTCGTATTCAAAGTAGACAACGTTGAACGTGGTCGATCGCTATCCTGTTTGGTTTCGTAGCCTAGCAAAGTCGCTTGTTTCCTATCGGTTGCTTCGAATCATACGACGGAAGTCAGTCGATTGATCGGTGCAATAACACGATACGAATATAAATCAATAGTCATGATGGTATACAGAGCTTGTTCGCGGAAAAGACGAGAACGCGACCTCTGGGTGTGGCTCGAGAAAAAAGCCGATGGATCGTAAAATGATTAATTGGATGAGTGGCGAAGACGCGAGTTCTGTTTGCCGGACGGATAGTAAAAGTCTGTTTGCACCATTTCGAAATGGACCAGGAACGTGATCTCGAACTGACTCTGCTTTTAAGACGCTTAATTCGATCGTCCTCCATGAGCAATGCGTATCCTGACCAGAACGCCCGGGTAGATGGACTCTAGGTCCTGAACACACGTCGTAAAAACGTTTACGCGAACCTGGCTATCGGCCACGATCGTAAATGACTCATAATACGCACGGCAGAAATCGTAGAGTCGAAAGTGCTCGTTTCTGAAAGTGGTTCCATTCGAGGGCGACCAACACCCTCGACTTTTACTCGCGCCAACGATCTCGGTAACTTTAGCTCGTTTCAAGACGTTAAGGGTTGATCGCGTGTACAGTTTATCGATATTCATCGAAGCCTGTAGTACAATCGTTTGCTGGTTCAAACGGTTTAGCTTTGTTATGCACGAATTTTATATTGGTTTTACACTCGTCGCTCGATATCATTTTGTAGGAAGTTAGCATGTCGCTACCTAGTTGTCAAATATTTGGTTGAAAAGTACGCAAATATCGTGAACGAAAAGTTTGGCCTGTAACATGTAAAATGGCATGTAAATGGACTAGTAACAAGTTTGCTCTGACTGTACAAAAATACTGTGTGATTATTCAGCCTTTGAAACTGATCTTTTACAATTAGGATTATAAATCGGTAGTGTTATGCCTGACGTAGCTCCTGTAGGTGAATCTCACAGTCTATAAGGATCATGATCTACAATCTCCATGTATGGATTAAAAGCTTATTTTGTAAAAATAAAGATCTGAAGAGAACGTCAGGTTACGGGTGTAGGTACTGTGAATTATGGTCGTAAAGTTATAAGACAAAAACTCGCGATATTTTTGCTAGAAATCTAGATCGAATCGCGTTAAGATAGATGTAAAACTCTTGACGGAGAATCCTTAAATTCTTAATACCGTGGAACACGATGACGAATAATGTAGAACGGTAGGAAACGAGGATCCTTAGAGCCGCAGACGCAATTTCTCCGGCGGAACAGCTGATGAGAGTTCCCTGCAGCAGCCTGAAAGCCTGGTGGCTCTCTTTATCCGGTCGTTGTCGACGTCGTCGTCGGTAGCTAGACGCGGGATATCAAATATTCAAGATTTCGCCGATGGCGTCAGCCACGCCTGTCACAGCTCGCGTTACACAGGTTTCCATCCCTCTGGCTGCCAGCCATTTAGCTGATTTAGCGACTGCGAGCGTGGAACACCCTCCACTTTTCCGGCTCTCGGCGTGTTCCGCGTGCCGTGACACGCGAATCGAATTTGTCAAAGATGCCGTCTTTGCCTACTTATACCGTCGCCTCTTTTCCCTTCTTCCGATCGTTCTCGTCCCGCGTACTTCTTCGAGCGTTCTCCTCGACTTCGAGTCGTGGAATCCGAAGAATAAAGCAGCTGTCGACGACGTACACTCGTCGGGACGCTGAACCGTCGACTTCTCGACGGCCTACCACGGATAACACGCGCGGGAAAAGAAGGGGGAAGTTCATTACCGTCGGACACGTAAAGCATCTTCGCGGAAAGAAGGTGCGCGTGTCTGGTTACCGATGCGCACTTCGTCGAACGAGATTTTTAATCTTCTCTCGCGACGAACTTCTCGCAGCGTTACTTCGCAACTGTTATCCGTTCTCCGAGAGGCTCGATTTTTCTCCGAAATTAACTTCGACTCATCGAAACACGTTCCTCCCGATTCCTCGCGAACGCTGCACCGGTCAGATCACTCGTCACCGGACGTTCATCCGATTATATCGCTCAGCCGATCGAGAAATCCTTCGTACGTTAATCTGTGGTCTGCCAAGTTATCCCGTGGACAGGTTCCCTGGAAGCCGTTTCTCGCCGAATCGGGTCATTATTGGACGCGTATTTCCGAGCGTGTCGCGATTAAAACAATTTATACGCGTCTAATGTCCAGAAGAATCCGCGATAACGAGGATGTAAGTTCTGGAGGAACGATCCGTATTCACGATTTCACGGATATCGGAGATTACACCGAACTGGTTATTCAATTTATAAGCGGTGGCTAGACGATTTTACGGACGTAATATGATTGTCATTGACGGCTGACGCGAATGCAAATTTCTTAATGCGCCGGTATTTTTGGCCGACCGGTGTATACTTCGATAACAAAACAATTTTACCGTTCTAATTTCGGAACTGTTTTCCTCGTTCCATGTTCCAGTCTTACTAATAAATTAAACGGTTTATCCTCTTATACACAGACAGATGTATATTCTCCAGCCGTCACTGTTCATTCAGAACGTGTATAGCTGTACTATTTTCAGATTAATACGGGTTAAACATAGTCCGCTTTTATGGAATCCAATTAATGTATTTTATTTTCCGCAACCGGTTGTCTATCATAAATTATCCAATCCTTTTGTCGGGTTCAGAATATACTCGGCAATATTTAGCAGCGTTAATTGTCTCTATCGTATGAGGTCTTCCGTTCGCGAAACTACCATTCGATATAGATTCGTCTCCGCGTCACGAGGATTCTGGTGGGGTCGAGCGAAGTACCGAAACTACGTATACGTTCGATAATCGAGAGCGATACGAAAGCAGAAGAGGTAGAACGGTGGACAGAGACAAATAGTCAGAGGTGAACGCGAAACGAGCGTGTTCGTGAAAAGTACGAAATCGTCGGTTGATAATGGGCGCAGTTTATCAGGGCCCTCCTCTCCTCGCAGTCCACCGATCCTGACCAAGTAAAATCCGCCCACAGTTTTCCGCGTAGAGCATCCGCGCGACTGCACGACCGGCGAGGGGCACAGGGTGCGTTTTCATTGTACGCGCGGGCTGCAAACAATAATCATGACACGCCGGATTGGCCCGGCAATGACAATGGAATTGATGATATATCGATTGGCGAGCCCGACGACACCGTATAATTGTTTTACAACGGCGTCGATAGAGAACCGTGTGCGGCTACGCGAACAGAGCTACCCGCGGGATGTATGCACGCCTACGCGCACCCTTTTCAACGATCCTGGCCAAAAAACAGAGACAGAGAGCTCGGAGAATACCAGGCACGATGTACGAGAGAAAAGAGAGACGGAAGGGGCCGGGGTTACGCGATCATTCGCGAATAATTATTATTGTCCGAACCTGTTGTTTACGAGATATGCGCTACGCGACGCGGAACGATCGTGTGAGAATCGAAAACGAAGCTGGGAATCGCGTTTTCGATGCAGCTACGAACAACAGATGCTTCGCGAACGTAAATATTCCCGTCGATCGTTGTCTTCTGTTTTCACGGTTAATATCTGACCCCTTCTTCGCTTTCGCGTATGCTTCGTCGCTGGGTATTATCGTATCGTGGTTATACTCTCCGTCGCGATATAGCGAGGTCATAAATTTGTTGGGATACGAGCTTCAATGCAAATCGCGTGAAATGTTAGTGTCTTTTATTCATTTATCGATACTCGTCTGTTTTGTACTGACAAAAATTGGTGCACAGAGAATGAATCGTACATCCATTGCTATTATATAATAGTAACAACCAGTGATTCGTCAATCGTGTCCAAACAATATCACCAATATAATTGCACACGTTAACTACCGTAATTTCGCAATCTTTCCTAGTTAATCTCGTAACTCTACAAACGCACATAAAGTACCCCTTACAAATTTGCAACAGTCTCGTTCCATAAGGGAAGAAATCCCTTCTCGAAGGCGGCCGTCAACGTATGCACGTAAAACAGCCCGTGAAATAATCCGGGGTTCGTAAGCAGCGTGTCACATGCGAGCGCTTTGTTGCGGAGCGGATGTGTTGGCTTCGCTAAGAACAGGTGGTGCCCTAAAGGGCGGGAGGAAGAGATTTGTAGTTTCATTAGGCAGCGGCTGCTGCTTATGACACCGGGACCCGGTTGTCTACAACCACTTACATCGCTACTTACCTGCGTCGTAAGTAACCTTCTTACTCTCTCTATCCCGTTGAATTCAACGAGGGTTTGCGAGCAGTAAACGCGCGCGCGGGAGGAGCGCAAAAACTCTCGGCTAGAGCCTACGTAAGAGCTGTTCGCAGAGATGCTGGACAATTAGCATCGTTTCCTACCGTTTAAGGATCAGTAACGGCCGGGTACAGGTTGTACCGGTGCACTGGCTTTAATTAACGAGCTCCTCATTACGCGATCTGTGACGAGGAAACTGGTTCTACACGAGTAATACGCGTAGTGGGACTAATTCGTTACGATTTCGAATATGTGGCTCGATTTACTTCGTTTTGGACAATTGCACCTTTGTGACTGAACAATATTATGAAGGCTAACTTAACACTGAAACTACCAAATGACTCCACAAGTTTCTTATTGAAAGGTATACATTTTTTGGAAGTACATTTCTTGAAGTCATAATTGACTTTCATCAAGATAAAGAATAAATGTGTGTACTAATTTATGTTTCATCGTTTGTTTATTTAATTTTTAACTTGACACTAAAACTACCAAATGACCGCTCCACAAGTTTCTTAGTAAAAGGTATACATTTTGTTGAAGTACATTTCTTGAAGTCATAATTGACTTTCATCAAAATAAAGAATAAATGTTTGTACTAATTTATGTTTCATCGTTTGTTTATTTAATTTTTAACTTGACACTAAAACTACCAAATGACCGCTCCATAAGTTTCTTATTAAAAGGTATACATTTTGTTGAAGTACATTTCTTGAAGTCATAATTGATTTTCATCAAAATAAAGAATAAATGTGTGTACTAATTTATGTTTCATCGTTTGTTTATTTAATTTTTAACTTGACACTAAAACTACCAAATGACCGCTCCACAAGTTTCTTAGTAAAAGGTATACATTTTGTTGAAGTACATTTCTTGAAGTCATAATTGATTTTCATCAAGATAAAGAATAAATGTTTGTACTAATGTATGTTTCATTGTATGTTCACTTAATTTTTAACCTCATTTTTAATTTCAAATTAAGTACGCATGCTGGTAGGTTTAGTGTTAAAGTTCATAATTCTCCAGATCATTCGGATTAAAAATTGAAACATTTCTCGTATACAAGAAAGCTTATTTGATAAGCTAAAACGCGAGCAAAGTTTCATTCTCGATGCTCCCTGATGGTACAGATCAATTTCGAAGATCCTGTTAGATCCTGAAAAAATGGCGCAGATCGAAAGTTTCCAGCTCGCCATGGACCGCAAAATTGGCTTTCCACGATCCAGTTCGAAAGTTGCCTCGATCAAAAGGAACCACCGGGGTCAGGCGAGGGCGAAGAAGAGATTTTAAAGAAGTTGACGAAATTGCGCGACGATCCCGTGGAAACGACATTCTGCTCGCGTGTTCCAGCCACCTGAGTACCGAACCGTCGAGAAACTTTTGATGCCGGTGTCACGTACCTACGACTTCGATTCCGCATTCATGCGTTCGCACGAAAAAAGATGCAGATGGCGTTCGCATAATACGTGACGTGGAAAGGGCAGCTGCACAGAGATCCACCGATTTTGCGGAACGATCTGAATAAATACAGGTCCTGCCTCTTCTCACGCGTCACGGAACTCGAACCGCTAGTTTCTATTGTGTAGTTTCCTTGTCCAATTAGCTGTCCATCTAATCCGCCTACGATGCTACTTTCAAGGTTTGATCTGAGTATTCGATGTTGGGTGTGGATAGATTCTTTGGTGTCGATAGTTTACTTGTACTGGTATTGCCGCGAGTTAAATAGCTGGGAATAGGTATTTTGGATGTGAATACTAGTACTTGAAAATTTTAGAGTTAAGGAAAGTGTAGAAAGGTAAAAACGCACAACCTCTTACGCACTCCACGGTTTCCACTCCCGAATTTATGGCGAGATCGATATTTATGGAGTCGAAGCGGTTTCGGTTAAACGACCCACCCTGTAGCTTCTCATCGATAATGCCAGGTCATTTACCAGAAACGGTGGTCATAAATACGGAATCCGCGCTGGATCTCGCGACACGGCGAACAGCATCGCGTCATTAAAATCCAAGGCTCCTAATCGATCGAGCAACGACATATGTGTTACATCCATTTGGACCGCGTCACGCGCGTATCATTATTCCTTCGTTTTTTTTCATCGAGAACGTGTCTCGGACTCTGATCCGCGGATTTCACCGAGTGACGCAACTCGAAACCGACGAAACATCCCCCAAGCAAGTCATAAGCAACCCCCGTAACATCCCGCTTCGTTCTAACACGCGTCGTATCGACTCGACAGAAGTGTCGGACGTGTTTCTGACCGAAGGCGCCGTAATTACGGGTATCTTTTATAGGCAGGAAAGAGATATTTATACAGCCGACGTACGGGATGATCGAGGAGGGCCTCTTCTCGAGAATGACGGGACCTTTTTTCTATCCCCGGAGAATCGGTCGGTCAGGGACTGGGATTCGCCGTTGTTCCCTTTGGCTTCCTTCTTAACCACGTTATTTCGTTCCTGGCCGGAGCTGCCCGCTAAATTAAGCGACCATTCAACGGAATTCGAAGCTGAGAATGTTTCCTGACTTGTTTGCTTAAACGCACACTCCAATCGATGAATCCATCGGGAACGATATAACGAGGTCCCGTCAACGAGATCGCGATTGCTACACGCTGCCAGATAATGGAACATGGGATCCGTTTGGACACTTCTTCAAATACTTTCTCTTTACATGCTTCGAGAGTGACTCCCATGAAAATTGATACAAGCTAACGTATTCGAGTTAGCGTCTTGAGATGAGGAATGAGTCTAACGGTGTCGTATTTAACAGATCTGGAATCTTCAAAGTTGAAGAGCTAAATTTATGATAGCTAAAAGGCAGTAGAATGTTGAAACAATTTTTATGTTCGACAAGGATTGCAAATTTGCAAATGAACGAGAGATACAGGAAAATAATTTGTTCCTACAGTATCACAACTAGACTGCAGATTATAATACGAAGTGTTCAAAATAAAAATAAATCATGCAGTCTATAAACTGCAGATTATATGCAGTTTAAAAAATAAAAATAAACCATGCAGTCTATAAACTGCAGACCTTAATATATCATAAATACATGAACATCTAATTATAAGAATCAACAAAGACAAAACTGCAAAGCGTCATGCAGTGCTACAAATCTCGAAGAGTCCAACGACAGCGATCTCGGTCGAGTGACAGAGAGGCGCGATTAATCGGCTCGAAGAACGTAAAATTTCGAGTTAGCGATGGGTAGAAAGGGGGATAGAGGAAGAAACGGTGAGCGAGTTAATTTCATAGCTGATCACCCCGGGTAATCCGGGTAGGGGCGGCACCACTGATGCGGAAAACAAAGCTGCAGGGTGCGACGAGTCACCCTACCAAGCTTTTCCGAGTCGTACGTCATAAGTGCTTCCGCGCTAGATTCATCATCTTAGCCGAGCAGCTTCCAGCAAGGTTATCCACTTTTTCCACCCTTGTCGACGACGGTAGACGGCACGGTGACGGGGATTATTCTGCTTGAACCGCCTCTGGCTCCTCCTTTTCTTCGTGTAACAAATCTTACGCTTCTCTTTCTTTATCCCACCTTTGGACGCTCGGATATCAGATACCGGCATGCATTCTGACCAGACCGTATTTACATCGTCATGCGAAATTCTACAAACGTTGTACCTCGTTTCTATGATAATTTTTTGTTGCGATATGTTGTTGGCATCGTTTGCAAATGCAGTTCCAGACGCGATTAATGACATAATCTTTATCGAGCTTGAAAGGGCTTCGATACAAAATTTATAAGACAACATCTGACTTATTAGAGTTATCTGAGTGTCCGATTCAATTAATTTTGCTAGCAGAATTTAACCTTGGAGCGTAAACGCAACGGGCTTCATATAGCGACTTAAAATCAAAGTTTCCATTCGAGACATCAAAGCTGTCCCGGTTTTTTCCCCGTATCGCAATTCTTGCCGTTTCCATGTTCGTTAGCACCACTTAGCGTTTAATACTTCCGTCGACACGCCACCCGTCTATTCCACCGTGAACACGCTACAACCATAAACTCATCGAGGCGAGCTAAAAGACGCGCATACGTTTCCCCCGTTGATTTTTACGCGTGCATAAAACCGACATCGTTAAAGCGCGGACGTGGCTCGTGTCGAATGGAGGCCAGAGAGCAAAAGAAGCTCGATCGTAGACAGCCTCCAGAAAACAGAAAGAGAAAGAGGAAATAAGAGGTAAGTAGTTACGTGGGGCGTGAGTTGCGTACACACCGCAGGACCCTAATGGTGGCTGCTTACGAGTTGATTTATTTATCGGAGTGGCAATACCACGACGAATCCACCCTAAGAGCATGCCAGATTAGCCGAGCCCCTGTGTGTATCTTTCTCGTGGCTCTATGGACGCATAATAGACACGCGTGATAGACGAGAGAACGACTCACGATGAAAATTGCGACCGGGGCATAATGTCGAGGAAGTGACGAATGTGAGAGCATCATATCGCGGTACTAAAGCGCTTCTCGTAATATTTGCTTATACAACTTTGACACGTATCGCTGTTGACGCACGGTTTCTATATGGATATTTTTACCAATGGGGAGTGCAAATGAATTTTTACGCTTTGATGATCGTTGACGCGATTAACCCTTCCGTTACAACCCTCGAAATTGAGACACGTTTTGGTTTTATAATGTAGGCACAAGAATATGGAGATTTAGGGTTTATAACTGTGGGAGTGTAGTATATGTTTGGTTTGATGTAGAATGTATGTATAGTTTGGCAGCCATTGTGAAATTGTGTGTGTGACTGCAAGTGTGAATAGTTTAATAGTTTAATACGTTAATTTGTTTTTATTGTGAGTTTAATTGTTGTGTTCTTTTAATAGAAAGATAGTTATTAAAACTCTATTCCTACATAACTGTATAGAGATATATGTATGTTGCGTACATGTACGTTCGCTGTAGGTGACACTAAGTTTTACCTGGAAGAATTGTATATTCCCTCAGAGTTACTATGAATCATCCTAATAAAAAGTGTTTCTTTTAAAGACGATTTAACAAGTCGATTCAATTTTCATTCTACGAAATCGAACATAACAGCGTTCGACCATTAATACGACGTGTACGCGTGTGCATTATTATGTGCGGCATAGTAATCGCTCTTGGGAGCGAGCCACTCAGCACCAGAATCACGTTTCCCATAATCTCCGGTAATCTCATAAATAATGCGTGGACTACGTGCGATCCGCTCTCGTCTGCCACCTATGAAAACCGGACATTCGTTTACCCGCTTTAAGTCTGGTTGATTCGTGGCGGTATTATACGCGGCAACGACATCAAATTTTCAAAATTGTTCCACCGCTTGTAATTTACACATACACGATACGAAAATATCATCTGCCACGAATAAATCGTGTTACATTATTTTATGTTCCACTATTGTTCGATCCAATCTTCGATGCATTGGATTTCAATATTGCCAAATTGTATTATATTTTAATGCATGTTATACAAATACTAGTCTGAGGTTTTCAGCAACTGAAATGTATAAATATATCATTTTCATGAACAATGTGTTAAGGATTGAAATAACGTTCCTCTGCAATGCTTATTTCATTTAATTAATATTTGAAACATCACAGATTAAAATATCGAACAGTCTTCTTATAATGTGGTAATAAAATATAAATAAAAATTGTAGAATAGCATACATGGATACATGAAATTAATTATTAAAAAATAATCTTATAATGTTGTAATTAAATATAAATAAAAATTGTAAAATAGCATACATGCATACATGAAGTTAATTATTAAAAAATAACCTTATAATGTTGTAATCAAATATAAATAAAAATTGTAAAATAGCTTACATGCATACATGAAGTTAATTATTAAAAAATAATCCTATAATATTGTAATAAAATATAAATAAAAATTGTGAAGTAGCATACATGGATACATGAAGTTAATTATTAAAAAATAATCCTATAATGTTGTAATAAAATATAAATAAAAATTGTGAAGTAGCATACATGGATACATGAAGTTAATTATTAAAAAATAACCTTATAATGTTGTAATCAAATATAAATAAAAATTGTAAAATAGCTTACATGCATACATGAATTTAATTATTAAAAAATAACCTTATAATGTTGTAATCAAATATAAATAAAAATTGTAAAATAGCATACATGCATACATGAATTTAATTATTAAAAAATAATTCTATAATGTTGTAATAAAACATAAATAAAAATTGTAAAGTAGCATACATGAATACATCAAGTCATTTAATTATTAAAAAATATGTTTAATAAAATGGAAGTGAAATATAAACTCAAAATGTATCTGACGCACCCTGACTTCGATTCCCATTTCCGGTTCCGAATTAATACGAAGAAAATCCAGTGACGGTCTCCAATAATAACTGACAATGGCGACCGGCTCTTCCGCGAATAAAACTAGAAAGAAAAAAAGGAGAGAAGGTTTTCCGGCGATTCGGCCGCGTACAAAAGCACGTGTACACGTTCGCGAATGACCGAGTAGTCGTCCATATTCCCGGTATATTCGACCTCGATTTTCATCCCCGTGAATTCGAAAGGGCGATGGGAGTCGTCGGCAAGCCAGGAGGGTGAGATTGCCGTGCGAGCGGATTGACCTCGCGATTTGACGCTGTGCAAACGCACTGGCCAATTATCTGCAGTCTCCCCCTTTTTCGGATTTCATGCCCATTGTATGCATCGACCCCGATGCCGGAGAATCGCGTTCGCAGCTTCTGCTTCGCTTCTGTGCACTTTTAGCGTCGTCCGACTCCTCATCGATCTCGCCGTGTTATTTCATTCTCCCTTAATCTACCATCCATTGATTCGCCTTCGATACTGTGCTTAATGCCGGAGTTTATCGATGCCTCGTATCGTTTTATCGATAGCTTATTACTTCCTGCACATGCGCTACTACCTCTCGAAACTCAGGGAAATTTTCTTTTCTTATGAGAATGACTGATGTATACAGTCATTCACTTTTGCTGAGAACATGTATGATGATTGCACTTGCAGAGTTCTGCTAGGATTCATCTTGTAAGAGTGAACTCATCCATAGGATGTATTAAGTACATCCTATACGAAGTATAAATAATTCTAGAACTACTTGTAGAATTTAAATGTAGACTTGTAGAATTTAAATGTAGAATTAAATTTCGGTATTCTATAAAATAACTGAAGAATGATAGGACAGCTTAACATTCCACATTCCTTTGATACAAAAAAAGCAGTTGATGACCGAATTTCATCAAAAATAAATTTCACCCTCAAACAACGTGAAAAACCTAAATCAAACGCGTCCATGAATCTCACCTCTCCGCACGTCATATTTAATGAAATTCCTAAACCCATGGCGATCGATATGAAAAATAGTAGTTCAATTTGAAGCCAGTGTCTCCGTTATCCCGGTCTGGGTCATTTTTTACAAAACGATTTTAAAAACGACGGATCTGACAATATTGACACTCGAACTGGATTCGCAACACACATCCGCATCCGAGGGCACGTCACGGCTGGTGATTTTGTCAGCCCGGCTCCCCTTTTTCCTTTACCCAGTTCCTTCTTGTCGAAATCCTTTCAATATATACGTACATACGTACCCACACGAAGCATGGAGAAAGGAAGAACGGTTTGGTGATGAAAAACGAGGGGGTGCGGGGTCCGTCAGAGAAGTTATAGGCCGTCCAAGTGGCGAGGACAAAAGGGACCGTTTTATTATCGAGTATCCCTGGACAAGTTTGCGAGGAACTCTTAGGATGACGCCACTGCAATAATATTTTCTCGTGTCTTCTATCGAGATACTAATTTATGTCGCGCTGCACTTAACGACTACCCCATAATCTTCTCATGAAGAATCCATTTCTTACTTTTGGAGTCGCGTTCAAATCGGTACTTGCGTTGTCGAAGTGATGTTTTAGAATTATTGTAATTGATAAGGTATGTACTCCATCATTTGACTATAAATCTCCAAATTCTTTGACCCTCACGTTCCTTAATTTCTAAATTCTTAAATTATCTATTTTCTAAAACTTGAAGTCATCCTTCCTAGTCCTCCAATTCTGAAATTTCCAAATTTCTCGATGACCAACTTCTGAAATTTTGAAATTTATGTGTTCCTCCTTACAGAGATATCAGAATCGTTAGGTGAATGTTTTGCAACTTTTCCACAGGCGAATGTTCCGCATTCGTAACGCGAAATAGGAATACCCGTTATTTGCAGTAAAAACGCTGGAGGGTAGAGGAAGAAAAATGAAAATTTACCACGGCCCCTAACCGACCTCTGTAGAAACGAAATTCCGCACAACCGGCGAGCGTGTTCAACATAGTCGGTATTACGGTCGTTTTATTTCGCTAATGCCTCGTGCTCTGTCCGTCTACTCGCGCTTTTATTCATGAACACGCGAGGCTCTTCTACCCACCCGCTCCTACAAGCTCGTTGCGTGCCGTATTCTGCGAGCGTAGAACAGCGTCCGCGTTAATGAATAGCCTGGAAGAATTCGGATGTTACTGTCATATTTTAATGATTCGACGATAAATCCCGTAATAAGTTTAACAAAAACGGGTCCTGTTTCGTGCCTGGTATAAAGTATTAACTTTTTAATTTCAGAGGCGAACTTGGCGGAAATCGAGGAAGAGGAGCGAAGATTCGATGGAGTTTAAATTACCTCCAAGTGCAATTATTGCATTACAAAGGTCTCTCAGTATTCAACCCCTTTGTCCTTCCGCCCCTACTTCGTCGCTGATTCATTGAACGAAATTCTTCTGCACTTTCAGCGTCGCTTTCATCGCGCTTTATCAGAAAGGAACAAGCTGGCCGTTTCGAAGCGGCGCATCGTCGCATATTTTTCCAGGGGCGGTACTCGAGCGGGGTGTAATAATAAAACCGAAACCAGCCGTCGCGTTATATACACACACACACACACATAAACACACGTATATGCAATATATATAAAACTGAAGCGGCGCACTTTTCCAGTCGCGGTGTATATTCGAGTCCTCGCTTTGAATACAGCGTCCGTAGAACGGCAATAAAGAGTTTTGACAAACGGGGGTTGCGCGGGGGTTGAACGCAACCCGTTTGCCTCCGCGGCTCGTTGCACGTTGCACGTTGCAGCTATGCATCGCCAACCTTTTTCATTTGCCACAGAAAAACGAATGAACGTCGCTCCCGACGACAAACGGCGAGTACACGTCGGCTACATGAATACGCTAGCCGGCGTTTATGCGTTTTATTCGCCAACCAACGCGGAACGATCAAAATAATTCATGGACAGAGTTGCCTGAGAAGTTGACGCGTCGAGAAAGTAGAACAATCGAGGATTTCGCTCGCTTTTAACTTGCCTTTTATGGAAACGTGATTTTTCTAAAAAACGGTAGGATTTATTCTGTTTCATTGTTTGCGTTTAGAGCTCTTCCAAGGTTTTCTAAATCGAGATCAACTTTTCAAAACGGTCACTTAGGTATTAATACACCCTTTGGAACCTGTGATCTGCGATATCGGTTAGATCGGAGAGCGAGCGGCAAATTTCCATAGACGCAGCAATTACAGGCAGACAACGGTAAAAATTTCGGCAGCCGGCATCAATCTACACGTTTGGCCGAATGACAACACGTTGTATCGCATGTTGGATACACACACCTGCAGGCCGGCGGTGATCGCGTGGGTTTAGCAGCGGAGGCCACGGCTGGCTTCGCCTCCGCACCCATCCACCTCTGCGCGAATCATCGGACGATGAAACACTCGATTACTGCATTAACAATGCTACTAATTCAGCACACCGTGTCCTCCCTCGGCCCGTTTTGTCTCTACGATTCAACGGGCGTGAATTGCAATCGATATCGTAACGCTGCAATGTTCCGATCGTCTCTCTGTTTCGCTCTTTCGAAGCTCGCGGCCTCGTGTGTACACGGCTTTCGCAGTGGCTGCCGTACACTCGTTTCCCGTTGCCCGTTAAAACGGTTAAAACGACCGCACGACCGATACGTCATTCCGCGATGTTCACGACCGGCGCGTATCGAAACGGCCTGACGACACACGATCGCCACCGCCATCGGCTAAATCGTAATCGCTGACTCCCGATTTCCACGCGGTAATGAAACTCCGACCGAATGGCTTGTTTCGATCGACGCGTTTATTCGATAACTCTCGTGTCCGATCGATGCTTTTATTCTGCTTTACGCGTTTTTCTATCGCTTTCACAACACTTATCCTTATTAATATTTTCATATTTGTAGAATAATATTTAATTATTAGAAAGATTAATGAAATTTATTAACAAAATATGACCGGTTTTCATTAATTAAATGCAACCCAAATGGAACTTCACGAATTTCTCACGTCTCTATCTCACAATCTCTCACGAAGCAATGCACTCTTTGCTTTGCTCCCAAAAACATTCGATCACACCAAAAAGACAATCTTCTAGCAATCTTCATTACATGCAAACTTTAATCATACCATACGCAAGCTTCATTCATATTATGCACCGATCATACAATTACATAGTACATACACGCACACGTACCACATATTCTACACAAAAGTATAACACTCTTTAATCACAAGCAATCGTCAAAGGCTTTTGTCGAAATTTGTTTGTGTTGAAATTAAAGCATTAACCATGTTTACACCGTTTATAGAAAATCCCACATCCTTCGAAGTTATTGTTTAATCAGGGTCTGGGGCCTGTGAGTACTCCAGGTATAGATGCATGTGCGTAGCAGTTCTTTTTAGTTAGTTCTAACTGTGCGCCCGTCTTGCAAGCACCGAATTCTTCAAAAGTTTCTTCACCGTTTAATTTTTCCTTTACAAATATAATTATTGATCCGATATACTCTACGCGTCTATTTTATTTCACATAACCCCTGAACAGTTTGCGTATAATGTTCTGCATAAATTGTATTTGTTGGTCGTGTAGGTCGTTGTATCGAGGCTCGGGTGTAGTCGAGTTTCTACGTTCGCAGTCTATCAATCTTTATCGATCATCGAAATCGCTCTCGACACTGGTTGTCCACTTGCCGTGAAAACCGTTAAAACGTGTCGTTTCGTGACCATCACTGTCGACATTGAATGCCAAACCTAAACGGCAGCTCACGTTTCCCGTCTGTCCGAATCAGAAACGAAAACGCATTGTCCCACCCTGGCAATCGTCACCCTGTTACGTGTTAACGTAGATTGACACGTGCAATAATTTATGTACTTTGTTTTCGTAACATCGCAATCTCCCTTAAATATATTTAAACCATATTAATCATTTATCTGTAATTTTCAAAATTTTCGAAACTTACTCAAAGTTTTAAAATTTTATTACTGATCAAATTGTTACAAAATACATATTTATTAATCGAAAATGAAATTTCATAGATTTTGTTAAAAAAATGACGCAGTCGGTTTAACCTTGTTGACTATTTCTGTAAAGGTATTCTATCGCTATTACAGCAATCGGGAGCTCTAAAGGCTGAAATTCTGCAAATCGACACGGTCAGATGCATCGATGCAAAAGATTTACGAGAACATAAAGGTGGTTGGTGGTAGGATCGGGACAAGAGAAACGCGATCGTATGGCTGCTCTGCGGATCGAGCGGTGGCTGCTCTCTCCCCATCGCTCAGCCAATGAATACGAATAGGTTTCGAGATACGATCTCTCTCGGGATACGCGGTATGGAGGGGTTAAATTAAATGATTTGCATAAGTAGGTGGGTGTCGACACCGGCAAACATTGACAAACGCGTGTGCAGCAGCCACTTTGTCTCTCCCGGTATCCCCCTTTCGTTTTCTCTTTCCTTTCCGAGTCTACCTCCCCCCTCACGAGCCTGGCCTACAGCTGGGGGAGGCATCGGCTTATAAGAAGAATATATTATTACGGATAATGGAAACACCGAGTTCGACGTAAACCAGTTGCGAGATAAGAGCAACCCGCCACGCACGAGTCGACACGTGTCGAACTGGCTGCAGGTCACTGATACAGCCGTTCGCAATTACGCTACACGCGTCGTTTGCGAAAGCGAGCCAATCGAGACGATAATCTTCGCCGGTTACGGCGCCAACGGAATTAGTCGGTTCCTTTAATGATCGTCGCCCGAGAGATACTCGACCTTTCTGTTTCCTCGGCCTGCACACTTTTTGCAAAAATTTTATCGCGGTTTTGTGGTAAAATTACGAGGGAAAGCGCGATCGTCGAGATACCTACCGTCTTCGGAAACACGAGATATATTAAAAAGGAAGTTTGATATAAAACGTAACGTTTCGAGTCTCGAACAGCGAAATCGTGGATCGTTAAATCGAGGGGTGGTTGGATCGGCGAAGAAATGACGCTCGACGGCAAACGCGTCGTTCGGTTTGTAAACGAGGTTCTCCCGGGGCAGCGTAGCCCCTCGTGCAGCTCGAGCATCAGCCCGTGGGTCCGAGTGTTTGCCGTTGTTGCGACAACGGCGTCACGTGTCAATTCGCATTATTACTATTTGTCGAAGAGCGTCGCCGGTCGAAAGGAGCACCGAGAAAGGGGCAAGGGCAACAAGCGACCCTTCGTGGGAAAAGCCAAGGCAAACAAAATAAAATAGAGATAGATAAAGTGGCGCTAGGATCGGTGTTCGAGGGTTGCTCGGCCGCCACGAGGACCCTCGCCGTCGTCCTTGCTTAATCCCGGATTGACTCGTGTCACTTATTAATATTTTATGCAAACACCATGATTTACGGGCTGGCGAACGCATTACGGGGCAGCGGCCTCTCGCTTGCGAGCCTTCGATAACCGTGGCCGCGACAACGTTTTTATCTTTCGGCTTCATCGTGACGGATCGCATTACGTCTTGATTCGGGATGCAGAGCTCTCGCATCATCCCCTGGTGATTATTGGATAAAGTCGTACGCGTCCGACGAGCGTGATACGATCGCCGATTGTAGCGTTGATGAAGGCCAATCTCATCCGGACCGGTTGTTCAACGCGCGCTAAATTGAATCTTTGTCGCGCCGATGTGGACAAGATTTTCAGTGTAAAGGCGGGCTCGCCGGTACCATCGCGTGCTTCGTCTTTTTTAATTTATGACGAGACATGGCCGTATGTTTACCAGTTGGGACTACCTGCGAACTACCCCGGAGCTTCCCACTAGTTATCTTCGATTTCGGGGGATCGAGTATGCAAATTTCGACATTTTCTCCTGTACGCTGCACATGTCTGCTGTCGTCTCTTCGGACAAATTAATGGGTTCCGATATAAAAATGTATGGAATAATTAGATTAGTAAATCCCGATATTAATTCGCGATGTTCAGTTAACGATAATTTACTCGGATTAGGCTAATAGACTTTTCGTATTACAATTCTGATGGCAGTCGTAGGAAGCTTGTTTCGGCCATATTGTTCTGCGAGTGGTTTTCGTTCCCGGTACTCTTTCGTCGGTGCAAATCGTAGGGCGAGGATGTCGATGGGGAAGAGACGGTCGGAAAAGGCGAAATCTGCAAGCCAAAACGAATCAGAGTAATCCTCCTCGACGCGTTCTCGAAAAACCCCCTGCCTCTGTTCGGTACTCGAGTCGAAGAGAGGGGATGGAGGGCCTCGTCGAAGAGAAAAGAGTCGACGACGGTCGATGAGCATTTCGCAAATGGATCTGTCTCTTTTTTCCTCCCTCCTTCGAGCTTTCCGTTTCTTCCTTCACCCTCCGTTCCTTTCTTTTTCCGTTGTCTCGCTTTTTTATTCTCCGCGTCGCGGTGGAAGCGGTTCACCACCAATGTCTCTCTTTTACCTTCGTTTTCTCTTTGTTTCTCTCTCTTCTCGTTTGCACGCCTTTATTTCTCCCCTAGCTTTCTTCCTCCTCCTCCTCATCTTGTGTCGTATCTTCCCGGCAACCTCTTAGTCGATCCTTCTCTGGTTGTCTGTTTCCCTCGATCCTTTTGCAGAAGAGCCTCGTCGTCGTTCCGATTCTCCCTCGAGCCCTCGCGGCTGTCCTTCGAGGAGCCCTCGACGCTTTAAATTGCTGATGAGCATTTTTAGATTGGTTACGTTAAGTGAATTGGTACATAGGCGGCACTGTGTTCTCCCGATAAAAGTCTTTAATGAATCCCGAAGGAAGATGGCCCCGGCACGACCGCGATAGCATTCGCCTCCGCTTGCCACCCCCGGCTGCTTATATACGCTTTCTATCCGCTTACGCTCGATACAACCTATCGATACAAACTGCAACGTTACTCCGCTTTCGTAATGGGGACCCTGACACCGACAATTTCACGCCACTCTCTCTTTATCTTCGATCGAACGATTCTCTATCGTTTTTATCCCTAAAATTTCATTCCTCGCGATGGGGTATGTAACTCTCCACAACGCGTTATACGACTCGTAGCGATTCAACGTACACACGAAACGCGTGTTACAACGTTTTCACCCTTCTCGTGCAAGTATTCGTAATACAATCGAAACGCGTTAATTGCGCGTTAACACGGTCGTTCCACGGCTCGCTCAGCGCGGAACAGACTACGAACAAGTTGAGAAAATCTTGGAAGAAGTAGTTTGAAACGGTAACACGAAACAACGATTGCTTCTGGCGTGGCGGAGTTTTTGCGCTCGGCCGACAAGGTGGCGAACGAAAGCCGCTGACACACGTAAACACCGGGATGAAAGGGGGAAGATAGCACAGCGAGTTAATTAAAAGCCTCTCCCGGCGGCATTAGAGCGAAATCGTGGCTCTGCCTGTTCTTTCTGCCGCGCCGGTAACCTCTCACCCTCTAGTATTCTTTGCTTGGTCGCTCCTCTCGCAACCCCCTTTCCTTTCTTCCCCGTCCCGTCTGGCGAACGAAGGGACAGAGAAAATCGTCGGGACATCGGACAGGGTCTGTGCCTCCTGGCCTGATCCGATAAAAGGAACGGGTAGCCGGCCGAACGCGTCCGGGACCGAGCAACAACAATAATGTCGTCGTCAGTTCGTTAAGCGCTTCTTTCAGGGCTGTTCCCGTCTCGCCTCGACCAACAGGATGAAGAGGTGCGAGCCCCGAGATAACTAACCTCTCGTCTCTCGTGGGCCCACCTACGCTTCGGTCCGCTCGCTTCGTCCACTCGTTACGACATCGGCACGCGTGACTGCGTCAGCTCGTGCATGCGTGACTTCGTCACCTGAGATAATATCGGTGAACCGACCATCTATCATTCGGTGATTCCTCGCGGACGTGCCCACGTAGACCAAGAGAGGCGAAGAGTGTCTCCGGTACTGGTTATCTCTTCTGGAACGATGCTTGGGAACGACGGACCCTCTTGGCTAACTCGCCAAGAATGCACCGTGACGAAGCTACTGTTTTCATGCAGAACGACTCACGGAAAATTTTCATAACCTTCTCCATGCTTCTTAATGCTCGTGTCGTTGCTCCTCGATGAAAGTCATCATTTGTGATGTTAACTGGCTGCCTGACAGCGTATTGTTACGGCTCTTCGTCGTTTTGGGACCACATTTTTCGCCGAATTGTGACTCACGACTGCCTTGTTGGAACATTTAAATATTTGATTTTCTATGGGTCTTTTTTGATTAATGTCTAATGGTTTTGTAACACTCAGTCTGGGTTACAAGTTCCATATCTTAATTCAAAATTTGTAACGCTCAGTCTAGGTTACAAGTTCCACATCTTCATTCAAAATTTGGATTTTGGGCACTTGTGAAGACCGGGACCAACATTCGAAGGTCATACTCTGTCGCGACGCTATCCGTCCTAATATATTAATTTCATGTTCCAAAGACAATTCACAATTTCAATTTTTTAACGTCCCAAAATTTTCAAGTCCAAAGTGGTAATAGAGGTCCGATTGAAGGTTGGGTTCATGGAAGGGCCAAGTTTCGAGTCACGTCGTCCCGCGCGATAAATTCACGGAATAAATACCGATATACAAAACACCGAGTGTACGCGCGTGGTACACGCGTGCGGTTTTGCTGCATCGGTCCCAGGACCGATCAGAGTTAAGTGATCGATCGCTGACACGCAATGATTCATCGCGATTACCGATGCTGCATTGTTCGCGAAGAAAAAGCCCGGACCAAGTCGATAAGGCGTATTGTCCATCATCGAACGTGATTTTCCCATCGAGTGTTGTGGCTCGTTTGCTTCCTTCATCCTCCACGATCGTGACGTCTACCTCGCTGCCTACATTCACCTATTATTTGTACCTACTATGCACCTGCACGATCGATGAACATGAAACGGTATGAATCGAAACATTGCTTAGAAGAACGTTGCCATAAAGTTTATCTTATGAGACATATTGGATCATAATTTTGTCCGAATGAATAAATTGTAGCCCCAAAATATTTATACTTTCGAAAATAATAATTTCGAAGTACTGATTATTTTCCAACATGGAGCATCGATTCACTGGTCTTCACAGTGAATCATAGCAAACTCTAGCTCCTTTGAAAACGATCTCCATTATCGCAGTCAGCTCGCAGCATCCATAGTCAAGCTCGACAATAACCGAACTGCTCTGTTGCGGTTTCTAGTAGCAACTCGAATAATCGTGTCAACGGTATTATATGCGACGCGATGCAACGCCTAAATAACAGCAATGGGGGAGAACGAGGGGAAGAGAAAGAGCGTTGAGCTGTATCTCGTTAACAAAGCCAGTCGTATATACGTTCGGCAACAGATGCGAAACGATGTCACTCGAAGCATGCGTTAGGGTCACGGCAAGTGATTGACATATTTTCCGCGGTGAATTCATCGTGGAGCATCGCAAAGAGCAACCAGATCGGATATTCGCATAAAGCTTTCATCCGATGCTCTCATTCTATCCCTCCAAAGAATATATGTTTATAGAAGTTTCGTTCGACCAATTTGCACTTGCATTTTCATATTCACGATCTCATGGGATATTCTTAAATTATAAAGATTTCGTAGACATTCATTTTGTGTGATGTTCTTAAGAACTTTTGGGGGATGCTTTTAGGCAAAAGTTAAACTCAAGGATATTTGGGGTACATGATTGAGTTTCTTAGGGTAGTTTGAATATATTTTTGGTAATGCATATTTTAGTATACAAATGCAAGTTTATATCAAGAATATTAAGCAAATGTTTCGCTAATAATATATATTGTTCTAATGTTCTTTCGAACACCACCACATGTGCAAAAGTTCGGACCATCCAAATTCTCCGCATCGTCCAATTAACTTATCCCCTTGTTCTCTAACGAAACTGTCACGCGGTTCGCGAATTTCTAAGCAGCAAAAACGAGCAAGAAAAGTGAAACGAGCGAGGACGATAGGGTGGGCCGTGTCGAGTTTCGCGATGTGACAGCAGATATACGCCACTTGGCAGCTGTATATGGGTGCACCTAAGCGGACAAGCCTGTTGAGATTTGAAACGTAACACCCGTTACATAGAGAGAGACCGAGAGAGATTTCACCGACAACTTTGCTCTTTCTCCGGTAGAAAACTATCCCCCTTGGACCCCAAACTTAGCTCGATCCCCGATTTCTCTCACCCTTCCACTCCCAATTCGCTCGTACGTCTCTCAGCCTATGAAACAGGGCGACACGTTTAATTGGTAATCCGTTTAAAGGATTAGTAACTCACGATGGGTATTAGGATGTGTCGCTGGTCCGCCTGCAGCTTGTCCGTTTCGCACGGACAAGCCGAAGGACACGATCCTGGCCACGTCGATGGATGCTCTTCGATGTTGGATTCCACTGGATCAGGATCTTGAGGTCGCTGTCTCTGATCTCGTTTCTTTCGTAACAAACAAGTTCTAACTTCTCCAGTTAGAACTTTTAAATTCTTTAAAACCTTGGAAAAATAGGTGTTCAGTTTCTTCACAATATTCAGAAGGTCTCTCTACTGAAAAATACCTAAAATTACCCTCTCGTAATCGTCCCGATTCAGCATGATGACCTTAACTAGTATCCACTTTATCGTCTCTATTTTTTTTGAAAAGCGATCACACGAGTCGTCGCACACGTCGGTCGGGATAGCGAGGCTGCACAAAAGCCCGATGGATCTCCGGTAGTTTTCGATGCAAAGCGGGGCCCGAGGGTGCGTCGATTCTTTCGCTCCTGTCCCGTTTGCTGCTCCTTCTCTCTTCCGGAGTGTTCGACACGACACGACACCGCGGGGCGTGCTCACTTTTCAAACGAGCTTACTCTTCGCCACGCGAGAGCACATAGCCGGGGGGTAGGCTGGGTTTCAAATCCGGTCTGATCTAATAGGGATTAACAAAGTGACAAATGTAAGAGTTAGCGATGGCAGGGCCGCCTGTCTGCCACCCCTTCTATCACTGCAACGATTCCGTGCCAGGATGAACAAAAATTAACCCAAGATCGATACATGTTCTACCTGTTTAGAAAGAAGAGGGTGTTTAGAAAAGAAACAGTGGGACAATGGAAACGATACTTACGATGAAAATGAAATTTCTTATAAATTCTCTAAAAATTGAACAAACTTGTATTCTCAAATTTTGAATGTGTCTATTTCTTAAGTTCTAAGTTTTTAATTTTCTACCACTGAAGTACCAGATACAAAATATCTGTAGTCTTCGATTTTCATTTTTACAAGAAAATCCCCCCAGCACTTTGAAAGAAACCAAGCCGTTCGGACGCACCTTTCAAAACGGTGCCAAGGGTTCCGTTCAAAAATTACATAAAATGCGTAACGAATATTACAAAGGCGAGGCATTCTGGATTCCCTTCACGTTCGCCAGAAAATTGAACGTTTAACTGCTGCAGCGTTTGGAACAGTTCCGGCAGAAGTCTATATTTATATTCTTATGTAAGATCGGGGTAGATAGACTGGAGGGAAGTACTTATACGAGGAGAAGAGGGTAGCAGACCAGAATCAGTTGCAACCTGCTTCGAAACGAGACTACATTCTTCGATTTAGCAAATTTAACAGGTCCAGGGTTCCTTCGATCGGTAGATACGTCCTGGTGAACGAGAAGCGTATCAGATCGTTCTTTAATAACGAGGACAGGATCCCAGCTAGAATTATCGGCACTTTGGACGCGCTAAACTTCCCGCACCGGTCATCAATCAGCTGGTCAGGAACCACCTGGCCTACTTTTATCGATAATCTCCCTTCAGAGATTTTTTCGGGTAATGATAGGCAAACAGTTACGTTCTGTTGTTGCGGTTAAACCGCAACGTGTAATAAACCGTAGAATAAACAGTAGTAAGATCGTGTCATTTCGAAGAGGTTCTTAAAATTTACTGCTCCTTCGGAGGTGCTTATAAATATGAAGAACAAAAAGCTTCTTCGCGTTCCGAATACTGATACGCAATTTCTTACTATATTTGTGTACAAAGTATTAAAAAGAAGTAAATCGTGATTTATGGAGCAGATAATACTCGTTAAACGATGTAGTTATTGACCACACAAGCGGCTTGCTTGCTTTCGTTCAACCGATGCGGGGTATGAAATAAACATTAGAGATTGAGCGAAGATTGAGAGATTTAAGCGCGGTAGAAGATTAAAGATACAATTAAAGATTATAATACTGTATTCTTTTTTCGATATCTTGATGCGAAAATCAGTGCAATTAATTTCCCTAACAAACTTCGTTCAGCATTATGTACTTTATTTAACGACGTATTATCTGCCTGCTAACTGTGACTCTTTCTTCGAAGCGCTCTACATTTATTAATAAAATTTATGTACGTAATGATGGTCAATGATCTTGCTACAATTTTAATTACTTTATTGCGCGTAATTATTTCTGACGGGATATTTAGAATTATTTGGCATGAACTAATAAAAAGAATAAAGTCCATAAATATTGATGTTGCATAAATAAAGTAAACTTGGCACGAATATTTTTACACGGCATGTGAAACAGATACTTTCAAAGTACAACGCTCGAGGACATACAAACTCATCAAATTTATCTTCTTGTTACATCGAGCTAATTCCAGTCGAGACGTTCTGAGCCTTTCGCAAAGAAAATTAATCCTAACTAATGTGTCGATCAAGCTGGGTTTCGAAGGAAAACATAATCTGGATATCGAGCAATTCCAGTACAGGACACACTCGATTGCACCGGACGAATGCATGAACATCCCGTGTTGAACGCATCTCCGTGCGATCAGCGGCAAGAAATCCAATTATACAAGCACGTCGAATCGAGCAGAAGTCGAGCAAGCGTTGGCCAGGTCCTCGGATCTGATTCTAAATCTCGTCGCGGTGCGTGTATTTTGCGTTCGAAACGCGGGGAAAGAGCAGACGCCGGACTATGCAGCTCGCAATAAATCAAATCGAGTTTTTCAGGGCAACGGCCGGTCCGGGGCACGAATGGTAATGAAAAGACCAGCGGACGATACAGGCGCGATAACATTCCGCGTGGCCGCGTGTGCCGCTCGCGACGATGCCGAAGACGACAAGCACGAACGCGACGACGAATCGTTGTTGCAAAACCGAACGCGTCTCGCATCTCTCGCATTCTCTCCTTCAAGTGTGTTCGAACCTTGTATGTGTACCGGTGCATCTTTCTTCTCCCCATTTTAATTATTAGTACGATTTGTACGAGATGGTTACCTTCTTTATTTCGTCTTATAATAGCCCTAGATGTAGATCTGAGACTACAGAGATTTAACACTAAACCTACCTATGATGTGTACTTAATTTGAAATTAAAAATGAAGCAACAAACGAAACATAAATTAGTACACACATTTATTCTTTATCTTGATGAAAATCAATGTTGACCTTAACGAATGTACTTTAACAAAACGTGCACCTTATAATAAGAAACTTGTGAAGCGGTCATTTAACACTAAAACTACCAAACTGGTCAAATGATCGTTCCATAAGATCCTTATAATAAATTATACAATTTGTTGAACTGATTCTTCTGATATCCGCATTGACCTTCGTCAAGATGAAGAATTAATGTGTGTATAAATTTATGTTTTCGTTTGCTTATTTATTTTTTGACTTCATTTTTTATTTCAAATTAAGTACACATTATACGCCGGTAGGTTTAGTGTTAATCGGTTTGGTAGTTTTATTTATTTTTATTTATTGTGAAGATGTAGACGTTTTCCACATAAGTATCTGAACTTTATAGATGTCTAACTACCTATGACTCTGAACGAAACACACCTAACCATCTAACCGCATCTAATTCATCATACCCATCCAACTTCTAAAAATTAAGCACATATCAGTAGAATAAGAAACGAGTATAATAATTTGAATAATCCATGAAATTCATGACGAAGCACGAACAGGGAGAAAAGGTAGAAGGGTTCTAATTTAATAATTGAAGGGCACATCGTTTTGTTTGTTTCATCGCGGAAAGCGACGTGTTAACGCGTGTACTTAACGCTCTCGTAACACGAACACGCGTAACAGCTATGAGTTAAACTAATCGCGGGCGAACAAGATAGATGTAACGAGCCCGTCTACAGCTGCACGTATCACCGGTAATGCGAGTATCTACGATATTCGTAATTAGTCGGACTGTGACAGTAATATCGCGCTATTTCAACACGGATTTCCCTGTTCGAACTCGATAATACGCGTATTTGTTCCACGTCTGTTTCTCTGCTGATAATTCGACCTGTGTTACGCGGAACACGGTCAATTTGATTCGTGACCACGGAAAAATTTTCTGCTCTAGCAAATTATTCGTATAGTATATAATCAAGAAATGTACTGTACAGTGTAGAAATGATATTTTATAGTGATGATATCTGACGTATCAAAGGACGTATCTTTCGATTCTATAATATTTTCCAACCCCCTGAAAAACAATTTAAAAAATTCCTAACTACCCATAAAAAGCTAACTAAAATTTCCATTTAGAAGATTTCCACTCGATTTTCACGAGATGTTTAAATAGAACAAGTATTTTTCCAACCCCCTGTAAAACAATTTAAAAAATTCCTAACTGCCCATAAAAAGCTAACTAAAATTTCCACTTAGAAGATTTCCACTCGATTTCTACGAGATATTAGAACAAGTATTTTTCCAACCCCCTGTAAAACAATTTAAAAAATTCCTAACTACCCATAAAAAGATAACTACAATTTCCACTTAGAAGATTTCCACTCGATTTTCACGAGATATTAGAACAAGTATTTTTCGCAGAGTACCTCTCGATTTTTGACATGTATCTCGTTCATCGCGAGAGGGTTAATTCAATGTAAGAATGTCGAAGAGGTTTCTTCTGGTTTCTGGCATGTGATTTGAATATTCGCCACATCTTCGTCTGGATCCTTCTCGTGCGCGTAATTAATGCACGCTGGAAGGAGGCAGAAGAAGAAAAGCCGCTCGATCGCGTTCGTCCATCATCCTGAGATCCGCAGGACGAGCAGCCCAACCGAAACGCGTGTCCTCACCTGAGAACCGACTTGTTCCCGCTTGATCCGGCTGGTATGTAAATGTTAGCCCTTCGACAGACTTCGAGTTCCTCGGTTTGCATGTTAGATGTTTAACCTCTTATACGACGATCGACTTTCGTTCAAAAACATTTGTCATTTTTCTATACTCCTGTCGTATAAAAATTCCTAACTATCTCAGAATGTCAAAATAATTTTAATATTTCATTACAGGTATAGAATAAAAATTCTTGAGTAAGATTAAAGTTTGTATGGTTCATTTTTCTATACTCCTATCGTATAAAAATTCCTCACTATCTCAGAATGTCAAAATAATTTTAATATTTCATTACATGTATAGAATAAAAATTCTTGAGTAAGATTAAAGTCTGTATGGTTCATTTTTCTATACTCCTATCGTATAAAAATTCCTAACTATCTCAGAATGTCAAAATAATTTTAATATTTCATTACAGGTATAGAATAAAAATTCTTGAGTAAGATTAAAGTCTGTATGGTTCATTTTTCTATACTTCTATCGTATAAGAATTCCTAACTATCTCAAAATATGAAAATAATTTTAATATTTGATTATACGTACAGAATAAAATTTCTTGAGTAAAAGTAAAGTCTGTACGGTTCATTTTATTTTGCAATCCATACGAAAATAAGACATAAATTGTACTTATATTTTTTAAAAATATTTCAAATCCGACAAGAACATAGCAGACCCCTTCGATTTATAGCAACTTAAAATTCGTCCACGCTCGCGCAGGAAAAACGACTCCGAAAGAACTTTGGCATGACGAACAGTCTCCTGGGGCTATATAAATACTTTCGCGGACTAAGTCATAATATCGAGTAGAAATCTTTAATTTCGGACTTGTCCCCGCTCGAAAGAAACATTCCAGGGTGCAGGGCTATCGCGAGGCGAAATCGGCGTCCGGCAGAAAACGATGCTCCCTGAATATTCCTGGCGTCGTCCAATCGAAAACACGCGGAATAACGCATTCCTCTCGCATCGACAAATTCTGCTAACGATCGTATGCCATCGATGGACATAATTCACTCTCTTTACTCTTTTATCATACATCGTTACAAGATGGTAGCTTTTTATTTATCTTCTTTTTGATTATTTGTGCAAGGTGTTTTTGTACATTATAGATTCGTTTAGGAATTATTTTTATGTATTATTAAAAATTGGGAACGAATAAAATATGCTTCACAGAATTAATTTTTTTGGTAACTTTAAAAAGATCATTTAAAGAGGTTATGGTTATGAGCATACGTTATAAGTATGCATACGTCATAACCTTTACATAATGTGGAATTTTTATGGTATTAAATCATATGCAACTTTCTGTTTCCAATTAAATGTTGCATATACAAGAATTATAAGTATGCATACCTCATAACCTTGACATCGTGTGGAATTTTTATGGCATTAAATCAAGTGCAACTTTCTTCCAATTAAATGTTGCATATGCAAGAATTTATGCTAATAGAATATCATTGAAAAGAATTCAGAACATCTGTTAACAAATTCCACAGCAAATAAGAAGTAGCAACAAATAATAATTACGGTGTATAAAATATGAGATGACAGATAATGTTCACGGTGTTTAATTTACGTAAATGATAATTGGGTAGACCAGATGCGGTTAGAATAAATTCGATGGCTGATTTGGACGCGAGCACTCATTAACGTTCCATGGTGTATATCTCGTTGAAAAGAAGCGTGGAGTCGAGCAGAGAGGATCCACCATAAAGGACTCTCTCTCGTTCACCTTTTCCTTCCTGCTCGCCTTCTTTCCTCTACCCATGCAACTCGTCCTACCTTCGAGCGGCTGGATCCGCCGCGGTTTCAGTGCCCGGATACTACCTGCCGCAACCGACACGCGTGCGATTCGCTCGCCTTCGTTGCCGAATTTCTGCCAGATCGACGTGACTCCGAGGCAACAAGAATGAAACGAAGAAAAAGGAGGCGACTCGGGGTGAGTGTTAACAATGTTAAACACGGGCAAATGTGCGCAACGTGAAAGGATTTCCTCTTCGGGAGAAGGTTAAAAAACTCTCGTTTCGTGATCTTCGTATGTTCGATATATTCGCTAGTGGTTGAGTTTCAGTGGTTAATTGCTGCGTTCTTCGTTTTTGTTATCGAGGGTGAGAGTTTACTGGAACGGTGGCGCCACTGTACGGGAGTCTATGTTCTTGTACATGTTTCTATGCAATTGAAACTCGTTAGAGCTGTAGACTTCGCATTCGATTGAATGATGTGATTAAATAATTTTGAAGACTTGTTAAATGTTCACGCTTGATCAATGTTGAATTGTTACTTAACACTAAACCTACCGGCGCATAATGTGTACTTAATTTGAAATTAAAAATGAAGTTAAAAAATGAATAAACAAACGATGAAGCATAAATTAGTACACACATTCATTCTTCATCGTAATGAAAATCAATTCTGATTTCAAGAAATGTATTTTAACAAAATGTATACCTTATAATAAGAAACTTGTGGAGCGGTCATTTAACCGGTTTGGTAGTTTTAGTGTTAAATTAGACACTTCAACTGTTAGCAAGAGGTCATACACTTTAGATGTATTATTTAGAAAAATAATTGTAGAATTCAAAAATTGAAAGTAATGTGGAGAGATGTCTTTATCCGAAGATCAAGAAGTACATTAATAGTATTTACAATCAAAGAATCTAGGAGATAGGACCAATATTAAATAGACAAACTCTACGTAGAACTCTCAAGTCTGATTCCCAAAGTCTCCAACCACTTCTTCACGAATTTCTAACCGACCACAAAAAGACTCTCAAGCTAATACCAGTTTTAAAGATAGCACCATAGAAAATGCAAATTCAAATCGTATCTCTATATGCACAGATAACATGTTTACGCAAAAGCTTTTACTCGAAAACAGCACTTCCATTTCCCAAACTATTTATTGATACAATACAGATTATACCTACATACACAATTATGCATTTTTCGAAAGTATACCTACATCACGATTAACGTAATTAGCAAAGAAGGCCGAGTAATAGCAAGTTCCCTGATCTAATAGCCAGCAAAAAGGTTAATCAGCTTCCTGCGGTCTTCGTCCCGCTGAAAATGGAAGGAAAATGGTGGCGAGAGGGAAAATCCAGTGATCAAGATGCGACGCGAGATCCCGGCTAGGTATTTCGAAGGACGACGAGGCAATCGGATTGCTCGCACGGCACGCATACCCGATGAACCGTCGTCGAGATACCCTGCCGTCGTTTATATTAATTTGCGCCAAAGACGACGGCGTCGCGATGCCTAGCGTCGCCGATCCCGATATTCTGCACGCGCTTTTTGCCTCTGCGATCTCGCATTATTAAGTTTGATCCACGCATTCCGACCACGGTACACCGATTGAATAATGCGGCCAGATTTTATTCCTCGCGGCCACCAAGAATCTCGTCTGCGATCTCTCTATAGGGCCGAGGAAGCTGCTCGCCTCTTTCCTGTGTGCGTGTGGAGACACGCGTGTGGAGGTCGTGTGTGTCACGCGTGGACACGAGGATACCTGTGTGCGTGGGCAGCTGGACGGGCTAAAACAACGACTCGTTGAATATTGAAGCAACGCTACAGTTTCGTCTTATCCTGAGGACATGCCCCTCCTTCGGGTCTGAGGTGTACGATGGTTTGGAAAATTTGGGTAGTTTTCGAATGCTTGAAATTATTGCAATTTGGGGGATTTGAGGATTTGGGGATTTGAGGGTTTGAGGATTTAAGGATTTGAGAATTTGAGGGTTTGAGAATTTGAGGATTTGAGGATTTGAGGATTTGAGGATTTGAGGATTTGAGAATTTGAGGATTTGAGGATTTGAGGGTTTGAGGATTTGAGGGTTTGAGGATTTCAGGATTTCAGGATTTCAGGATTTGAGGGTTTGAGGGTTTGAGGATTTGAGGATTTGAGAATTTGAGGATTTAAGGATTTGAGGATTTGAGAATTTGAGGGTTTGAGGATTTCAGGATTTCAGGATTTCAGGATTTGAGGATTTGAGGATTTGAGGATTTGAGGATTTGAGAATTTGAGGATTTGAGGATTTGAGGGTTTGAGGATTTCAGGATTTCAGGATTTGAGGGTTTGAGGGTTTGAGGATTTCAGGATTTGAGGAATTGAGGAATTGAGGATTTCAGGATTTCAGGATTTCAGGGTTTGAGGATTTGAAGATTTGAAAATTTGGAACTTTAGAGATTTGGGAGGTGAAGTTTTGTATCTTGCGAAGTTGGGATTTTACACACTGAGGACTTCGGAGTTGTGAATACCTGGATTTTGGAGTTTTGAGGTCTTTGGACCTTGGGCTGTTAGAATTTTGAGACGCAGAGACTGCAACAACTTGGACTTCTGTATCTTGGAGTTTTGAGTTCTTTGGACCTTGGAGTGTTAGAATTTTGAGACGCAGAGACTGCAGCAACTTGGACTTCTGTATCTTGGAGTTTTGAGTTCTTTGGACCTTGGGCTGTTAGAATTTTGGAACGCAGAGACTGCAGCAACTTGGACTCTTAGGTCTTGGAATTTTGAAACTTTAGAGGTATAGAATAATATTTAGTAATTGAAAAGTTTGATGAAATTTATTAACAAAGAATGAATAGTTATAATTAATTAAACACAACACAAATAGAATCTCTCGAATTATAAATCTCACACGTCTTTAACTCACGATTTCTCTCAAAGCAATGCACTCTTTGCTTTTCCCCGAAAATATTCAATCACACCAAAAAGACAATCTTCTAGCAATCTTCATTACATGCAAACTTCAATCATACCATACGCAAACTTCATTCATATTATGCACCTATGTCGATCATACAATTACATTGTACATACACATACACATACCACAGAGGTTTACGATGTGGATCATTGAAATATTGCAAAGTCGGGATTTTGCACCCTGAAGACTGCAGGATTATAAATACTTAGGATTTTCAAGTTATGAAGTCTTTGGACCTTGGTATTTTTTGAGACTTCAACACCGGTCATAAAAACTTTACAGCTTTAACACTGTGTCTCGTTCAAAATTGTAAAGTTACATGCTTTGAAACACCAACAAACAATATACTCCAGAAAATATATAAATTTCGAAAGATCGCTTACTACATGAAGTCCTGCACAAAAATTACAACAAATTCCCCCCACAGAAAAAGATAAATAAAAGTCTGAACGGAATGCCTCAAGTTCCTCGCACACCAGAATAATTGTATGGTAAAAACAGAGCGGTTTCGCGACGTCCATCCCTTTCTTTTTCCGCGTAGAATAGAAGCAGCGTCTGCGTCGGGTGCAGAGAGGCAGGCTCGTAAGATAAACTCCTCATTAGCGCGACAAACCACGGAGGCTTAATTATGGCGTGGCGGGTGGTCGTTGCCTCGGGTGAAGATCGCGACGCGTTCGAAACGTCGCGTCATAAAAGCTCGACTTTCCACGAGGCTAAGTCGATGTTGGTTCGTCAATTAAATTCGACGAACGACCGGCCGATGACCAGCCTCTTCTTATCGCCTGTTCCGGCACACGCTGAACGTGTGGAGCATCCGTTCGGTGGTCTCGAGGCTAAAGCTGCCCTCTCAAATAACCAGCCAACGGATAATTATCGGGAACCGATTATCGAGGAATTTTCGAGGATATGGTCGAGCAACGGCTCGAACCGACCGTGTCCCGATCCCGTATCTCTTCATTATCTACGTGGCTATCTGATTGCACCGGCTACGAGAGCAGAGCAATTTCTGGTTATGTTATAGCTACTTGCTTCGTGTCTCGCCTTACCTTTTTCGCTAATGTAGATAATAAAGAAACGATTTTCAAACGGGATATGGATAAACATTTCAACACTCGATGCTTCTTAAAATATGTCCTTAATTCTGTGGATTTTACATTTGCCTCATTTCTACATTTTGCTGAAAACGCTGTGTCTACCATTCGTTCATTTTTCGAGATTCTTTTAAATATTTGAACTTCCACATCTTTTTTACCTTTGAACGATTGTAGAATGTCTCCTTAACATCTATTCAGGCAGAAATTTACTTAAATTAATTCGTCATAGACCTGCTACATCCACGCTCCGTAAACAAGTCTAGAAATAATTAAAATAGAAAGAAGTCTCTCAAGACCAAAAGATTCCTTAACGACAGGGGGAAAAGTGACAAAGAATTTTTGTCGGCGACGGAACGAAGTAAGATCCTCTTTTACGCAATTTACACGGTTCTCCGGTAGAAAGAGATGTCTAGATTTACGTGCTCGGGACAAGAGATTGAAAACGTCAACACGTCGAGAGGCAGAAGGACAAATCCACAGACCAGGGGGGACCCGAACCGAACGTAAAGAGCGGCCTTTCGAGTGCAGACTTTACATATTTGTATTCTACTCCGCTCTGTTTGCCGAAACATCATATTTCGGCTCGTACTTGCGTAAAAGAGAAGCCGGTTGTCGTTTGCGTTTGCGCCGAACCATGGACCGCGGTTCCTTCGTGCTCCTCCACGCACCAAGTAGCTCGGTTCTGTCTCTCGGTTCTCCTTACCCCGCTCTTTTCGTACGATCGATCCGGTTATACTTAATTCTACTTCTCTTTCGCTCGATTCATAATCACGGATCTGTTGATGTACAAAGCTGGAGACTTTCATGGTAACTTCATTCATTTTTATTCATCTTTAAGGAGTTAGGTTCGATGAAAACATTATGTGTGCTAGATAGTAGGCTGCTGTATGGTGTTGTATAAGATAGAGCAAAGAAAACATTAGTCTTTTGGAAAGGATTTTATGAGAATTTGTAGCCTGTTTCAAATTTGTGAATTCAGGATTTATTTGTTCAAAATGATACACTGATTGAGAATCTTATGAACAGGTTGTTTAGCTAATCTCTTCATGGAGTAACTCGTACAGAAGTAAGTTGCAGACTGTAGATGAAACTCAAGGTCCTCTACCGATCATCCAGTAGTAGGAGTTTGGTTCCTGTCGAACCTGGACATATTTTGAACTGATTGAGAATCTTACAATTTGTGAATTCAGGAGTCATTCGTTCAAAATGATACTCTGATTGAGAATCTTATGAACAGGTTGTTTAGCTAATCTCTTCATGGAGTAACTCATACAGAAGTAAGTTTCAGACTGTAGATGAAACTCAAGGTCCTCTACCGATCATCCAGTTGTCGAAGGTTGGTTCCTGTCGGACCTAAACATATTTTGACCTGATTGAGAATCTTACAATTTATGAATTCAGGAGTCGTTCGTTCAAAATGATACACTGATTGAGAATCTTACAAACAAGTTGCTTAGCTAATCTCTTCATGGAGTAACTCATACAGAACTAAGTTCCACACTGTAGATGAAACTCAAAGTCTACCGATCATCCAGTAGTCGAAGTTTGGTTCCTGTCGAACCTATACATACTTGATATCCAGCAAAAAGAAAAATGTCTAACCCTCCAAAAAAATATATTTTAATTAAGAATCAAGAAGAAGCAAATAATTCCAGTAAGAGCACAACACTAGATCTCGGTATTGCATTCACGGCGTGTTCCTCCTTCACGAGTAACACGGTGAGCAACTTGTCCCTGGAAAACGCCAACAGCCAGCCAGAGAGTCGATCGAACGCGAGACTAAAATTTCACCACCACGTTGGCCAAGTTACACGTACACGTGTGGGAGGTTGGGGAAAAGACGACGGTCGAAGGGGGTGGGTGGGGTTCGCAGACGATTGTACTCTCGGCTCTTTCTCCGGCAGCGCTTTGTAGCCCGTAAACTTTCTTGGTTCGACAACCCTCGCGTCGGATCTCGAGGCGGAGGAAACCGAGAGAAACCGTAGGAATAGTCGAATCGTGCCGCTTTCCAGCCCAAGTTTTTCCATGGTGGTAGCTGCGCAATCATTTGTTCAACACACCGCCAACAAATCCAATACGCTGCCAACCACCGAACACACGGATTTCGTTTTTCCCTTAACTCAACCCCCGTGCTACACCACCTATCGTTTTCTGTTACCTTCTCTCGTCTTTACCCGTCGGTGAAACGTGCCGGTGTAGCTCGTTTTATGGACTCGTGTCGGGGACTGTGTATTTTACAATCGATTTTATATTCCGCGCTCCTTGGAGAGGGGAATTATCCACTGGAAATTGAACTTTAGATAGATTTCGAATTCGGGATCATTTTGACACGTGGGAACTTTGAGAATTTTTCGTTTTGAAACTTTAGGTTTTCGGGATTTTCTAGATTCTGGATCTTGCAATTTCAGTCATTCGAGTTTCAGAAATTTGGGATTTTGAAATCTTTCAAGTTCAGAATTTCTACGTCTGGGGACTCCGGAATTTCTCAAGTTCGAAATGTTCGAATTTCCAAGTTCCACACATTGAAATTTTTAGAAATTTAAAAGTTTGACACATTCAATGTGATCACTCTCAAGCTGGAAAGTTTGCAATTTCCAAATTCCAACTTCTGAAATTTTCAAGTTCAAGCTTCAAATTGTGGATCATTGAGGGTTTGAGAATTCGAAAGAATGGATTCTGTACGAAAATGTGTCGTCACAATCACCGAATTTGTTTGTACCAGAAGAAAAGCAACGAAGAAACGTCTCGGCGAGCAGCGCGTTTCTGGAAGAGGGCGAACGTGAGAGGACTGTCGGATTTATTCGAAAAACGGTTGGCAGTAGGCGCGCAATGGCGTTTCCGCGTGTGGGTGATGCACGAAGGGCGTGGAAAAGGGCCGATTCCTTAATATCCCCTAGAGAGTCCATGGGGATCAGATACACATCGCTCGGGTTCGCCTATCTATTCAATATGCCTCCATTATTTGGTAGGTGATAAGGTGGAACGGTGGTCTGACTCTTCCCTTGGACTGCCCTACAGTGCCGGCTAGTTCGCTCTGGGATATATCTTCCTCTCCCTAGGGACGCCAGCGATGAACGATAGCCCTCGTTCCCTTCTGTCCCTTCTTTTTCTATCGCTTCTGTTTGCAGGCCCTGGTTGTTTTACAACCCTGTCGAGTTGTAGTTAAAGATCTCTAACGGTGATTTTTTATTCCGCGGATATTTATTGTTTATGATTCGTGTTTTAACGTATTTTTTACGGGGGGTTGCGACCCATATAGCATCTTTAATGGATCCTTGTTCGTGTCATTCACTTCATAAAATAACTGATTGACATTCGAATCGAAGTTCTATTCGATTGTCAAGTTATCGAAGCACTATCCGAATTGTTCATTGCATTATAAATTAACGTTGGAATAATTAATGCTTGTATTTCTCGTCTAAATAATCGACCGGCTGATTAATGGAATCAATAATCGATCGAAATTATTAATCTAGACTTTAGCAACTGATGGCTATTAGAGATTTATGAGCTCAGTTAATCTTTTAGCTGGTTCTATTACCCGCAGTTTGCGAGGTAACCAAATGTAGCCGACGATAATCTCGAGCAGTGTTTGCGATAATGCCGGACAAATAGCAATCTATTTTATTCCTGAACGACAAACAAACAGAGAAACGGTCGAAAGGTAGAAGCAAAAGTACCACGACAAATACCGTAGCTAGGAGCGAAACCGTTTCAAAGCTTGATTATCCCAATCCTCGCGACAAAAGCAAACACCGTTCGCCGTCTGCAACCCCGAACGATGCACTTCGGTCCACGTTCTAAAAGAGAGGAAAAAAACGAGAGAACGTACACGGGAATAAGTATAAAAAGAAAAATCGTTATTCCCGTGGTAGTGGATGCGAAGCTCGTAGCAGGACCGCGGTTTCGTTCGCGAGGATCTCGTTCATTCGGCATGGAAGTCGCGACATTCGACCTTGCTTGTCGAATATCGCATAAACGTGGCCCGTTTTCATATTCCACTTTCTAGCTCGTTGCACCCTGTTCGCCGGTTTCGCACAGTTTGCGAGCAAGAAACTGCTTTTCAGGATAGCTTTTCACCGAAGAAACATGGTGTACGAGGTCGCGTATAAAAGGTGGCCCTATCTCGACTCGTATCTCCACGGTCCCTGCGAAACCGCCAGGGGTGTCAGCTTTGAGGGCGCACAATGGGCCCCATATGTTTGCGGGGGTGTATAACGCCCGGTTCGCCACCAGGGACCTCGATCGACCCTTTCTTCGGGGAAACGTTCCCGCGATTCGTATTCCGGCTGCTGCGATGCAATTTTTTCCACGTTATTTTTCTCTCGTTTCCCCGCAGTACCTTCGCTCTGAACACCGGTTTCGCGGACGCTTTTAATTTGTAATTAGAAACGAGGCCGGCTGCGTCGAATCTTCCCTCTATCTTGCACGTATCACGATTACCGTGATACGATGTTACTGGTTTTTCCGCTTTTTTTTATAATTATGTTCGAATAATTTCGCGATACGAGGCTTCCTCGCGACGCGCTCACGGTCCGCGCTATTAAATAACGCGTATAAATTGATACTCGATCTACGCGTTAATTAATTTGGGCGTTATCTTCACGGTGTACGACGATTTCGTTTAATTACCAAAAAGCACGCGAGAGTTTAATATCGTCGGGCGGATAAACACGACGTGTCGCGGGGCGAGTTTTAATTTCGGGCGCGTCGACGCGTTCTCTACATCGAATAGCGTGACTTTTCACCAGGTGTTGGCTTTTTCCGCGTTACGAGAGACTGCGACATCCGCGTCGAATATATCGAAGAGGAAAGGTTGTCGATACACGAATACGTTTCTCGCTGCGACGCGAGAAAGAATATTAAATGCAGTATCCGAGGTATTTCCAGACGGAACAGGAACGTATCGAATCTTCGCCGACGAGGAGCCTCGTCTGTCCAATAGATAAATAAATTAACCGTCGCTTTAAAGGCAACGTATCGTATAAAATATTTCCATTCCGTTTCATTGCCGCGGCATCGTATCAACGAGCAGTTAAAAACGTGGATTCTTTTTTATCCGTACCCACACAACGGAGAGTCGAAAATCGCGCGGAACAGTACTGTCAATTACTATAAATTCACGAAGCCGATCGATTCGATTGGCTGGTACAAAGGAAATCGCTGAAAATTCCCAGGCTTCGAAGCAAAGAAGATTAGAGACGGAAAGACTCGACGCGAACGAGCGAGCGCCGCGACGACATCCAATTAGAGGGAGGTGCGTACGCGGACGCTAACGAGTTTTAATGGACTCTCGTCCCGAATGCTCTTCTACGTCGACGAAGAGGCAGAGTGGCGCATTGGCAGCTCGCGTCAATCAGATAGCAACGACGAAACGCGCGGACAGAGGGTCGTTCAAGTGCCGATAGCCTCCGATCCGGCTTCCTGCTTTAATTTAATTGGACGATCGCC
Source organism: Megachile rotundata (assembly GCF_050947335.1). Lineage (NCBI taxonomy): Eukaryota > Metazoa > Arthropoda > Insecta > Hymenoptera > Megachilidae > Megachile > Megachile rotundata. The sequence continues at coordinate 18,411,026 of NC_134985.1, read as the reverse complement.
AGTCGCGCGTGCCACCTGATAAATAATTAACGCGTCTGGTCCGGATCGATTATCAAACTGCCCTCCACGTGGATGAGGGATGGCTAGAACTCTCGATACCAGGGTTAGAGGAGATTCTCCGATTGTCCGTCACTAAACTTCCTCCTCTCTTGCTACATTTACTTAATCGACCCCTTCTTTTATTCTCTACTTATTACACTGCCTTTTATGACTGCACGAACAGAAGACATAGAAGCAGTAGAATTTACTATAATAACAAGGTTAACCCTTACCGAAGATAATTTGCAACAGCAACTTTAAAACTTTGTTAAAAAGTTAAATGAATTCTTTTGAGGTTTTGTTATTACTCTACTAATAATTTCCAGTGTTTGTTTCACTATGTTTATACGTCACATGTGTCACATTATAGAAGCAGTTAACCCTTTGCACTCCTTCATTCACAAAATAGATCTGAATGAAATGTACTGCAACAGAGTGAGGCATGTGACAAATATATTTGTTCTTTATTATAAATAGTAAACAAATGAAAATATGTATGTTCAAATAATCCATTTATATGAATTATTTGTAAGATCCAAGAGGAATGTTATTAGAAGTGCAAAGGGTTAAAAAATGCTCATTTAAATTATTGGTGACTGAGAGTCACCTTTCGAGGGTTAAATATTTGTAGACTTTGGTCACTATCACCCAGACGGTAATCCCTATGTATTTCTCCGTAGTTCTACCGTGTTAATAAAAACACTAGCGAAATTACAGCGTCTACCGAGTATATCGCAGTGCATGTTTTCGCGAGTTTGTAGAATCATGCAGTGTGTCTTGTAAAGCATCGTAGACGTGGCTCGTCGCGTGTCTATCGGTCGTCTGGAACCTAAATGGGTCTAATTAGTTTCTAAAGGACTTGTACCGTGTACACGGCGTGTACTGTGTGTCCGGTGGAGGAACAGCAATTATTTCTTCATCGGGTCGACTCGGCTGGCAGCGCAGCGTGCACGTTTCGCACATTTAGTTTATTATCATTGATACACGAGCAACAGTGATTGTGGTAGGGGCACAAATTCGTTTTTAAGAACCGGCCAATTTTCGATGTCGGCCGGTTCATTATAATTACGAATGCAAATTGCGACGGTAATCGAGGAAGGAAAAATTGATCCCGATTACAATCAATAATTGTAGCAGATCGAGCACGGTTCATTATCTATGATACGATTACGAGCGAGAGTCCGGTTTCCGAGCGTCGTTAAGACTGCGAATTATGAGAATATGATGGCCGAGAATGCTTAAGGAACAGAGCATGAATTATCGCGTTAAATCGAAATGACTTCGTTAATCGACCACTCGGAAATAAAAATGAATATCTCGTCGAATACCGTTAATGGAAGCTTCGCAAAATGTTCGCGAAAATGAACGAAAATTCTCGTGTCGGAATAAAGAGCTGAAAGGTTTGCAATTCGATTAAATGTATTGGCACTTTCAAAACTATTAGAAATCGTTGACATCACGTATCTTGCACTTTTCTTCTATTCTGCTATTTTACCTTTCTATTTTACAAATTATGATCCTGTTGTTATAAACAATTTAAAATCGAACCATTTCAATTTAAAAATCTTTAACTACTAACCTGAAATCACCGATACTCTCGTTATACGTTATTCATTATTTTTCTATCTACAATCTCCGCTGCTCGAATATTTCTAACAAGGCGAATAAAAAAATTCTGTTGATACGGTGGATGGACTGCCATGAAAATTCAATCGAGCAACATTTTTGACGCATCCTGTATAAAATTGAATATAAATATCCACGATACGATACACCGGTTTTAGTGTACACGCGTTTAATTATTCACGGTTTACCTCGTTCCTCTGGAAAATAAAAATTGATACGTGGTAATGAATGCTAATGAGAGCGTGCGGAATGAATAATGGGGGAACTGACATGTGAACGGGTGAAAAAAGACAGACATCGAAAACGAGGGAACAAATGGTTCTGTTATTGTAAGAACAGAAGAACAGGTTAGCTCGCACGTATCGTAATATTTGTACATGATCAAAACGTACGGATTAAATTTTATACATGAGAAGCTTTGATCTGGATAATGGATTTCTATATTTATTAAAAATTGTTGATATCTTCTCATTGAAAAATGAAAGTATAACTACGTAGTGCAAACTATAACTCTTTTTTATATACCTTGTTTTATTTTTTATGTAGTAAAAAAGTAAAAATTATAACTAGAAAGAAAAGGAAAGGTAAAAATATTGTTTAAGAACAGTGATGATTTAATAGCTGAAGAAGCGAATAAAGATTATCGTTAGGTTACGTTGATATTTTCCTTCTCATTAAAAAACATGAAAAAGAAAAGTGTAACTATGTAGTGAAAACTATAACCTTTTTTTTAAATACCTTGTTTTATTTTTTATGTAGTAAAAAAGTAAAAACTATAACTAGAAAGAAAACGACAGATAAAAAAATTGTCGAAGAACAGTGATGATTTAATAGCTGAAGAAGCGAATAAAGATAATCGTTAGGTTAGGTTGATATTTTCCATCTCATTAAAAAACATGAAAGTAAAAGAAAAGTGTAACTATGTAGTGAAAACTATAATTTTTTTTTCATATACTTTGTTTAAAGTAAAAACTATAACTAGAAAAAAAACGACAGGTAAAAAAATTGTCGAAGAACAGTGATGATTTAATAGCTGAAGAAGCGAATAAAGAAAACGACCCATTCAAAACCGCAACGAAAATTTCGCTCACCAATAAAATAAAAAGACACCGTCCGAGAATCTCGAGGTCCATAAAATCTGTGTTCCGCTTACGATCTCCGATGTCAATTACAAAAGAGCAACGCGTGTAACGTGTGTTCGCGAATTACCGTTCGCGCACACCTATCGACGCCTCTCTCGATATCTTCTCGCTATAAACGGCGCGTCTTACGACCAAAGGACCCAGCCAATTTCCGTTCTCCGCTCCGAACCGGAATAAGCGAACACCACGATCGATATACTCGCACGTACACGCGTGTAGCCAGCGATCGTGGCGATTACACGGGAGAGCGTATCGCGTAAAATTGCTTAAACGTAGGAGAAGGGCTCGCCATTACGAGGTAGCCATTAAACGTAATGTACGAGCGGGTAATACGTGCTCGAACAACATCGCCGGACTACTTTTCGGCATCGGTGCCGATTCTACCGATCGGCACTACGTGGCAATAATTTATATGTACACGCTCTCGTCGGAAAACGAGTAATGTATGTATACAGCCGATCAAACGATACCGAATGAAGTACTTCATTTTTGTGCACTGCCGTCAGGTCGTAATAGTCTAATTATATGGGAACTCGCTCTTTTTTATTTTCCTTTTAGTTTCGAGGTTATGAGACAACTGTTCAGGTCAAATTTGTCCAGGTTTGACGATTAAGTTTGTAGTCTATGACGTTTATGATACAGCCGATCGAAGGATACCGAATGAAGTACTTTTTTGTGGACTGCCGTCAGATCGTGATAGTCTAATTATATGGGAACTCGCTCTTTTTCATTTTCCTTTTAGCTTCGAGGGTTATGAGACAACTGTTCAGGTCAAACTTGTCCAGGTTTAACAATTAATAAGCTTGAAGTCTATGACGAGAGGAAGATTCATTACTCAGCTTCTAAGATTTAGAGATTTGTGGATTTAGATACTTGGAACTCAAAGAATATGAGAAACTGAAATCTTCATGATTTATAGACTCAAAAACAAAACACAAGTCAGGTTTTCAGTTTAGCATTTTAGTTTCAAGGGTTACGAGGAAACCTGACAGGTCCAACCTGTCCAGGTTTAACAATTAATAAGTTTGAAGTCTATGACGAGACGAAAATTCATTACTCAGTTTCTAAGATTTAGAGATTTGTGGATTTAGATACTTGGAATTCAAAGAATACGAGAAACTGAAATCTTCACGATTTATAGACTCAAAATCTAAACGCAAGTCAGGTTTTCAATTTAGCCTTTTAGTTTCAACGGTTACGAGGAAACCTGACAAGTCCAACCTGTCCAGGTTTAACAATTAATAAGTTTGAAGTCTATGACAAGAGGAAGATTCATTACTCAGTTTCTAAGATTTAGAGATTTGTGGATTTAGATACTTGGAACTCAAAGAATATGAGAAACTGAAATCTTCACGATTTATAGACTCAAAATCTAAACGCAAGTCAGGATAGACTTCGTGAAAGTGTGATTTCTAATAAACAATTAAACAGTGAAGGGTATATAGAGAAGTATTGAAAGGGCCGCAATACGTTTTCGCAGCGTGAGTACTCGCGCGAAGTTGCGAAGCTTCTTCCGACTGCCATAAAGTCCGCTCGTAAAGCCACGGAACAGGACTAAATACTTGGCGAGGTAACTTCGCGCAGTACAAACAGAATTCGCGGTACGTTCTGTTTTTTTCGTTTTTTATTTTCCTCTCGAGTGAAGAGGTAGACGAGGAAGCGTAATGGCGGTGGTATGCGGCCCGTGTTTTGCGAGGGGCCGAGTTCCAAAGAGGTGCATTATGAGTTCCAGATAAGAGTTCACACGCGGCTGGCATCCGGGCATCGCGGAGAACCCCTTAACAAATAACTTAACCGTATAAAGGAGCGCTTTAATCCTCGCCATGTCTGCCCGTAAAGGAGGAAATCGACTGACAGTAACGACAGTTCGATCGTAACGGGCAAAGAATGTTAAAGTATGCTCCGCCACGAATAGTATCGTCTGCTTATGCCGATCTCACCGGGCATCGCTCGACTGCATTCCTCTACTAGATTCCTGAATCGAATACCATCCTGGAATTAGATGAAAAAGTATGCTGAGACGATAGGATTTAATATGCCGTAATTGCTGTTCGGCATGGGGAGCGAACTTTTTGGTACGCGATTGTCCAATTTGTTTCTGCGTTCCCTCTTTTTTCACAAAAAACATAATCATTTAAATTAGGTGTACTCTACACGATGAATACCGTAAAGTTTTTAAATGCTCGAATTATTATTAGCGAAACGCAGCGTCGATGATAGGGTAACGTTCGAAATGATTTAATAGAACGTGGCACATGCGAGTTAACGATTAACGAGTTACAACAGTAAATCATGCTACTTGAATTACGATCCGATTATATTGCAATGCGTGGCTCATTATCCGTGTTCACAAAGGAGGTTCAGCTAATTCCAGCTTATTAGTCGAGCGGGGTTTTCTGGTTTTTTCCTTTTTCGAAAATATGAAGAACAATCGTTGCTCGTGACCAGAATAATAATAATAATTCACTTACCAAGTCAATTAACGAAATGAATGCGTATTTGAGGTGGAACAGGTGGGATGCTTTATGGAGCAGGAAAGGCATAAAACTATTCTCCATAACATCGTTATACTTCTATCGCATAAAACGGCCTTCTCGAAGGAAATCATTTAGAGTCACCTTGTATCTGTCGGATTCTCACACATCGATTTACCCGCGATAGGCAACAATGTATAACTACACGAGCGCCAGTAAAGATATTACTTCCGGTTAAGGAGGAGATTCTTCGGAGAGCCAGCTCTCGTATCCCGTACGATTAAAACGGTGCAAAACACTGGAACCAAGAAAAAGGAAGCCGTTTTCAAAAGGGATTCTCGTATACCTCGCGTGTATTGTGTTAGCGTACGGTCGGTGGCATAAATTTACGGGGTTAGATAACGAAGTGCTAATTAGTCGTCGGTCATACCCTTGCCGATAGAATCTCGCTGCGGTTTACGTCGTTTATACGATTAAGTTGCAGAACAAGTTTGAACATCAACGTAGATCACGGCGACACGGCAAGCCCGGCGTGAAAATGAGTGGTATTTTTCTTGACACGAACGCTTGATATTTTTAACGTACGACACACAGTATCTGATCGAAAACATATTTATTCGCTGATTATACTTGAGCTTTATCACCGTAAGAATATTATGTCTACTTTACTAGACAAGTCCGTATAAATTTTGCAAATTTCAACGCTCAACTTAAATTCTCCGTGGCAAAAATATACGCCAGACTATCGGCCATTTAACGCACAGCGAAGCATTGTTTGATAGTTGCGTTCCAGGTATTTCACGCATCGTGATCCAAAGCATCAACTTCCATTATTTTCACCGATTCTTCAAAATTGAATCATACAACTTCCAACAATCGCGTCGTATTGACTTTTCTGTCAATTCTAAACCGAACGCAATTTAACCGAAATGGAAGGTTGTCGACGTTGTAATTTACGTGTACATCTTTAATTAAGAGACATCGATCAATTCTAGGAAATCTAGCTATATGACTACAGAAGGACCCCATCACATATCCGACCAGCGCACGACGTCAAATTTTGACCACGATCTATGATGCGAACGTGACTCGGCCTTAGGCCCTCTGTCACCGAGAATAAAGATGTCGAAAAACATTGTACAAAGTGTCAACGGGACTCGCTTCGAAATAAACATTCGGAATGCGAGATATTCACGGAACAAGTTCGAGCAATGTTGTACCGGTGGGGTAAAGTCGCGTATCATCGTGCCGTGATCGATGATCGACGAGCGGGATTGGAAGATCGAGCAAGGACCCGTTCGATCCATCAGCGACGTAGGCCGAAATTCCAAGCTGTCATATTAAGGAAACGAGTTGTTGGCGCGAGAACCTGGACGCTTTCACGAAGGGAGTTTTCGAGAGGGCTGCCGATTGGGCGGTCGACCGTATCGAATCGCACGGTTGCCTAACGTCCGTTAATTAGTCCAATTAGAGTGACGGCGATTGCCCGCTAATTAATTCAGCCTAAACGTAAGAACGGCCTGATCGCGTATGTATCTTCCGGCTGATCAGCTCGGACGGACGTCAACGGATGTCACACGTATGTGCGCGTGCGCACACTCCAGTGTCCCGAATGCGAGTTCGCGTCGCCGCCGATGCGTGTCGAGACGAATACTCGAGTTTCGAATCCACTCGCTCCTTGGGGACATGATCGTCTATCGGTTTGCTGTACACGGTGTCGGAAGAAAATACTCGACGCCAACTTACTAAATTCTGCATCACGTAAGATGAACCCAGGCAGAGTATGACAGCATCGGATTATAGCGCAGACGTTTATTAGCAAGTTTATTTTAAAAAGGCTTATATATTCCCTTCACGAGCGAACAATTACTTACATCAGTCAATTAGTGGACCAGTCCACGTTCAGGTCGGGAGATCGATCAGAAAGTAGACCTGTTTCTTTCGATCTCTTGGTAGAACCATCTTATGAATGTGTATAAATGATCAGAAAGCATGTGGACAGTAACCTTTTCTTTTAGAGTTCTAATACTCGAGGAATGAGTTGTTAACAAATTAAACAGAAATACCTAATATCCAAGTTCAGAATCCTACACTAAAGTCAGCCTTCAGTTCCCTACACTAAAACTGTGCAGAAAAAGTTACACGTTTTCCTTCTGATCCTTCCTGTCGTTCCTTCAACAGAATTAAGTTCGACCGATTTAACTATCCTCGAACGAACCGGTGGTTTATCCCGACCGTGTTAAACCTCTCACGGTTCTGTTCGATCAGCCTGTTAGATTCATAAAGCACGCTGCTGACAACTGGCGCGCTAGCATAAAGCTTCTAAGCAGTAAAGCTGTCGTTGGTAGTTCTATCGCCAGGTGGAAGAACATATAATTAATTCGCGTGATTCACGGTACACCCAGTAGACGCGTATAATTTTATACACCGCGGAGATAGCGCCACGAATGTATCTTTTTAAAGGGTGTTCCGTCCCCGTGCGGCGAAATGGTAGGAAGAAACCGATACACCTGTGTCCAAGCCAGACCAGAACGCGACACAGGCTAACGAGCCTCACGGTTTCCGGAAATAACGAGCTTTTACAATCGCCAGCTGCCCATTACGTTTCCACCCGACGATTCCGTGAACACCGACCGAAGAAACGTATGCGTGAATAAATAACAAACGCGGGACAGGTATTCGTTAATAATCGACAAATCTGCTTATCGCGCCATCAGAGATTCTTCATATATCTAATTTGCCGAGGGATGATTTTTGTTGAGGTAAAATATGATCTTTGCTGGAGAACTTTTGGAAGATTTGATGGTATTGGAAATTTGGGAATGTAGTATTTCTAGGTTAGGAGATTTGAGGACATAAGAATTGTAGGACAGTGGCTCCTTCCCTAAAGGAAGCCTATGTTCATATTAAGCTATGTTCATATGTTACTCTGGAGTGTATGAGCAAGGGACATGTATGTCAAGAGTACATGTGACGCATGTTTGATTGTACAATATGTAGCGATACATGGCATGGTAAGATTATTACCATACTACCTTGTGTATCTGTGCCTGAAATTAATTTTCACCTTTAAATCGCGTGTGAGTTTAACATAATCACGAGTCGACCATTCTGATAGGTCATATTAATTTATGAAACGAACGTCGTAGAGTGAGGATCGTTTTTGTCGTACAGGTTCGACGACTAATCCCTGCCACAGTGTTCGAAGTAAACTGTGGTCGGACGAAAAAGAGCCCGAGTAATCTTGAGAAATTTCACGGCCTGTCTACGTTTACCAGCTTGTCGCATCTCGTTTAATATTCTGCCCGTTCGGATGATCCTTCTTACCCGGTCTTTCCGTCCCTCGGGACAAATAATCGACGAAGAATAAATCGCGAACGCGTAGCCAGTACATTTAGTCGCAATTTAAGTAGCTGCACGCTCTCGAAAACGGTCGATCCAGCGTTAATTCTGCATTAACCTCGTCGATCGACTTCTCGGAAAAAGCTGGCTGCAAGGAGTTCGCACACCAGGAATTATGGGATTGGCGTTTTCGCGTCTCGATCCGATTAGCCGTCGGAGCAAAGTCACGCCGCTTATTCGAGGCTGCCACGGTGGCTGCGAGTAGCCCGATAAGGATGCTTCAGACAGCTCGGCGTATCGCTCGGAAAACGCGAGTTTCGCAGCCGGTGAATCCGTGACGACATCCGGAACAATGGAGCTCCCGATCGAGACGCGACTAACGCCGCGAGCGAGTCAACAACCAGCTGGTTCCAATCCGCTCCTCTCGCACCTGTTCTTCCAATTTCTTTGACCGATAGCGGGCCCGTATCGGAACTCGAAAGCCTTTATTTCTCACGAACTGATGGATTTCGCGTATACCATTGACCCGTGACGTAAATAATTTCATACGACCCTTTCGATTAGCAAGGTGTACATGTTTTGTTCTCCGAATGCGCCGGAATAAGGTGCTTCGAGCATGCGATGCGTGATAATGCAGCTCCCGGCGATATATCGCGTCGTGCCGAGCTGCCCCACAGTGCACGCTCTCCCGAACACATACGAGCGTAAGATCGATCGTAGATCTAGGTTAGAATTTACATTCTTCGTAATTCTCACGCACGGTGTCTAGTAAAATAACGTTCATTTTGCCTAAAACGTTTTATTTAGACTGAAACGTTTTGAACACGGGTAATAACTCGGAAATGTACAATGTTCTTAACGACTGTACGTTTCGTAGATGATACGGTTAGATTTCCTGACACGAAACACAACCGCTATCGCTATCTATGTGGCCGCGATGCTTGCCAATTCTAACAATAAACCGCGATGCTCGCCGTGATTTGTAGTTAACAACCGTGAGTAACGAGATGGATAGAATTTTAAGTGGTTGGCTTACTTGCACGTGTTTCACCGTCACTTTCGTTTCGAGTCGAAAAGCGAGATCGACACGATGGTAGGCTAAACAAAACGAGCTAATTAAGGGGCGCCGCGGCACAGGATGAGATACAATGCTCTGCGTGTCGCTGAATATCTTTCGTTATCCAGGATAATTTCGCGTAGGCCTTTGCACACGCTCCAACTACCGTCGAGGCTTTACTGCCGTTTCCCCTTGCTAATAAAAGCGATACAATTTCAACCGGTACTTATGAAATTGTTTCTTTGTCGGTCTTATATGTATCTCTGATCTTATTTTTGATACATTGTATTCTTTGCGGGGATCTTCTTTCGCATCGCGGTAATAAAACGTTAGGCATGCGGAGGTTTATGAAACCTGTGTTTAAGGCATCGGGACTACAAGCTTTACGAGTCCATATTTTTAAATTAGTCTATGGAAGTGCAGGGCTCTTAGGATTTGATCCAGAATTTGGGAGACAAAGATTAAGTAAGATTTAGGATCACAAGGAAATTTAGGACTCAGCAAAGTATTCAAGAAATCTGAAGAACTTCACGTCGCAGTCCACGATTCCGTATATCTTAGAATCTTGAAGACGTGTAGAGCTCGGGAGGTCGTAAAGTTGTAATTAATAAGATGAACGCGTTTTTTGCTCGTAGAGCATCGTGAATGGTGTGGCAAGCGCTAACGGACGCCACTTTCCGCGCATTCCGTACCCAATGGCTTTACAGCCTGCGGTAACGTTGTCAGGCAATCGTAAACTCTGTTCTATTGCCTTTAGAGTGAATTTATACAATTACCTCGAACCGGAAGTGGGCAACAAGCATCGGAATACTTGCTCGAAACTCGTCGTACTGTTATCGGTCAATGGCACGATGCTCTCTGTAACATCTGCTTTATGTGCCGTGGTTTTAATTGGGAAAACCCATTTCCGGCAGTCGGATTTCTGGAGAAATATCCGACACATATTATTCCTCGTAACGGACCTAATTCGACTCGGAGGATTAAAAGTTAACGATTATCGCGAACGTGCTCGGCGTCCGATGGTTCTGCCTGCTTGAAAAAGCTCGTGAAAGCTCCTTCGCCGGTAGCTGGTGAAACAGAGGCCCTTTTCTTCCGCTTCGCGAGGGAGAGAAGAAAAAAAGGAAGAGACGTCCAGAGGATGGATAGGTGGTGACCGGCTGGTTGCTCTCATCCGCGGCGCGCTGCCGGCGATGGCGTTCATTATGGCCGCTTAATGGCGCGATTTACCATTGAAAAAAGCTGGCGACACCGTCTGAATGAGCCATTACGGGCCGGTCTACAGAAATAATTATCGTAGCGTCGGCACAAAGGAGGCTCGACTCGCGAATGCCTCGTTGCCGGTACACATCCCAACGGCCCCGTGTGTCGTTGCTCGATGAAGCTCTCCTTGCTCGTTGTTGTTGCCCTACCCCCTGGCCCCTCGTATTTTTTTCTCCGTGATCTATTTACGATACAAAAGGACGTCTCATCCCGCGAAAGAAAGATGAAAGAGAGAGCCAGTCGGTCGACGACAACGACTCGAAAGGCAGATTGTTTGTTTGTCGGGAGCTTCTGGGAGCGCGCACAAACAAGTGGAAACAAATAATATCCTGGCCGCATTACGCGAACCGGTCGACGAAGAGGGTGAACGGACGACGGGAAAGAGAAGGTTAGAGGATGAGGGAGGCTCCGGTTAGGCTGCCCCAGGGCGACGGTAACGAGGCGAACGAGTGCCGCGAACCTACCGTCATTAATGCCGGCCTCGGGCCCACGCGTCTCTCCGCCTCGTCTCCTCTTTCCACCTCTTCGTCTCCTCGAATCGAGTTCTATCCCTGATGCACCCTGCCGACCGTGTTACGCGTTTTCCAACCGACTCGCAGACCGCCGGAACTGGAAATTGAACAACTTCGATCGACAGGATGCTGCCGATGGGTTGTTAGCGACGCGTGGCGCTCTTTCAGACACCGTCCTAACCTCCTTTCCACCCTGACGAATCATCCTGCACCGAATCATTCTCCGAATTAACGGCTGCTCCAAAGTACTTTGCTAACTGAAAATAACAAAAGTCATCACTTACTGTGTTCCACAATTACTCTAAGAACCGAAAAGGGCAAAAGCTGTTCAGAATTGCCCCACCTACCACCCCTTTTCGGTTCTAACAATAATTGTGGGACACCCTGTATAATATCCCTGAACCAATAATACAATTACAATGTATCTAATAATTACAACTTTCCCTCATCCTTCAATTTACTAAAAGTTGATCAACAAAAGGCACGCATATCCATGTTCTCGCACCTCTAACAGAAATAACGTTCCCAAATGACCCAACAGGTGATACCGCGAGGTTACAGCGATCGTAGGAACGATTTTGATCGAACGAGAAACGATCGCGATAAATTGACACGTGTCTATCGAAGAAGGCAGCGTGTCGAGCAGGTAGGACGAAGGAGAGAAGTTCGGTGGGAGATAACCTGTGCATCGCGAGAGCCATTAGCTGGCGTGTGTGCAGTGTACTCGAGCGGACTTGTCAGTCGGCGAACGCCGCCGCTTCTGTCGGGAAGAGGAAACGCGATTGTGTGCAAGCGGCGCGGATAAACGTGGAAACACATCGCGGAGGAAGCTGCCGAAAGCTTCGACGCTTCGTACGATCGTCGGCTAAAAACACCGCGAAGTCACGATATCCGAAGGCGCTGCGGAAACGTCCGTTCATGTACGTAGCTACGCCGGTATTGAGCGTAAATGAAGCGGCTGCGTATGAGACGAATAGCGTTTAAACGGCTTGCAGCCTAATGGAGGTAACGGTGCCGATGTTGGCCGAGCAGTTAAGCCAAGTCCGACGCTCGAACAGAGAATAAATAACGGATATACAGGTGGTTGCGGGAGAACGCGAGAGGTTAGAGAGACGGTTTGTTATTTGCACGCTCGACAATTGACCGATTCTTCCCGCATAATGCTTTATCTCGCTCCCTGACGTTAAGAAGTTTCCTCGCCGTGCAATTCTTTCTATCTGAATCTTCTTACGTTACAACTTTTGTTATCTGATTTTTTAATTATTAGAAATTGACACTAAAATTACCAAACCGGTCAAATGACCGCTCCACAAGTTTCTTATTATAAAGTACACATTTTGTTAAAGTACATTCCTTGAAATCAGCATTGATTTCCATCAAGATATAAATATGTGTACTAATCTATATTTCGTCGTTTGTTTAGTTATTTTTTAACTTCATTTTTTATTTCAAATTAAGTACGTATGCCGGTAGGTTTAGTGTTAATTGTTGATGAAATAGTTAAGTTATTGTGAAAAGTCGAGAGCTATAGTCTAATTGTAATTGATACTCCAGCGAGTAATTTCTTCAGATTCTAAAGTCCTTGCATTACAGTTCTTGCACCACAGTTCGATCACGCAATTACATAACGCTGCGTTTCCCGTATTATATTCATTACGGGTTATTACCGAACGGCGACGAGTCGGTTAAGCCCAATTAAAGCACGCATCGATCACCGACACTAAACGAAATCGACAGTCGGTAATCGTAACACGACAGGCAAACGAGGACAAATTTTATTCGATCACGATCGCGTACACACGATTAAAATCGTCCAATTTTATTAATTGCAAGTTACATGAACACAATGCTAGTTGGTCGAACGAGACTTGCAAATCTTGAGATGTGTCACGAACGACACAGGTGTTCGAGATTCTGGTTGTTGCATCGAACACGATCGAACGATCTCTGCATACTTTAATTTGTACAAGAGACGATAATTATACGATAATTATCGAAATCGGCAGCTCGAATGCACTCGTAAAAAGGTAACGTTGCTCGTTAACAAATTTGTCCATACAATCGAAGCGCAGTAATTACGTTGCTGTAATTCAATTAGGACCGTGGACGATACGCGGACACACTGTACATAATTGATCGAAAATAATGCCGGTCGTTCTCTTTTCTTCCATTATGCGTTCCCTGTTCGACGTCGGGACGATTTTTCTGGCGCGATCGAAGGAGCCCTTTATGCTCGAATTCTAAAGCAGAAAAGGATCCAATGCTTGAAACGATATAGCCGAGTCGTCGGTAACACTTGCCCGGTCGGCTAGGTCGTCGCATTATTTACAATAACTTTCATTGGCAACGGTGGCTATATCTCTTCCGGTTCGGGAGAGGACAAAACAGGAAGGAACGCGGCTTTCCCGCCGCGACTCGTTCGTTCCTCTCGCGACGTTCTTTTTTTCACAGAACATCGGCAGATTTGTGGCGAGCCGATCCTCCCATGGTTACGTTCGCGAAATAAGGATGCGCGATGCGAGAGCTCGATATGCTAGCCGACTTCCTTCGAGGCGTATTCCTCGAGGAACCCTCCCTCTCTGGGACACCCTCCGGGAGCTTTCACAGCCAGACAAAGCCAGCCCTTTCCGCCAGCCTTCACACCCTCCGCATTCTCTCCCTCCTCTTTTCCTTAACCTCTCTACTATCTATCTGTCTCTCTCTCTCCCTATCGAACAGCATCGTTTCCTGCTTTCTTCCTCCCTCCTTCCTTTTGCTCCCTTCTTCTACTCCTCCTCCTCCTTCTCTGACTCTCTTTCCACGCCACGGCGACGAAGCATTGATTGCAGGTTCACAGTCTGGAACCTCAATTGTCGCATCTAAGGCGCGCTTCCACGCCTCGAACAATCGCCTCGATGCCGCTTCCTCTTCTTTCTCACCCTCTTCCTTCGAGCGTCACCCATCTCGCGTTCCTCTTCCCGAACCAAACGAACTACCGAAGCAGACGACCACCGTATCGCCCTTCCTTCTCTCGTGATCAAGTATCCCTCCAAATTATGTTGAAATCGACCAAGAAATACGGATCTCTCGTTCCGGAAATTGACTCTTCTCTTCGGTAACGCAGTTTTCTGCACTTTCGACACCTTCGCATTTCACATTACACCTTCGACTTTGGGTTCTCAGAATTTTTCATTTTGCAGCTTTGACATTCTGACACTTTCGGAGTTTACAATTTTTTAATTTGAAGACTTGAGCACTTTGAAATCTCCACTTTGTAACTTTGCGTCTTTGGAACTCACAGACTTAGACATTCTAACTTCGAATGCTTTGATGTAGACATTTTACTGAACTCTTTGTGACTTCAGAACTTTGTGCCTAAGGAACTTTAGGACACGTTGTATCTATTACAAACGAAGGGATTTTAAAAACAACTCAACCCTCGCTGAAGAACAAGATTCTACAAGATTTAAAAACAACTCATCCCACAAAGAATGTGTTTATGTTTGAAAACGTATAAAAATATAGTTCATACATATGTATATACATGTATGTTCGTACATATGTATATACAGTGGGTAACAAAAGTAAGAAAACACTTAGAGCTTGTGGCAAAAAAACATTTGTATCAAAGCAAATATGTAACTTCAAAAAACAAATTGTATATCTACTGAAACTACATGAAATAAAAATGTTTCAAATGTTTTTTTACCACAAGCTCTAAGTGTTTACTTACTTTTGTTACCCACTGTAGTTCGTGTATATGGTTCATACATATGCATATAGTTCGTGTATATAGTTCGTACATATCTACATAGTTCGTGTATATAGTTTGTACATATGTGTATAGTTCGTGTATATAGTTCGTGTATATAGTTCATACATACATATATAGTTCGTGCATATAGTTTGTACATATGTACATAGTTCGTGTATATAGTTCATGCATATGTATATAGTTCGTGTATATAGTTTGTACATATGTACATAGTTCGTGCATATAGTTCATGCATATGTATATAGTTCGTGTATATAGTTCGTACATATGTATATAGTTCATGTATATAGTTCGTGTATATAGTTCATACATACATATATAGTTCGTGCATATAGTTCATACATATGTACATAGTACGTGCATATAGTTCATGCATATGCATATAGTTCATGTATATAGTTCGTATAAATAATTTAATTTATACGTATTCATTTAAGTATTTAAGTTGAACAGAAATGTCAGAAAGGAAGAAGAATTTTGTAAGTATAGAATTTGTTGGCGGTGAAGCAGCAGTTTTCAATACGCTTCCATAGAAACAGGCTGTATAACTGTTCCTAATACAAGCTGAATATCCCTGTCTCGTTTCCTCGAGGTTCGCCGGAAGTTGCATTAGCGTCTCGTGGCTGAAACCAGCGGGATGGGGAAGCGGTGGTGCTATGCTTCCTGGACAAAGTAACCGCGCCATTGTCGCAACAAGCCACCCCCTTCACCCTACAGTCCTTTCTCCCCGTTTCACACCCCCTGACGTAGCACGTGTCCATTGTACTCGCATCGTGTTAACTTATTTGCGCGATACACGTGGTGATCCTGCTTAGAATCGCGTTCATCGCTGGTGTGAATCGATTTGCAAAATATCGTAAGCGTTTTGTTTTATCAACAGTAGCCGTTAAATGCAGGCTTTTGCATTGAAAATGTAATACTGAGGGATCAACTAACTTGAAGCTGTCATTCTAACCGGTGGTTCTAATGCTAATTTCAACGCGTAAAAAAATGTTGTGTTTGAAAAATGTTATCTGAAGTTTTACATGGTGTTGGTCGTTTGAATAATGGACAGCAAAGGTGGTACTAATTTGAAAGATAAGCGATCTAAAATATCGTAAACTCGAGTTTAATTGTACCCTCCTCTCGATTTTAATTTGATCAAAACACCATTATAGCTTTGAAAGGTAAACGGGTATTTATACCCTTATCCAAAGGAAGCGTTTCACAGTTTGTCTTAATGATTTCTTATATTTACCTCCAAATACGACAAATCCACTCAGAATCGATTTATGTTTCCCAAATAAAAATTTTCGATAAGTGTCGATATGCGGGTACCCGTTTATCCGTACGGTTAATTGTTCGAGTGTTGTTTCTCGCTTCATATCGTTCGAGCGTCGGGCACGGTTATTTTTAAAAGCCGCGAGGTTGCGAATATAAAATATCAGATAATTGACAGGACCGTGAATAATTGTTGCGAATATAAAAATACAGAGTGACAGTGTAATCGTCCGCGCCAGTCAAGCAGTTAAAAGAGCAACGCCGCGAACAAATATTTCCCTTTAGAAGACATTTTTTATTCAAACGATTAAATTTTCAATGGGCCGATGTTCGATCGCGAAAGTTATATTCGACAGGTAAATGAAAACTTAACAACGAACGGCCAATGAATAATGTAAAGAACTTGAAACCGCATTTGTGGGACGGTATTAAAAGACAGTCATTTCGCTCGTATATACGGATCAAGCGGTTAATGTCTCGAGATACGGAAAGGCGCATCGAAAGAGAAAGAAAAGAAAAAATGAAATTACTCTCACGGTATAAATTTCGATGTTAAAAGGTGGAGGCGCACCTGGCCACGTCACGCTCGCGTTCGATCCCAGCGGTGCCCGTGAAATGGGGGAAGGAGGGATATATTTATTGCTTAATTCGCGCTTCTTTGTTTCATAAAAGTGAGAAACAGCTTTAATAACCGGCTACGATGGGAATATAATGAGGGGTTGCTCGAACACCGGAGATGCTACAGCGTGGCTAAAGGAAGCGCCATCTTATAACCCGTTTCGGTTTCACGAAATTGCCGGACCAGCGGTTCTTTTATCGAGAATACTTAAGTGGTCGATTATAATTCAATAGCACCGCTATCTGCAACGGAATACTAATTCGATTCAGATAGAAATCCGTTCCACTGACGTACGTCGAATCTTGATTAATTATCGTACATCGCGAGTCGAACAAAACGAACCCCATCTAATTAATCGCCTCGGAAAAATTTATCAGCTACTCCACTGCTTTTCTATCGAAAAAGTCGAACAGAAATTTGTACGAAATACTAAATTTATTTTTACGAAATACTAAATTTATTTTTACGAAATACTAAATTCATTTTTACGAAATTCGTTCTATGAAATTGTAAAATAATTCTGGCAAATTATGAGAAATTATATGAAATCGATGTAGGGTATAATCGTTCAGTTTTCAGCGACATCCTTTTACACGCGTACCGGTGCAATTTCAGCGGGATTGCCGAGGGTAGGACGACGAGGACAAAGATCAGAAAGAGAACGAACGACAGACGGTTTTGAGCCTGGAACACAATGGACTCCCGACGACGGCTTAATATAAATCGCAGTAACGATATTCAAACAGCTCGCTTCCGCAATTACTTTCAGCCTGCTCGATTGCGATCCGTAGCTTTCCTTTCGCAACGAACATCGCGCCTCTGACGAGCGAAATAAATTCCTTGTAATGTCGGTCATTGTTGTCGGATAAAAGGATACGAATTTTCTAATTCCCATGCTTCGCGTGCCACTTCATAGCGAACGATCAATTACCATTACACGAATTAATTATTTCAATGCATTAAATACACAAGAATCTTATATGACTTATTAAATTTTCGGAGATCACTTTGCCCAGATAAATTATTGTCATCGATAAATCTGTACTCGAAGAACTTTGAAAAAGGACTGAAAAATATTCCAAAAAGAAAAAGTCACCCCTTTGATGACCTATGGTTGCTCGAATAGAATTTCAATCCCCGTATTATCCCTACAATTTTCGTGACATTTCGTCAATTTGGACAAACCACTGTTCATTTATCGTCTCGAATCCTAAAACCCATCGGAATAAAACGTGGCCCACCGCAAGGAGTATCTCGATGTACTTTTCTGATCCAGGAGGATCCTCCCGCCAGACCGAGTGCTTCTTCAGCTCCGTGACATCGAGTGGTTTCTTTGAAATAAGAATACCCTTTCCCTTGGATCCTCGTTCTCGAGGATCGTGTCTTTATTAAAGGATCCTAAACGGCCTATTTCGTGGTCGTCCACGTCGTCCCGTTACTCTTCCTTCCGGACAGTTAAGACACATCCAACGGCTGCAACACCAGCCAACCGGCTCGTTCCAACTTTTTATCGACGCTTCATTGGTTCAGTGTCGGCATAATTAACGATATTCGACCGAGCTATCGGGAGCGCTACGAGACCCTTGGCTTTATGCTTCTTCGCCAAACTCGACGGGGATGAAACTTTGCAAGGAGTTTATCCCGCGAATGGAACGGGAAGCCTCTTCTCGTGTCCCGATTTCGAGGTCAGGCAGGAAAAATTTTTTCCGATTAGTTTTTCTTGATGAGGAACTCATTTTTCAACCCTCTGTGTTTGGGCAGTTGTGAGGGCGCAGTGAATGAGAGTTGGACTACAAATTTTGTAGATGAAGTTTTTAGAAATTGATACTTGTTCACTCCTTTAATGATTTCTTTGTTAGCACGTTAGATGTATTAAGACAGAACGTAAATGCTGAAAGTACCAAACCAGTCAAATGACCGCTCCATAAGTTTCTTATTATTAGTTTCTTACTATAATTTCTTATACAAGTTTCTTATTATTAGTTTCTTACTATAATTTCTTATACAAGTTTCTTATTATAACTCTTATTATATTATAAACATATTATAAACACATTTTGCTTAAAAACATTCCTTGAAATCAGCATTGATTTTCATCAAGACAAAAAATAAATGTGCACACTAATTTATATTTCATTTGTTTATTTATTTTTTAACTTCATTTTTAATTTCAAGTTACGTACACATTATATGTCGGTAGATTTAAGTAATGTTTAAGTAATGTCAATAGCTTTGACAGAATTGTGTGTACGGAGGTTAGAGGTAAAGTATCGGAAAGGCTGAAGAAATCATCGATACCCAGACAGTTCGAAAGGACAAATTAACGTCGTGTACATCATAACGCGTATTCGTGGTGTGGGAAGCGTCTCAGAATCCGCGGATAGGATCCATAGACTCGGCTGAGGGGTTCGAGGATGCAGTGACGGCTAATGCGCGTTTCGTGTCGACGGGACGGCTCGTATAGCTAGGGAAAAGGAACCGTTCATCGACGAGACCTCCTCTTTGAACGGGCTATACGCTTCTGGCTGGTCGTGGCACGGGGAGACACGTGTTTCCAGGGTGCCGATTACTCGGCGTCTCCTTCTTACACGCGTACGTCGATAACAGCCACAGCGAGCCACGATGTTCCCAATTTACAGCGGGAAGCAATGCTAAAACCGTTTTACTATATTATCATTTATTCTCGTTTACTCTCCGCTTATCTCGACACGTTTAACTAATTTTTAAAACAGGTTCGAGTTCCATTATTTTAATTTTAATTGACCTCTGCAGGTGCAAATCCGATCGGTGCATCGACAACCCAATTTTCAGGTAAAAATATCAGAAGATGAAACATTAATTGAAGAGATTGTTAACACGTTCCGTGCCAAGCCATTTTTGCCTGACTTGTCGTTCAGGCCATTTGATATTTTGACTAAAGATCGATATATTATCACACAATATTTCATTATATCATCAATACATAAGTAGTTCTCTTGTTTAGAGCAGTTATCACATCGTGTACCACCGGTGGTACACGTGGCGCTGCGATCAGTTCGAGTGCAAAAGTCAGTCAGTTCGAAACTTTTCGGTTAGTAAAAAATCTGCTGCACTCGAATTTGTTGAATAAAAAACGAGAGAAATAAAATAAATTATTTAATAAAAGAAGGAGTAGGTAAATATACGGAGATAACATTTTTTGTTTTTCATTTGTTTCTGTTGGAAAACAAGTTTCTATTATTTACTTCATTATTACTATTATTTTTCTTTTATTATTTTATTTTCATTTCTTGCTATAAAAAAATGTAAAAAAATTCGGTACTGAAGTAGCAAGACAAAAAACTATAAGAGTAATAACGTTTTGCAGCGATTGCCCGAAAAAGCCGTCTTTATGCCTCCCTTGCTTCAACAAAATGCACCATTAAATGTAATTATTAATTATTGTATATATAACAATTAAATAAACTTATGTGTTTTGTTCTATACTGCATCTTGTATAATGCTTCATTTTTTAGGTAGAAATATAGTTTACAGAATTATATTTGTAATAAAATATATGTTTTCAGCACATTGAATAAATATGACTGCGTGTACCACCGGTGGTACACGTGGCCTGACGATCAAGTTTACCGTGTACCACCGGTGGTACACGTGGCACGGAACGTGTTAAAACGAGAATTTTCGAAAGAATTATTTTTATTGGTGTTTGATCGAACGGTTTGAATTTTTTATTCGACGTCGTGTCAGAAGCCTAGGATTAAAAAAAGAAGGCGCAAGTTCGATCGTTGGAAGAGAGGTGCATTATGCAGCGAACAGGCAGGAGCGTAGCTATGAATTCAAATTTAGTCTTGAGCTCGGAGGATCAGGCTTAAAGCGAAGAACGGGGTATACTCTAAACTCCGAGTAGATGTAGGACGTAGGTGACCCGACTTCGGACACCCTCGCTTAAAAGCGTATCCACGGTCGTCGTGTTTGGAAGGAAAGGATGAGATCTACTAAAGCTAAGGAGGAGAGAGTAGGGGCGGTGGAGTCGGAGGGTGGTCGGTGGAAAAGCAGGGAACGTGAGCTGTATCGCCAACCGCGGCTTTAATAAACCCCTTGGATTCCCGACGACGCACCATTGTGGCGGAGTCACCCCGATCCTAAGGTGGTGGCTCGTCTTTTCCTACCCTCTCGTCCTCCTTCTCGCCATACCACCGCTTCTCCCTAGTCTTATCCTCCTCTTAACGCTATCTCGCTTCGGAGTCTCTCTCAATATCCCTTTGTTTAGGGTGCTTACGAGCAGTCGGAGCAAAGATGTCGTGTGCCAACGAGAGAAGGCACACGCTTAAACCCCCTCGACCCTAGACTTTGGCCGGATTCTAGCTCTGGCCTCCGAGTCTTCCCTCGAATAGCGAGAAACAGACGATTGTTCTGACCCCTTTCGACCCGAGGAGCTTTGTGTAGTGCAATTCGTAGTTGTCTCTACGATCTTTTCTTTTCTTCTACGCTTCATTTCCTTCGTTCTTTTTTAGAAGTTCGATGAACCGGTTGCTTCATCAACCATTTCTTGCCTGTTTTTTAAAACAACATAATTCTTTCATAAGTTTACAGTAACTGTAGGAATTTAATAGATAACTTTAATTGAACGCAATAATAACAATCAAAACTACAAATCCACACGTTTAAACTATGAAAAACAATAAACCTTATAACTTTATAATAATTATCCGCTTTTACAATTTCTACGATGTGTATCATTCAAATTCTTATCCATGACTCTCCTCTCTTTCATTATCCCTCGTCACAAAAACAAAAATGAATACATTCGCGTTGCCACTATCGGCGACGTCATTCCTAAAACCCTCTCCTTACACAACACAGCGGTGAGCGATCTCTTGCGTGATCGTCGAGTAATTCCATAATAACACAATTGTGAATAACGTTTAGGAATTGCATGATCACAAACGATTGTGTACAATCTCTCACAATAATGCAATTCTTGAACGACGTCACATGATCGTGAACAATGTTTCATACGAATTACGAACGTGACGATAAAAAAAATTTCAACGACACAAAAAGAAGAAAGAGCATAGCGAGGCAAGGGTGAAGAGGGGTTAATTCTCCCCAACTAGTTCTGTTGCGGCACGCGGCCTCGTCCGCCCATCCAGTTTGAGGGCCATCGAATCCGCGTGGCTGTTGCTCGTTTCGTTCACCGTCGGTTCCGCTCATTAGAACGCCCCGTGGGCAAAATATGCCCGCGTTTCCGCTCGACGAGGCCGCGTACACATGTCGTGAAGCGATCAATCTTGCCACGCCTCCCTTACCCCGGCGTATTTTTCATTTATGGCCAGACGAAGAAGAGAAACGTTGACAAATTGCCGGGCATTAAAGCGAATCTGCGTTCCGCTCGTATAATGCTTCGTTCGAGACGCGCGCTGCATTTACGAACTTTCAAATTGATTTTTTTTCTTAAATTTGATTTATATACCTTGACGAAGAGTGCACACGGTATACCTTGACCCGTGTATTCGTAATATCGAGAGCTTGCAAGCTTTCGAAACTTGGAGGTATAAAACGATACTGTTCTTTACAAAGTTTCACGTGGGTACTCCGTGGAAGGTGTCCGTTTTTAACACCTCAACGTCGCGCTCGGTTCCATTTCGATAACATCGAAACGCAAGTCATTACTGGTACAGTCACGATCAAGGTTTCCTTAAGAGTAATATACCAAACGAGGAGGAAGAGGTCTCCTCATTGGAAATTTAGGGACATGAAAATTTGTGAATGTAGGGACTTGACGATGTAGGAATTTAGGGACTCACATATTCGAGGATGTAATGTCTGGATGTAGAAATCTGGGGCTTAGGAATTTGAGAACGTAAAGATTTGTGAATCCAGGGAGACTTTAAGAATTTAAGCGAAGGTTTGGGCATGTATGTGTAGGCATTTATTGGTTCTTTATTAATTGTATGACCCGTTAACATTTATAATTATCCCTTGAAGTGTGAACGGAGTGAATGAGGGTTGCAAGTGGTGATGAGTGTTCGTTGAAAAACGCATGAATGCCGTGAATGTTCATTTAATTTATAACCAGTTTTATGTTATCCTTGAACTGTTAAAGACGTGCGTGTAATTTCTTGAAAGATTAATTAAATATTTAAATATTGTTTCGTTAATAAATGTTTTATTAGTTAAAAGTGCTGCATATGAAAGTTTGAGAATGAAAATGTGGCAAAGTGTAGAGGGGTGTTTATATCCGTAAGGGGTGATCGTAGCAAGGAATAAATGTTAGCATTAAAGTCGCATCGAACGAAACTCGGACTCGTTCAATTAGGAGGTGACGGACACGCGGAGTGCTCGCGGATCCGTAAGCCTTGAGGGGGGTGTCAGGTTGTCCCTTCGTCGGAACACGACGACGTCGAGACTAACGCAGCCGATAATACGAATAAACGGTAGAAAACGTGGAAGGTGAATAATAAAGTCGAGGTTCGTTTGGTCGTCCTCGAAAGGATATCCACGTCGCGGAGACAGGATATCGCGTTACCGCGACGATTGCAGGTGAAAACGACTCGCGCCGGATTTATTCATAAAGGGAGTGACGAGAAACTGGCGACTGGAATAAACGCGGATAGACAGAAAGAGAAAGAGGAAGAGGAGGGAGAGACGGCAACAACAATCTCGGATTCGACGGTGTACGCGTCGCGTTTATATTAAAAGCTTGCAAATTCGTCGCGAGCGCGAGCTGTCCCGAATGCAAAAGAGGAGAATGACGAGAGAAGGTAGGTTTGTTTGAAAGCGGAGAGGGAGAGAGCGACAGGGGGTTTGGTTACCGAGAGGGGGATGGAAAAGCGATGGAAATGTGGATATTCGAGCGGGCGGCACGCTCTTTCTTTCTGCTTTTGAGTGATATCAGCGCCGGAGCGAACGAGCGGCTCGGGAAACCGTGGACGAGTATTTTTTAATTATTATTTACGAACAAATGGGAGGAACGAGGAGCGACGGAACCCGCCAGAGATGAATATGAAAAAGCACTTCATTTTTTTAATTGGATACGCCCGGCCGCAGAGCGAGGCGAGTAAGCGAGCGAGCGAGTCGCCTCTAACTGAATTTTAATTTCGATTAACCGGCAAATATAGCGGAGGCTCGCGAGGCGTCGCTGTTGTTTGTCAAATTCCTATGGAACGTATTTATGGACGGACCGTTTATTTTCAAGCGGAATTGAAAACGGTATACGAACCGTGTAATTTCCCGGCCTCGCTTCGGGGAAAAACGTGCGCCGGTGCAGTTACGCTCGCGTTTCCCTAGATTAATCTCGATATATCGTGACTTCGTGATCGAACACGATAATTGCCGAGAAAATTATGGATCAGGGAATACTGTTAGCACTTTACGGACCGTGCGGTTCTTCCACCCAGATAATCTGCACAGATTACCATTATTCTATCTATTTACATACCTATGCCATTGCAATATAATACTTTCGTTTTTCTTCGCTGTATTACTTTGATAAAACTTTAAGCTAATTGTACTGGAAACGCGTTCGGCTTAACATAACTTAATTCATTAAATATAATTTAAAGCACGGCATCGATATCTACTACAAGTACACAGATCTCAAGATATAAAAAAACAAGTACAGATGCAGAAATCTCGAAATATAGGGATGTAAAGATCCACTAATCTAATCGAATTAGCATTCGTTCATCTTGAACAAATGAATATCGTTACAAGCCATCCGTCCAATTAAAACAAAAATGAAATTAATAGCACCCAACGCGTGACGAGTAGATAAAGGGAAAAGATGCGAAGGATGTTGAAGCAACGTTCGTTGAATTAGCCGGGCTAATTTTTGACGCATTTATGGTCGGCGAGCCGCCTTTGGCCAGGATTCGTTTCTTCTCTTTGGTAAGAGCTCTGAGTGCCCTACAGAGGAAAAGTGTGCTCACGGTAAACGTCCGAGTGGTTTCTTGGAAGGAAGAACACGGCTACCAGCTTGCAAAATAGGCATTCGTCGACACTAGCCACCGTTTACCTTTACTCTCTATTTGTACTTATTTTCTCGTGGCGAAAGTTCCTCCGCGACGTTGAAATCGAGTCTAACTGCCTCCGTCGTTGTCGTGAATATTTATTTTAACGCTCTAAAACACCTGTGTGGCTGGTAGCCGCGCGAACCGACAGATCCTAATTTAGAAATTCTAGTTAATTCCTTCCTTGGTAACGCGAGATTCTACTAACATGGGCCAGCATCGTTTTCAATCACCTTAATAACACCTATGATAATTTTCGTCAGACCAAGATTACGATTACGTTTCAAAATTATCGGATATTTGCATTAAAATTTT
The DNA here is from genome assembly GCF_050947335.1 of Megachile rotundata. Taxonomy (NCBI): domain Eukaryota; kingdom Metazoa; phylum Arthropoda; class Insecta; order Hymenoptera; family Megachilidae; genus Megachile; species Megachile rotundata. The sequence goes on along the minus strand of NC_134985.1, from coordinate 18,385,635 downwards.
ATCTTGTAAGTATCTTTGTATCCTTCCATTTAACGGTGAATATTTCTGAATATAAAAAAGTAGGAGGCACTGATTAAAAAAGTCTTAAAGATAGTTTATGATGTTTGACACAGTTTTGTATAAATTTGATGTGCAGTAGTATGAGACTCTATAATAACAGTACGTATCGATATGGCGAATTATCAGAGCAAAGGATCACTTTCCGAGGAAACTGAAGGGTCTCGAAGGTCGAAGAAAAATCCTTGGCCGACCTTCCGGATCCGTCGATGACTGGAAACGACGAGTGCGTGCTTCATACCTTGAAGGTACGACACAGAAATGCAAGGAACATGGCCGCCGACTATAAGGTTTTACCTGGAACACTCTTGCACGCAGGTAGACCGTGTACACACGCATACGAGCACGGTCGATTGCCCGCGAGGGCAACCTCCAACGAGGTACCGCCCTCCGGAAGTACGAAGGCCCTGCCTCACCCTTTTTCTTTCTCCCCCTTTCGTCCACGAGCAACACGCGGCGGACCTCTGTACACATCTATCAATGACAAATGTTCTCGCGTGACCGTGCCACGCTACCGTAATGAATATCAGCCACGATTCCCAAGGTGCCAACCGCGTTTCACCGGCGTAATTACGCTCCGTGGCCGAGCTACCGGTTAAAAGATCAACGTTTAACGGCTAATGGCTCGGGAGAGATCGCTGAGCCAGCCAGCCGTGCCCGCCTCGGATAATGATCTTCTTTTCGGGATATACGTGTAGATCCCGCTCGATTTTCTTACCTACAACCGATACATCCGACAGATTTTTCGTCCCATCTACTCCAGAGCCTCCATCATATTCGAGGGACCTGACATTTCCTAATCAATCTGGAAATATATTTTAATTTCGAGGTAGCAAGAAGTTAACTTAGCTACATATACATTTTAACAAAATTCAGTTGTTTCGAATGGTTGACACTTCTAACGAATTAAATACACACATTTGTTACTTCTTTATCGACAAGATTTTTAGAATACAATTCATCTTGTTGTTAGTGCTTTTGCAGCTATTAGTAACATTGAAACTTTAGTAGATATTTCATTCAGTTCAGAAAGTCCATTCAGATTTTTATTAACAGTAAGAATGTTTGATACAGATTTTGCTAAATGTCCAAATATTTACACATACATTGCACGGCATTACCTAAGAATCCTTCAGAGTTACTTAACAGAGGTTGACGAAAATTTTAATTGATGCATGTACAGCAAAAGTTTTGTACTAAGCGAAACAAGCAGCGTCGGATCATGGTCTAACGAGGCAGCCGGTGGTTATTTAAAATAGGCTTATGACTGTTATACCGGTGGGTGCAGGATGCCGAGTAATTTGCCAGCAAACCGAGGCCCCGGGCAACTCTTAAGTCGGCCGAGGGTCTGATCATTATTATCTCCGTGGTAAAGAAATCTCTCGACCGCAGCGTTGCCGTGGGCGAACTCCTCGTTTCCGACCTACACGCGTGTAAAGCTGAAGAGGTCTGTTTCGTTATCGACATGATCGACTTTTGTTTAACACCGTGGAAAGTTTGCTCTACACTCCGCTGCGATGTACATTTTCTTTGGTCGAATGTAGCTTGGAGACTGCTTTCTTAATTCAGGGAAAATTAAGTTGGAGAGAAGGTGGTCTGGGTAGGAAATATTTGGAGCTTGGAAAAATTGTAGGTTGATAAAATCTAGAGAAACGAGAGCAAAACGTGAAGGACCTATCTAGAACCTAGGTGAACGTACAGAGTACGTGGAAGACCTAGATGAAACCAAGAGTGCAAAATTTGAAGAAAACCTAGATGAAGTAGGACAACCTTGAAACCTATGGACATATAGGAACCTAAGAAAACCTAGTGAGTGAAAATAAGCCTGAGAAGACCTACCTAGAAGGAACCTACCTAAAGTGGACCTACAAAGGAACACACAATCTACCCTACTTATAATATTGTCCTCGGCACAACCGCCCACGTGATAATAAAATTTCTTGACTTAATCAAGCCAAGTTCCTAACTGTCGCGTAGAGAATCGTAAAGAAGCATCTTCCCACAAAAACGTTCATACCGGTTAAGAAACGTCCTGTAAATCACCGATTACACCACTTAATATTCCCAGTTCCACGAAACAGGTTTGCTCGCTCCTCGATATTCTTTTGTTTTCGAGCACATTTCTGTCCATGGCAGCCCCAGCAAAAATCAAACGGACACACGGGGGCTTAAAGAGGTCCACGTTGGCTGGCAGGTCCTGGGGGACACGCGACACTTTGGGTGGCCGTTCGCTCATCCGCCGGATAATGGATTCCAGGGCTACACCTTGGCATCAGTTATTTTAATCCGACGATTAAAAATGTCAGACACATGTTCGTGAACGGCGCGATCCCGTGCTATGCAGCCTGTGCAACTTTCGGGGATTATGTCCCCTGTGGCCTAACAGGGAGACGTCGTCCAACCGAGGAGTTTCACGACTCCGCCATCAAAAGATCGCGGATTGCGAAATTTCTTCTTCGCCCGCGAAAACACTGTCAGATCGTGGTGGTCCCACCAGATTCTTAGTTGGTACTCCGGGGCTTGGATTTGGTCACTCTTTTTTACTCATTTCTTATACATGAACGGCTGATTAATGTATTTTTTGAATATGTTAGTTGTATATGATTTTGTCGAGCTATGAAGTGACTTGTACATGATGAAGTTAGTTGTATATGATTTTGTCAAGCTATGAAGTGACTTGTATATGATGATGTTAGTTGCACATGATTTTGTCAAGCTATGAAGCGACTTGTACATGATGAAGTTAGTCGTATATGATTTTGTCGAGCTATGAAGTGACTTGTACATGATGAAGTTAGTTGTATATGATTTTGTCGAGCTATGAAGCGACTTGTATATGAAGAAGTTAGTCGTATATAATTTTGTCAAGCTATGAAGCGACTTGTACATGATGAAGTTAGTTGTATATGATTTTGTCAAGCTATGAAGCGACTTGTATATGATCAAGTTAGTTGTATATGATTTTGTCAAGCTATGAAGCGACTTGTATATGATCAAGTTACTTGTATATGATTTTGTCGAGCTTTGAAGCGACTTGTATGTGATCAAGTTAGTTGTATATGATTTTGTCAAGCTATGAAGCGACTTGAACATGATGAAGTTAGTTGTATATGATTTTGTCAAGCTATGAAGCGACTTATATATGATGAAGTTAGTCGTTTATGATTTTGTCGAGCTATGAAGTGACTTGTATATGATCAAGTTAGTCGTATATGATTTTGTCAAGCTATGAAGTGACTTGTATGTGATCAAGTTAGTTGTATATTTTTTCGTCAAGCTATGAAGCGACTTGTATATGATCAAGTTAGTTGTATATGATTTTGTCGAGCTATGAAGTGACTTGTATATGATGATGTTAGTCGTATATGATTTTGTCAAGCTATGAAGCGACTTGTATATGATGAAGTTAGTCGTATATGATTTTGTCAAGCTATGAAGTGACTCATTCAAACAAATTACTGGTATAATGTCTACGAGATACTAGGGTTTGTGACATAGTAGATGAAGATTGAGATCAAAGGTTTATTGCAACGAAGTCTGAAGAGAGACATTGGTCATCGCTTGAAAAGCTTATAGAATTCTTCGCTAACTACCCGTATCGAAACACTTGAGTTCAAACTATAAACATTTCTATACTATAACATTTCTGTACATGTGTAGATCTTAAATTGTTCTACAAACTGTAGACAAGAATATTTTGTTTCCAACGTGATGAATACTTGCAAGATACATCGATAACACGGTGTATCTCGGAACAGTTTACCGACTGTTTCTCCGAAATCGATTCCAAAATGATACTCTATCGAGAAGGGCCGAGAATGCACAGGTGTCCCGACACGTGGGCCGCATAATTCGCCTAGGGGCGTTCGCGGGGGCGGAGACGAAGGAAGACGCACACAAACGTGGCTATAAAACGAGGGTGAGATACGAAGCGGCCATCGAGGTCGCGATATTTCGAACAGTCGCGTCGTTTCGCTTGGTGCTCTCCGTCGGCAGGAAGTCTGCTTGATACCTGGCCGTCGAACGATACCATCGACAGCTCGTACCAACGTTTTGTTCGACAGGTAAATATCCTGTCGGCAACAACGCTTACAACGTTGTTCGATTATACTTGTTCGTTCTAAACTTGCTAATGTTCGAGTAGCAACGTCAACTACTCTTCTGACAGGGTTTGATCAAGAGGTTCGTTTTGAAAATTATTCGAGGTGGTACAAACGGTTAGGTTAGAAATTGTTCTTAACCCCTTGCATTTTGACGAGTCTGACTCTTGACGCACTTTTATCTCGGCGGTGATCAATTTTACTCAAATTTTTAATACGCTCTAATTTCAGTTCAAGTCCAATTATAATTTACATAATTTACATCAATGACTGAATAATAACATATTGACATATTATTTCAATTTGTTTCGTCTGTTTTAATATTGTAGCTGTAATTAGTCAGTTCTGACGCACCTGGCAAATAAGTCATAGTGCAAGGGGTTAATTGAGTGAATTTTTAGATTGTGACAATTGTCCGATCACAAGCGTCTTCACCGTGAAAACAATATTATGATTTAGACTTCCAAAACGAAGAGTTATTCGTTCACTGAAGCATTCGAGCCAAGAAGAACCCATTTAAAAATAAGACGAAACATCGAGCAACGAGTATGCATTATAAAGTCAGAGGCGAGTCAGGCGCAGAGGTGATGCTGCGTCCCGCTGCGCCGGTCGGATTCTCGCGCGTGTTAACACGTCGGTTTCACGCGTGCGTGTCGCACACACGATTCACACCTGTCCACCGGCAAGTAGGCTGTGTGTAGGAAAGTGTCGCTAACTAACTTGGCCCCGCTTCGAAATTCCTTCCATCTGTATCTGTAGCCGACACACGATGTAGGTACTCGGTCTCTAGGGGAATAACGGCTCGACGAGCACCGGGCCTTATTTCACAACGAACTCTTTCGTTTATGGTTTTATTGGACTCGCAACAGCTCGCCTGAACTTTCGAACTCGAATTTATGGCCGAGTAAACAATTAACGAAAGGGTAAAACAGTTTGTTCGGGTATTAATTTCCGAACGATAAAAAAAATAACGCTTAATTGTCGAATATACGGGTATGCATTATGCAGATCTGGGTCACGATCGACCCGCTATACGCCGGTTGAAAACTTGTATTTGAATAAAATATATTACTACACGTGTCCGTGTTCACTGTGACAACCGATGTGTTAACATTAAGGGGGACGAATGAAGTCGTTAAACGTAAATATCTTAATTATTGAATAACTTCGCTAAAATTACATTACTTCGACGGAGGTATTCAAATTCGAAGTGTTAAGTTTCCGATCCTTTTTAAGAACTTTATCGACAGAGATATCTACCGATAAGAAACGTACAAATTGATCGATAATTAAGAACGAGGTACAAGAGTGGAAAAAATTATAACTGGATATATTTTATAATTATGGAAGCTTGACTCGTACTCAGAATCTTAATAATAATCTCAAAGTCGAACAAAACGATTGCGGTACAACGCTGTCCGAATAATTAGAGTTCTTCGAAAGCCCGATTTCATGTTGATACTCCGTGCACGTAGAATAGAAAAAATGAAGGGACAACACGATATTCCGATATATATACCACGTGTCTAGGTTTAACATTCGATTCCGGCGTTACAAAAAAGTTGGAAGGTATCGTAAGTACACCTGTTACCCTTCGATACTCTCCCTCCTGCCGGTCCTCCCTGTACAGAATATAAAACCGGCAAGTTGCCGCCTCGTGGTCTCTCGGAACACGCCGATGTCGATCGAGGAAGAGCTTTTTTTCTCCGGTTGCAACGGACTTCGGCTTACTAATTAACGTAACCGGGCCATCAATTTAAAATCGATCAGACTTTTTTTGGCTGGAAAGTGATTCGGGAAGAGGTAACGTGCTCGGCGAGCATACAACTCCCGTTTTCGTGGCACGCTCGTGAAGAAATTCGTTCGTCCTTCGATACCGTGGTTCCTGTCTAATTCGTCGTCGTGCGCGACGAACCCCGTCGCAAAAACAGGGACGACTCGTTCCTTCGATGCTCGTCGAGCATCGGGACGTGTTTTGTAAGTTTGCTCGCTCGATCATCGGAGCTGTCCCGAGCGGATCCTCGAATACATTGTAAATGACGCGGCACAAAATAATGTCGATAAATCAGACTGTGCTTAACCCCGTATGATTTCAATTTAATCAAATGACTTGCTTCTCTTGCTCGTTCCCTCGCCCACAAAAGAAACTCGCGAAATTATCCGTCAACAATATCTAGCGTGGATTCTAGTTTCATCGTTTTACTCTGGTGATAGGTGAAACTTGTGCTGGTTTATAGGATTGCTATTGTTGAGAGGGTTTGTAGTATCTAGCAGTTTAGGTTGTATTGTAGAAGTTTATTTCTTGTGGGTGTGGGACTGATTGATATTTATACATCACAAAATTTATTGAAAATGCAAATGTTTACATATATGAATTTTGAGTTCCATATAAAGTCCCTCAGCGCTCAAGCACATCTCTAAGGCCTCAAATCGTAAGATTTTAAAGCTAGCCTTTTTATTAGACCTGTTTGAGACTGATTGATATTTATACATCACAAAATTTATTGAAAATACAAATTTTTGAATACATGAATTTTAAGTTCCATATAAAGTCCCTTACTGCTCAAGCACATCTCTAAGAACTCAAATCTTAAGATCTTAAAGCTAGCCTTTTTATTAGATCTGTTTGAGACTGATTGATATTTATACATCACAAAATTGATTGAAAATACAAATTTTTAAATACATGAATTTTAAGTTCCATATAAAGTCCCTTACTGCTCAAGCACATCCTTATGGACTCAAATCGTAAGACCTTAAAGCTAGCCTTTTTATTAGACCTGTTTGAGACTGATTGATATTTATACATCGCAAAATTGATTGAAAATGCAAATGTTTAAATACATGAATTTTAAGTTCCATATAAAGTCCCTTACTGCTCAAGCACATCCTTATGGACTCAAATCGTAAGATCTTGAAGTTAGCCTTTTTATTAGACCTGTTTGAGACTGATTGATATTTATACATCACAAAATTGATTGAAAATGCAAATGTTTACATATATGAATTTTAAGTTCCATATAAAGTCCCTCAGTACTCAAGCACATCTCTAAGAACTCAAATCTTAAGATCTTAAAGCTAGCCTTTTTATTAGATCTGTTCATACAACCTTCCTATTTCACACCGTGTACAGAATGCAAACAAGTTGACAGTCCACAAACGAAACAAGTAAATTCACACTTTTTGTGGGATCAATTAAAAAGTGTGGTAACTGGGATCATGCAAATCCCCGTTAGGCGAAATTACCCGTCAAAGTCGTTAGGTCAGGTGAAGCAGATTCCATCGAGTTCCAATTAGCGAGCGGTTAAACGAGGAGAAAAGCCGCAAACGGGACGACTTCCCGATCTGGATACTGCTCACGCGTCTCCCGGTAATGCATCATCGGTTAAAGTTTCGTAGTGGACCACCTTGAAGGGTGGTCCTTATAAGGCAACGACCGCCACGACTAATTAGACTATTAGCCGACCGATCGGGGTAGCGATCGGTTCGAAAAAGGCGAAAACCACGCTGCCAGGTTCGACGTGAACGAATGCGGTTACCGTGGACGGATGTCGCGGCACCGCGAGGCGTGAATTACGGCGCGAATTTCTTACAGCTGCGACCCTCTCGCTTCGTTACGCGCCCACGTGCGCGAAAGAACGCCCGCCGGACAGCCCGCGAGGATACCGGAATATACTTCGTTTTCAATTAGCGATCGCGTGACGAGCGCAAAGAAACGCGACAGCTCTCTCCTTTAACGTCGATCTAGTTCTTCGTGAAAAACCACGTCCCTGGAATCAAACGCTAATACTTTGTTCATGAACCACATCTTGTAACTTCACTAAATCTCAGGTTGGAGTCCTGGAAATATTAGCTTTTTGTAAATTGAAGTTCTAGATTTTTGGAAATTTAATACTTTTAGACATGTGCTTGAAAAAATAAAAAAGTAGATTAACTTGAATTTGTTGTAAACACTTCAAAAGTACATCTAAGTATCTACAAAACACCTAAGTACCTAAACTAAAGATTCTGATCGAACATAAACAAATTTTCATTACATCTATCTAATATGAGTTCACTCACCAGAAGTAGCTTGCAGACGTACATGAAAAAATAAAAAAATATAAAAAAGTAGATTAACTTGAATTAGTTGTAAACACTTCAAAAGTACATCTAAGTATCTATAAAACACCTAAGTACCTAACCAAAGATCCTGATCGAACATAAACAAATTTTCATTACATCTATTTAATATAAGAGTTGACTCACCAGAAGTAGCTTACAGACATGTACATGAAAAAATAAAAAAATATAAAAAGGTAGATTAACTTGAATTTGTTGTAAACACTTCAAAAGTACATCTAAGTATCTATAAAACACCTAAGTACCTAACCAAAGATCCTGATCGAACATAAACAAATTTTCATTATATCTATCTAATATGAGTTAACTCACCAGAAGTAGCTTGCAGACGTACATGAAAAAATTAAAAAATATAAAAAAGTAGATTAACTTGAATTAGTTGTAAACACTTCAGAAGTACATCTAAGCATCTATAAAACACCTAAGTACCTAAACGAAAGATTCTAATCGAACATAACAAAATTTTCATTATATCTAATATGAGTTAACTCACCAGAAGTAGCTTGCATATTAAAAACGCATACTGCTATGAGCATGTCAGCAAGGACACCAGTAATAAAGCAGTCCGAACGTCGAACAATATTTCCTGGCTAAGTACCGCGATGAGAAATGACCCGGCTAAATCTCGAGCGACCTGGTCGTCGTTTTCCAGGTGCAGGCGCTCCTCGGGACTCGTGTAGGGCATTGCAACCACTCCATAATTCGCTGGCCGGTATGAATTATGGGCGGTAGGTTATGCACCTAACAACCTACTCTTCATCGAGCTTGCGATCGTACAGTGCCTATAATACCTTCTTGTAGCTGTATTATCCCGATCGGTAGCGTACTCGCGTAATCTTTTGTCGGGAGTCTATGGCGAAAATTATGATCGGAGGTGGGAGATAAAAATCGGGCGACAGAGATTACGAGAATATTGGTATCTAAAGACGTTTACGGTAATCTAACGCCTTGCGGTACAACGCGTGATCATGTAACAATGGCCGAGAAGCGACCGTATCAATTTCGACCAATTTATTGCCAGACTGCGAATGTTTATGCATTCATGATATATCGAGATCTGCGAGGAGTAAATAAATCATGCGAGGTCCATAACCTGCGGATTAAACGTTTCGTATTTACCTCGCGATATATCGTAGACGCATAAACATCCACGGTTTATTTATCACATTTTAAAATATGAAAACCGTTGAACGAGTTAGTTCGAAATTGCGTGTAAAAATGAAGGTAAACCGGACGAATTCGCGGGAGTTTGTGCACGGTTAATGGTAGATGAATGAGTGCTCGAGTAGAAAAAAAAAGTTTGGCCGGAACAGTTGTGTAATTGATGTAGAGACTCGACGGTGTTTACAGTGGATAAATTGTAGGTGCGAAAAAAAGCGCGAAAGTTGTGGTGAAAAAGTAGCAACGATGCGTTACATCGTCCAGGTAATACGTATCCGTCTGGCAATCTGTGTCTTCGTCACTTTTATGGATTCTGTATGCTCGAGTTCACTTGAAACGGCGACACGCATGTATTTTACGACGTGTCTGTAGCAGAGAGCACTGAATGCCTGCAGCTGCAAAAATAACCGTTGGAACACGAAACGGAATTAAAAAACGCGCCGCGAAATAAATGGTGTTACGCGGCGATGATAAAGCGACGCGACCAGAGATCGGGATTGCCGTGCTTTGAATTATGGTAACGCGAACTTCCCTGTTTCGCTACATTACCCCTCAAAAACCCGTGTTTCTTTACTAAAAAAATTACAAAGGCTAATCGAATGATTACTGCGAAAAATTATTTGTGAAATACTTTACGAGGGTAGTTCGCAAATTTCATAAATAACGCTAGACATACGATCCTTTGACTACTGGAAAGTTTTGAATATTTTTGAGAAAGATTTCAATGCGTGCCACATTTGTTAGTAGTCGATTAATCCACCCTTGCGAAGTTCCATGATTTTCATTTTACATTGTTACAGTTCATCAGATTTAGATGAACTGTCTGACTAGTTAGATGACTAGTCTGATATTCGTTTCCAAATATGAAGGTGCAACCTTCAAAAAAAAAATTCGATTCAAACATCGATCATCAGTGAAATAAACGCCAGGAGGATTAGAGCTTAGAATAATAAAGAACAATTACAAATAATCACGCAAAGCCAATTTCAGAGTCCACGATCAGCGAAGCCACGAGCAAAGGTTCACACAGAAGTTCGATAGCGATCTCGAAGCGACATTCCCGAAACGGCTCGGCGAAAGGGAAGGAAACTATTGGAATCTCCCCCGGTGTAAAAGATCGTGGCACGACCGTGGCCAGGGAATATTTACAGCGGGGAGGATCCAAAAATCGCGGCGGGAGTATAATGGCACTGCGCGTCCCGCCGCGCCAGAGATCGGACCTTATCGTCGGATCGCGGTGTGAATTTTTGCGCGAAACACGTGTTAAAACATGCGCAAACGTAGATCGCTTGGCAAATCGTGTTTGGAACCGGTACGAAACTTGTTGGACCACTGCTAAAGAACGATCCGAGAAGCGGAACGATAACGCTGTTGTTCTGTTCTCGTGTAATTGCTGTTGTAATGAGACTTAGAACAAACATTTTATTTCGTAGCGAGGATAGTTTTGTACTTTTGTCGTAATTTGCGTGGATCGTGTACTCCTGTAATTTGCCCGGGAGTTTTATTTGAGATAAAAGTTACAGGAGTTGTAACGAATGTTTACTTTTCTTGGAAATCGGTAAGTCAAGTGCATGTCGAATTTCGAATTGGTTTCTAGAGTTTCAAGGTTTCAGGATTTTTAGACTTGAAACTTGCATTCAACACTTTCGCATAACTTTCAGAACTTTTAGATTCTTTCGATACTGTCAAGGCTTTTAAGTTGAAATACAATTCAAAATGATACAAAACTTCGAACATGATATTCCTTACACACCATCCAAAGTGATTGAACATTTTTAGAAGACGTTCGATTATAATAACGTTGCAGTCCTCTAATTAAAATTGTTAACTAATTAAAATAATAAGAAGTCGACTAGAATATTAACAGTGAAACAGGAATAAAAGGAAGAAGCAAAAACATGGAAGCTCGAATGCCAGCGACTAAGCACCAAGTCCGAAAAGCACCGTGCTATCGGTGGGTCTCGGTCACGGTATATAAATACATCCACAGCGAAGAGAGAAGAAAGCGAACGTAGAAGGACGCAAGAGAGAAAGAAGGTCCTCGTGGTGGTGCCGACACCGAGTTCACAGCCGTAGGAGTGTCGTGCGCGGGCGCGTTCACCAGGTCCACAATGCTATCTAGTCGGTGGGATCAAATTGTCGAAGAAGGAACGAGCATATTTCGCGTGACCCCGCGGTAAAAGCGCAGCAGCTCGCGTTTGCTGGTGCGCGGCTCAATTCCTCGGGAATACCTCGATATATTTGTCGCTGTTCCTGCCGCATGCCCGCTGTATATGTACGGAGACGCAACCCTTCACCCTTACTCACACACGGCCCGCGCGGTATAAATCTCGAGAGAATGCATCCTGGGGTTTACCTGCGATGGACCTGACCGGGATCACCTTGGTACCGATCTCCAACTGATCCAGCAGAGGACAGAATACTCTGATACCGCTTCAAAACGTTCGTTTAACAAAAGTCTGCAAAAATCTTCTCGTAATAGGACTCTTTGCGGATGCAGAACAAAGTGTGCCTACTTTATCTGAACGAGAATATATTCTTTTAATTTGACTATTGATTCAAGATTATTTTGATCCTTGGATCAATTGGTTCTTTAATGACAAGTTGCATTAAACCTTGACTTATCAAGTCACAATTGTAACTCAAATCACAGTTCGTATGTGAGTATACATACACGTGTGAACAGATGTTCATATTCGATTGGTATTCCCACCACGATAATATCAGATCAATGTCAATAATGTGCAAGAACAAATATCTCTAAATCCAAACTACCTTTCAATTATTTATCCGACTGACATAACTGCTGACAGAATACATTAAGAGCCGAACGTAGTAGAATTCTGTTGCTTTTATTTAACAAATAACATTCTTGTATACATTCTTAAGCATCTTCCTTGCAGGAAGAAGCAGTAAAAATTTCGTTCGATGAATTTTCCCAGCGGTAGATGGTTAAAAGTGCATGTTCTTCTACATTTCCACCCCGTAACACGCAAACTCGATTTCTACCCTCGTCGACGACTCGTTCGTCTTTTTCTCGCGAACTTCAACCCCCGTTACCTAACGAGAAAACGTACAGAACGAGAATAGCTTGTTAACCGTGCCCCATCGTTACACCCTCGTTTAACCGCGGCGACTTATTGCAGATATCAATCTCTGGTATGCGACGTTGGCTCGCATTTGCATGCAAGGACCGCTCCGTCGACGACAGGTGCAACCACTACCGCGATAAGTTCGCATTTTTGCGCCAATTATTGGCATTTCGCGAAGTCCCGGATAAAACGTCGGCCTTTAACGAGCATCGTGGCATAATGCGTTCCCTTTGTTCGCGCGTCTACGAGCACGTAGCAGCTGCTACGCGAAAGAAGATCCTTCAAAGGGAAGAAAACACCGTCGCCGGAACGAGCAACGGTAATTTCTCATCGGTGAAGGGTCGAGGTAAAGTCGTCTCTATCAGCCGTGTACCGAAACGTCTCCATAATGCACGATACGTAGCTACTCCCTCGTAAATCGTCCTCGTGAAACCAGACAATGAGAGTGTTCCAACGCTTGGAACACGTTGTTCGCCGGCTACGAGGCAAACCACTTTCGACCTCGAAATTGAAACGACAAGGGTTCGCTAACACCTACTGTATATACACTCTTGTCCATAACGCATTACGCCCGGAACACCTTATCGTTTTCTATTAATATGCATTATGCTCCACTGTTAGGCACTCCGTGTTTGTTAAACTGATAAATAATACTTTACTAACCGGGGTCTCAAGCGGACCATAATAGGGAGGTCCTGAATGAATTTGAAAGAACCTTAAATACATGGAAGGTCCATAAGTAGATCTTAAGAGAATCCCAAGTGAATGGATGGGACTATGAGTAGGATTCTTGAGCGGACTTAAAGATAATTATAAGAGGACCCTGAACATGGAGGTACCTTGAGTGAACTTTGAGCGAATTGTGAAAGAACCTTAAATATTTCATGGAAGACCCATAAGTAGATGTTAAGAGAATCCCAAGTGAATCGATGGGACTATGAGTAGGTTCTTGAGCGGACTTAAAGGTAATTATAAGAGGACCCTGAACTAAGGAGGTACCTTGAGTAAACTTTGAGCGAATTGTGAAAGAACCTTAAATACTTCATGGAAGACCCATAAGTAGATGTTAAGAGAATCCCAAGTGAATCGATGGGACTATGAGTAGGTTCTTGAGCGGACTTAAAGTTAATTATAAGAGGACCCTGAACTAGGGAGGTACCTTGAGTAAACTATGAGCGAATTGTGAAAGAACCTTAAATATTTCATGGAAGACCCATAAGTAGATCTTAAGAGAATCCCAAGTGAATCGATGGGACTATGAGTAGGTTCTTGAGCGGACTTAAAGATAATTATAAGAGGACCCTGAACTAAGGAGGTACCCTGAGTAAACTTTGAGCGAATTGTAAAAGAACCTTAAATATTTCATGGAAGTCCCATAAGTAGATCTTAAGAGAATCCCAAGTGAATCTATGGGACTATGAGTAGGTTCTTGAGCGGACTTAAAGTTAATTATAAAAGGATCCTGAACTAGGGAGGTACCTTGAGTGAACTTTGAGCGTATTGTGAAAGAACCTTAAATACTTCATGGAAGGCCCATAAGTAGATCTTAAGAGAATCCCAAGTGAATCAATGGGACTATGAGTAGGATCCTTGAGCGGACTTAAAGATAATTATAAGAGGACCCTGAACTAAGGAGGTACCTTGAGTGAACTTTGAGCGAATTGTGAAAGAACCTTAAATACTTCATGGAAGGCCCATAAGTAGATCTTAAGAGAATCCCAAGTGAACCAATGGAACCTTGAGTAGGTCCCTGAGCGGACCTAAAGTTAATTATAAGAGGACCCTGAACTAAGAGGGTGTCTTCAGTGAATTTTGAGCGAAATGTGCGTAGTGACCTAAATTAAGTGTCCCCCGACTTATGGAGGAGAGTGTACGCACGCGTATCGTTGATATTCATCCGTTCCACGCAGCCGACTATCGACGAACGGATCGAAATCGTGGACCGTGAGAACCGTCCGCGTTCCACCATGGGACGGTTCCAGCCTATCTAATCTGGCAGCAGTGGTAGAAACGTTGTCGGTTACAGGTATCTGGAGCAACGCGGTTGGCTAGAGTACGGGGCGGCAATTATCATGCAAATGGCCGGTCGTTTCGCAGCCGCGAAATCGCGAGGAATTGAAATTCGCTGCGGCGAGCGTGGCGGACTCGGACGCCGGAACGAGCGCCAGGGGTTGTCGGCATTTTAATGCTTCTATACTCGATGAAACCGTGCGGCGGGGAGGAGGTTAAGACAGTGGTTGGTCGAAAAGGAACGGAGAAGAGTGGAGAAAGAAAGAGACGAGGAGCGAATTAGAGGAAGAGTCTGGAAGCGAAAGGAAACGAGGGAGGGTAAGAATGGACGGTGCTGCAGAAACGAGCGGCTCGACACGCTGTTAAGTATGGGTTTACGGCAGATACATATCGCGACGTATATATCGCGTCTCAGGCGAGGAACTATGCGCCGATGTCCAGGAGGTGCCGGCAACCGATTGGGCATCGCGTACAGGGGTGTCGTCCATCGAACGTTTTAAACAGATTCGTTTGAGACGTCTATTTATATTTGTATAACATAATTCGAGGTTCACATAAGTATCGTTCGTAGGTGAATATCCATTTAACATCCATTTTGATAAGCATTTACGAAGGAGCCAGAAAGTCGAGCTCACGCGTCGTCGGATGCTGGGAAATGGAGGCAATTCTCGGGAGACGTCGGGTAAGCAATTTTCTTATCGGGCCGTCATTTCCGGTCGTTTATCTCATGGCTTGTAGTTAAGAAGGGACATTGATTAAAGGGCCATTTTAAGTCGAGCTAAAATACCACCCCCTTTTCCGTTAGTCGTCGTACTCGCTCAATCTACACCCCAGCGGTGCTTGGTTGCTCATTTCGCTCCTTTTGATTCAATTTACGAGTAGTACGGCGTCGATAAAGGTACCCGACCTCTTGACCCGCTCTCCTACCCTCCTCCTTCCGCTGTTCTTTCCTCCTTCGACCACCGACTCGCCTTCGATTCTGCATTGGAAATGTCCTTGTCTCCTTCTTCAACTTCGAGGTTCCAACTACCTGGTCCCTCCCTACGGTGGTCGTGTTTCACCTTCCTCCACCGTTTTTCTCTCTTCAGTCTCTCCCTCTCCCGGCGCTTACCTTCGGCCTTTTATCGCGTCCAGATCAAATCATTCGATTCCTTTCCACGACTCGAACGGCCATAATCGCCGAGCTGTTACCTTCTTCGAGAAGAAAAAGAGGGTCGCTGCTATCTTCGCGTTCTCTCCGGACGACGAATCGGATGGCTCTTTTAACCGGTGCCCGAACGACCATCGGGGAGATCTTGTTCGAGATCGTCGACGATGCAAAGCAAAGAATGAACTCGAATTACGTGAATTTCGCTCGGTCGAATCGGACCGAAGAAAGGAATAAAAATTTGGATATTCGGAGGGTTGCAAAATTCCAAAAGGGAAAAAAAACACGCGAAAGGACACGGTGCGCTCGGGATAGAAATAACCCGTGCGCACCCCTTCGGGAACCGTAAGCAAATTTTCCGCGAGAATTTACATTTTAATAACAATCGTACGCCGTCGCGAATTCACGGTGGCATCGCGAGCTCGGAAGCGGTGGCCAGGGGTTGGGTTGGCAACGACAAGACGCGACCGAAGTTTGATATTTCGCCGAAAAGTCCTCGCATTGTCTAAAAGTTGATGGCGTCACCCCAAGGAGGAAGATAACATCTGGTGCTGCCTCCATCAACAACCTCCCCCTGACGCCGCGCGACCATCCCTATCCACGAACCGAAGGAAACTCGTCTTCAATTATTCTTGTACCTTCTCCTTCCAAACCAGCCACCCGTTCTCCGCGTTACTCACCCCTTCGTCACTCTTTCGTTCTCTCTAACACGGCTTACCGCGTCGCCACCCATCCGGTACGCTCCTCGACAACCCCCCCGTTCTACCCTCTTACGTTCGCCGTCTTTCCGTCTGTCAGCCAGTTTAGACGAACAACGAATTTATGGAATTACGAAAGGAAGGCGGAATTCATTTGCATGCTTGAAAAACGTATATAGCGGAGCTACGTGTGTGTGTAAGAAATATAGATGTGATTCAGAAAACTCGACGCAGATGACACTTTGCGGCGAGATCGAGTTAATTGAACCGTCGACCGAGATGAAGGGAATTCAAGATGAAGGTAATAGCTTGATTTAATGCTCCTGATAATCGATCAATGATGGTTCATGTTTGTGAATTGTAAATCAAATTTTCACATTTCAAGCAGGCGAATTTGAAGAATCTCAAAATATCAGGAACTTTAAATTTACAATTTGCCAAATCTTTATATCATTGGATTTTCTGAACCTCTAAATCTCCAGATATAGACCACAATTCCTACATCATCCAGTTTCTATATTTTCAAATATTCAACACCTAGATGCCTACACCATAAACCCCAATGTCTCCAAATCCCTAGATCTATGATCCCTCAAGCCTTATCCCTAACTTTCTACATTTCAAGCAGGTGAATTTGAAGTACCTCAAAATCTGTGTAACCTTAGATTTACGATTTGCCAAATCTTTATATCATTGGATTCTCTGAACCTCTAAATCTCCAGATATAGACCACAATTCCTACATCATCCAGTTTCTATATTTTAAAATATTCAACACATAGATGCCTACACCACAAGCCCCAATATCTCCAAATTCCTAGATCTCTGATCCCTGAAGCCTCATATCCCTAAATTTCCACCGTTCCTGTATCCTTCTATTCACAAATCTGTCGTTTGAGCAAACATCGACACGAAATCCCGTAATATGGATTTTGGCCGAATTGAAGCGTTATTAGGATGAGCCAAGTAGCAGGGATGAAAGGTCCCGTTGATAAGAAGAAAGAAAGAAAAGGTAAAGCGTTTCCGGTGATTCGAGGATGTCGGTCGTCGAGAATCGGAATTTCCTGTGGTTCTTTTGTGATGCAAAAGGAAAGGAGGAAAAAGAGGAGAGAAATCCGAGCGGTGAGACGAGCAAGGCGTCGTGGTGTCCTTTGAAATTAAGTAGTTACGCCGCCCTCAAAGGGTGGCTGGCTCTGTTCGGACCGGTTGCCAGCAGCTTGCTTCTTTCCCGCGAAAACTCTTTAAATCGTGCCTCCTACCCCCGCCAGCAGTTTATTAAAAGGGTGAAGTTCACCGGGGAGAAAAGAACGGACACCCCAGAGGCGGATCCTACTTTAATATATTTTGATTGATAGGATTAGCAGCCACTTAACGCGCGCGACACTTTGGAAACTATGCTCGAAAGCCGGAGGAAAGAAACGGGGGATCATCCGCTCCAGTTCGATGTCTAATTAAATTACCAATTCCTCGATGACACGATTTCGAGTGCTATTGACACGTTCGGTTCATACTCTTTAATTATTCAACTTACTCGTGTTTATCACGGTTATTGATATATTAATTTTGGACGTGAATTGACACGGTGGAAATGGTGTATGACAAGATAGTAACTGTTCAAGACACGATTGATTAATTTTTAACTCTGACGAGATCGAATAACTACACGTGTCAAGGAAAAAAGTAATGGCTTCTTCGAGCTCAAGAAATCTAAACTAATATACATGTATGTAGTTGTAACGCTTCAATCAGCGTTTTGGATCTTTTTCATCGTACGAACAGGAAGTTATATAATCATATGATGACATTGCTTCAATAAAATACGTGCGAAGAAACATTCGTTCAGAAATTTACCATAACTGCACGAGGCATATAATTGGTAGGTTAGATATGTTTGACGCTGTGCATCCAACCTTGAAACGTTTCAGTCAGGATCAGGAAGAAACATCATCGGGGAAACGCAATGAAATACGCTTATAAATTTTCATCACCTATTTCAACTGCACACGGTGCACATCCGGGGAGAAGCTATTAATTATCTGACAGATTTAATTATCTCCGAGTTCGAAGGAATCGCGTGACTCGGTTATCTCGAACGGACTCGGCTCTATGACTTTGCAGCCCACGCTAATAGAACGTTCTCTCACGATGAATCAACACGGAAACGCGAGAAAATTGCTGGTACATACACCGAGTATGAACGCCATTTTTGCTCGTTCTCGATACGTTACTCTCGTTTCTCGAACGAGAAGGCGTTCCCGAGACGTCGGATCGTTTAACAGCTGCCAAACATCGTTATCGTTCCGTTTATCTCCGCGAAACGCTTCCAATCACGGCTGGAATCTGATTATGGCGTTCACACGTGTTACGATCAACGCTGCCCATAAAGCAAACTCGATTTTCATAATTACACGTTCGACAGACGCGAAAACTCGCACCGGCGACGGTCATCCTGCACGCGAGACGGTTATTGCCGCTCGTTAAACATCGTTTACTAATTAGATGCTGGTAATTTAAATATTTCGAACAATTTTTTGCACCGAGCTTTCTTGTTTTCCATATTTTATGGGAATAGAACAGTAATTTGCTCCGGCGGTAATAGCGGGAAATTAGTGGCGATTCGGCGACTTAACAAGCAACATAGCGCCGCTAGCTATAATGAAATTTATAAATTTTGTATCAACTACAAAATTTTTAGTAGTAACAAATTTGTAAATTCTCAAGTTGCCAAAATTCTTAAGTCCCCAAATTACGAACTTGTAATTTTAGATTAATTTTCTCCGGGTGTATTTAATAAAAGCAAGGCGAGAAATGTCGGATTTTCATCGTCGAAAATGCGAAAACGAGATGCCGCTGGCTGACAAGGGGATACACGAGAAACTGCTTGCAACGACAACGCTTCTTACCAGAGGCTGTTACAAGCGAGAAACTCGCAGCCGGTTCCTCGTGTTTTCCTTGGAAAGGGTTGCACCACCAGCTCAACGACGCGCCGATGTTCTCGCGTTTCCTCGAATTCGCGGATCAATTAAAAGGAACTCGCTCGTCGAGCTCGTTCCCTGACAGATTGACGGTTTTGCCGACGTACGAACGCCACCTTGGCACGCGGTGCGATCGCACGTGCAACACTCTTTTTCTAACGCGCGCTCGAACACGGGAGTCGACCGTAAAGGTCTCTCCTTCACGGAGGAATTAATATGGTGTATTTCTTACCGGCTGTCGAGACGTTTCGCGAGAGGTCTCCTGTTCACTGCAAACTATTAACACCGGTAATTCTCTTTTTCCTTCTCGAGAAGCCGCCGTTCTCGATACCCAGATGTTTGGAATTTTCAAATATTGCGTGGAGCGGTGATAAAAGCGAAACGTGCGATCGAAAGTGTCGTTCGTGTTCATAAAGTTAGTTCGAAAGAAGTGCTTGCACGATAATAAATACGGGTTAGATTAATCTTCAGAATCATTCGATTTTGTAAGATTCGAAGATGTAAGAGTTTGTTGAAGTTAAAGCATTGACCATGCTTATACCGTTTTTAGAAAACCCCACATCCTTCGAAGTTATTGTTTAATTAGGGTCTGTGGCCTGCGAGTACTCCAGGTATAGATGCATGTACGTAGCAGTTCTTTTTTAGTTAGTTCTAACTGTGCGCCCGTCTTGTAAGCACCGAATTCTTCAATAGTTTCTTCACCGTTTAGTTTTTCCTTTATAAATATAATTATTGCTCTGATATATTCTACACGTGCATTTTGTTTTACATAACCCCTGAACAGAGTTGATAAAAAAATGGAAAAATCCGAAGGATAGGGAAAGCCGTGTCGGTATGGAGAAAGGGACAAATCGCGGTCGTACTTTCCCGTAGGACACAGTGCCCGCAACACGAGCTCCGGTTCTAAAAAGAAAGAAGCAGGAACGAAGCTCGGTGGAAGGACAAAGCGTAAGATCACGAAGCGGCTAGATAGCCGGAGGGCGCTTCCGATGGAACGGCTGGTCGTAGCCTCATCCTCCGGTTCCCGGTCGTTCTCAACCCCGAAGATGTGCTACGAAAGCTGGTAAGGTGCAAGGTACAATGCTTGGTGGGCACAGTGTGTCCGACGTTTCTCCGGGGAGCGATCAATGATAGGCCGGGGGTACGAGTCACGTGACCTCGCCGCGGGGAGTTCGCGCAATGCATCACCAACCAACCACCCAGACCACCCTTCCTCCACCTCCTTTGCCAAACCACCCTCTTTTCGTCCCTCCTATATACTCCTGGGCTGCCTCTTGCGTCCCTCCGCTTCGGCCAACCCCTCAACACCCCGCAACACCACCGTAACCAGCCGTCCCGCATCCTACCACCCCACTCTTCGCCTTTCGAACACCCTTCTTCACCCTCTCGCTGGATCTCGTCCACCACCATCGCTAACCACCACCACCGTCACCGACGTTCTACTCTTCCTCCTCCACCACCGTCTCTACCCTCCTCGACGTCGTCGTCGTCGTCGTCGTTACCATCTCGACGTTTCTGTACGGCGCAGACACACCGAGAGTACTAAACGGGGTTGTTGCTACGTTGCTCTTGGCGACCAGCAAGTGTCGTCCTCGTCGTCGACGTTGTCGTCGTCTTTGAGGAGACGACACTCCCTCCACCACTCACCCCGTTACTCACCGCGACTTCTGATTGATTTCCACCACCACCAACACCGCCGACGCTGCTCCTGTGATCGCTTGTTTAGTCGACAGGATTTCGGGATAATTGGGAGCGATCGTGTTCTATGCCTTGCACGGATATTTTCTCCTTACTTCTCTTCTCCCTACTCCGTCGATGCTACGTATCGATGCAACGCGTGTTATGTAACAAATTTTTTCTGACTGTAACTCGAAGTCCACTTTGAACGATAACCATATCGGTTTGATTCCAGGCAAAATATTCATAATGGTATTTAAATTCCGTGGTCAGTCTCTTAGTTACATACTCGTGCGACAGGAGGGTAGACTACGCATTCGTATGAAAATATACGGTAACCCCGTGACCCATGGGAAATCATGGCATCCGTTACTCTCGTCGAGGCGACTCGAATGGACCCGAGAAAAATTCTATGCATCTGTCAGCGTCAACTCTCTCTCTGACATTTTGACCTGGCTAACACGCCGATAACAGTAATGAGACGAAAAATCTGCAAGGTTCATCTGCACCCAACTTTATCTATCTCTAATTAATACTACATTTTAGAAACTTGAAATTTGTGTATCACTATTCGAGATTTACTTATCATCTTAAACTACTATGTCGTACTGTTTGCTAAGATGTACTAATAAGTCGTGTTACTTGACAAAGATGTATTTATACGTCATTTTGTATGATGAAAAGGGGATGAAAGGTTCGATAAATCATACCCGAATAAGAGAAAGAATATCGTGTCGATAGATGGGAATTGTAAGCACCACAAGTAATACGATTTCACTCGAACGATCGTGCGTAAAAAGCGTCGAGCGTGTTAACGCTGTTCCCGTTCGGTTCGCATCTACATTCTCCGCGTCTTTCAACCCTTAACGTCGCTGTTATATCGCCCCGAGAACCGTCTGTTTGCATACTAAAAAGGTTTAAAACTCCCGGGACAGAAATAATATTCGCGCGGTTACGAGCAACTCCTACGGTGTCTCCGATCGTTTCAAACCGACTTATCAAAAGTACTTGTCCGCCGTTTAAAAATATGCTACTTCATCGCGCTCTAACTGTTCAATTTTTCTGTTACAGATACTACTTCAGGCCTGACAGAATCTAGATACGTAGAGATCTCTAGAGGTTCAGGTGTACAAGGTGTCACGTAATTATAACACCTGAAAAAAGGTGGTACCCGAGGATTTTAAACGAGCATATTTCGCCCTTGTGACATAAACGACCCATAAGGTACTTGTCGCGTCAACAGATCAATTTGTAATGTCTTTAATAGTCATCGCAATTTTAATCGCAACTTAATCGATGAACGCGTTAATAATTTTACGAGCCTCGTAACCAACGAAATATCAGAAACAACGTGTGTAAAAATTAATATGAGCAACCTGTATCGTCAGCACTCGTCCAAATTGCAATTAATCTCCTCCGTTGAACGCTCTCGCCTCTACCGCGAATTATCGAGAATACCGAACGATGTACCTTCGCAAGAAAGAAAAAAGAGCAAACGAACGTATAAGAATTTGCACCTGTTGATCGGCGATTATCGCGAAATTAAAAACGCTAAGTGAGTTCGGTTGTATCGAGCTTCCAGGTATATCCGCTCGCGATCGCCTCGACCGGCATTATCACGGCCAGCTACGTCAGTGTTAAACAAGCCTTAGTGGCCATAACAGCGCGTCAGAATGTCGTCCCTTCGACCGGTAACCTGCATTCAACGTGGTGTGCTCGTTACGACCCTGTTGGCCGCGCGATAACTTTCAGGTTACTGCCACCACTTACGCTCCGCCGTGAACGACACCGTTCGGCCCGTTGGTTACTGCCGCTGATTGCGAATGAAACACGGAACACGCTCGACCCGCGACGATAAAGGGGAAGGAAACGCCGCACCGAGCCGAGTAAAATTACTCCGCTGACCGACCGCGAGATCCCCGCGATATACACCGCGTTATTTACATAGACCAACCTTTATTAATTATCTAAACACGGTGTAATGAATCGCGATACGGCTATGCAGCCTGCGTGCACTGCTCGCTCGACGACAACCTCTCCACCGACTGCTTTCCTTACATAACTCACGGAACAATGCGAATAACTCTCGCTCGAGGAAATCAATTTTCACTCGTTACTCTGAAACTTCTCTGAACTGTGATTTTCAATACCAAAGTCCACTCTGCAGCCTTCTCAAAGGTGACTCAAAAGACGACCCAAAGAAAAAAAAACATAGAATGTTATCTCCATCTTAAGACTTCAAATATCATAGCCCAAACATCCGTGCACTCTGAAAGTTTTGAGAATTGTAGCTTAACATAAAGAGCAATATTAGAGACCTCTTCATGTACCCCATTTTTTCAAAAAATTCGAAAGTCACAAAACAAGTTGCTCATCTCAATGACCATCCAAAGTTTAGATCAAGCAGTTAGATTCTTCAAATGTAATTAAGCGGAACCGTCGAAGGAGATTTTAGGTCTGGGAACACAGAAGCAGATCCTTAGTTGCCTATCAATGTCGAGGTTTCCCACGTTACATTTCAGAATTCGTGAATCCAACCGATCACGAGGGCAGGAACGGTGATGGATGAACGCGGCAATATCTAACAAAGTCAGCGTGCAAACTAAGTTGAAGGCATAGTAAGAGGGACACGCGGGCGGATTATGGACGGTTGCGGACCGTGGTCCGCGTGCGGTCTCCACGAGCGAGGTTTAGGCGCGTGCGAGCTGGATTTATGGCCCCCATTATGACGTTGACGTATCGCCTTCGTGAGGGTCCTAAACCAAACCCAAGGCGGATCTAAGCTCCGTGTATCTAAGCCGAGAGCTAGCCACAGGTTACCGCAACCCGGACGAGAATATTCGAAGCTGATCCCGTGGACCACCGTGTCCGATAAATGTCCTACTCGACCTCTGCTCCTCCTCGTTTACTCCTTCGAACTAAATCTTATCTTTCTCACACTGTCAACTGTGCAATTACAATTACATGATGTTGTGAAAGGTACATGATATTTTTTACCGAGTATGTTACTATAAGAGTCGTTGTAATAATATATATGTATATCATTTTTAACTTCATCGGTGGTGTTCGTAAAGTGGTATGCAGAAGGGTATTTAACAAATTCTGTACCTATACTACACATATTAACCCTTTGCATTCCTGTATCAAGTGTGGCTCGACATTTCTCTTGGATCTCATAAATAATTCAGATAAATAAATTGGTTGAATATGTATATTATTTATTTACTACTTGTAATAAAAGAAGAATTTCTCACATACTACACCCTCTTGCATTTTATTGAGAATTCCTTTCTTAATCTATTTTGTGTATATTAAAGAGTACATAGGTAAAAGAAATCGAAGAACACCAAGGGTTAAATTTTGATTTAACTACAGCCTCGGGCTAATGACCATAGTAGTCGACGCCCGCAACAAGAATCAATCAATCAATCAATCAACTACAGCCTACTACAGTCAAGTATTATTATAAACACCCAGTCGAATAAAAAAGAAATTGTTTGTTAAACTAACAATTCCGAAATTTCCTCGTAGACAAGGACAAACATCCGGAAGATTGGATTGGGAAGAAGAGAATGGGAAGAGGGTCAGAAGGAAGGTAAGTTCTCGTTGTCAGCGAGAATTATTGGCATTTTCCGGGTCCGGTAATGGTTGTCCAGCGACGCAATAAGTCGAGGAAGGGGTCGAATCGCGTATCGAGAATTTAAAGGGCGTGCGAAGTCGCTTTTACGCGTCGGATGCGCAGCCCCGAATTCAATTTATACCCTCCGGCAACGGGTTTCCGGTTCGAACCACACATCTTGCGGGATCGCAGCACTTCGCTCCGTTTCCGGAACGATGTCTTTCCTTCTGCGATTCAGTCTCCGATGAAATACGGCCACGATATCTGTATCGTTCGCCACGACGACGACTTTTGGCCACAGAGAAGGGTGACGCAAATAAATCGCGGTGCAAAATGGATCGGGTGGTGGGCGACGTCACGCATGGTCGAGTGTCAAAACACCATGGAGGTTGCTTGCCTGTCCGGCTACGATGCATTAAAGGCCGACAAGTTAATGGACAACTGGGATCCACCGGTGACCCGATCGGGCTGTACTGTGACACCCGTTGTTCCCGAAGGAATTCTACATAAGGGAGTGTCGCGCAGGATCTGACTTCGGCTACTCTTCACAAAAATAGAACTTAAAAGTAGTATATAAACGAAACTTAATATTTTTGTAACTTTAGAAATCTCTCTAAAATATAAATAATTGTAAAAAAACTCTGCAACAATAAATAGAAAGAATAACAATACTCGACACCAGATATCGAAATACAGAGAGATATTACTTTTTGAAAATATTGAATGAATTAATAATTAGCAATTACCAACGATAAATATATTTGTAGCTTATTCGAAGCTGCCGATCCTCGATGACTGTATTTATAGGAGAAATAAAAATAATTTGTAGTAATTAAGAATTTATGTCAGCGAACGCGATAAGAACGGTCGTATAAGGGGAGCGATATTGAAAGATCGAAAAATGTATCTATTATATCCGACGGGCTCGAAACACGTAGAAACTGGATACCGCGTATGCTAGTTCGAGATCCTGGCAAAACTCTCCCGAGGGGAAAGCCGAGGATATTGAATATCAGATCGCGTGTCCCCGGTGTGTTTATTCGCGCGACGCCAAACCCGCGCGGCACAGGAAACAAAATCCGGTGCCCGAAGGGTAGTACACGATCACGTAGAGAAAAGTCTTTTATCGTGAACTGAACGTGATTGAAAATAGGCGTATAAAGTCGATATGGATCTATGCTGCAACCCTGTCCTACCCTATTGCATCGTGTTGTCTCTGTACGAATATTCGACTTTATTCTGGTACAGTCCCTACAGCGACTTTATCTTTCTAAGAATTATTGAGTACATTGAGATTATAGAGTATAGGATTAATTATTTCAGTTGCATTTAATTGGAATAAAATTCAACTTGGAGCTCTAGAAATCTGGAGACATAGGAATCTATAGAAAAATTTGAGGATGTAGGGCTTCAGGGATGTAGAATTAGGATATAGAAATGTAGGAATCTAGAAATCTAAAGTATTGAACCTGAATAATAAATAAATTTATCAATCGATCTTTCCCTTTGTGAAGTTCCTCCAACTTCATCGAACAAATCTTCGCCTACACTTTTTAACTTTCGACGATCGTAGCCACGGGAAATCAACCCCTTTTCCAGATCCAGCGAATTCGAGTCTCCGGTGTACGGTAAGAAGATCTAAGGTAGTTTTACATCGGCGCGTGTAACTTTGGTACAGGCACCGGCGAGACAAATGGCGGCGGTTATCTTAGATAGGGCGGCAGAGAGAAAGGGAAAAGATAAAGAGAAATACGGGAGAGAGTGGAATCGGTAGGAAAGCGGGTGCTGGAGAGGCAGACGTCGAGTAAGGAAGATGGGATGAAAACATCGATTGCAGGGGCTTGTAACACCGCGGTACGAACAGAGGGATCAGGCCGAGCGATAAACCAAGCGGCCTGGAAAATGCCGGATCAACGGCGCGATGTTTCAGCAAAAACTGTCTGGAAATCGGTACAGCCACGGCTCAAGGAGACCGAGGAAAATGGGGAGGACGTAACGGACCAGAGAGAAAGAAAAGAGGGAACTTCTCCTTCACCCCTCTTTCACATGGACCCAACTCTCTGTCTATGTATATAGACCTCTAGCGTTATATGCGACATTATATCGCTTATCCCCGCGGACTATACCCCCTATCCTATCGCTCTCCAGCCTCTGAATCCCGACGGATTTATGAGAAAAGTAATACGAATTAAACTGACGTCTGTCCCCTGTCCTCTCAGCGTGTACGGTAAGCGCTAGAAAGAAGCTCGCGGAATCGAGAGACAAGCGACGAGCCCTTGGGAGATGATGTTAACGAGCTAAATGTTAAACCGACTCGTGTCGATTTTATTGTTTAGTCTAAATAATCAATTGGTACTTTAAGTATAAATAATTAATTGCTACTCTAAGAATAAAGTTACTTCAAGATTTTAGTATGATACAGTCTTCTCTTTTTAACCCATAAGGGGTTAATACAGTTTCGATATCAATGTTAAAATATTGATTATATTTCTACTACTATAATACATATCAAGAAAGTATTTAAATATGTTCAAAGTGGAAATGGTTTTGGAGAAATTTGAAACTGAACAGCGACATCTTAAAGAGGTTTATGAAAGTGTCTAAGCATGAACGACTACTTTATATCTTGTATCTATCGCAGGTCATTTCTGAACAGTATGATGTTAAAGCAGTTACCTACCATGACTTTGAATGATAAAACAGTTAATATTAAATTCGATGGTAACATCAACTTTCAGAATTGCAATGTATATGTCACTAACAATCGTGATTTTGTATACACGTTCCACAAACCACCTCATTCGATTCATTCTAAATTGGTTACACGATATTCTTTTTCAAAAACAACCTTCAAATCTTCCCTATCAGTCGTGAAATTCGACTGCCAGTACAGGGACTTGAATAGCTCCCCAACTGAAGGTAACTACATTACACATCAAGATAGAATCCATTTGATTTCACTAAAATATATAAGAAGTACTATTTTTTATTGTCATTATACTTTAAAACGCATAAAACGTATTATACTACATCGTTAATTTGCATTTCCAACGAAACGCGATTCAAATAGCCCGCCAAAGGATTCTAACGACGCCACGTGTCAGTGGCGCCACTCGTGGCGGGATAGTACACTATATACGAACGGTAGTTCTTTATGATCGATAAGTCGTCTAATCCCGCGTCCTCAGCTCAGACCGTGTGTTGAAACATCACGTGCTGATAAGATTAATCGGCTACGATAACGTGACGTATCGCCATTTTAAGAAGCAATATCATTGGCCATAACTGGAGGTATGTTTTCCCAGCTACTTCAATTCAGCATGTGGATTTTATTCTATATTGTATCGCAAGGACGCGCTATACCTTTCCGATTGCACCTACGAAAAGCTGACGCGGCAACGGCCGGTACTATCTCGTTTACGAACACGTACACGTCTATTCCTGTGTAGTATACTTTCACGTGTACGATCATTTAAATGCCGTTCATTAACAGGGTTTACTTAGTAATACATTTCGATCGTTAAATACTTCACTGTACGAATAAAATTAGAATATTTATGCATGATCTTTTTATTGCCTCGTAGATGTTTGCTTCTTTCAAACCTCATGCTGCATAGTGGTGCCTTTCGTTGACGCAAATGTTAACTATTACGCACAAACTTAAAATTCAATAATTCGACGTAGCTCTATTCGGATCTACGCGGTTCAATTTCATGCCATTCGATTATAGCCGTAATAATCGTGTAATTTTCAAATAAACAATTATTTCGATAATTTATAAGAAACATCGGATGTACTAAGTCAACGGAATATCAATTTATGATGATAGTATTGATCGATGACCTGTTACACGAAGCATCAGGTTAATCGTAACTTTGGTGCTTTGTATTAGTGTACGTCGATTCGAAATGTGGATTGCAATACCGCTGCGTTGAACGGAAACGTACGGAGCTAGCCGAGCTCTGTCGACTGTGAGCTTCAAATTTATCATTTGACTTCCGATGTGTCGCGCAGTTATCGATATTCGTGCGAGCTTGCGATTCGATTGCTTGCAATTGGATCTCCTGGGATTTTCTCGATATTCGGCGTTACTCTGTATCCAATTACGAAACCACCAAAGCGATCCTCTGTGGAATAGGATAATTTAGGTAAATTGATTTCTTTGCTTTTGTAGAAACTTATTTCAAATTTAATTAATTTTTTCTTCTAAAAGGGAACACTTTAATTTATTATTACAAAGTATTATCGATTTCGTTAATCGAACATGTTTGAGAGATGTAATTCGATGTCGATGTCTTTGATTAATTCAATTTTTCTTTCTTACGTATATTCGCTTTGATAACGCTAAGGAGAACGTATACCGGATAAAGATATAGAACTCGTTATCTACAAACGTACAAATATTTAACAAAATGTGTAATTAAGAGACTGAAATGAGCATGAAGCAGGCAAACGTTCTATTCAAGTATGCAGACTGAACGTTTATGCAATTTATTACACCGATAAAAACGGTTGTATTCGGTGAATCATCTAATTCGATACACGTAATCGCGCGGTAATCAAACGCGCGAGTTATTAAAATAAATGAACGATGTTAAAATAAATTAACTGGATACTAAGAAATTACTATAACTTCTCGTAAAATCCTCGTCGTTTAAAAATTTAAATGATCGATTTAGCAATGTAACGAGCTCACCATCTTCAGCAACAACGTAATTGCGTTAATGGCGGTGACCTCGTTCGCAAGTTTTATTCAGGGTATCCATAGCCTGTCGCACTATTCCTCTCGACGCAAAAATTTCACAACGAATTCGTACCTTCAACGTGAAATCGAATCGTCAGGAAATTAAACTGTTCGTCGTAAATGTGGTCGCAAAAATCCAACTCACGTGATATTCGTACGCCAACGAATCCGCTGGGATAAAAGCGACGTCCCTCGTGAAAACAAAGCACTCAGCCTTAATAAAATGGACTTTTTTTGTATATATACGAATTCGTTGCAGATATGTCGAAGAATGCCAGTGGGACGTCCGACCTGGAACCGGAAGAACGAGTTCCCATTCTACAGCTAGATGAGAAGACCCTCAAAAGCTTGAATTATCTGCTGGAGGATTTCAAAGACCGTTTCTCTATCAAACCTTCCTTTTTCGTTAAAGTTCCAGGAAGGTAATTTTACTGTTGCTTTCTACGAGGGAGATTATAATAGACGAGTTGCAATACCACGCGTTGCAACGGATTACTTGGCGATATAAGGAGTAGCAATATTACATATTACAATATTGCATGTTGAAATATAACGAATTGTAATGCCATGCGCGGCGATATAATGCGAGGCAATATAACGCGAAGCAATAATTTTCTCCGTTAAGATGCAACGCGTTACAATGCTGTACGTTGAGATTTAACGTGTTGCAATACCATTCGTGGCGATATAACGCGAGGCGATGTAACGCGAGGTACTATAACGTGATGCATTACTGCACGTCAAAGTACAACGCGTTACAATGCTGCACGTTGAAATTTAACGCATTGCAGTACCATGTGCGGCGATATAACGCGAAGCTATTTAACGCGAGGCAATATAACACGAGGTAATGTAACGTAATGCATTTACTGCACGTCAAAGTGCAACGCGTTACAATACTGCACATTGAGATATAACGCATTGCAATACCATGTTCGGCGATATAACGCGAGGCAATATAACGCGAAGCAATATAATGCGAGGTAATATAACGTAATGCATTACTGCACGTCAAAGTACAACGCATTACAATGCTACGCGTTGAAATGTAACGCATTGCAGTATCATGTGCGGCGATATAACGCGAGGCAATATAACACAAGGTAATATAACGTGATACATTACTGCACGTCAAAGTGCAGCGCGTTACAATGCTGCACGTTGAAATGTAACGCATTGCAGTACCATGTGCGGCGATATAACGTGAGGCAATATAACGCGAGGTAATATAATGTAATGCATTACTGCACGTCAAAGTGCAACACGTTACAATACTGCACGTTGAAATGTAACACGTTGCAATTCCATATACGGCGATATAACCCGAGGCAACATCAGGTGGCAATATAACGAATTGAGACATAAAAATTCAACTCGCAGTACTACACGAAGTAATATAACTTACTGCAATACCACACGTGGTAATATGACCTATTACAATACCACACGGCACAATACAATACGTTGTAATATTACGCGTGGCGATATAACGTGTAAAAATAGCATTCGTAACAACATATCGTATTGCAACACCATACGACGATACAATAAATTACTATTCATTGCAATACCACAGCTTAGACTTTAGACACAATCAATTTGTATCGAAAATATTGACGAAACGTTCGCACAATTATTCGCGTCAAAAGTGAAACTTTAAATTGATATAGAATACGCGTCACTTTATGATACCTTTGTGTCAGCAAATCACATAAAACTAGACGTATTTCGACATCTGTTATCCGATATGCAACAATATAATGATTATAACTGTTCAGTTTTTCAACGAGTAATCGCGGTTGTTTTGATCACCTGTTCGCAGAGTTAATTTAATTGGCGAGCACATCGATTATTGCGGATACGCTGTTTGCCCAATGGCAATCGAGCAGCACATAATCATCGCCGTGGCTCCTACCGAGGATGATAAAGTTTTTGTCGCCAACACAAATCCCAACTACGGAGGCTTCTGCTACAGTTTTGAACAACTGACGTGAGTTAAATGTCAACCACATTTTGTTACACGTGGATTCATAACAAAAGCTTCGGTTACCAAGGACAGACTTAATACGTTCCGAGGGTGTAAGAAATTAGAGTGCTATTCTACAGTCTACTTCCGGAAATATGATCAGGGTAGGGTTGCTAATTTACCGCCTCATTGTTGCGCATAGAAATATTCTTTTACGGTATACGTCGAGAATTGTGTTATCAAATATCGTCTACTTAAAATTTGAAAAAGTAAGCAGTGGTAGGGTGTTTCTTTCTTCCTCCGGATTTTCTCTAGGGAAGCATTTGTGCTCGCAACGATATTCCGATGAAAATGATCAGTCGCATAAATTTTCATTTTCCTCATTTCGTTCGAAGAAAAATCGCCGGAAGGGAACAAGCTGAAGATAATACAAAAATTCCATATACAACATCGGAATGCAATTTCGCCGTAGGAAATTTTTTCGGTGCATTTCTCGCCGGGGAAAAAATAAATGGCGTTCGGTCCCCGACGTGAAACTAATTCGCTCGAATATAGTAGGTTGGAAGTAACGCGTATATGTTGAATTAAAATGATGCAATAAAGCGAAAGGTACGATAAAGCTGGTCGACGTAATTTCATTACTCGAAAAATATTTAGCGACTCGTCAGTTGGAAAACTTGTGTTCGGAAAAATTCACAAGGATATGCGAATAGTCAAAATCGCTACTAGAGCTCTCATTTATATTTACCATAGTTCTCTTTCGTGATCAAATTCGTTATCGCTTCTGTTTCTTCCTTATTTAGTATGAACACATTTTTAGCACAATTAGAGTTCATTTTGCCTCGATACTTTCGCTTTTAAGAAGATATACGGGCTTGTTGCTCCTCTTCCAAGTAATTTTCTTTCGCTTCGTGGGTTTACATCATCGAGAAGTAGTTTCTGCATATAATAACCAGCGTCTTTCCAGCAAATGAGAAAAACAAAGTACATTGTAATGCAAATGAAAAATGGAATTATTTGTGGCGGCGACTCGCTGTATATTTCATTGTTCGTTCTCCGTTCTATTAGGCAGAACAGCACAAAGGTGTTTACGGAAATCCGGGAGATTCACGGAACTTGTTTGCAAAGAAACTTAATCTTTATGATGGAAGAATATATATGAAATCTCTACTGAGATTAATACGAGTGGGGAATAAAAAGATGCTTCTACATGCACAACGGCAGAAAATGTGACACGAAACTCTCCTGCCATTTTTATGTCGTGCCAGTTTTTGTACGCCTTTTTGGCAAAAAGTTTATAAATGAACGATCGTCCCGTTATTACAAAAAGGGCCCAGAAAACATATTTAATAATGAGGTTATAAGAAATTTCGAGGACAAAAGCTTTCGCTTTGAGGACTCGGCACTTTAATTTTAACGAAATACATTTTATAGTAATCACGAAAAACAAACTTGATAAACCTTTCACAGCCATACCGTCAGAGAGGGCGCACCAATACAGTGGTCTAACTATTTCATGAGCGGAGTACAAGGAGCTCTCGAAAAGCTCCCGCGGGCATGTACACCTAAGGGATTCATAGCCCTAGTTGACGGAGACATTCCTCCTAATGCGGGCCTTTCGAGCTCCAGCGCTTTGGTTTCTGCCGCGCTGCTGTTGACCATGCATGTCAATAAGGTAACTATACCTTTTCATTCTTTACTCTTTAAGATACACTTATTTCGATTTTACCACGTTTAACATATCTGTAGTTACACGTGTTCGCATAAGAATTCGTGGCGCACAACTTGACCATTCTCTAAACACAACTAACAGCTCTGTATTAATAAAAAGGCACACGAATATAAATGGACGTTAAAGAATTCCGTCAGCGCGATTACGAGACCTCCTAGTCCACAATTTCACGCTACAAGAAACTTGGAGCAGCAGCTTTGGCAAAAGGGTAGAAAGAGGAAGCCGCCAGACCTCCAAAAGAAAATGAAATTCACCAGCGACAGAGGAATAATGGCTGCGGAATGGCAGCGACAAAAGCGGGGGATGTTTAGCGAACAAACGACGGGACACGGTCTAGAAGCGAGGCAGGAAGTGTTCCTTGCCCAGGAGGTGGCAATTTGTAAGGCTACGTGATTAACAGGCTGCACCGGGTATCAGTGTCACGTTCCTGGAACAGCCGTTTCGTTATGATTAAATCACGTACACACGCACGCGACAACGGCGACGATATTGCGGCGTGCTCGCAATGTAGCTGCCGCGTTCCAGACAGCGACGAGTAAAAATTGCGCTTTTATTTTCGTGGCCGCGGATCTGCTTTTTCTCCTGGGGCTTCCAAGATCGATGAGAAAACCTCCTCTGGACCCTAACGTCTCCTTCGACGAGTCACATCGACGTTCTCCGCTCCGAGATTATGCGACGAGTGTCTTCGCACGGAATGTCCGAAGAATTTCTGATACCTTCCTGTCCATTACTCGCGCTTCCGACCAGATCCATAAAGCGTACTCACGATCGCTTTACATACGAGCCACGCGATACCAGATCGATTCCCTTAACGTGAAACCCTCTGCGCACCCTGTTCACCCCTCTGACTTGCGTGAACGATATTACGAGGGAAACCGCAATACGCGATTCGATATCGCGAATTTGACTAGCCGGATAAATTACATATGTCATCGACAACATCGACACTTCCTAGCCAATGAATCCTCTATCGAGGCGCAATGCGTATCGCATTGTGCGATTCTTTCGTGTCAATAATCAAAAAGAGGAAATTGACAAACAGAATTCCCTCGCGCAACAATTCGTCGTTTTGCGTTTCATTGTATCGATTTCACCAGCCTTTGAAAAGTTCTGATCGGAGAGAAAACTTGTTTCGGAAGAAAAAACAAGTACGGTAATTGAACATATAGCGGAGCGATGAGAATTCTTGAAAATAAACTTTAGTTTCCCGATATTTTTCAGCGAAGCGTACACAAGTGTCGGAAGAAGTTTAATTAATAGTTTAGTAGGAACTACGGTAATTCGCTGTTCAACGAAAAAATTCCATTTGAAGCGTTTTCGCAATTACCGAAGATCCACACACAGGGGTGAACGCTTTCGAAGAGGGTTGAAGCCGTGTTTACCTTCGCTTCCTCGTGTGTACAGTCAATAAGTCGAAGTTAAACGCGAGCGAGGCGACAATAGATAGCTGTCGCGATGGCAAAACAGGAAGTTGGCAAAAGGAACACGCTCGTTTTCGTTGTTGCAGCAACCATTGCCGAAATGTCGACTGGCTGTCCACAGCGCCAACGCCGAAAGGTACGTCGGCACCATGGGTGGCGGTATGGATCAGGCAATCGCCTTTCTTGGAGAACAAGGTAACTGTTTTTGCAATCCCCTACGTAAAATTTTCAGAGGAACAAAAACTGGTCTAAGCACGGGCTACCACTTTTATTTCAGCATGGCTTGTTAAATATAACTCTTCAATGCGTATTTAAAATATTTTGTTAGTAAACTTTTAGCTTTACTTCCCCTAGGGTTGGCATGACCCTACATTTCAAGCAACTCATGTTTCGTCTTGAACCTGTATTTAGGCCACTTCCTCAATTTATCTCGAAGGTAATTGTACTGATTTTTATCGATATCTGTGAAGGTTCTGCATTGCTAATCGAATTCAACCCGCTACGTAGCAGCGATATCACGTTACCGGAAACCGCAGTGTTCGTAATAGCCCATAGCCAGACATGTCACAACAAAGCGTCCACGAGGGATTATAATTTAAGGGTCATGGAATGTCAACTTGCTGCACTGGTAACGTATCACTCTGTACGATTAAGAATTCGCGAAAATCATTTTAATTCTACGTGCTGATAACGAACTACCCCGTGAGTAATCGTGGTTATGGTCGAAGGATTCGTTGGATTCGATCATTATCTCGTACAACAATAAACACTCAAAGAATCATTCGAACATAACGTTTCAAAGAAGCTAATGGGATTGCGTTTCGATTATGTTTTACGGTTGTTGCACAACTGACTTTGATCGATGTGCCTCGGCCACGATCCTCCCCTCTGTTGGGAATAACTCCGGTCTATCTAACGAATCTGACCACGCTTCTTTTATACCTGACAACATCTAGAAAGCCACTAGATTGATGAAACTTTCGTTACCGAACATATTTCACTCTTTAATTGTTATTTATTTTAGCGATCGCACCATTACTCGTATCGTTAGCTTTCGCTGATTCTGAAACTTAGAAATTTTGAAATACAGCAAAGTTAAAAAATATATATCATGATCCTACTACGCAACACTTAGACTTCCAAATACATACTAATCTCAAGAGTAATTTCCAGATGATAGCAAACAAAAGGAACATGCCTTTGGAACAAGTAAAAAGATTAAGCAGCGTTCAAGATTTCCTAGGTGCGAGCTTAGAAGAAATGGCGTCCATAGTAGCAGCTGACTTTCACGAAGAACCGTACACCATGGACGAGGTACACGACTAACCATGAATAATGACGATATTGACCTCTTTCCTAAAAATAATCTTATCGATCGACCAAAATTTCGTCCTTGCTTCGCTCAGAATTTGTCTCAACATTGCTTTTGTTGTTCAACCTCTGCTCTATTGATTCGTGTATAATAAGCACATTCACGCACCTTTTATATTCTCGACCCCAGATATTATTCTTTCATTGTATCCAATTTCTTGGATGCTTTCTAAGCACACTATTGTCTCGTTCGATCCCACGAAAGCTATACAATTTCCTCGACAATAGCGTTATTTGGAACCTTCTATCTATACACAAACACAATTGTTTTTGTAGATCTGCAAAAATCTGGGCGTTACGGAAGATAGGTTGAGGAGCCTGTCGTTAAGAGATTTTAACGATTCACAAACCTTTAAATTGAGGCAAAGAGCTTTACATGTCTTTCAAGGTAATTAAATTTCTCATAATAATAATTTTTGATTGGGCCAATTTCACTTTTGGTGTCTTGGAAGTTTTTATCTGCACATTGCACCGTTACTAATTTTTATATTCTCTACTTTTGCAAGTCTGCATCACACAATTTTTCTGCAAAACATTGCATCAATTTATTATAATAATCTTTTATTCTAAAGATGTCTCATCTTACCCCTTTTTGCGTTATAGCAATTTTACGCCCATTTACAGTATCCATTTACATTCGAAATGTCAAACTGTCGTATATTGTAGAAGCAGCAAGGGTGATAGAATTCCAACGCGTCTGCGAAGACAGCACCATGACGGAAGAAGAGAAGCTTCGACGGTTAGGCGATCTGATGTGCAAGAGCCACGAGAGTCTTCAGAAACTGTACGAGTGCAGCCATCCAAGCGTTGATGCACTCGTCGAAAAGGCCATGAGTTGCGGTGCACTCGGGGCAAGACTCACGGGAGCAGGGTATGTGAGACGTGGATACCGCTGTTCCTTCTAGAATAGTCGTAAATTAAATTTAAATATAGATAGCCGAACCCGACATCTCTCTATGCCATCCGCTACAACGGCACGACCAAGGAATACAGAGTTTAAAAGCCTTTTCAAAGTTATGTGGCTCTGTGTTTTCCAGAGACAATTTCTTAAAGCCAGAAAATGAAATGATATTTATGTAACTATATTTAATTATGCTTGTTTATTGCCACAGGTAGTATTAAAATTTTATTAGCTAGGTTGACACGAAGGGTATATTTTTTTATTTGGGAGTATGGTACAAATATTCGACTCAGCGAGTTGAATTTCATCGTAAATTGATAACAATTAAGTAAAAAAATTTTAGAGGCATTAGTAATGTATTATAGTATGCGAGGAAAGAATGTTTGGGTGGAGTGACGTGATATGAAGAAGTGATCGAGTAATGTATAAGTGAAGAATGTTTGACCGGTGACAGTTTTCGTGGAAATGAGAATGTAATAGGGCTGAGTGTGTGAATGCATACATGAACTATTGTGTGTGGCTGAAGAGACATGAGGGAAGGAGGAGAAGGAAAGAGGTCGTCTGAGAGTAAACGGCGAAGACGTAACGTCGATATGCAATTTTCTTTCAAATATCAAAAATATCGCTGTTTAATAGCATCGCAATATGAAAAGAAAGGCACTGTTCATGTACTGGTTGTTGAATAAAAAACTAAGGGTATACGTGTGTGTCAGATTGAAATGATAACTCTTTGCATCGAATAGTCTTTTGATCAGGTTTACAGAAATTTTGCAATTTTCGATTGTGTGAATGTCTGGCATGAATTGTTTGAAACTCCGATCCTGATTGATTGTAGTAAAGAAGAAATTGTGGTTAAAATAGTTCATACAGAGAATAGGTAAAAAGGACGAGGAACAAAGGACTTGGTCTATAGTGCTGATTTATGATGCATGTGGAGAGTGAATCCTAACAGGTTGCTAATGCATTTCTGGAAGTGTACTCGCGATTAATTATTTTGTAGTCTCTTTGATCACGTAGAATTGGATACTGTCTGTCAACTTTTGGACGCGTCTATAGACAGTTACGCGTTGCACTTCTAAACTTTGTTTAATTGCAATCTGTTGTTCTCGTATCGCATTCCTATATTTCCTCTGTACCCCTAAATCCGTAGATCCACAAATCTCTGCATATATTCCTAAATCCCAATATCTCTAAATTCTAGTATTTCTAAATTTCCCAGTAAAAATAAATGGACGTTATCGATGGAACCCAGTTGGGAATAGCCGAAATCGTATTTTCGAAAGAATAAAGAATTCAACCATGAATTTTGTTTAGTAGTTTCTAGATCTAAATAAAATACGATATTGGAACAGGTGCACTGAAAATTTTACGACGTTTCAATATCGAAGCACCGTACTCTGGACGAAATCTAATCGATCCATGGGTGTGTATGCGCTACGTAGTATGTCAAAGAAATTCTTTTTACAACATGATGGCACGCAACCGTACCAGAATTTCAAAGTGTTTGAACAGAATCATTGAGAAAGAAATTATTTCCGCGAATTATTCTAGATAGCACCAATCGTTCCAATCGAGCTGAGCTATTGGTCTTATCAGTACAAGTGATACATAGAAAATATAAACACAAAAAAGGATTTAATCGTTCTACGATACGATACGACAAGTAATTCTATTTCTGTACAGGTGGGGCGGATGCATAGTGGCCATCACGACGAAAGACAAGGTTTCGGAATTTGTGGACAAACTGAAAACGGAGGTGATGAGATGCGGAGTGAAGCAGAGGTTCCAGGCGGTGGATCTGGTATTTCCAACGGAACCGAGCCAGGGTGCTGTAATTTACACGAGTTAAACTTTTATAAACCTGTATCCATACTCTTCGTACATTTTGTAAATGACTGCTCAAATACTTATGTAATTTTCTACGTGCAATAATAGTGTTATTATTTGTGCGGTCGGACGCGAATAAAGTATAATTCTTGCCAGATATACCAATTTACATTCATGGAGCCTGGAAAGAGGCTATATTGTCACATGTTACATTTCCCCTGTACACAGTTGTCAAACCTATAACATTGTTAGTTTTACGACTAGGTCATCATCGAATATTTCCTACCACTAATTATTATCATTAAGTATTACATCTCTGTAGTATTTACTCACAAAGTGTTTTATCGCTACAAAGTACTATACATTCATGTATATTATTAATAAAAATCAACTGATAAAAATTCTGTATCATTTGATTTGAAGAGGTGGCGCGAGACAGGGAAAGCTCCTAATACTTCGGATACCTCTTCGATTTCCTGCGATCCTGTTACCAGGAGTAGCAATGGAACACCGTTCGCTAGATGGCGCTTATCGAATTTTTATTTTTACTTACAGATTTTTTATGAATGATACATAGTGTTATACAGATATGTAGATACCTAATTATCAAGTATTTCACTATTAGATTATTATTTTCACTAAGTATCCCATAATTGAATATGTATTACATATGTAGTCACCAATAGTACTTTGAAATTTAGTATTTTCTATTAAAACATTTAACATATATGCTATTAGGATATCAGACATTAATTGTTCGTAAAATTGCCGTTGTTTGTATGATGTAAATTGCAGAATTCCAGCGAACAATTAATATGGAATATAACACAAAATTTTCAAACTCTCCCAATCGTGTGTATAACTCGGAATATATCCACAGTATTAAAACAATTTTCCACTCGTATTTAATCCCCGGATATTCTCCGCAAATACATATTTTTTAAAGCCGCGCATTTCATAATCTCGAACTCCAGCCCCTACAATAAATTAAATAAAATCTGTCGAATACCGTTAGGGTTTACAATGATCCACACGGAAAAAAGGACGCAGGAAACGATGGGTCGTCAATGGGATTTCCAGAGAACCTACCCTATCTACGAGCTTGCTGGTCAAAAGGTCTGTCGATCGTTAACGATCAGCGACGGAATTACGAAGTAAATAGAATGCTTTCTATGGCTTACGCAATCCTAAAACTTTATCGAAGCTGGATCCGAAAGGATAAACTTGACGCAATGAAATTTGTCGGCAGAAAATTTCCATTCGACCTACATTCGCTTAAGGGGGTTTTTATGTACTCGTACCGATTTTATCGCGAACATGTAAACTGAAGTAGGAGAAAGTCACACGTGAATGATTGCCAATTTATTCTATACTTATTTTCACGCAACAATACGCGATTAACGTAGAGGTTATTTTGTCACGCGATGGATTATCGCGCGTTTGTTTAGTACGCGTTAGATTATCATATGTTTGATTACTACGCGTTAAATAATTACACGTTAGATTTCTACGCGTAGGATTAGCACGCGTTATGTTAGTGCGCGTGGTATTTACAATGCGTTGAATTTGTCATGTGTTGTATTAGTCACGTATGGTATTACTACGCGTTAGATTAGTACATGTTAGATTATTACGCGTTGAATAATCACACGTTAGATTTCTACGCGTAGGATTAGCCGCGTTATATTAGTGCGCGTGATATTTACAACGCGTTGAATTTGCCATGTGTTGTATTAGTCACGTGTGGTATTACTACGCGTTAGATTACCACGCGTTAGATTATTACGCGTTAAATAATCACACGCTAGATTTCTACGCGTAGGATTAGCACGCGTTATGTTAGTGCGCGTGGTATTTACAACGCGTTGAATTTGTCATGTGTTGTATTAGTCACGTGTGGTATTACTACGCGTTAGATTACCACGCGTTAGATTACTACGCGTTGAATAATCACACGTTAGATTTCTACGCGTAGGATTGCCACGCGTTATGTTAGTGCGCGTGGTATTTACAACGCGTTGGATTTGTCATGTGTTGTATTAGTCACGTGTGGTATTACTACGCGTTAGATTACCACGCGTTAGATTACTACGCGTTGAATAATCACACGCTAGATTTCTACGCGTAGGATTAGCACGCGTTATGTTAGTGCGCGTGGTATTTACAACGCGTTGAATTTGTCATGTGTTGTATTAGTCACGTATGGTATTACTACGCGTTAGATTAGTACATGTTAGATTACTACGCGTTGAATAATCACACGTTAGATTTCTACGCGTAGGATTAGCACGCGTTATGTTAGTGCGCGTGGTATTTACAACGCGTTGAATTTGTCATGTGTTGTATTAGTCACGTATGGTATTACTACGCGTTAGATTAGTACATGTTAGATTACTACGCGTTGAATAATCACACGTTAGATTTATACGCGTAGGATTACCACGCGTTATGTTAGTGCGCGTGGTATTTACAACGCGTTGAATTTGTCATGTGTTGTATTAGTCACGTATGGTATTACTACGCGTTAGATTAGTACATGTTAGATTACTACGCGTTGAATAATCACACGTTAGATTTATACGCGTAGGATTACCACGCGTTATGTTAGTGCGCGTGGTATTTACAACGCGTTGAATTTGCCATGTGTTGTATTAGTCACGTATGGTATTACTACGCGTTAGATTAGTACATGTTAGATTACTACGCGTTGAATAATCACACGTTAGATTTCTACGCGTAGGATTAGCACGCGTTATGTTAGTGCGCGTGGTATTCGCAATGCGTCGAATTTGCCATGTGTTGTATTAGTCACGTGTGGTATTACTACGCGTTAGATTACCACGCGTTGTATTAGTACTCGTAGTATTCACAACGCGTTGAATTTTCCATGCGTTGTATTAGTCACGTGTGGTATTACTACGCGTTAGATTACCACGCGTTAGATTATTACGCGTTGAATTTTCCATGCGTTGTATTAGTCACGTGTGGTATTACTACGCGTTAGATTACCACGCGTTAGATTACTACGCGTTGAATACTCACACGTTAGATTTCTACGCGTAAAATTACCACGCGTTGTATTACTACTCATTGTATTCACAACGCGTTGAATGTACCACGTGTTGTATTAGTCACGTGTGGTATTACTACGCGTTAGATTACCATACGTTAGATTACTACACATTAACTAATCACACGTTAGATTACCACGCGTTGTATTACTACTCATTGTATTCACAATGCGTTGAATTGTATTATATTAATCACGTGTTATGTTACTACACGTTTCTCTTCACACATTGTGTTCACCGTACATTGAATTCGCCCCACATTGTATTCACCACACAAATTACTTTGCGACACATATTATATCACCGCCCATTACATCGTCAAAATCCCCCGAAATATTAGAATCCGTATTTTAAATAAGCATTCCAAAAGCGTAATATCGAAACGACATAAATTTGAGGTAACGTTTGAAAGGGCTCCAGAGTTAAGTACTCGTCCTTTGTTCTCGCCATTTTTCGCTCGTCCTCCTTCCGTCACCACAATTTATAGCACGTCTACGGTGAACCCCATCGTCTACGGTAAGGTGTCTCTTCCTTCGTACAAAACGAATTCTGCCACGCGCCTTTTGCACGCGAAATAAATTCTGCGAAATAGGTTCTGCTGTCTGCGGTTGTCCTGATTTAACACCAACCACCGAAGAAGCTCTCGGAAAATTGTTCGTACGCTGTAATTGCGAAAGATGCGAACGGAAGGAAGAAAAATTACGAGCGTGTCGTAAACGCTGGCCGTTCTGGAATATCATTAGCGATTGTTAGCGATTTTAGGACATCGTAAAGATGATACGAGAATCGTATAACATTTTTCATGTTCAATAAAAAGTCGGTTATGTTGCAATTTGCTGGGTAACGGGAGGAGGTGATCATTGATCGAAGCGAAGGAACAACAGGAAGTTAGCCATTGCGAGATGTAAAGTTCCTTCGTTGTGTACAAATAATATCGACAAGTTTTGTTTAATTCCGATCAAACAGTTCTCTAAAAGCAAATTCGACCTCGTGCATTTACGGTGTGCTTCACGTCCCAATAAGTTAAGAAATCTTTGAATACATTCGAGACTGCCTTCAACCGACGACAAAGAAGGATAACCTCGTGACGCGTCGTTTATGTGGGATAAATAAACGAAGAGCCGTCGAGTTTGAGAGATGAATGCGATATTTATAAATCGGGTTATTTTTCACCGTTTCACGTCTAACGTTTCCCGTTTCGACGTTACCACGCAGACATCGAAGATCGCTCTAAAAGTCTAAAATGTGCTCGAAATATCGTTGATGATTTTTCGACAAAAATTCACGTCAGCAGCTTGATGCGAGATTAAGTAATCTCGTTAGAAACACCACTGGAAAAGGGTATTTTTCGATGACGATTCAATTTCTGATAAAGCTCGTCGATTTTGCTATTTATCACATTTTTTGCTTGATCCTTTGATGGATGATAAACGAGAACGGAGGAGGGACGAAATTGCGAGCGGAAAACACGCAAGGATTTTTTTATCAGTGTCGCCATGATTGCTGTACTAAAGTCCGACAGTGATATTGATTTTCAACCATTTGTCCGTGTCAATAAGTTCCTCGACAAGAAAAAGCAGCACGATTCGTCTAACGTTCGCTCTACCTTCACGATTTAGTACGTTCTTGCTTCTGACACGTACCGTGCGTTCCATCAGTTGTTTCAACAATGCTACTTGTCGAAAACAAACGAGTAATACTGTGTAAACATTGCAACCTTTAAGAAAAGAAATCATATTCCTCGGTTGAGGTCATTTGTTGTATTAAGTTGAATAATATTCCCTTTCCAATCAACTGTTTTTTAATCAGAATTTCATTCCTGGCGGAAGCTCAGTCGCTCTCGAGACGAGAATAAAAAGAGGTTCACGTCCAGAAATAAGATTTAGTACGATACTCCTCCATTTCGCCTCATATACATTTTATGCAGAAACACACTTAGGGCATCAAAATTTATGCCCCGTGTAACATCATATTTCACCGAAAAGAATGAATTATTAATCACCCCTCCCCGAGTATTCAACAATTTCGTGTTGGTCCATTCATCGAGACAATCGACGCAAAAAGCTTCGAGAGAGGCTCATGAAACTGTAATTGTGATTTTGACTACGTGCTGCAATCACTAATTCTTCGAATTCAAATGATGTACTCGTGATGTAGTAGACAAATTAGGTTTATTTAATTACAAAACGAAATACAGAATAATCATGTCCGTAAATTACCAAAGTCAATGTTGGAAATTAAAAGTACTTTTCAATGTAAAATAATTTTGTCACAACTCATTAATACACAGCTTAACCCCTTCCCGTACTTTGACTTTTATGTCCAACTATAAGTTACATTATCAAGGATCCCTGAATATAAAATACTCACATTTTAATTTTCTTTGTTCGTTTTAATGTTACAGCTCTGAATAGTTAGTCTTGATTAACGCATCTGGCACGAGAAGTTAAATATATTTTCACTAATTTTTCTGTAAGAATTCTACACACATGGCACTGATTTATTTCGCCACATTTACAAAGAAATAAAGCTAGCATCCTCTCGAAGTTTCATAACTCCGAAACATCGTTAGCCCGTAACGAAATAAAATCGAATCGAAATAAATTTCGTCCGGTTCAAATACCGATAACTCTCAACGAAGAGGATGAAATCGCAACGAAAAGAGGCAGAAAGCAATTACGAAGAAACTTCTTGAAGTCTTTCGAAGTGGAATTAAAACGTCGCGACAATAAGTTTGCTTATAGAGCGACGCCTAATAAGATTACTTTGCAATTCTTGCGATTTGTCCGAATACAGAGTTTCGGATATTCGGGGGATTTTGTCACGTTCATATTTCAAAGTTATGCAATTCCAAAAGCGTTATCTAGCACACTTTATGGTCGCTGTTGTTTCGGGTGAAATTCGCGAACAGTTTCATGCTGACACAGAGATTTCGATGCATCGTAAATTAAAGAGGATTCAAATCAGATCGCAAATCTTTTAACTTGTTCGGGGAAAATATATTTCCCACTGTATCACTGATTGAATCTAGAATACTTTATTGTCGGGTTACAATGTGTCGTTTCACTTTTCATTGATATTTTCGTTGAGGTTGACAAAATATTTTTAACAACAGACATAACTTGAATTAATCTAAAAGACATTTAACATACATATTAACCTGTTCAGAGATTTTTTTAAAGTTAGATAATGATTTAATTTT
This sequence comes from Megachile rotundata, assembly GCF_050947335.1. Taxonomy (NCBI): domain Eukaryota; kingdom Metazoa; phylum Arthropoda; class Insecta; order Hymenoptera; family Megachilidae; genus Megachile; species Megachile rotundata. The sequence goes on along the minus strand of NC_134985.1, from coordinate 18,340,743 downwards.
TTGGTGTCATATTTGAGACTTATAAAAATAATATATATATATAATAGCAGTTTAAATGTACAAAAGCAATTGCAAATATTTTTAACAACAGCGACTTACATTAATCTAAAAAATATCTAATATACATATTAACCTGGATGATTTTTTTTGAAGTTAAATAATGATTTAATTTTTTGATGTCATATTTGAGACTTACAAAAATAATATATAATAGTAGTTTAAATATACAAAAGCAATAGCAAATATTTTTAACAACAGCGACTTACATTAATCTAAAAAATATCTAATATACATATTAACCTGGATGATTCTTTTTGAAGTTAAATAATGATTTAATTTTTTGGTGTCATATTTGAGACTTATAAAAATAATATATATATATAATAGCAGTTTAAATGTACAAAAGCAATTGCAAATATTTTTGACAACAGCGACTTACATTAATCCAAAAGATATCTAACATACATATTAACCTGGTCACAGATGATTTTTTTAAAATAATGATTTAATTTTTTGGTGTCATATTAGAGACTTATAAAAATAATATATATATAATAGCAGTTTAAATGTACAAAAGCAATTGCAAATATTTTTGACAACAGCGACTTACATTAATCTAAAAGATATCTAACATACATATTAACCTGGTCAGAGATGATTTTATTAAAGTAATGATTTAATTTTTTGGTGTCATATTTGAGACTTAAAAATAATATATATAATAGCAGTTTTAATATACAAAAGCAATTGTAAAAGTACATGAAAATAATATCCTTGACTGCAGACAGTGAACGTTTAAGTCGAACAAAATACCGGAAAACGTATCTCGTTAAATATGCATGAGATAGGATACGATTAAGCTTTCAGCGGGAAGTAAGAAGGTCCAGAAATCGATCGGTTTCCTGCGTTCACTGGAGCGTGACGACGACCTTGTCACGAAAACCCATTTCTCAGAGTGCGAAAATCGCGAAAAACTTCGCACCCTGCGCAACAGGGAACGGTCACCATTTTATCTTCGGTCGAGCGAAATCATTCGTGAAAGTTTTACGATCGTCGAAAGTGGCGTCGTAAAACAACGTTCCAGGAAGTCAAGCTTTTGTTTGCTTTCGTGTATTTTAAGTAGGAACCATGGTCGCTGAAAAAACTGGCGGGATATTCGGTCAGTAGCCATGAACATGGAAATGAAATTTTTTATTCCAAATTCTTTACTCTTCATAAAATATACCGTTCTATTATTCGAAGTACCTTCTCATGTATGAAGTATCTTCTCTGCAAAGAATATTCTCTCTACGTTCTGTTTGAATTTTCATGAAAGCCGCGATACAAAAATCATTAACTCCTGGCCGAACTCAGAAGTGTCATAACGACGTTAATGAAAGCGGAGCAAGTTTTTCCATCAACATTAGCTGAATATTTACGCATATCCCACGGGTGTATGATCCTGTTTTCCAGCCGGGTACAAGCCAATATTCCCTCCACGGTAATACGATATGTGTCAACTAATCTAAGGCACGTTATCCAGGTGGAAAAATATGAACTGGACGGCGTCGAGTGCGCATGCGCGGCTGAAAGTTTTCGCGCCGCGCGGCGGGAATCTCGGCAGTCAGCGTCGCGCCGTCGAGCGTACCGGTTGCATAGAAATTTTTTAACGTTCGATCACGATGTTTCGGTGCAGTGACCGTACTTGTCGCGTTATTCGCGTGTTCGTGTGTTACGCACGATCGTGTAATCGGTGTCTCGAATGAATTCTAAAAATCGCGAGTGAAATGAACGAACCACGCGTTTGAAGCATGGCTATCATGCAGTCCTGTTGCTGCTGGCGATCCGTGAGGAGGGGTAGTTTCGCGTGTGCTATTTATTCCGGGGTAAGTATCGAATTTTTATGCGCTGTTGTTTGTGTTGAGCAAACGTTTTTCTTGAAAAAAGTTTGTAAAACGTGAGCAAACACCGTATGTTTTGACTGGAGAGTATTATCGATCCAGAAAGCTATCGAAACGAAAATATCCGTTAATAAAACATTACCCGAATCAATAGCTTCGATAGATGCGATAAATGTGCACCGTATATCGCTAACACGGAGAATGAACAAGCGCGAAATATTGACAATGTCATACGTGGAACAAATTGTTGGCGAGGTTCCGTATTTTCCGGGAAACATTTTTGCTCCCGCAATGAGCGCTTGTTATGGCAAATGAGATGTCCATGCTCTGTCATCATTTATATTGTCAAGTCTCGTTTGCGTAATTAATGAAGCGTTTTGGAAGCATTAATTGCAGTTAATTAAATCAACATTTGTACCATAAAATGGAAACATGTGTTTATATTAATGTAATGTATGAAATATCGTCGGATCTCTAAATTCTTAATTTCAATACTGCAACAAATGATTTATACATTTTAATATTACTAATAAGTACAATCTTCTGTTCGAATAATTGCGAGCTGTTTTAATTTTCTCGACAGCGAAGTCGCGTACAGAATTTTATTCCACGTTTTGAATTAAAATTTACAAAAGATTAAAAGGACGTTCTATCAGACGTGGAAAAGAGACGCAATTTTATTTAGAATTAAAAATGCGAAATTCACCTTTAGCCTTTTATTGCTTTTCACGAGAGAAAATTTAAACATAACAAAAGGTTGTCACAACATACCTTTGAACCCTTAAAAATTCTAGGAACACTCGCAAAGGTGCAGCGTTAATTTTCTCGTGGAAACGCGAAATATTAAACGACGGCTGGCAGTCTCATTAATTGGAAGAAATGTGCAACGGAACGGATCTCGTTATTTAGTAGATTTTCGTTCGCTCAACGATTGCGCGCATCGGAATAACAGGAATTTCAATGCTTGCAATTACGGTGTCCTCCCTGTTTTCCTTTCTTTTTCCCCAGTAGCCGTCCAACGACGGAAAAAGCTTCACGTTTTCGTGAGACGTCAGAATTAATACGTTTTATCGTTCCAACGTGGTCGTAAGCGAGAACAATAAACAACCGTGCTATAATGAAGTTCGTCGCATGTCCATAGGTGCTTAGTTACGACCGGGGACCGTAAAATGAACCGTGGATGGACTCGTTTGTCCATTATTATTCATTTCTTTAGACACTATGAAATTACGAAACTACAAAATTATACGGAGCGTTACAAAAAGACCTGTCGCAAAAAGTAAATTGAATCGCTGAACTGATTGGGGGAGGGAGAAATTTTATAGCACTTTTTTACTGGTTAAACACTTTTGTTGATCCTGGTAAATGAAGATGAGATTGATCGCATATATGACGTGGAGTAAGCGTCGTGAATTGTGTGGATGGTATATGACGCACCAGGTGCGTCTTCCATTGGACAGAAAATATATGTAGACAGAACTGCAGTGTATCGATGCATTCATATATGATGTATATGTCATGTGATGATATATGTATGACGCACTGAGTGCGTCGTTGTTTGTACTATGTCTATACGACGCACCGGTTGCGTCTTTCATTGGACAGAAAATATATACAGAACGTATGCAGTGTATCAGTGCATTCATATATGACGTATATGTCATGCAATGATATATGTATGACACACCTGGTGCGTCGTTGTTTGTACTATGTATATATGACGTACAAGGTGCGTCTTCCATTAGGTAGAAAATATATACAGAACGTATGCAGTTTATCGATGCATTCATATGTGATGCATATGTCATGTAATGATATATGTATGACACACCGGGTGCGTCGTTGTTTGTACTATGTATACACGACGCATCGGGTGCGTCTTCCATTGGACAAAAAATATACACAAAACGTATGCAGTGTATCTATGCATTCGTATGTGATGTATATGTCATGCAATGATATATGCATGACACACCTAGTGCGTCGTTGTTTGTACTATGTATATATGACGCACAAGGTGCGTCTTTCATTATGTAGAAAATATATACAGAACGTATGCGGTGTATCGATGCATTCATATATGATGTACATATCATGCAATGATAAATGTATGACACACCGAGTGCGTCGTTGTTTGTACTATGCATACATGACGCACCCGGTGCGTCAAGAATTGTCTTAGTTATAATGACGCATTGTCTGCGTCATCAATTGTATTCAATAGATAGTATTGCATGTAATGAGGTATGTCATCTATTTCATATAACAGATAGAATGAAACATACAGGCGTTGAACCATTGAATGTATGACACACATGGTGCGTCATTAATTGTAATGGATAGATAGTACTGCATGTATGAGGTATGTCATCTGTTTCATATAACAAATATAATGAAGCATACAGACCATTATGAAGCATCATAAACCACTGAATATATGACGCACATGGTGTGTCATCTAATGTATCAAGGGTATAAGATACGTGATATGTTATGTATAGTTGCATTGGATAGCATAAGATACATTGACAATTACAGTGAGCAGAACGCATAAGGTGCCATCGATTGCAGTAGATGAATGTTATAGAACGCACAAGGTGCATCGATTCACATCGCGATAAGTTCTCGTCTATGTTGGTTGAAAATATTATCTTTCTAAAAGTTACGTTCATTTTCTTGGCGTAACGAGGTACATACAAACTGAGGTCAAGCTGATGCTACCGCGAAGAGTTAAGGTATCCTATATTGGAGACTTCCTTGCACGTGCATACAACATAACTAGCTAACAAAGTTAATTACGTCCAGTGGCTTGAAACAGAATTAACTTCTTGAACCCGTGTCATTCTAGAAACGGTCAGAGTTTTGAGCTCCCTGCATTGATTCTCGATTATGACGCTTCCGTAGAAACCAATTTTCTAAACTGCTTTTGATGAATAAATGCATGATTAATATTTTCGATAAAAAATATGAACTAATAAAACGTACGAGTTTGATACGATCTAAAATTAGGCGTTGGGATTTGGAAGATTGGAAATTTGGGGGCGTAGGAATTCGGAAATTTGGAGATTTGGGGATTTAGGAATTCGGAAGATTGGAAATTGGGGCGCGCTGGATTTCGGAAATTTGGAAATTTGGGGGTGTGGAAATTCGGAAGATTGGAAATTGGGAGGCGCTGGAATTCGGAAATTTGGAAATTTGGGGGCGTAGGAATTCGGAAAATTGAGAATTTGGGGATTTAGAAATTCGGAAGATTGGAAATTTGGGGGCGCTGGAATTTGGAAATTTGGAAATTTGGGGGTGTGAGAATTCGGAAATTTGGAAATTTGGGGGCATAGGAATTCGGAAGATTGGAAATTGGGGGGCGCTGGAATTTGGAAATTTGGAAATTTGGGGGTGTGAGAATTCGGAAATTTGGAAATTTGGGGGCATAGGAATTCGGAAGATTGGAAATTGAGGGGCGCTGGAATTTGGAAATTTGGAAATTTGGGGGTGTGGGAATTCGGAAATTTGGAAATTTGGGGGTGTGAGAATTCGGAAATTTGGAAATTTGGGGGTGTGAGAATTCGGAAATTTGGAAATTTGAGGGCATAGGAATTCGGAAGATTAGAAATTTGGGGGTGTGGGAATTCGGAAGATTGGGAATTTGGGGATTTAGGAATTCGGAAGATTGGAAATTGGGGGGCGCTGGAATTCGGAAATTTGGAAATTTAGAAGCGTGGGAATTCGGAAGATTGGAAATTTAGGGATTTAGAAATTCGGAAGATTGGAAATTGGGAGGCGCTGGAATTCGGAAATTTGGAAATTTGGAAGCGCTGGAATTCGGAAATTTGGAAATTTGGAGACGTAGAAATTCGGAAGATTGGAAATTTAGTAATTTAGAAATTCGGAAGATTAGAAATTTAGTGGCACTGGAATTCAAAAATTCGAAAAATAAATGCATATTTCCGATACCGCAAAAATATGAACTAATAAAACTAAGTTTGATGCGATCTAAAATTAGCTCCGATCATAAAATTCAGCGTCGATTCAAATGCGTCTGAGAATACTCAACATTTCAGAAATAAAGAAAGTTGATACGACTGAAAATGGAACCGGTAATATTATCCAGAATCGTTCGCATAAGTATCGGCAAATTAAACGGGGGTTGTCGATTTTCAAATGACGCGCAGGATATCGGGCGCCAACTACCAAATTTCATTTAGATCGAGATTATGCGAAGAGGGCGAAGAAATTGTATCGTCGATATTCGATGCCTCATAAAGACACGACTGAGCGGACTCGATCGTAGAACATCGAAAAAAGGAGGTAAAGACAGCCTCCTTTATTGCTCGACATTCCACTTACCGTTGAACTTGAAATTTCGAGGGAGGAAATCCCTTGGGCGAAAGATGTCCGTTGTGTGCGAAGAATTTATAATCGAGTCCCTTCGTTTTTAAAATTCAATTATTTTAATTAAACGTCCCAATCGTGACACTTAAGACATTCGATGCTAAGTACGCGTAATAACGTAGAAATTACCTATCCGAAGAAGTTTCAACGAAATTTAAATCCATCCGTGAAGATCTCGAGATTTCATTCGGAAGAGTATAAAGTTCCCTTTAATCAAGGATTTTTGCGAAACTTTCTAATAGAATAATTAACTCTCCCAGAAAAAGTCGCTTTTAATGAACTATGTGCTTTCAAGGGGCGTACCTTGTCTGGAAAGTTAGATACCCTGCTTCTTTATGGATTATCGCTGATTAAATTGTAACTTTTATCTCTCGATAGTTCGATACGATCAATTTTCTTCTTTAAAATAACAAGTGAAGTGTTTCTGAGAACGGTTCGGAAGTTCTCCGGCTTTTCAGTCGAGATAAACTCGAACCGAGTGGAACATTATGGAGGGACTAATTTTAAATCATCTGACAATCCACGAATCTACCTGCGGGGTTTAATTATCAAGTACACAGATCGACTGTGTAACAAGGAAACTTTCCAATGTAACGATATTTGGGGTGTTTGTATGAAAGCAGAGAGAGAAGCTGGAAGAGGTACCATCTGGTGGTGCTTCGACACTTTTTATTTTGGGAACTTTGAGGTTTCAGAAGATCTGAGTTTCGATGTTTTGGGATTTTGAAATTGTCAAATTTGGGGGCGTAGGAATTCGGAAGATTGGAAATTTGGAGGTGCTGGAATTTGGAAGATTGGAAATTTGGGGGCGTAGGAATTCGGAAGATTGGAAAATTGGGGGGTGTGGGAAATTCGGAAGATTAGAAATTTGGGGGCGCTGGAATTCGGAAATTTGGAAATTTGGAGGCGCTGGAATTCGGAAGATTGGAAAATTGGGGGGTGTGGGAAATTCGGAAGATTAGAAATTTGAAGACGCTGGAATTCCGAAGATTGGAAATTTTGGGGTGTGGGAATTAGGAAGATTAGAAATTTGGGGGCGCAGGAATTCGGAAATTTGGAAATTTGGAGGCGCTGGAATTCGGAAGATTGAAAATTTCGGGGTGTGGGAATTCGGAAGATTAGAAAATTGGGGGTGTGGGAAATTCAGAAGATTAGATATTTGGGGGCGCTGGAATTCGGAAATTTGGAAATTTCGGGGCGTAGGAATTTGGAAGATTGGAAATTTGGGGGCGCTGGAATTCGGAAATTTGAAAATTTGGAGGCGCTGGAATTTGGAAATGTGGAAATTTGGAAGCGCTGGAATTCGGAAGATTAGAAATTTGGGGACGCTGGAATTCGGAAATTTGGAAATTTGGGGACGCTGGAATTCGGAAATTTGGAAATTTGGAGGCGCTGGAATTCGGAAGATTGGAAAATTGGGGGGTGTGGGAAATTCGGAAGATTAGAAATTTGGGGACGCTGGAATTTGGAAAATTGGAAATTTCGGGGTGTGGGAATTCGGAAGATTGGAAATTTGGAGGCGCTGGAATTTGGAAATTTGGAAATTTGGAGGCGCTGGAATTCGGAAGATTGAAAATTTCGGGGTGTGGGAATTCGGAAGATTGGAAAATTGGGGGGTGTGGGAAATTCGGAAGATTAGAAATTTGGGGGCGCTGGAATTCGGAAATTTGGAAATTTGGGGGCGTAGGAATTTGGAAGATTGGAAATTTGGGGGCGCTGGAATTCGGAAATTTGAAAATTTGGAGGCGCTGGAATTCGGAAATTTGGAAATTTGGAAGCGCTGGAATTCGGAAGATTGGAAATTTAGGGGAGTGGGAATTCGGAAGATTGGAAATTTGGAGGCGCTGGAATTTGGAAGATTGGGAATTTGGGGGCGCTGGAATTCGGAAATTTGAAAATTTGGAGGCGCTGGAATTCGGAAATTTGGAAATTTGGAAGCGCTGGAATTCGGAAGATTGGAAATTTAGGGGAGTGGGAATTCGGAAGATTGGAAATTTGGAGGCGCTGGAATTTGGAAGATTGGGAATTTGGGGGCGCTGGAATTCGGAAATTTGAAAATTTGGAGGCGCTGGAATTCGGAAATTTGGAAATTTGGAAGCGCTGGAATTCGGAAGATTGGAAATTTAGGGGAATGGGAATTCGGAAATTTGGAAATTTGGGGGCGCTGGAATTCGGAAATTTGGAAATTTGAGGGCGTAGGAATTCGGAAGATTGGAAATTTGGATGCGTAGGAATTCGGAAATTTTGAAATTTGGAGGCACTGGAATTCAGAAATTTGGAAATTTGAGAATTATGAGATTCACAAATTCTCAAATTTTCGAATACGAAAACTTGAAATTTCAAAACTTTGAAAGCTTGAAAGATTGTAACAACCATTGTCGAAGATGAATGTTTCCCTGACGTGAACAGTAGAGGTGTTGTGATAAATGACTCCACTTGCGAAAGTTTCATAATTTCTAAATTTCCGTACAACTTCCTCTATTAGTCACTTAAGCTCCCCCGAAGTAATTTCCAGAAAATAAGCCCCGAAACTGCAGACTAAACTTTTTGAATCCCCGTAAGATATAAAATATTTGCCCAGTAACATCTGTACAAACCATATACTTGTTTATGAAAGGTGGAAATTTGAAATTATATCGCGAAAGTATCCAAAGAGAATTATATGATCGAATAATCGTGTGTCCGTTGCATTCGTGATGTGGCTTAATTGAAACATTAACGTGCAAAATCACACGCCTGTTTTAATTCTTTAAATGATCGCGAATATCCGAGGCTGTTCGTGTCAGTGATTCGGTATTATCGTGCTCGAAACGATCGGCGTTATGTTAAATTAATTAAGATCAACGCTGATGTGTATCCTAAGCAAAAATCAGTAATTTCATTTTCATTTTCAATTTTTAAGGTGGGGATGTTGGGATATGAGGATATAGGGATTTGGGAGAATGTGGAGGAGTATAGGGATCTAGGAGTGTAGGGATCTAGGAGTATAGGGACCTAGGAGAGTGGGGATTTAGGAGAGTGGAGATTTAGGTGAGTGGGGATTTAGGAGAGTGGGAATTAAGGAGAGTGGGGATTTAGGAGAGTGGGGGTTTAGGAGTATAGGAACCTAGGAGAGTGGGGATTTAGGAGAGTGGGGATTTAGGAAAGTGGGGATTTAGGAGAGTGGGGATTTAGGAGAGTGGGGATTTAGGAGAGTGGGGATTTAGGAGAGTGGGGACCTAGGAGAGTGGGGGTTTAGGAGTATAGGAACCTAGGAGAGTGGGGATTTAGGAGAGTGGGGATTTGGGAGAGTGGGGACCTAGGAGAGTGGGGGTTTAGGAGTATAGGAACCTAGGAGAGTGGGAATTAAGGAGAGTGGGGATTTAGGAGAGTGGGGGTTTAGGAGTGTAGGAACCTAGAAGAGTGGGGATTTAGGAGAGTGGGGATTTAGGAGAGTGGGGATTTAGGAGAGTGGGGATTTAGGAGAGTGGGGACCTAGGAGAGTGGGGGTTTAGGAGTATAGGAACCTAGGAGAGTGGGGATTTAGGAGAGTGGGGATTTAGGAGAGTGGGGACCTAGGAGAGTGGGGGTTTAGGAGTATAGGAACCTAGGAGAGTGGGGATTTAGGAGAGTGGGGATTTAGGAGAGTGGGGGTTTAGGAGTATAGGAACCTAGGAGAGTGGGGACATAGGAGAGTGGGAATTTAGGAGAGTTGGGACTTAGGAGAGTGGGGACCTAGGAGAGTGGGGACTTAAAAGAGTGGGGACCTAGAAATACAGAAATTTGAGAATTTGCAAATTTGAAAATTTGGGATTTGACAACTACAGTATTTGGAAATTTATTAGAAAATTTGAGGTCTAAGAATTTTCAAACCCAATAACCCACTTTAAAACAACAAGAATGAAAATAGCAAAACACATGTTGCTTTTCAAATACACTGTCACGAACACAAAACATTAATTAGCTATTTCCTCGGTTAAGAAACGATCGATTCTCCATGAGGTTATTGAAATTGCGTCCACCCTCTAGAAGTCTCTTATTGGCCAATAACAGCGACCTTGGGCCAATTTCGTCATCTGTAGACCTTCAGCGTATATCGTGAGCATCGCGGATGATTACAAAAGACTAAGAAATCCTTTCAAAGTGTCTCTTTCAGCCGTTGTTTGCCGTTCGAGCCTAACTAGGGGTAGCCTAACTACAGCATTATTCCCTCTCGATAAAATAGCAAGTTCTTGTTTAACCATATTCAGCAGTTTAACGGAAATACGTATTTTCCGTGGCTTACGTAAAACTTCGTGCCACTCGTGATCCAAGGAGTTCGGATTTTCAATGACACGAATAGAGTTGATTATTCCTGAAACTCGATACACTTAATCCAGGTATAAGCGGATGGGAATATAAAACGGTGACTCAACGTTATCAATTAGCGGAGATACTTCGTAGTCGCGTTTCGAATTAATAGAGATTAACTTTAACGAAATTGAGGACGGTATAAACGCAAAAAGACTAACATAAACGGCAAACAGATAGACGATGCCTTTGCGCAAAAATATTCAGACAATTATTATAAGGAATTATCGTTAAAAATATGTTTTCACAATTTTTAAAATAAAGCTATAAAATATAGTGGAATTTAAAAATGAAATATCGGAGATATTTCTGCTGGGAGAATAAAATTCTCGCGCAAGAATTTATGAAATATCACGAGTCAAACGCTGTGTAGAAATTTTTTTATGAAAAAAAAAAAGAATTGTGAAGTTCGATAATTTAATTTTTTCTTTTAACTTGATTTACAGAAAGGGAATCTAGGGATGTACCGAATAAACGCGATAGGGAATTTTTGTAACGGTACACCGCTCGATTGTCCAGTTTCAACGCTATCGTATATCGAAATCGTTTATAGACGATGCACGAAATTTTCACCTTGGTGTTCTCTAGTTCACTGATATAACGATTCGAGTTAGAAGAAAAGAAACTAATTTCTTTTCCACAATTTGGATATTTCCAAATTTCCGAATTCCAGCGCCCCCAAATTTCCAAGCTTCCGAATTCCCACGCACCTAAATTTCCAATCTTCCGAATTCCTACGCCCCCAAATTTCCAATCTTCCGAATTCCCACGCCCCCAAATTTCCAACCTTCCGAATTCCCACGCCCCCAAATTTCCAAGCTTCCGAATTCCCACGCCCCCAAATTTCCAAGCTTTCGAATTCCCACGCCCCCAAATTTCCAAGCTTCCGAATTCCCACACCCCCAAGTTACCAAATTCCCGAATTCCCACGCCCCCAAATTTCCAATCTTCCGAATTCCCACGCCCCCAAATTTCCAAGCTTCCGAATTCCCACGCCCCCAAATTCCCACATCCCCAAATTACCAAATTCCCGAATTCCCACGCCCCCAAATTTCCAATCTTCCGAATTCCCACGCCCCCAAATTTCCAAGCTTCCGAATTCCCAAGTCTCCAAATTCCCGAATTCTCACACCCCCTAAATTCCCAAATCCCCAAATCCCCAAATCCCCAATTCTCCAAATCCCCAAATCCCCAAATCCCCAAATCCCCAAATCCCCAAATCCTTAAATTGTCAAACCCCGAATCCCAAATCCTAAAATCCTCAGATGCCTAAATATCCTCCTCGATATTGCCCATACCGCAGTCATTTTTTTCACAATATTGGACACCTTGTTCCATCGAAAAGGTACGAGCGTGAAAAAAATAAAGGAAGGATGAATCGATGAAAAAAAGATTGTGTCTCGCGAGCTAAAGCGGATAGAGCAAAAGGAAAAGCAATGACGGGATAAAAGTCTACCCTTGTTTCCTGCGGATAAATGAGATTCAATTTTATATTCGTAGGTAATCAGGTTATGGTATCGATTGACCAAGCTTAAGGACAATTAAAGTTGTCGATAATACACGAGCGAAACCATCGTTTAATTAAACAAATGGTTAACCCAAATCGATGCTTCAGTCGTGTTCGTTCGCGTGATAATCCTTGTACGGATATACCGAATGATGTTTTGCTGTGTTAATTGATGGCGAAGGAAGCTTAATCTCTGTGAATTATACTTTTAAGATTGAAAGACTTTGATTTATAAATTTGCACTTGTAGCCATCTTTTACTCGGGATAGGATACTCAGACAAAGGTAATCGAAAGGAAATCAGGAATTCTGGAAAATAGGAATATTTATTCAAGGATATTAGGAGAGGCATACAAGAATCAACGGGGTTACAAATTTTCTTTCGCAATGCATGTAAAGAACCTACGATTACATAACTCTCTCTCTCTCTCTCTCTCTCTTTCTTTCCTTCCCTATATTTTACTCTCTATCTAATCTTTTCCTTTCGTCAACCAGGCGTCCAGGAGTAACTCTGTTCTCTCCCGTTCGAATGGCGTCCAGGTATTCTCTCCGAACTCTCCATTCCGAACGGGCGACCAGTAGTTTTCTCCCGTACTCTCCTGTACTTTACCTGGGGCGTCCAGGAGATGCTCTGTCCTCTCTCAGTCGACAGGCGTCCAGGAATATTCGCCGAACTCTCCATGTCGACCGAGTGTCCAGGAACAAACTCCCGTACTCTCCCCCTATTCACCAGGCAGGCGTCCAGGAGGGTTTCGCCGTACTCTCCTGCCTGGGTATCAACAGTTATCTCCGGGTGGGCGTCCAGGAATTATCGCCGAACTCTCCCACCAGAGTCTCTTAAACTTTACCCCACGGCAGGCGTCCAGGAGGGGTTCGCCGTACTCTCCTGCCGGGGTCTTAAACCTTTACCTCCGGTCGGGCGTCCAGGTATTATCGCCGAACTCTCCCGCCGGAGTCTCTCTTTACTCTGCTCCAAGCAGGCGTCCAGGAGTGTTTCGCCGAACTCTCCTGCTGGAGCTTCCTCTACTTCTACTCTCCGGGCAGGCGTCCAGGTATTATCGCCGAACTCTCCTGCCGGAGTTTCCTACTAGCTACTCTCCGAGCAGGCGTCCAGGTATTGGTCGCCGAACTCTCCTGCCGGAGTTCCCTACCAGCTACTCTCCGAGCAGGCGTCCAGGTATTGGTCGCCGAACTCTCCTGCCGGAGTTCCCTAACAGCTATTCTCCGAGCAGGCGTCCAGGTATTGGTCGCCGAACTCTCCTGCCGGAGTTCCCTAACAGCTATTCTCCGAGCAGGCGTCCAGGTATTGGTCGCCGAACTCTCCTGCCGGAGTTCCCTACTAGCTATTCTCCGAGCAGGCGTCCAGGTATTGGTCGCCGAACTCTCCTGCCGGAGCCCCTAACAGCTAAGTTCCTTCTCCAGCAGGCGACCAGGTATTTTCGCCGATCTCTCCTGCCGGAGTCCCTAGGCTAGTCCGAGAGCGGCCGATGGTACTTACCTCGTCCTCTCTCCCAGACTGCCAAATAGGCCCGTTCCGGGCGCGCGACTCTATTTTATATAGGCCGGTTGCTATCCTGCGGCCGAGCTATCAACAACGCGTCGCCAAGTTCCGCGATCGCTGCTCGCGGCTCGCGGATCGCGCCTTGCCTCTCGCTCCGCTGAGCGGCCTACGAACTCTCGCATCGCGACAGAATTTCCGATTAGTCTGAAGTATTCGCTTTTCTCGAATGTTCTCGACGCTAAATATTATTTCCATCTATTCTATTATATTTCGCAAGGGAATTCTAAGGATTTTCTTGTCTGATTTCTCTTTGAATACAATTAATTTATTTGTCGCACTTTACAATTATTCCTGTACGCTACACACTTAATTTTTAGTATCTTCTTCATTTATAAAATAGATCAAAAAGAGGTTGTCAATGAAATATATTGTAATGGTGTTAGAGTAAGTAACACATACATTTAGTATAAATAATAAATAAATAATTTTAATATATTTTAATTAGCTGACGGGGTAGCTGACATGATTCTGAATAAGATTTCCCTTTGCAAAAATGTGATTTGAAGCTTCGCTTTTGAATTATTAAGGAAAAACACGAACCAATCAGAGTGCGAGGATTGCGCATGCGCAGACGCGAGAACGACAGCTGCAAGCCTAGTGGCTGCGCGCGCACAAACCTCGCGTTCTCATTGGTCCGCGTTTTTCCTTAATAATTCAAAAACGAAGCTTCAAATCCCATTTCTGCAAAGGGAAATCTTATTCAGAATCACGTCTAGTATAAACAATTACAATAATAGTACGAATAACTACATAAATATTCTGTCTTTTCCCTAAACTAAAATTCAATAATACTTGTACTTCGATTAAAAATTTTTGTAACCCTAAAAGAGTTACAGTGAACTTTTCAAATTAAATCACCAACTAAAAATGCCCTTCATTAAATAAATTTTTAACTTCTAACTTAACAAGAACGAATTTAGAATTAAACCGTAATTTTTAAGTAGAGAGTCACTGCATTGACATCAATAATTCAGTTGTTAATGAAAGAGGATTAAATTATAAATGAAACGGTAATTGTTAATGAGCGACGAAGTAGATTAAAGATACAGTTAATTATTCGAAACTAGAACGCTGATATTCTCAGTGAATTCCAAATTCATGACACACGTCTGGGTGTTTATTTTATTTCAGATTTACTTTGCCGTGTTGGCACTAACCACCGGCAAAGTGCTCCAGGGGGAGAGTCAATATCTGAGAGGGAATCGTTCTTTACCGGAATCCACTAGCTTCCTAGAACCGGACACCATATCCCCCAGTGAGTATTCCAACGGTACACGTGTATACGACACATTACCTTTTCCATGGTAATAAGATCGATAAGACGTATTTGCTTGAAATCATATTCCCTGTCGATGATAAACACTTTGATGGTCGTGAACTTCGTATACGTGTAATTTCTCTAAATACCCTATAATCCATCGATAAAATCAAACGCTTCCATTAATCTCGTAAGCTTCTATATTTCAAGTGATAATCAAATGAGCTAACTTATGGCGAAACTTGATAATTGTTCTTGTTCGGTGATCGTAAAGTGAGCGTTTACGATCCATGAACGGTTATCAAGGTTTACAATGGTGATTTGGTTTTGAATGATGAATAGCAATGATTACTCAGATTCTGGCCACTTGTAGATTCACTCTATTATGTATGGTACGTGAATTCATATTTAATATGTTTTTTGTTTACTGTAATTTACTACGTTTACTATATTTAATATGTAATAAACTTTAATTTGTTTGAGGAAGCGAAAGTAGCAATGAGTGTTGAAATCTTTTTAAATTCCTAGAGATGAGGAATGAGGAAGTTTACTATATTTAATATGTAATAAACTTTAATTTATTTGAGGAAGCAAAAGTATCAATGAATGTTCAAATTTTTTTAAATTTCTAGAGATGATGAATGAGGAAGTTTACTATATTTAATATATAATAAACTTGACTATATTTGATATATAATAAACTTTAATTTTGAGGAAGCAAAAATAACAATGAGTGTTGAAATTTTTCTAAGATTCTAAAGATGATGAATGAGGAAGTTTACTATATTTAATATGTAATAAACTTTAATTTGTTTGAGGAAGCAAAAGTATCAATGAATGTTCAAATTTTTTTAAATTTCTAGAGATGATGAATGAGGAAGTTTACTATATTTAATATATAATAAACTTGACTATATTTGATATATAATAAACTTTAATTTTGAGGAAGCAAAAATAACAATGAGTGTTGAAATTTTTCTAAGATTTTAAAGATGATGAATGAGGAAGTTTACTATATTTAATATATAATAAACTTTAATTTGTTTGAAAAAAAGTAGCAATGAGTGTTGAAATTTTTCTAAATTCCTAGAGATGAGGAATATCGACCATCAAAGTGTTAACTCCTTACACTATAATTTATCCAGCTGCGTCAGAACTAATTGCTACATCATTAAAACTTGATTAAAACTACAAACTTGAAATGTCATGTCAATTTCGTATCAATTTGTTATTTTAATAGAAATGCATAGTTGATTATGGAAGTAATTGGACTTGAAATTAAAGCGCATTCGAAAGCGACACGTCAAAATAGTGCAAGGGGTTAAGACGAATAAAGTTTAATGTTCAACATGCTTCTATTGCTTCAGCAACAGTACGGTTTAACGTGACGCTGCTTATATGCTCGTGCTGTGGTGTGATTTGCAGTATCCTGCTTCTCTATGGCCTCTGCAAGGTAAGAGGTTCCAAAATATGCTTTCACTCTTCATTATTTCCTGTCATACCACTAGCACTCAGGAAATTTTCGTTCTATTATTTTGTATGTAAGAGCTTATGATTAAATGAGTGATTTAAGTACTTTCAGCACTGTGGTGCAAAAGTTAATTTCAAAATTATAAATGTTAGAGTATTCTGAAATTTCTGAATATTAAAAGTCTGAAATTTCATAATTTTAAGGGGAAAATATTTAGAAAGTACAATTCTGAAATCTTGAAATTTTATGAGGTTACTTTAGTAAATTCTGAAATTCTGTAGTTACAAAGTTTCTGGTGATATTTTAGTGTTAGGGACTTCTAAAGTTCCAAATTTCTAAAATCCCAAATTTTTAGGGTTCCAAGATCCCAAATTTCTAAGCTTCCAAAACCTCAAAATTCCATAATCCCAAATTTCCTAAGTCCGAAATTTCCGAAGTTCCAAATTTCCCAAGTTCCAAATTTCCCAAGTTCCAAATTTCCCAAGTCCCAAATTTCCCAAGTCCCAAATTTCCCAAGTCCCAAATTTCCCAAGTCCCAAATTTCCCAAGTTCCAAATTTCCCAAGTCCCAAATTTCCTAAGCCCCAATTTTCCCAAGTCCCAAATTTTCCAAGTTCCAAATTTCCCAAGTTCCAAATTTCCCAAATCCCAATTTTCCGAAGTCCCAAATTTTCCAAGTTCCAAATTTCCCAAGTCCCAAATTTCCTAAGCCCCAATTTTCCCAAGTCCCAAATTTCCTAAGTCCCAAATTTCCCAAGTCCCAAATTTCCAGAGTCCCAAATTTCTAGAATTCCAAGCTCCCAAATTTCTAATCTTCCAAAATCCCAAATTTCCAAAGTCCCAAAATTCCAAAACCCCAAATCTCCAAAGTCCCAAAGTTCCAAAATTGCATAATCCCAAAATCCCAAACTTTCCAAAAATCCCACCACCCCAAATTTCCACAAATCCCAAATTTCGAAAATTCCAAAATCCTACAAACTCCACCTTACAACACCACCTTCTAAAAATCCTCATAAGTATAACGCGTGCCATATGTATTTCTCATGATTAATAACAAGCCATCATCCAACGACGTTCGTTATAAACAACCTTCCATTTCCCCATCGCATGATTCGTGTCTTATGTGAAACACGTTAGAATAAGATTGATTCCGACACGAGAACACAATCCAGTGATCCCACGATCACCGTTTCTAGCACCGGAAAAGGGATAACAGAAATAGAAAAGCGACGAAGGGTGAACCGAGGGGTGGTTTTCTCCGCGTTCTCCCGTATCAGATTTAGTCTCGGGTGCAGCACGTGGCTGGAAATTGAGATACTTAAAATTGATTATAAAAAGGGGCAGAGAAAGAACCAGGAGGGTTCGAAAGGGAACATGTGCAAACAATTACGAATAATTAACTCGAAATTACTGAAACGAACAATTTGCTTTTACGCTTTATTATGATAATTGTTTGTCCGATTAACGTGGACGGGCGAAATTTAATTCAGAGATATTTCTTGTCCTTTTCTGTAATTAAATAACGTTTTCATAGTATATTTCCTTTGATAAACTATTCTTTTTTTTATATGTACATTTTTATAATATATTTTTTATACTGCTTCAATTTTTTTTTTATATGTATATTTTTATAACATACTTTGTATACAGCTTCAATTCTTTTTTTTATACGTACATTTTTATAATATATTTTTTTATACAGCTTCATGTTAAAATGAAAATTAGTAGGAGTTAACTATGAGGCAAATATTCTAAGCTCCAGAGATATGAAGCTTAAAAGAGTCTTAAAAATTATTTAGAATTGTGTAACTTTTGTTGTAAAACTTGTACTTGTATTGTAAAATTGTAAAAGTTTTTTAAAATTGTGAGTTGATACAGTTAAACGTAAAGAATCTAAAACTTCATTTTTATTATGACATTAGACAAGATTCAATTAAAGTATTATATGGACGCGTTCCAACTACCACGCGTCCCAACTACCACGCGTCCCAACTACCACGCGTCCCAACTACCACGCGTCCCAACTACCACGCGTCCCAACTACCACGCGTTCCAACTACTACGCGTCCAAACTACCACGCGTTCCAACTACCACGCGTTTTAACTACTACGCGTCCAAACTACCACGCGTCCC
Organism: Megachile rotundata; assembly: GCF_050947335.1. Lineage (NCBI taxonomy): Eukaryota > Metazoa > Arthropoda > Insecta > Hymenoptera > Megachilidae > Megachile > Megachile rotundata. The sequence goes on along the minus strand of NC_134985.1, from coordinate 18,322,216 downwards.
AATACCACGCGTCCCAACTACCACGCGTTCCAACTACCACGCGTCCCAAATACCACGCGTTCCAACTACCACGCGTTTCAACTACTACGCGTCCCAACTACCACGCGTCCCAAATACCACGCGTCCCAACTACCACGCGTTCCAACTACCACGCGTCCCAAATACCACGCGTCCCAACTACCACGCGTCCGAATTACCACGCGTCCAAATTACCACGCGTCCCTACTACCATGCGTCCCAACTACCACGCGTCCCAACTACCACGGGTCCCAACTACCACGGGTCCCAACTACCACGCGTCCCAACTACCACGCGTTCCAACTACCACGCATCCCAACTTCCACGCGTCCCAAATACCAAGCGTTCCAACTACCACGCGTTCGAACTAACACGCGTCCGAACTACCACGCGTTCGAATTACCACTCGTCCGAACTACCACGCGTTCAAACTACCACGCGTCCAAACTATCACGAGTCCCAATTACCACGCGTCCAAACTACCACACGTCCCAACTACCACGCGTTCCAACTACCACGCGTCCAAACTAGCACGCGTCCCAATACCACGCGTCCAAACTACCACGCGTCCCGACCACCAGTATTATATTTACCCTCTTTTCGAGAATGAAGTTTTGATGCATTAAATCCATTAAATTTTTGAACTTCTTCAAAATTTGAGAGATGTAAAAATGTCTTAAAAGAACACGTAATTCAAGCAATCATTCTCGTGTCCTCCGCAATCGATGTCTTACCACCCTCGTTCCTCTTGTTCGTCCTAAATGATGGACAAATCCAACCTCCAGGGCACGATGCAATTTTTATCATCATTCTACAGGGAACTCGGAGTTTTCTGATAACGTGAAATCATAGGGTCTTGTCAAATCGAGAAAAATATCATTTCTAGAAATACCCTTCGCGTCGAAACTCGTTGCTGTTTCCTTGTAGTCAATTCGTGAAGTGCTAGTGGAAAAATCAACCACAAATGCGACAATACTTTTAAACATATTTTCCTTAAATATGTTTCAAAATTTGTTTAATTTGAAATATATGTGAAAATGGTAATACATAATTTAATCTTGAAGGATATTAGGATGTTTAATTTCTAAATTCATCTATTAAATGTCACGTGTATTAAAGTGATGGCGTCGCGTTCTCCGCCGCCATCTTGTTTATGTACATCTGCATCAGTCCCAATCTTACACCTTCTAAAATTCGACTTTATATTAAATATATAAGTACAACACAAGTAAGGTATAACTACAAACAACATATGAACTTTGAACAAAATTAACAAAGCTTAACAAACAGTAAAATTATTACTTTATCTCAAAAAAAATCCTCCCCAAAGTTAAATCGCTTAAAGCAAATATTTTACCATCGTTCCATTAACGAGTTATGAAATAGCCCGTATAAATTATTACAGCAGAAGCCAACAAGAATAAAGTCTAATTCGCTGCTGAAAGTAAAATATCAACTTCTCTTAATCAAGAAACAAGAACCTTCAGTTTCTTTTATGAGCTCCCGAGGTGGTGGAAGCCTGAAGAGTCTCCGTGAAACCATCACGAGAGAAGTCAATAAAAAGCACGTTACCTTACGCGTTGCTCTCAAACTCGTTGCCTAGTACTTTTTTTTTCTTTCTTCAGCTCGTCGTTAGGCGGCAAAGTTCGAAATCAATCCGCGACGGGTACACAGGCGTGGGATTTACAGAACGACGATGAAATGTTCCCGTTAGTCCCAGAGAGAGCTAAGTTTTCAAAGTGGATTCCGTGGGATCCGTGATACGTTAACGTAATTAAGCTCGCCGAGTTAATCTCGAGAGTTACCTTACCGACTACTATGCTACGACTGTCGCTGAGTCTTTGACAAAACATTTGAAGAACTACCCTAAACTTACAGTGTCGCAGATTTGAGATTACGTGATTCGATGGGATGCTGTTTTTTGGATTTTTGGTGAAAGGCTGTTGAGGGATAGGTTGATTTAAGGGTGGTCGGGGATGGTAATTAGCGGGAACTTTGGGGATTTAGGGATTCGGGGATTTGGAAATTTGGGGATTTAGGAATTCGAAAAATTGGAGATTTGGGGGTGTAGGAATTCGGAAGATTGCAAATTTGGGGATTTAGGAATTCGGAAGATTGCAAATTTGGGGGTGTAGGAATTCGGAAATTTGGGAATTTGGGGGTGCTGGAATTCGGAAGATTAGAAATTTGGGGGAGCTGGAATTCGGAAGTTTGGAAATTTGGGAGCGCTGGAATTCGGAAGTTTGCAAATTTGAGAGCGCTGGAATTCGGAAATTTAAAAATTTGGGGGCGCTGAAATTCGGAAGATTGGAAATTTGGAGGCGCTGGAATTCGGAAGATTGAAAATTTGGGGGTATGGGAATTCGGAAGATTGGAAAATTGGGGGGTGTGGGAAATTCGGAAGATTAGAAATTTGGGGGCGCTGGAATTCGGAAATTTGAAAATTTGGGGGCGCTGGAATTCGGAAATTTGAAAATTTGAGAGCGCTGGAATTCGGAAATTTGAAAATTTGGAAGCGCTGGAATTCGGAAATTTGAAAATTTGTGGGCGTAGAAATTCGGTAATTTGGAAATTTGGGGGCGTAGGAATTCAAAAATTTGGAAATTCAAAGGTGTTAGAATTCGGAAATTTGGAAACTTGAAAATTTAGGAATTCGGAAATTTGGAGAAACGTTAATTTTTCACGTTACCGCAAAATAACAGTAGATATAAATTGAATCCCTCGATTGCAGAATTAAATTGATCGGTCCAACGCAGAATTCCTTATCGACCAGTTCGTCCATTTAATCATTCAACGTCAAAACGTTTATCCCGCGATAGTAACCCATCATGAATAACCATGGCAACGTTTCTCCAAGATTATTCCACGCTTTCACTGGACTATTTGTCATCCGATCTTCATCAGTTTCAACACAAAGGATCATCCTCGGCGTTTTCGCGATTCAATTTTTTCCTGATTGCTGTTGTTTATTGTTTCTATCAAGATTTTGTTTATCTTCTTGTTCATTTGAACGCGTAACAAAATAATGAAGATGGAATCACCGTGACCGCTGCTCGCTAAACCAATAAACGAGATAAACAGTTGCACAAAAAGGAACATCAGAGATCTTTTTATAAAGTTTTTAGTTAATTGTCGATCTGGTATCAATTAGAAAAATGATCGTTCACTCGAACAAAATTTTGATCTGCAAATTCAAAATAATTATTAATTGTAACTGATTTAATATTCGTCGAAAACACATATGTATTAAAAATATAAGTAATTTTATATTAGTTAAAACAAATACCCTGTGTAAAACAATAACATTAAATTTAAAAGCAGTATTCAGATTTTTGCAATGATGTCTTTAAATAGACTTCAGATACCTCATCGATCTTCAAGTAAAATTTAAACACATTATTTAAACATATATGAAATAAAATAAATTTTAACACATATGTTTTGTTACATGTCACAGTTGCCTGCAATTAAAATGATATTTCAGTTAGGCTCGCAAATAAATCTTAGAGTATCTCTTTTATATATTACTAACTCGAATGATTAAGAAAAGAAAGAGCACTTCGAATGAAGTTAAATTTCAGTGAACAAATTCTGTCGGAAGAATTAGAGTCTTTACACAAGACGTTCGTAACTTCAAGTATACTTGCACACGTAACGAAACTTTCCAACGAGAACTTCTCTCCATTCGAATCGCATTTTAACGCAGCCACGCTGCGAGAATGCACTCATTGTGAATAGCTTCTTCCTGGGCTTACGTAAGCACCGTGTAACTTTTGCATTTTTAAGCTAATCTCGATAAAATTATTCGTATGATGCTGTTTCTTGTTTATTAGATCATTTATATTAATAATTAGAATCGTTAGTTAAATTTAATGACTGGGGGGAGTTAGGTTAGGTTAAATAAGAGTAGGTTATGTTAGGTTAGGTTGATAGTAGTTGGGTTTATAATAGTTAGGTAGTTAGCTTAGTTTAGGTAGTTAGATTAAATTATTTATATTAATAATTAGAATCGTTCATTAAATTTAATGACTGGGTTATGTTAAGTTAGGTTAGGTTGCTAGTAGTTGGGTTTGCTAGTTGTGTGGGCGCCATTTTGTCGAGCGCCACCAAGTAAGTTGTGAACATTCTAAAATTTGAGAACTCAAAAATTCAGGAATTCTGAAATTTCAGAATCAAGAGACTTGAAAATTAAAGATTTTGAACTCTGAGAAACTTGAACCAATAAAAAGTTAAAAATATAAAAATTAACTTAAGTTTTTAGAATTATAAAAACCCAAAGAAACTTCGTAACTTTGAATCGCTGAAACTACAATACTCTGCCTACATCTTAAACTCGAGCAATCTGGTGTTAAAATTTACTCGCTGAAATTGCAAAAGTTCTTAAAAGCACGCAATTATTAGCAGCATTTTCTGAAAGTAAGAAATTGAATCCATAATCGTATTACTTTTTCAATTTAACGGAGGAATTCGCAATTCTAAGAAAACTTAACACAATTGTCTTTCCACCGTTCCGATAAACTTTCGACTCTTTCTCTCGAGGAAGTTACCGGAACTGTTTAACCCTTTCGGTACACTTCGCCCAGAAAAATGGTCGTCTTGCTAGTTACAACGAGCCAAATGTTTCAGAACAGGAAACGAAAGATGTTAAAGTTAGGAAAAGATCTTTCGCACGACCCTTGGAACCAGACTTTTCTACCTCGTTCGTCTCTGTACATACATGACTGATGTCTTTTAGGATCAACGTGTCTTCCTGATACCATGGATTATCGTCGTCGGCACGATCTGTATCGTCGACGTGGGACATTCGTTGTACCTCTTCGTCGTTGCTGTAAGTACATTTAACCACAAGTTTCAATATTATGCGTTCCAACTACCACGCGTCCCAAATACCACGCGTTTCAAATACCACGCGTCCCAACTACCACGCGTTCCTACTACCACGCGTCCTAACTACCACGCGTCCCAAATACCACGCGTCCCAAATACCACGCGTCCCAAATACCACGCGTTCCAAATACCACGCGTCCCAAATATCACGCGTCCCAAATACCACGCAATCCAAATACCACGCGTCCCAAATACCACGCGTACCAACTACCACGCGTCCAAACTACCACACGTCCAAATTACCACGCGTCCAAACTACCACGCGTCCCAACTACCACGCGTTCCAACTACCACGCGTCCCAACTACCACGCGTCCCAACTACCACGCGTCCCAAATACCACGCGTCCCAACTACCACGCGTCCCAAATATCACGCGTCCCAAATACCACGCGATCCAAATACCACGCGTCCCAAATACCACGCGTACCAACTACCACACTTCCAAACTACCACGCGTCTCAACTACCACGCGTCCCAACTACTACACGTCCCAGTACCACACGTCCCAAATACCATATGTGATGATTACACACGCCCCAATACCACACGTCCCAAATACCATATGTGGTGATTCGTCACGTCCCAATACCACACGTCCCAAATACCATATGTGACAGTTACTTTTAAGTACACTCTGTTCGATAAAAAGTCTTGTTAATGTCATGACAGCCAATGCTTGAACAAAATGTAATATAACTGAAGAAACAAAATAGAATTAAATAAAGAGCAAGATTAAATATAACATTACATCGATCTAAGGAAAAATTACTGAAAAAGAAATTCAGAAACTACCTACATTTATTATTAAAATTCAAAGCTGACCCCATTTTCTTTGAGACGAGCTTGAAAGAAATTTTAATAATTAATTTGAAATTAAAAGACTGACTTAATTGAAAATAATAAAAAAATGTAATACAACTGAAAATATAAGAATTAAGAATTAACCTATATTTGTCTTTGAAAGTCCTGCAATTTGAATGCTACGGAAACTGAGACATTTCTCCAATTCATAGCGGAGAAAGAATCTCGAGATGACCTCTCAAGGAAATGGCGAAGAATAGTCGGGAAGTCCTTTCAGTATTTTTTTGCACATCTCTTTTCGTGAGAAGAAACCGTATGATCCCTCGGTTGCGTGGTAAAAGGATATGACTGAGGACAATCTGCAGATTCCCTAGGAACTAGAAGAAAGCTTTACGGATGCTTGTTTAGTCTCTCGAAAGCTCCATTTCGCGAAGCCGGTACGCGAAACGAAAACTGAAAATGCGATTTCAAAAGATTGCATCTCGGATGCTTGAATAAGTGTCGGCTTTGCTCTGCCTCGATAACCTGCATCCGCAACTGATACGACCCGTAGAGATTTTCGATTACGACCCAGTTCCTCGGAGCTGCGTTTTTCAAGTTCGCTTTAAATCACCGCTACCGGAGAGCGGGAATTTCTTCGAACGCTGAATATGAACAGAATGGTTTTTAGTCGAAGAAAGGTTCTCTCTTATTCCACCGTTTTATTGGGACAAAAAGCATTGGATCGAAGCCCGACCGCTTCTATATCAAGTTACACAATTTCATGGTGTCCTTTTGTAACGTATATCTCGAAAAGGCTGATTTTTCTTTACCAGCCTTCGGATTTCATCGATAACCGGAAACTTTCTTCGTTCCCCTCCATCCATAAGTTTCACCAACTTTCGGCGGTTTTTAAAAACGTATTCCGTTAAGGCTTACAACTTTTATACAGCTAAACGAGTTCGTAAACTTTTTAACTCGAGAGGAAGTCGGGGTCAATCGTGAACATTTTTGCATAAATTTAGGGGTGTTTAGAAGTTTATACGGAAGCTTGTATACTGGAAACATGATGTTAGTAATATTTTAAGGGCAAGATTTGTTACAAGTGTAGTACGTTATTGAAGCAATAACTGATGTGTCAGTAACATTAAAGAACACTTATTCACAGAAAACACAGTTTCAGTATTGATAACTGTATTGTACTCTAAAACCTAGTCAAACATTGCACTTCAACGTGTAGTGCTATTATTAATATGTGTAACACAACACATGTGTAATAATGTGTAATGACACCATTGCCTTGTACTTCAACTTCACAGGTATAACGTCACAAACTCACAACGTAAAAATCTCTTCCCATCTGTTGGCTCAGAAATGTATTAGAAGTGTATTATTCATATGTGTAACATAACACATGTGTAATAATGTGTAACAAGACCACTGCCTTGTACTTCAACATCACAGATATAACGTCACAAACTCACAATGTAAAAATCTCTTCCCATCTGTTGGCTCAGAAATGTATTAGAAGTGTATTATTCATATGTGTAACATAACACATGTGTAATAATGTGTAACAAGACCACTGCCTTGTACTTCAACATCACAGATATAACGTCACAAACCTACAATGTATAAAAATCTCCTTCCATGACCTAACATCTGTTGGCTCAGAAATGTATTACAAGTGTTTTATTCATATGTGTAACCTAACACATGTGTAATAATGTGTAACAACACCATTGCCTTGTACTTTAACTTCACAGATATAACTCCACAAACCCACTGTATCCTAATATAAACCTAATGTAAAGATCTCCTCCCATGACTTAACATCTGTTGGCTCAGAAGTGTATCAGACTCCCATACAATTTTCTATTTCTACCGTATTATATTTTGTACAGTTCCTCTTCAAAACTTCATGAAATCTGTATCAGAGTATAAAATGGAACCCGAACCGGGTACTGAATCGCAATCCAAACCTCCCCTCGTTTTTCCTCGTTATTGAAGCTCTTCAGCTTCAATGAACCGACATCCAACCGCGTCATTTCATTGCACACGACAAGTCAAGTGCTTCCCTTGAATGATTCCGACATCTTTGAAGGATCATTCTATTGTACGATCGGGCATCCACAACGTTTTGACATCTCTGGAGAGGTTCACCACCCACGTGTTTCGTTATTCGTAGCCCGAATATCACTTCCAAAACTTTTGGATTCTGCTTAAACGTATGCCGATATTTCTGTCAGTTACATATGTGGATTATCGTGGATTTGTCGATTGTTTTGAGAGTTTACTTTGTCTGGTGCAATTCTATAATAATTGTAGTTGAAGTGTTGGCCGTTGTATTGTCAGAGGAATTTGCAATTTGGTGAAGTTGGTTGCGAGACATGTGAGGATTCGATGTGTTGCAAATACCATATGTGATAATTCTTCAAGTCTTTATATTAGGTGTAACGATTCGTCATGTACGAATACCACGTATTCCAAATTCTGGGTGTTACATATACCACATGTGGTGATTCGATACGTCCCAATACCACACGTGATGATTTGACACGTCCCAATACCACACGTCCCAATACCATATGTCCCAATACGACACGTCCCAATACCACAAGTTCCAATACCACGCATCCCAATACCACGCGTCCAAACTACCATGCGTCCCAACTACGACGCGTTCCAACTACCACGCGTCCTAACTACCACGCGTCCAAATTACCACGCGTTCAAACTACCACGCGTTCAAACTACCACGCGTCCCAACTACCACGCGTTCCAACTACCACGCGTCCCAATACCACGCGTCCAAACTACCACGCGTCCAAATTACCACGCGTCCCAACTACCACGCGTCTCAACTACTACGCGTTCCAACTACCACGCGTCCAAACTACCACGCGTCCAAACTACCACGCGTCCCAACTACCACGCGTTCCAACTACCACGCGTCCCAATACCACGCGTCCAAACTACCATGCGTCCAAATTACCACGCGTCCAAACTACCACGCGTTCCAACTACCACGCGTCCCAATACCACGCGTCCAAACTACCACGCGTCCAAATTACCACGCGTCCAAACTACCACGCGTTCCAATACCACGCGTCCAAACTACCTAGCGTCCAAATTACCACGCGTTCAAACTAGCACGCGTCCCAATACCACGCGTCCAAACTACCATGCGTCCAAATTACCACGCGTCCAAACTACCACGCGTCCAAATTACCACGCGTCCAAACTACCACGCGTCCCAACTACCACGCGTCTCAACTACTACGCGTTCCAACTACCACGCGTCCAAACTACCACGCGTCCAAACTACCACGCGTCCCAACTACCACGCGTTCCAACTACCACGCGTCCCAATACCACGCGTCCAAACTACCATGCGTCCAAATTACCACGCGTCCAAACTACCACGCGTTCCAACTACCACGCGTCCCAATACCACGCGTCCAAACTACCACGCGTCCAAATTACCACGCGTCCAAACTACCACGCGTTCCAATACCACGCGTCCAAACTACCTAGCGTCCAAATTACCACGCGTCCAAACTACCACGCGTTCCAATACCACGCGTCCAAACTACCTAGCGTCCAAATTACCACGCGTCCAAACTACCACGCGTCCCAATACCACGCGTCCAAACTACCATGCGTCCAAATTACCACGCGTCCAAACTACCACGCGTTCCAACTACCACGCGTCCAAACTACCTCGCGTCCAAATTACCACGCGTCCAAACTACCACGCGTCCAAATTACCACGCGTCCCAACTACCACGCGTTCCAACTACCACGCGTTCCAACTACCACGCGTCCCAATACCACGCGTCCAAACTACCACGCGTCCAAACTACCACGCGTCCAAATTACCACGCGTCCAAACTACCACGCGTTCCAATACCACGCGTCCAAACTACCTAGCGTCCAAATTACCACGCGTTCAAACTAGCACGCGTCCCAATACCACGCATCCAAACTACCACGCGTCCCAACTACTACGCGTTCCAACTACCACGCATCCCAAATACCATATGTGATAATTCGACACGTCCCAATACCACATATCCCAAATACCAAGCTTGATAGTAATTTTTCAAACACCATGCATGATAATTCATGGAAGCATACACCCATTCGTATTAAAGTAGTGGACCGAAATTTTAAATTAAAAAGCCAACGCGAACATCGAAATCCTAGCGGAAGCGTTTCATCGATTTTGCTATTCGAGGGAAATACGGGTATTTTAGTTTCCTGTTCATTGACTTGATTTGAATAGCTTAGCGTTACGATCCCGTGCCTTTGCATACAACCGCGAAGTGACATGATACAATTTACCCAAGGTTTGATATCGGCTGAACGCAGGTGGCTGCAGGAATCTCAATTAAGGATCTTGTGATGGAGTAGCATCGGGGCTGCTAATTAATTCAATTACTACATCGTAATGACGCCGCTAATAATAACCCCTAAAGAATATTTAAACCGTAATCTTTCTTCTTGAATACATTATAACGAACGATGCGAGCGGGATATTTTCGTCCGTCAGAGGTCGAATGTAAAAGTTCGTTCCAGAATGGCACTCTCGTTCAACAGCATCGTGCAATCTTCATTAACGTCTTTGCCACTAGCGCGTACTGCTTTTTTCCTGATAAAGTAGACGCACGAGGAATGAAACATCTTTTTTTTTACACGTCGCATAAACATCGAGTGATATCGCTTTTTCGTTGCGTAAAAAAGGAGAATACCGATCGGTGTTTCTGGAATGTAACATCTACCACTCACGCGAATGTGTGAAGGTAATGAATTCCAACCTGTCGAACCGTACGCTGTTTGGACGAACGATATCCGTGATATTTTTCTGACAGAATGCTTCAATATAGGACAATCGTACGTTCGTACAATTTATTTGAAAGTTTGAATAAATCGATGGAATCGATACACTTAAAAATACAAATCGAATTTTGCTGCTTTAATATACGGGTGTTGGGGTGAGGATAGAGCTCTGTAGGGAAATTGGGAAATTGAGAAAATGGGAAACTGGGAGATTGGAAAATTGAGAAATTGGGTGATAGGGAAATTGGGTGCTTTGAAAATTGGTTGATTAGAAAATTGGATGATTGTGAAACTGAGTGATTGGGAAATTGGGTGCTTGGGATATTGAATGCTTGGGAAAATGGGTGCTTGGGAAATAGGGTGATTGGGAAATTGGGTGCTTGGGAAATTGGATGCTAGGGAAATTGGGTGCTTGGGAAATTGGGAGCTTGGAAAATTTGGGTGCTTGGGAAAGTGGATGCTTGGGAAATTGGAAGATTGGGAAATTAGGTGCTTGGAAAATTGGGTACTTAGGATATTGGATGCTTGGGAAATTGGGTGATTGACAAATTGGGTGCTTGGGAAATTGGGTGCTTGGGAAATTTGATGCTTGGAAAATTGGGTGCTTGGGAAATTAGGTGATTAACAAATTGGGTGCTTGGAAAATTGGGTGCTTGGAAAATTGGGTGCTTGGGAAATTGGGTTCTTGGAAAACTGGATGCTTGGGAAATTAGGAGATTGTGAAATTGGAAATCTAGAAAATTGGGAAATCGGAAAATTGAAGAATTAAAAAACTTAACAACCCAAAACTCCAAAAATGTGAAAATTAAAAAATTCCTATATTCGCATATCACCTCTCCAAAATGGCAAGGTCTCTTCCCCGTACATTATACCTCGCCACAAGAATGGTACATCGCAGCGGAATGTAAATGGTGTTGTTGGAACATCGACGTTAAAAAGAACAGCGGTGAATGGTCGTTGCGTAATGTGAAATCGTTGTTAGTACGGTCTTTTTCATTTTGCCTCGCCTCGAAAGCGCGTGTCACTGATTTTTCAGTCTCTTTTTACCCGCCCTTTCAGACTCCGACCGTAATAAAATTTCAGGCAAACTATCGACGATCGATAGGAAATATTCTCGATTCCGTTCGCGCGATAGCCATCTGAACACTTTACAATGTTTGCGGTAGAACTTCTCTGATGAAATAGTATATGTTTCGCGTGATACAAATTGGTTCGCCAAACGATTCATTTTATAACAGCAATTATTTTATCCTTTTATAATGAATTGAAATATAAAACGAAATTGAAAATCGATCTTGGTTTAATTTCACGGTTCTGTTTCAGTCCTCGTTTGACCCGACCAAAGTGATGCTGTACACGTTGAACTTCTTCCTCCTCTGCTTGAACGTGAGTACATTTCGTTCGATACTCTTATGTAAATCGTCAGGATAGGTTAGATTATATATCAACTAAATTATTCAAACCTGAGTCGCTGTAATTTCTACAATTTGCTTGGGAAATTGGGTGATTGGGAAATTGGATGCTTGGGAAATTGGGTGCTTGGGAAATTGGGTGCTTGGGATATTGGATGGTTGGGAAATTGGGTGATTTACAAATCGGGTGCTTGGGATATTGGATGCTTGGGAAATTGGGTGCTTGGGATATTGGATGCTTGGGAAATTGGGTGATTGACAAATCGGGTGCTTGGGAAATTGGGTGCTTGGGAAATTGAGTGCTTGGAAATTTGGGTGCTTGGGAAATTGGGTGCTTGGAAAATTGGGTGCTTGGGATATTGGATGCTTGGGAAATTGGGTGATTTGCAGATCGGGTGCTTGGGAAATTGGGTGCTTGGGATATTGGATGCTTGGGAAAGTGGGTGCTTGGGATATTGGATGCTTGGGAAATTGGGTGATTGACAATCGGGTGCTTGGGAAATTGGGTGCTTGGGATATTGGATGCTTGGGAAATTGGGTGCTTGGGAAATTGGGTGCTTGGGATATTGGGTGCTTGGGATATTGGATGCTTGGGAAATTGGGTGATTTGCAAATCGGGTGCTTGGGAAATCGGGTGCTTGGGATATTGGGTGCTTGGGAAACTAGGTGATTGGGAAATTGGATGCTTGGGATATTGGATGCTTGGGAAATTGGGTGCTTGGGAAATTGGGTGCTTGGAAAATTGGGTGCTTGGAAATTTGGGTGCTTGGGAAATTAGGTGCTTGGAAAATTGGGTGCTTGGAAATTTGAATGCTTGGAAAATTGGCTGCTTGGGAAATTGGGTGCTTGGGAAATTGGATGCTTGGGAAATTGTGTGCTTGGTCCCATTTGCTTTATTAATTTTATTCTTTTAACGATGGAATTAAAAGAAAAGTTTTTAGTTGCAGAGTAAAATTGATTCAATTATAAAATTTCAAATCTGTTATTTCACCGATAATTATATTTGATAGGAAATAGAATCACACATTGTTCGTATTATTTTCTGTAGTAACTTACTTCGTGTTCTTACGTTTAATCATATCAAGTTTAGTCAGAAAAATTCCTAATTCGTTTTCTCTTGTGAAAATAAACGTTATGTTCAATATTGGACTTAGGAGCTAAATCAAATTATCTTTACTCCAGATATATTCCCTGTTGTGCGTGATCTCCCAGTACCAAGAATATATGACGGGTCGAGGAACCGCCGCAGATGACTACGAATACAGGGTCAGTATTCTGAGAGTGTCTGAACGGAAACAGGAACGGAATAAGGGACGAAAAGTTAAGTGTATTAAGTGTATTATTAACATTGCACTAATGCGTCAATGAAAGGCAGAAAATCGTGTTACGATGTTTTAACGATGAAGTTCCTCCCGTGCCATTAACTTACAAAATTAATTAGATTTGTGTTACGCAGCTTTGAACTGCCATCGTAATTATACAGGGAACCCTCTTAAATTCTTATCTTCAGAACTCACAATTGAACGAGGTCCGACCCCTTTCAAGAAATAATACCTCCCTTACAATAATTACAAAGCAGTTGAATAAATGGAGATATTTAATGGTCGCGTCTTTTATTAACTTTCGCGATCGATACAAGTATCAATCAAAGTTCTGAGGTTTTTGATATAAAAAGTTAAGGGTGAAAATTGCGAGAGTGTTTCTTAGGTAAAAGGTGGCTCACAGCTAATGTAGGTCTCTGAAATGGGGGATGTGATTCTGGATAAGATTTCCCTTTGTTTTTGAATTATTAAGGAATATAATTTTTCACTCCGTATTTTCCACGCGGCCATAATTCACTCCGTAATTTCCACGTGCCATAATTCCACGCTCCGTAATTTCCACGCACTGTATTTCCACACGCCATAATTCCACGCTCCGTAATTTCCACGCGCTGTATTTCCAAGCGCCATAATTCCACGCTCCATAATTTCCACGCGCCATAATTCCACGCTTCGTAATTTCCACGCGCTGTAATTCCCAAGCGCCATAATTCCACGCTCCATAATTTCCACGCACTGTATTTCCACGCGCCATAATTCCACGCTCCGTAATTTCCACGCGCCATAATTCCACGCTTCGTAATTTCCACGCGCTGTAATTCCCAAGCGCCATAATTCCACGCTCCGTAATTTCCACGCACTGTATTTCCACGCGCCATAATTCCACGCTCCATAATTTCCACGCGCTGTAATTCCCAAGCGTCATAATTCCACGCTCCGTAATTTCCACGCGCCATAATTCCACGCTCCGTAATTTCCACGCGTTGTATTTCCACGCGCTGTAATTCCCAAGCGCCATAATTCCACGCTCCGTAATTTCCACGCGCTGTAATTCCCAAGCGCCATAATTCCACCCTCCGTAATTTCCACGCGCTATAATTCCCAAGCTCCATAATTCCACGTTCCGTAATTTCCACGCGCTGTATTTCCACGCGCCATAATTCCACGCTCCGTAATTTCAACGCTCCATAATTCCACGCGCCGTAATTTCCACACGCCGTATTGCCTTGCGCCATAACTCCGCGCTCCGTAATTTCTAAGTAATTTATATTAATTAAAGGGAAATTTTATACGGAATCACGTCAGCTATCCCCCATTTCAGGAACCTACATTACTTATGAAATACCCCATATATCGTATATTTATAGTGGTAAAATACACAAGGTAATATAATGCAAACAACCAAGAGGTTATGCATGTGTTAAAAGAGCTCATCATATCATACATATTCATACTGTTTCGCAAGAAAAAGTAATCTTGAAAAAATTAATACTGGCACACATAAGGTTATAAAGATATGAAAGTCATATTAGAAATTTTTTCCAACAAAAAAGTTGAATTGCAATTTTACAAATGGCAAGGTTATTAGATATCGATTAATGTAGATTGTGACTCCGATAACAGTATTTCCATCAGTGAACAAATGGAACTCGTTTTATTAGCTTTCTACCCTTTGCACTCTTTCATATCGTTATCTTTGAAGATGCGAATGTTGCATAATTGTTGCAAATGAATAATGAAAATGAACCTTATAAAGTGTTGTTTGAAGGTTCCAGCAGTCAGATACGCCACACAGCCACCGACTACGACCGCTACTTCTTGCTTGAGCTCTCGAAAAACGGCGACTAACAACGAAACCAAAGTAACCGCAACGCCGACGCAGAGTCCTACGGCGGGCCAGAACACTGGGTCTTCGGATAAAAGTCCTGTTGTCGGTAAATCGGCAAGGAAACATGTTCAGTTTCCCGATACGGCGTCCGAGGATCAGAAAGGAAAGTCTGGTAGGTTCACCCTCATTTCCTGCTGAGTGTTCTTTCACCGGGAACTTTTTCTCCAAAAATTAGGAGATTCAAAATTTGGGAAGTTAAGGGTTCGAAAATTTAGGAATCCACAAATTTGGTGATTTAATAATTTGTGAGAGTTCAGAATAGTTTAGAGAGCTTTGTACTTCTGTCATTTTGAAAGTCTCTATTTAATTCTAATTCTGACCAGATACCTAATCCACACCTAATTACGCTAATAAGTGTAATTCCTACAGCATCCAAGAATATTCCACAACGTTCATATAAATTCATATAAATTTTTCAATGTATCGAAATTGCTCATCAAAACATATCTTCCATTTCGATCGAACCTCCGCACTTTGATCGCCGGTCACAAAGCAATTCCGAAACATGAGATCTTCATTCCGTGTGTTTCAGAAAGCTCGATCACGATACTGCTGGCCAACAAAGAGACAGAAAATGAATTCGCGATATCATCACCCTTGTTGAAGTTGGTGGACTCCGCGATGATCGATCCCTCCATTCAATCTCAGAAAATTACTCGAGTACAATACACCTGAAACCGCTGTGCAACCGTGTCCGATGCTGATGGCAGGATCTCATTGCCATTTTACGGCTTTCCTTCGCCCTTAAGAGAAACCGACTCGTGTGACGAACATTTTCGCTATAGCCAGTTCGATGAATAATTTATCCTCGTAAAGAACACCCTCGGCTACAAGTCCGGAAACCGATGGTGGTCGTTGTGCTAGTCGTAACACCGGTTCGCTAAAAGCGATCGCTCGATGACGACAGTTCGGTCTATCGTTGGTTTTGGTTCCACGAATTACTTCCTACTAATAGAATCTATCCATCGGTTTTCCGATATTTGTTCGGAGTTTCTCGCAGCCACGAACTCGTGCTAATGTCGCATGTGGACGGTCACGATTTTCGTTGAAAGTCCACCGTTTCGTGAAAAACCTGATGTTCGAACAGGAAATTGAGAAAGTTCCGCCGTCACACCGGAGAGGTAAATCGGGCTACGAAGTTTCTTCGTGGATTAATACGTTAAATGTTGCGGAGCAAACAACCAGCTATAACAACATGGTACGTGAGCCGATTCGAGATGCAATTTGACGCATAGGGGAATTCGACGGGTAGACATTTCACGTATGGTGATGCAACGCGTCGTGATATAAACAATAAGAATTCGGTACGTAGCAGAATTCGATGCATGGCGATACAACGCGTGGGAATTCGGCGTATGGCGATATAACGCGTAGGAATTCCACGCGTGGCGATTCAACGCATTGGAATTTGACGCGTGGAGATTTGACGCGTAGGAATTCCAGGCGTGGCGATTCAACGCATTGGAATTTGATGCGTGGAGATTCGACGCGTAGAAATTCCACGCGTGGCGATTCAACGTATTGGAATTCGATGCGTGGAGATTCAACGCGTAGAAATTCCACGCGTGGAGATACAACGCGTAGGAATTCGACGCTTGGAGATACAACGCGTAGGAATTTGACGCATGGCAATACCACGCGTAGGAATTCCACGCGTGGAAACACAACGCGTAGAAATTCCACGCGTAGGAATTCCACGCGTGGAAATACAACGTGTAGGAATTCCACGCGTAGGGATACAATGCGTAGGAATTCCACGCGTGGAAATACAACGCGTAGGAATGCCATGCGTGGAAATACAACGCGTAGAAATTCCACGCGTAGGAATTCCACGCGTGGAGATACAACGCGTAGGAATTCGACGCATGGCGATACAAAGCGTAGGAATTCCACGCGTGGAAATACAATGCGTAGGAATTCCATGCGTGGAAATACAACGCGTAGGAATTCCATGCGTGGAAATACAACGCGTAGAAATTCCACGCGTAGGAATTCCACGCGTGGAGATACAACGCGTAGGAATTCGACGCATGGCGATACAAAGCGTAGGAATTCCACGCGTGGAAATACAATGCGTAGGAATTCCATGCGTGGAAATACAACGCGTAGAAATTCCATGCGTGGAAATACAACGCGTAGAAATTCCACGCGTAGGAATTCCACGCGTGGAGATACAACGCGTAGGAATTCCACGCATGGAAATACAACGCGTAGAAATTCCACGCGTGGAAATACAATGCGTAGGAATTCCACGCGTGGAAATAGAACGCATAGGAATTCCATGCGTGGAAATACAACGCGTAGAAATTCGACGCATGGCAATACAACTCGTAGAAATTCCACGCGTGAAGATACAACGCATAGAAATTCGATGCGTGGTGACACAGCGCATAGATATTCCACGCGTTGCAATGCAGTCCATAGAAACTCAGTGCGTGGCAATCTAAAGCGTAGTAATCTAACGCGTCGTAATCTAACGCCCAATAATCTATCGCGTAGTAATCTAACGATAACAATAAAACTTGAAACAATGTAAAGTGTCCCCACGTACAAAAAATCTCCCGTAATATGAATATTACATAAAATCTTGAAGTCGGCAGTACTGCGGCATTTAACGTGTTAAGAGTAAAACCGAAGCCTGTAACGAATGATCGATATCGTACGAATATATCAACGGCTCTTCGTGGCAATAGCTTCAGGAAACCGATCAAATTAATCCACGTTTCGAAGCTGATCGAAATTGAGATTAAAGGCATCTAGAATGCTCTAAACCTGCAGGGACGTACTTGTGTACTTGTGTGGTTAATCGGATAACGAAAGTGATCGATCGTATTTTTCTACTGTATTTTTAGGCAGATAGTATGTCTGCAAGATTGAGTTCTTTCATTTTTTATTTTTTTTAGATTTATTCGATCATATTCTGAATAGACATCAAGTAAATTGGCAGTATAATCTTTACATATGTTATACATTAATTTAAACTTGAATTTTATACTATTTAAAAACTGCCATCTTCCACTGATGAAAATGATGTACTCCATTCTTTATTATACATCCATAAAATATTTTTAGAGATATTCATTTGATTGATGTCTATTTAATTTATGATTACACAAAAGCGTAAAACGTAACTTCGACACGGATCGAAGAAATAACTGTTTCTGAAGGAACACTTTCGATTACCAAACTATTCGTATCCTTGAATGTACATATTATTGTAAATTTAATCGTATGCGGTACCTGTTTGTATAGATTCCGAAGAGAACTTTTAAAAGGCTGTTTAAACATTTTCAATAAATCGTATATGTGGTTTTTTAATCAGTCGTTATTATTTACCAACTTCAAAACACAAATAAAATGTCAAGAATTTTACATAAAATATTAAGAGAAAGGATATTAATGCGTAAGTCACGTTGAAGTCAAACGTATTATTCCGTTCCGCGATGACACGACGATTTATTTTAATCTAACATCGAGGTCGAGTATTTGCTGAACAAGAGATTAATAACAAACGAATTCTCGATGCAGACGGTAAGTGCGCGCAAGTGAAATACAAATAAAACAGCATTCGTAATCATCTTTTACGTGCAATGCCGATCAGGTCTCGGCATTTATTTATTTGCAGTTTACACTGCAGGTAACGGGCATTGATTGTTTGCATGTTAATTAATACCGGCTACAAGCAACCAAACAATATTTCATTTTCCACATCCAATGTTAATCCTGCTTTCCCGGTTCGTTCGCTGAAATTTCATGAAATTTTATGGATCAAATATATGTACAATATTTTGAACAAATAACGCATTCAACTATTAATTTGTACAGCTCTTGTCTGTTCCTGTTTTTCAGCTTTGTTTTGTAATTTGGAGAAAAACGATATAAAATTGGTTCGGATGATTTGAAAAATTTACAAGAATATTTGTTTTACATTACGTTTGTGCGTAACAGACACGGTTTATTAATAAATAATTTCCAGAATTATGTAATTGCACGTGACACGTGTATTCGACGTCTGATCGCATACGGGTAATGACTACTGTCAGTAGTAATGGCTTGCGCACGATTAGCATCAGTAGTAACGAGCAGCGTGGGTCAGACAGCGGTTTACGTAATCTAAACCACTTGATTTCCAAAAGCCTGATTATCAAAATATACATGAACCATTAATTAATATCTCATTGTTATCACATCTTTCATTTAACATTCATAACATATATACATCGTCCTGCAACAAAGTAAATACACATCTTACAAATTTTATTTAATATTTCCTTACAATTATTATCTCATAATAATACTTTCAATTACAAATTCTAGTCTTCTAGTACAAGATTACATATCTTGCAATTAACCATATACATATATCTTGTTAACATACTCCCTAAAGAAATGCACAACCTCTCCAGAGAAGTATGGACCTCATTAAAACAAACAATACATAATACAACAATGTGCGGCTTCTCACAACGATTTACGTCCGTGCAACTGATCCTGCACCTCCTGCAGCGTCTTCCCCTTCGTCTCAGGCGTATAAAAGTACACGAAAGCGACTCCCAAAAGACTAACAGTCGAAAACAACCAGAACGCTCCGTGCATACCAAACTGGTCGGCAATGTCTTTATAAGTCAGCGACACGATAACCGCGCACAGATTGCAAACAAACATACCGATGCTGCCCCCAAGAGCCTTAACGTTCGTAGGGAAGACTTCGCTCAACATGGTGAACGGAAGCGCGGCCAAACCGAAAGCGTACATGACCAGATACAGTGTCGCTCCCGTAGCTGGTAACCAAGTGATCCCGCTGACGTCCGCTTGAATACTTCGAAGAAAGAAAAACAAACCGACGAGAAAAGTCGAGATGGAGGTGCCCAGAGAAGATATCATTAGCAACGGCCTCCTGCCGTAATGGTCCACTACGATCGTGCTAAGTATGGTGCATACCACTTGCACGGCTCCCAATATTATGGTCACGTATTTACCTTCAAGTGGGTTGCCGGTAGCGTTGAAGATTAATTCGGCGTAAGACAGGATCGCCTGACTGCCGCTCCATTGTTGGAGCACCAGGAGACACAGCACTATGATTAACGCTCTGAAAAATGATTTGAAAGCATAATTTACTTATTACAAATATATAAATGTTCTATTGTAATGTTATATTACATATCATATATTCACTTGTAATATCAATAATGATATTAACCCTTATTATCAATGTCTCTTTGTTTCTTTGCCCACTTAACCCGAGATGAAATTATAAGAGTTTGTAAGACAGTACGTAGTAAAATTCGACGCTTGGAGATACAACGCGTAGAAATTTGACGCGTGGAGATATAACGCGTAGGAATTCGACGCATGGCAATACCACGCATGGGAATTCGACGCGTGGAGACACAACGCGTAGGAATTCCATGCGTCGAGATACAACGCGTAGAAATTCGACGCATGGAGATACAACGCGTAGGAATTCGACGCATCGCAATACCACGCGTAGGAATTCGACGCGTGGAAGTACAACGCGTAGAAATTCCACGCGTGGAGATACAACGCGTAGGAATTCCATGCGTGGAGATACAACGCGTAGAAATTCGACGCATGGAAATACAACGCGTAGGAATTCGACGCATCGTAATACCACGCGTAGGAACTCGACGCGTGGAAGTACAACGCGTAGAAATTCCACGCGTGGAGATACAACGCGTAGGAATTCCATGCGTCGAGATTCAACGCGTAGAAATTCGACGCATGGAAATACAACGCGTAGGAATTCGACGCATCGCAATACCACGCGCAGGAACTCGACGCGTGGAAGTGCAACGCGTAGAAATTCCACGCGTGGAGATACAACGCGTAGGAATTCGTCGCATGGCGATACAAAGCGTAGGAATTCCACGCGTGGAAATACAACGCGTAGGAATTCCACGCGTGGAAATGCAACGCGTAGGAATTCAACGCATGGAAATGCAACGCGTAGGACTTCAACGCGTGGAAATACAACGCGTAGGAATTCGACGCGTGGGGATTCGACGCATGGCAATACAACGCGTAGGAATTCGACGCGTGGCGATACAACGCGTAGGAATTCTAAGCGTGGAGATACAACGCGTAGGAATTCGACGCTCGGTACCCAAGATGAAATCATAAAAATTTGCAAATCAGTACTTCATCTTATAACGAAATAACTTCATCTTATAGTGAAAGTATTTTGTGCCTAATCTAGTATTTGCTGCAAAATTCACATACTTGCGATTACCAGGAACTCCCAAAAGTTCCCGGAAGCCTGTATCATTAGCCAGATCAGCTTCCACGGATTTCTCGATAATGTCAGCCTCCGCGGAAACGTTCGCGCTTCCTCTTAATTGCATAAGGGACATGACCGCCTGGCCATGTTTCCCCCGACGCATCAAATGATACGGGGATTCCGGTATCCATAGAATGCCGATGAGGAAGCAAATAGGTACCGCCGATGAAACGAGAGCCAGGTTTCTCATTGAAAGAAACGGACCTATCGTCCATTCGATGAACACGCCGAATTTTGCGGATACAGTCAACATAGATGTTAGTATCCCTCGTATGTCAGCCGGTGATATTTCACCTACGTACACGGTAACGCACATGTATCCGTATCCGGTACTCAATCCGTACGCGAATCTTCCAATCATTAGTTCCTAAACAGAAATGAATAAACTTTGTATCGGTGTTCAATGAATTCAGAAATATATTGTGTAAGATATTCTGCGTTATACTGTAGAGTCAGAAGGGTGAGAAGGGTCATGCTTTGGGTGTATAAATCGTAATGATAGTTACGCCAATGTGCGGTAATTATGGAGTTAATCTGGTAGTCGGTATCAAAGCTACATGGCTTAAAGTACTAGACGCACTGCGTGATCAAGTAATAAAAATCTCGAATCGTTTGATATGTTATCATTATACACTTTGTCAGTTTCCTACCTGCCTTCATATTTTGATCTTACATTTTGATGTTCGATTTAAACATTTCTAATTGAAGCATATCCCGTACCTGTATATTGATATTGTAGATGTATAAGAAACATGAGTTTTATACCGTGAATGTAACAAAAGAGCTTGTTAAAGTCTGAGTGGACCTACTGGAGAATTTTCAAGAAAATTTCTCATCGTTAAAATGTGCGAACTATATAGGGCAAGCCATTAAATTAAATTACCCATGCTGATGTTGCAAAAGCGATCATCATCCATCCTACTATTCCTGGCACCGCGGTGAAGAGCAAAGACCATTTTCGACCGATCGCATTTAACAGGAAATTACCGCAAAGAGAACCAATTGTTCCACCGATGGTTTGGAATGATGTGACCCATACAGCTTCTTGCGGTATTAAAGGAACGGAGCTATTAGGTTGTAGTAGATTAGGTAACGATGGTGAGGCCCAGCCAAAACAAAGGCCGTATGACAGCATACCCACATTACCTGATAATAATCGTTCTTCTTTTAATATCGAATTTGTTAAGCATCTAAGTTGTCTAATCTACATCCACTTACTAACGATTACAGCTAGATATAGCTTTTTCATAGTTTTAAGAATAATTCCTAATCGATCTCGCGCAAGGTATTCACAGCTACTAAATGAATTAATCGTTATCTTGTCGGATACACGTTGGTCGATCGTGAAACGCGATGTCAAGATAAAAACAGGAGATACAGTTTCGTACAACAGAATTAAGGGGAATTTTATAACGTTTCCCCCTGCAAATTAAACTTTCTAATGTTTCGAAGTTCCTAATTTTTAAATTACTAAAATTGGACATTTTTATCCTCTTTTCCAAGATTCTAAATTTTTCTGTAAAATACTGACTGTAATAATTAGTCTATTAACTATCAACAATATAGCAAATTCATTGCAATTTTATTGGTGCAAATTATACGTTAAAAATTAACAAAACAATAATATCGAAATTTATAATATAATCTTTAATTATGAGTATTAACTGCAGGTAATTACCTTTATGAACGGATGCTTGATTTTTAATATGTTATATTCTGTGATACTGAAGAAAAAAAATAACTGCTTTGAATAATTTATTCGGGTATTGTTTAAAATAATTTACAATTACATAAGGCCCAATATTTTACATTTTAATGCATCAAATATAAATGAAGACTGATAACGTATTCTTTTATCTTTTTCTTTGTTGAATACTGAGCTAAGGAATTAATATCATCGATTCGACAGTATAAATTTATCACAGATTCATAATGCTTGGAGTTTCTCTTCTTCCTTGTATCTTTTTAATCATTACGATTAAACACTTTCTATTTACAACAATAGAATCGTTTTTACATTTTTTCCGTTAATTACGACAATTTGCTACAACGAACGTCAACTTAGAAGTATTAGTAAACTACGTAATATTTGTATATAAAAGCTACGATATAAATTGTAAATAAATTACAAATTTATATACATTGCGTTTATCGATGAATAAAATGAGAACAAACATTAGAAACAAATATATTATTAAAGTATAACATATTATTTTTGTTTCGTACGATAGAGGATTCGTATCGGTATTAAATTATGTGCGAAGGTATAACAAATATATAATTATAAAATTGATGGTATTTCTGGTATTACGTACTATCTTTTATACGCATATGTACACACATATAAACAGCCAATTACACTTCTTACAAAATATTAAATTCTTATTATCTTTTAATTGCAACTTCATAATGCACTTTCCAGTAACAATAAAGTAACACCTTTTTGATTCTCTAAGCTTCTACGTCATAAATAAAAAAGCTGTTTATAAAAAAAGAATCATAAAAACTCATGAATATTTGAATAGCCGCCGTTACTTTACAACATTTTAATGAAATATCGATTAATGTTAACATTGAACGCTAAAAATAATGATGAAATATACATTCATGTACAAATTAGTTCTAACTATATAGAAATTTACAATGACAAAACACATCAAAAAAACTAGTTAGAGGTACAGTAAATAAATATGTAAAAATTCTCATACAATACTGTCGTTGAATGTGCTAACGTTCATACCGATTCAGGCAATAGCACTGCACTTAAAAAGGAACTTCATTTTCCTCCTGAACTGAAGGAAAATCGTATTACCTGGAGCATTCGATTTTATAAAAGAATATATCATTTGAACACGAAATTAATAGAGAAAACGACTAGCAGGCATGTTAACTGCGCCTCGACAACTGCTGGGCGGAGGATTTTCATCGTCAGAGTTTTCATTCTTTCGTAATAATATCGAATTATGTCGCCCTCGTTGTGATTTTTCCGCCTGGTGCCTCAATTCCTCGATATAAGCTGTTGTATCCTTTTCTACCAATTCTTGTAAGTGTTTACTCAGCGTTGACAATTCTGGTTTATCCTCCTCGCAAACCCCTTCAAACGGTACAGCTTTTTCGTAAAATAATATATAAGGTGTATCCGGTGGTTTCAGCTCTTTGAAATCATTGAACGTCGTTTGCGAAACGTAGCTGTCATTGAATTTATACCAATTTTGTTTCGAATCACGGGCATAAGTGAAGTAATGACCATAATCCATACTGTAGCCCGAATGAACAACGGCGGCGTATAATTGATACGTTTCTGTACTTGTATATGATGGTGTCGATACCGGTAATTGTATGTGTTCATTATACATCACTTTATGCCGCAGTTTCGTTCTTGGTCTCGTGTCAAAATCATAACGGAAATGTTTTAGTATTAAGATCAAATATGTCGGTGCATGCAAAATTTTGATGATTCTCTGTGCGTCACATAACTTCATACATTTGTCACATCGATATTTATTTTCACCAGTTAGTTTTTCTGGTGTAAGATAATAATTAATAAGATCTTGTACCGAAACTTCTTGATTCTCTTGTATTTCTTCTGGGAAGCTTAGTTGCAAGTCCCGAAATTTGTCCGTGTTATGAGAACTGGTATCACACTGAGCACACTGATAGGTAATTTTGCATTTTCCTCCAAGAACTCTATGTACAAGAGGTACCTGTGTATTCGTGTCTTCTCCACCTACAGATTGTATTCCACTATCCCTTGAATCTGAATGTGAATCACTAAGTTGTTGTACTTGTGCCAAATCTTCTCCTGTGACAGATTAATCAGAGTATAACATTTATTTTTAATACAAAGACATAGTAAAATGTATTTGAAATGTAATTTACTTTGTGTAAAATCAGCTAATGACTGTGTTTTTCTTCCTAAAGTTATGCTACCGCTTAAGTCTTCTTCAGTTGTCCAACGCTTAATACTAACTCCTTCATTTACCGATATGTCGTTTATTTCCTTATCATCCTTACCCTTGTTAAAGATACAGAGGATAGTAGCAGATTTTTCTTGCTCATGTAAAAGATCTAACAGGTGGCTGTTAAAAATTAATAATTATTGGTAAATGTAAAAAGATATTTAAGTCACCAAATACATATTTCAAAGCATTATTAAAAACTTATGGAATTAGAATAAAAAAAATAAGCATTAAGATCAATATATTAACCAGAGAAATTCTGAACTATCTTGTTGTTGACCCGGTAAAAAGTAAGCAGGACGAGAAGCCAGTAAAATTTCAGTTGGTGCCAAAGAAATCCTTTTGGAATACAACAACAAAGTAAACAGATTTTGTAACTTCTTAAGTACAACTTGATCTTCAGCTTTGCTTGCAGGTTTGTACATTAGTACTTCATAACAGAATCGCTTGGTCATTAACAGTGCTTGTAACACACTATTCATATAACATGTGTTTCCAAGATTTGAAAGGCCAACTTTTTGGACATGTGTTTTAATTGGTTCAATTATTGGTTCAATCTCTTCCACTTCATCAACCCACACATGTTCATTCTTTAGTTTCTTAACAATATGCATTCGTGGTTGCACAGGTAAATTATTTTCTAAATTGTTGAAAACAGATAGACCTGGGAATCTTAACATAAGCACTTTCATAATATCAACTAAATTTTGTAAGCATTCCTTGCTTGATTCAGAATCTTCTTTCATTAAATGGGACAGAACATTTTGTGTATTACGTACTATATTTCTAAATAAAGATGGATGGCCTTGTCTTTTTAAAACATAAAATGTAATTGTTGAAGCATTCTGCCGAACTACAGGTACAGATAAAGCACAAAACATTGCATGAAGTGATGCTTTGGTAACTTCCATAAGTATAGAATATTTGTGCTGCTTTTCTAAACCAAGTATAAATTCCATAATCCAAATGCTGAGTCTATCACCTCTCCACTTTGGAAGCCAACTACAAAGAACTTTTAAAGCTTGGGTTAATTGAGAGTCACAATGTGATTCAAAAAGAATCAAAAATACAGCTTGCGGTATGATAGAAGGCTCCACTATTTGTAATACAGCAGCCAACCCTGGTCCAGGATCTGGTTTCCATTTAGTATCTGATATAATTCTATATAATGTTTGTAGGCATATGAAAATTAAATTATTTTCTATACTTTTCGATGTGGTTTGTACTATTTTTAAAAAGAATTGAACTTTAGTGGCATTGTCATTGAACTCCAGAATCTTTTTTGGCTCATATGGCATTGAAAAAGTAGACAAACAAATTATAATTGCTTCACAGAGTTTCGTATGATTTACAGAATTTGGTAAGTAGACACTATGATCCAATAATACTTGAAGTATCATAGTTAAATGAGACATGTCACTAATTTCTGTATTTCTTAACATTGTTGCTATGTCATTTGAAATTAAATGAGCACTCAGTGATTCCTCTGGCAGATACTTTGCGAACCACATCAGGATTTTTGGAACTTCCTGCACATTTTTTATTCGACCATTCAATAGCTCTCGTAAAATACTTTCGTAATTAGTTAACTGTTCATATACAGATTCATTTTCTAACTTTTTAAGTCTAGTCCATCCTTCAATAACCTCTGTATCTTCACCGATCACGATCAAATTTAAACACTGTTTTATATCATACTTCAGAATTTGTTCAGTCCCCATTATTTCACAAGATACAATTTGAATAACACTTTAAATTACTTCTTTATAATTTTTAATTACAACTATCATTAACCTCAACCAAGAATGACTTTCATGAAAACCTAAATGATTTCATAGTCCTAGAGAAATAAAAAAAACAAGTGTCAACATCTTAAAGAAAAATTACTGATCTTTCTAAGCAACTATCCAAATTCAATTTTTGCTATATCCAAATAAGTTATACAACAATTTTTCTCTTTATATGAGAGATATATATTTGTGTAATTTTACAAAATTTAAAATATCTAATTATATTTTACATTTATGTATGTTTACTATTATATCAAATATGAATTTTTATAACACAAAACTGTAGGGTCATAGAAATTTTTCAGAGCGTATCGTATGTATACGTATGGAACAAACTAATATAATATAAAGATCATATTTATATAATAATGTTCTCTTTTTGTTACACATAACAATACGCCTTATTAATCGTTTACGGGAAATCGCACCCATCAGCTAACAAGTTTTTGATCATTCTGCGCATATATACCCAGTGCTCTTCTATTTTGCAAACTTCCTGAATCATTACATCTTCCTTAGGGATGTATTAGTGACCAGGATTCCAGACTGAAATGTAGCTCAAATAGACTTGAATGGGATCGAGTTGAAGTTTGAAAATGCATATTTTATTAGATACAAGAAATTCTCAGAGTTACAGATTTTCAAATTCTCAAATTTCTCGATTTCCAAAGCGAATGTTTTATTTTACCTAGACATTTTATCCACAGAGTATATAGCCAACGTAGTAGAAAGCATATGATAGGTGAAAAAGGTAAGAAGACTACTGAAGTTAGTCATCTTGCGCGAATCGAATTTCGTTGAACGGATACATGCGAACGGGAACGAAGGTAAAGTTAGGAACATATAGGAAGAAAATGTTGGCTAGACTACAGGTTGTTTCGTTGGTTTCGACACGGCTCGTACGGTACGGGACGGCCAAGAATAGCAAAGAGCACGCGAATCTAGCCGTCCTGTAACTGAGTCTGGTGAAGGCGACCGACCGCTCCCTTCGTGGTCCGTCAGAACGAATTTTAACGTATATATTTTTGTAGAAAAACACGGGATTCGCGATCAACTCGTATATGGAGGTAAGAAGCAGAAAACGGTCGTTTCAGCGTGTCGAATCACGCAAAGTGAACTGAAGTGTAGTGGCCTCGGCGAAGTGGAAATCCAAAAGCGCAGAGAAGAGAGAGAGAGAAAGTGAGAGAAAAAGAGAGAGAGAGTGGGAAGAAGAGAAAGAAAGAGAAGAGGAGATCGTGCGAAGTGGTTATAAAGTTCTTTGAGTGCAGTCGTGCGTGTTTTCGGGCAATGTCTCTCGAAAGTCGTTCGAGTTCAGCCCTATTTAAAAGGGCTGAACAGCTGAAACGTTGGGAACAGTCCGAAACAAATCGTGAACCGGCCCAACCACGTCAAGTCGCACGGAAGATCAAGTTCTCTGCGGATTGTGTATTCCTGGCAGCATGCGCGGCAGGCGACAAAGAGGAGGTCATACGTTTACTCCAAAAGGGGGCGGATATCAACACCGGAAATGTTGACGGACTCACAGCATTACATCAGGTATCATTTACTCCCTTTTACACTTTTGTTTATATCCTACAATTTCTTCCTATACACAGGTATATGCCCGACAACAATCTCGACCGAGTTTCTTCAGATTTGCTTCTCTTTTCCTCTTTCCAATTGCAAATGAATCATAATTCTTATTAGAAGATGACTACCACGTACTCTATAGCTGTTTAATTGAAATTGTATCGCTTAAAGTTCCTTTGGTACTTGCAATGTTACATTTAATGGTGGGAAAAATGCAGATGTGGTTCCGCCACGGAGTATACGCTTCCGCTATCTCTCACTATTCAAGCCATGCAACTACTCCCTCTGAAAACACCCGACAAAACTGATCGCTTTCCCCCCCTCCTTTTACCAATATTGTTTATATATGTAGAAAATTAAATCCTATGGAAGAAAATGCCTCTAATCTTACTGTATTGTAAAATTATTTCAATTCTATTTATATTTCTAATTGTTTGTATTGAAACATTTATTATTTAATTAGCAGACTCACCCGTCATTGCCTGAGTTTTGATAAAGATAGAATCGTAAAAATAAATTATATTCAATCAAATTATAATTATTAGGTACCAACAATTCAAGAATATATCTATACCTTCGATTTAATAAATACTATGTTCAAAAATTAAATTTTACATAATATATTAGAATTATATTAGAATTATATAATTCTAATATATTATGTTACTCTTTTTGCACGGATTAGATAATTTATTATACCTTCCATACTTTGATATATCTTAAACATATAAACATCCACAATCTACTTATAACTTAAGAACTGCTATTGACATGAAACGAAAAGTAGATTGTGATTGGAAATGTTATCTGTAAACTGTACAAGTTTCGTTAAAATTAATTCAATAATTTTTTACTTAAATCTGAATAGGCAGAAAAAGATTCAGAAAACTGTTGTTTATACTTAAATGTCATGAAAAGAGCACAAAATGCCTGAGAAGAACAGGTGCTCTGTATTTGCTAGTTTATTTTGATAGTGAATACAAATCCTGTAATATAAAGATAGGCATAAATAAAATTTATGTTTTGCTTTTGTAGTGTCACTTTTGTTTTTTATATGTTTAACAAAGTTACAAGTTGTATTTTTATTGTACATTAATAAAACAACTTACAGTCATAATATTAATGTACAAATATTACAATATTAATCTATGTTTTATACAATTGTTGCTATGTAATAATTAATTATATATTTAATCATTTTAAATAGATATATTGTATAATGTTAATCTCATTTAAATGAATGTTAATATTATTGATAAATTGCAGTTGTAATTTTTTATATTAGCTATAAATGAATATCATAATGTTCAGATTATCGTTATCTTATATACATTGTGTCAAATTTATTTTTAACATATTGAATCTTTTATATTAAAATTTGTACAGTTTTCTGAGCACTATTTAAACTCCAGCGGTTGTTAAATTAAATTGGAGTTAATTCTATTTTATTAGTATCTAATTATTAATTAATATTTGTATTTATTCAATTGAAATACTTAAAATTTTAATAAAATTAGTCCTTTTATAGTTATTACATAATAATGCAATTAATACTATTCACAAAAAATTTATATTATGTTTATGTAAATAATAACTCATTTGGAAAGGTATGTATAAATGAGGTATTTTACAGAAAAATTGTTGTATTTGTTACTGTTATTTAAGCATGATAGTACGAGGAAGTTTAGGCATTTCATGGATTTGCGAAAATAGAATGTGAAAATACATCAGGCATCAAATGCTATTTATAGTTCTCTGTTAGAAGTCAGAAGCTGCAGCATCTGTATTCTATGTCCTCTGTCTTAAAATGTTATTATACATAATGTCCTTCTTAATCCATATAAGACATCCTCTTTTAAATATCATTTGTATCACTTTGTGTTTGTGTATACAAAACCATAAAATAATTAAATGGTTCAGTATTTCCAATGAACTTCCAATATTAATATGTATGTTACAATATTGAATTAATACATAATTATCTAGCATTATTAAAGATGTATTATATCATTATGCATTAGTGCTTAATAATACTTAAGATGTGATTTTTCTACCTGATACATATTACATACTATTTGTATATAGAATTTTTATAATAATATATTTGCTTAGCCTTATAGTCTAACTAAGAGGAAATACAACATTTTAATTATAGGCTTGTATCAATGATGATCTGGATATGGTCGAGTTTTTAGTGGAACAAGGAGCTGATATCAATTGTGGTGATAACGAGGGATGGACACCACTGCATGCAACTGCATCTTGTGGATTTATATCCATTGCAAAGTTAGTATTATTTTCATTTTTATAATGAATACATTTATGTCAATTACATGTTGATAATAAATTTCAGAAATTGTTTATAATAAAATAACATGTTTTCTAGATATTTAATAGAAAAAGGATGTAATTTAGGAGCAGTCAACTATGACGGTCAGTTAGCTCTTGATATAGCACAAACTGATGAAATGGAAGATATGCTGCAACAACATATAAATAAAGCTGGTTTGTGTTCATAAATAGTTTGCCAAAATGATCATTTAATTACTACTACAGAAAGGATGTGCTTCTAATTCAAATTTATCATAGGTATAGATTGTGATCATGCTAGAAGTGAAGAAGAAAGGTCAATGTTGAATGATGCTAGAGCATGGCAGGCAGGAGCAGCAGGCAAGGACGCAATTCATCCTAAATCAGGAGCTACTGCACTTCATGTTGCTGCTGCAAAGGGTTATGTTGATGTTATGGAGTAAGACTTTTTAAAACTTTAGTAGAATCAATTATCAAACAAAAGTATTTAAATAAAGGTAATAAATAAAGTTGTTACCTATTATCTGCTATATCTAGAATTTACGTTCCAGAATCTTACTACAGGCTAGATGCGATGTCAATGCCCAAGATTTTGATGGTTGGACACCTTTACATGCTGCTGCACATTGGGGTCAATTAGAAGCTTGTGAACTTTTAGTGGAAAATTTTTGTAATATGGACATTAAGAATTATGCTGTAAGATTAAAATTGTCATATACTATATACAAAAACAAATTGTCTCTTTCATAATTTTACATTGATAGGATCAAACTGCATTTGATATTGCTGATACCAATATATTATCAGCCTTAAAGGAACTGAAGGCAAAACAACAACAGTTAATGAAAGATCATCCACAAATTATTAATAAAAAACAACCAACTATACCAAAGAAACGGTTTGTAAAGTAAATAATTAATAACTAATGTATGGAAAAAAAGAATATTTTATTAATTTCTTTATTTAAATTTCAGTGTATCAACAAGTAATGAAAATACTATAGTTACGCAAGAATCTGTGGAAACATTTGAAGAAGAAACGCCAAATAAAGTTAAAAAAGTTGAATTAGAAATTCAGTCTGATAAAGAAGATTCTAGTACTGGAACAAATAGTGATGTTGGTATGTTTTCAATTTACATTACTTATTAATGGGTTTGCTGATTTGCATGTCCACATTTAAACATTTTGACGGATTGTTTTATTTTATTACTAAATGGTGATGAATTTGTGAACTTACTATATGTGTATAGAATGTTCCATAAGTATTACTGCATTAGAAAAATATGTTGAAAATGCGACAAAGTAGTACTATTAGAACACTCTGCAAATTTAAAAGATGGAGCTAGTATTTCTCAATCATTTTTTCCTTCATAGATATAATATTACTACATATTTCTTTTTAACATGTTTTATTTTGAAAAACGCTTTCGTTTACTTAAATCCATTTACAAATGGTTGGGAAGTGCTGATTTAGGTAGGAATATATTTTTATGAAAGATATACTGCACACTGTTCAGTTTTGCAAGTCTATTTTACTTACCTTAACAGCAATTTGTATTTCTTGTAACAATGCTGCATGGACAGAAGCGACACGTGAAACAGATATGGAAGAGAGTGATGATGAAGGTGAATCTGAGACTAGCTCAGACTCACATTCTTCCACTTACTCCAATCAATCTGATAAGTCTAACGAATCAAACCACTCTCCATGTCTTACAGATGATGGTGAGTTTTGTCTGTAAGACTGTTTTTATATTATTAAAATCACACTTTGTTGCATGTATTATAAGATACATATGTTTTCTTTCTATTCCTTTTCATTTTAAAAATGCTATTTAAAAGTTCGGTTGTTAAAATTAATTTTTCAATGCAATAAACGAATACGTGACTACATCGATTTCCCTTTTATCGTAGAAAGTAATTGTTGAGTAACACATTCATGGAAAATATTAATTTTAATTTAATTTTACAGAAAAGAAAAATAGAGCGAATAGGGAAGAAACATCTCCGCGTAATTCGTCGTCTCCTGTCGAAGTTAATAAAGTTCCTAATCAGGTACTGCTTTTGTAATAGTTTTGTAAATATTTAATTTTTGCAGTACAAAGTTAAAAAAAATTCTAATTCATTTTTCTAATTATTTTTCTAGGCTCCAGTAATGCCTCCAAAGCAACAGACTGATAATAACGAAGAAGGAGTTATACCATCCTGGAGGCGTTCAGGCTCTTTCAGAAATAGAATACAAAACACAGAAACAACAAATACTGTACCTACAAGTAAGTTATTGCTACAGTAACAATTTACGTGATTTTAATTTAGAATTATTTTATTTACTTTTGTATACATATTCAGGACTTGAAGAAAAAGATAAAAATATTATATCACCAACAATACCAAACAAATTGAACACAGAACCCGATGTGGTATTGACAAGAACACATAGTTTTGAGACAGATGAAAAGTAAGTTAAAAGTATTTATCCATAAGCGCGTAGTATTATAATTTTGCAGTTTCATTTATTGTAATATCACACAAATTCTGTTAACATATTTACCTCTGTGTTACATTACAACTGTTTATAGTTCCGCATATCATTTAGTCTTACGTTTATTATTTTTTATATCAGTGTTTGCACATGTAAGCAATTATTTGTGTAAACATTTAATGCAGTAGATTCTTGAGCTTTACGCATATTGAAAATTAGTTTAGTTGTATGCATGGCATGATGCATGTTATGCAGGTTCTATGAGCAGTACATGGCATTACGAGCTCGCATCAAGGCGTTTTCCTGCCCTACTCTCCATTGCTGCAATGCAGCTACTCCTACTCACACCAATACTACGACCCGTTCTGCATCTCTACGCGAAACCTACAGGTGCGCATGTTTCATACGTGATTTGTATATTAATGCTTTCAATATGTATAATTCTATTTAGTATTGTACCACAAGTTCTCCATTTTTTCCGTATATGCTATTTATTTACATTTGTGATCATTAATTTATTAAGCTTTTCCATTCTTTGCTTTTGCTTTGCTTGAACATTAATAACTTTTGTGTACATTACAAATAGAATATGAAATTTCACAGTTTGTTTGCCGTAAATGATCTAATTTTATAAAATTCAGGTAAATAAAATAATATCTGTGTTTGATGTAACAACTATGCTGTTTTAACTTTAGAAGAAAAGAAGCAAAATTAAACTTGGAACTATCAAGACTGCCACAAGGAAGCAATACACTTTCACCAACATCTACATCTAAAACAATAGTGTCAAGTACACTGCCAACTACTACAGCTACAGCTACTACAACTGCCACAACAACAACAACAACTACAACAAGTCCTATTCCAACCAATCAAATTCGCAGGTAAATATTAAGAAAAAGAAAATTTATTTTTTATAAATTTGATTAAAAGTGTAATAAAATATTGGTCATTGAGGTATTGTTCTATAACTTTTTAAAGAAAAGTAAAAGACATAAAAGAATATATGCAGATATTTTAAACTTAATTATGCAAAGAGTATATTGTTATATATGCTTAAAAGAAACACTTTTAAAGACCAAAGTTTATATATTCATATTTACATCGTACAATGATGTTAATATGGTTGAGTAGTGTTCAACCAGTGGAAGGTACAACTACAAACAATTCAGTAGCAGTTCCTGGAACTCCCACTACACCAGGAGGGAGCAAACTAAGTCCAGGAAATATCTTCAAGAATTTCTTCAAGTGGGTACTTAATGTTTGACCTGAGAAGATTCTCTTGAAATGTGTGATTTCGCATATCGTATAATATCTATACACATGATGTTAAGTTATTGGCAGTGGCATGGACATTTGCTTTGCAGTGTGATTATTTATTTCAGTTGCGTATCTTTATCCTAAAATATTTTTACCCCAATAACCACTGCCTTGTTTTACTAGTGAAAATATTTCCAGTTCAGGAACACTGCCATCGAAACATTTGGTTTAATTTATTTAATCACATAAGTAGTTTCACATTTTGTATCCTTTTAATAATACATACTGTTTATCAATTTTCTAATACTGATACAGAATCGTTCCATGTGCACGCATTTGTCGTGAATAACTAAAAACAGAATAAAATACGTATATTAGCAAGTCATGTTTTCATTAATTTTAGCATGTTTTAAATACATCAAAATATATTTTATCTGTGCAGGTATATATTTATTAAAAATTTAAACAATGTTTTCAATATTAAATATTACACTTACTACTGTAATATTTATACATATAATCATGATTACAATGAATAATAATATTATTGTTTTCGTTTCAAATGAAAGTATAATTGTTTTATGTGATATTTGTAAATGCTGCTTTTGGATGTGTTCATGACAATGTTTAATGCTTCTTCAAGATTTTGTTATATTTTACAACAAATTTTCGAACGTAATAAAAGTACTAATCATAATGTTATTAATCTCGTATACATAATGTTTGTTTAGATCTTTTGTTCCTCCGGTTCGTGATGAAGAAAGTGAAACACAGAGAAAAGCACACGCGAAGAGAGTAAGGGAAACTCGACGTTCGACTCAGGGTGTAACGTTAGATGAAATCAAAAGCGCAGAACAATTAGTGAAGAAAAAGCAACAAAATAATGAAATTCCTACTACAATATCTTCTACGCAGGTAAATCTTTATTTCGTAATATCACTTTTAGCTTTTAAATACATATTCATAATATATGCAATTAATTTACGATCTTTTATAAACTAGGTACATAACTAGTTTGTTGTTTTCATTTTTATATTAACTATTCTTATATACTAAGTGTTGTTATAGTGCTGAAAGCTTTACAATTATTACTTCTTATTTTTTATTTATTTAATTTTTGTATAACATAGCCTGCAACTACTACCAGCAATACAGCCTCAATTACAGCTACAATAACAACAGCAACTCCTACTACTGTGACTACAAATAAATCCTCTGAAGAACTTAATTTGCCTGAAAGGCGGCCTTCGTGGAGGTTAAAAGTAGATAATGGGAGCAAGGTTTGTGATTTATACTATATATAAGTAGGTTTCAAGTTTGTAGCATATTTTGTATAAACAAAATATATACATATATATTTTATAACATAAAATTTAAGACATTAATTTTATTGTATAGTTCCAATTAGAAGACGCCAATAACAGAACCACCATGGTACCTAATCCTGATACTACTACAGCATATATGAGAAGACCTTCCACAGGTGCTAGTATACCAAGACCGTCGTCAGCTCCCGTTGAAACTATTGCAACAAGCAGTGCCGAAACAACCGTAACATTACCACTTAGACGACCATTGAAGCAACCTGAAGATAAAGGTATAGATAATACTCGTCGAAACTTAAAACATATGGTACTTGAATTTTACAAATATTAGTTTTTATTTTACTTCTACTGATACGTTTCAGAACAAGATAAGGAAAATGATAGCAGAAATGCACAAGCTACACAAGCTGTGATACAAAGGAGACGGAGACCCAAAAGAAGATCTACAGGCGTTGTTCACGTTGATATGGACGTTAGTAATAATTATGTTTCTTTATAAATTCAATTTTTCGTTGACGTTGTAGTAGTATATTTTAATTTTTTAATTGAATAGATTTACTAGTGAAAACTTTAATCAAATATTTTGCAGGAAATTGATCCTGAAAAACAAGACTTAACTGCCGGAGGTGATTGTGACGAGAACAAAATTAACCATGAGGTAAGCGATTCAGTTTTATCATTTGTGTTATTTAAAACGTATAAATTGTATTAACAGTTATTTGAATAACTTAGCAATCATATATTGAAAATCAATGTCTCTGCATTACAATGATTCTTTGATAATCATTCATAAATATTTATTATTTTCATTAAATTTTATTTTTATCATATTTTCTATTTTTACAATAAAATTGGTGTGCAATAGTCTAAATTCTGTATATGTTAACTGCTAAATGTTTATTTTTATAGTGCATTTCTAACAAAATCATCGAGTACTATGTACAACCGTTCTAATATAAACGCAATTTCATGAAGCCCAAGTCGCTTTGTGTTATTTTTAGGTTAGTCTCTGGGAAGATTAACCCCTATGCATGTATGCTTTGTTAAAAATAGTTTACTAATGTTTCTTCAAACTACATCTTAAAATTAAACTGGAAATACCAATAAATACAGTTTTCTTAAAGGGAATTGGTAATAAAGATTTATTTGGATGAATGAAATAAGAAACAAAAATAAAAAGAAATTGATCATGAACATGGCTTGGCGGTATCTAAAAATATCCTATCGACATTTAGAACAATTTGATACTTTGACATTTAGGGTAACCTAATAGGAATTTCCTTATTCTTTCTACATACTGCTAAAAATATTTGTTAATAAAATAAAACTTAAGAAATGTAGTAAAATGAATATTACTATGATGTGTTATATCATGTAGTAGGTAAAATTCAAAACCAGAGTAAATTGATAAATAATAATTAATAAAATTATTTCAGTTAGTCATTACTTTTATTTATCACTATCATGTATGCAGATATGTTCATATATATTCTCAATAATATAATTTAATATATTAATTAACTTTATATAGTTAATAAAATAAATTTATATGCACAAATATATGTATATACATTTATGTATATATATGTTTCATAGTATTTATTAATCACATAAAACCTTTTGAGACTGAAACAGCAAATATGTTTATTCTAAAACATACAACCTTGATATTAGTATAGGTTTATGCATGTGATTTATAAATAGCCTACCAACTGATGCTTTAGAGTAAACTGGCCGATGTTTTAAGTTCCTCCACCCAGTTCACGTCAGTCAAATTCTTGCTGTCATTAGAATTAGATCGTTTATACTGTGCATTTTGTGACAAAGTAGTATTACATTAAATCATGAAATATGTCCAAATCCTTATATAAAATATAATATGTAAAATCTTAATAGCAGTTCTAAAAGAAACGTGATTAACTTAATACAATTTTTAAAATAATTGTACCAGTTTTATAAACAATGTCATCCTACAGAAAAAGATCCCAAGCAAAGCCAACAACAGCTGCAGGATTAAGAGCTCAAGCATCTGCAAATGGAAGTTCAATTTTTGGACACAGATCACGAAGTATTACTGGACTATTTCCTTTGAATCAAAATAGCTATTCTAGTTTGTTAGGTGTTAATGGAAATTCGATTGGAGTGCCAAATTTTTTAAATAAAGTCTCCAAAAGTAATGACTCATTCAAAAAAAATTCTTACTCAAATTCCACAAGCAATTTAAGTTATCAAAATCCTTACACAACATATGGTGGAACTACGTCAGGATATGGAAGTATAACTCTGCCACTGAATATCAATTCTTTACGGTTACCATCATCCACAAATTATAATTATTTAAGTCTTAATCCAAACAACTCTCAAGTACAGAGAACTGAAAGCTTTAATAAAACAAGAATAAAACCAGATTTTCAAATTGGATCTAGAAGTTCTAGTCTACAAAGTTTAGCCAGTTCTGAAGGATACATTGTAAGAAAATATATTTAAATTCTGTATAAGGAGAAATACTTTTTATGATTTGTAGATGAATTTAATCATAGAATTTTAATTTTTTTTTATACATTATCTTTGTTTAATTTTGTTTTCCAGAGTGGAAATGATCGTTCTGGAAGATCTAATAGACTAGGATCTATATCTTCGTTATCATCGGAGGCACCTTCTATGTCGACTAGAATAAAATCTACAACATCTGAAAACGGTGAACTAGATTACAAAAAATTATACGAAGAATCTCAAGCAGAAAATGAAAGACTTAAAGAAAAACTTAGGCGGTCGGATGAACAATTGAAAGAAGTCAGAAATTTATTGGACAAAGCGCAAAGCACACAAAATAAGACCGTTCTATCTGAAGCTGAGAAAAGGGAAAGGAGAGCGATGGAAAGGAAATTGTCGGAAATGGAGGAAGAATTGAAGGTAAAAACGAATGATTTCCATTCTATATTTACATTATCATACTATATACTTAATATTTTTACAAAAATAAGTGTTATAAAAATATGTAACATTGATTCAGAAATCATATTTCAGCTAAATAGTTATACTTAATATATCATAATTTCTATTATTATACGTTCATGTATTTCTACAAATGTTTAATTATACGTATATTCCTTAGTTAGAGTGCACGTCACAATTTTTTCAATTATGTTTTGATTGTTATGACTAAATACAGAGGAGGTTTCAGCATTTCTGGAGTGGTTGATTTAAGGAAGAATCACAAAAGTACAAGCTGCTTTTAATGCATTGCTTTTTTTTTATTTGCCATTTCTTGATGCTTTTATTTTTAGTATTTTTATTGAATAATCGCGCTTATTATTTACGCAGTATAATGGTTTTCAATTGGCATTTTGTACTTCCTTTTTTATTATACAAACTACATATGGTTTAGAGTTCACATTATGGTATTGTATTTGGTGATACTTGAAAATCATTGTTAACGTAACAAATGATGTAGATTACATATTATTATTCTGGTGGGCCTTTTATAAGACAAGCGGATTTTGGGCTAATCGTTTCACTGTTTACAGCAATTACAAAAACTCAAAGCTGAAAATGAGAGATTGAAAGCCGAAAATCGGGCACTTACCCGCGTCGTATCCAAACTCACCAATACTACTAAATAGGTAAAGGATATAATGACAGCATCTGCGTTAACAGTGTACATCGTATTTCACGTACAATATTAATTAATTAATTGCAATATTAAAACTTTGAAACGATGTCGCTCACTGACTTATCTTACAAATACAGCTTCGCAAAATACATTTCGTGCGATTACGATCATTCGAACAATTTTATTTAAACAATTTATAACAGCTTATCGTAAAAGAATTTAAAGCTTACATAAAATACATTTTTTTCATGGAAATTATGCTGTAATTACATAAAACTAAATTTGTTTCCATTCCACTAATTACCCTTTCAAATGTATAATGTGTATTTTTATTAATTTTTGTCCATATTTTATATTTTTAAATTCTTGCAAAAAATACTATTAAATAAAATAGATAAAAATCGCACTATTGCCATTCGGTATTTTATATCAAACAGTTATATCAAACATGTAGATGTATGTTAACTGGCATTGAAAAACGCAGTCTGTCTTCTAATGCATTTTTAAGAATATTTTCCTTTCCACAAGCCCAATTCATTAATAAAATTTAAACAAAACTTAAATTGGAATTAAATTTATAATTTTCTGATAATATCACATCAGAAATTACGAATTTGAAAACAATCTTTTTCGTTTTAAAAAATAATTTAAAAATTATAATTAATCTTTTTTACAAGATATATTTATAAAATAATATTTTTACATTTTGTACAACGCATGTTCAATGTAAGAATGTAATATTTTAATTACACTACTCATTGTTTTATTTTAATATTTTAATGTCCAATGTTTATCGTTCATATCATTCTTCATTTGATGTGTGATGATAATTTTGTAATGGGAAGCTTTATAAGATGCATGATCAAATTCAGTAAGTAAAGTATAACATTTTTATAAGAATAGTGGAAAAACTATATTCTTAACAACATAATCTATATAAATTAACACTAAGTATATTATTTGGTAAACACAGTTTCATCAAAGATATTATATTAGGATATAACACCACTCAAAATTATTATTATAAGCACAAAGGATATAGTATGCTCCATATTGGGTAGTACATACATAATTGTTATTATATTGAAGAGATTTTTTATGTGTAAAAGTATGGTGTTACAATTACACCCACCTGTTACATAAATGTATATTACGTTGCTCGTTTAACATTATTCCTTTAGTTTGCATCAAATTATTATATTGTTTTGGTTTCTAAAGCTTTAGTTGCAACAATATATGCTTGTTTCCCCTTTCCAATTTTTTTTTTCAAACGTTTTTTTCACCTAATTTACAACGGTATTGCCTTTGTATTTCTTTCCTTTTTCATTTAAGAAATATAATTAAATGTGACACAAAATATTTGTATATTTTTCCTTTTTTTAGGTAATGGACCAACTAAAATGTGAAAATCAGAGGCTAAAAGATGAAAATGGTGCCTTGATCAGAGTAATCAGCAAATTATCAAAATAACTCCAGTGGTCTTAAAAGAAGGCTGTATAGCGTTTCTTATGTTGCATTACAATTGCATTGAATGAATTGTTTTAGCTATAAAATATCATGATCATTATTGCTAGTATTCTTACAATGTATATTACATCATCACATATTGATGAATTTATTCTTATGCTAGTAATTTAATTTATTATCAAATTACTCGCGTGGCTGTGCCAAGAGCGAAAAGAGACATTGCTCCTATTCTTAGAATTGTGAATAGTTGACCATAAAGGATCTAGAATTTTTACTTTCTCACATTTAACTCTTCCTCTCGAAGATAAATTTCATGGTTCATTTTAGAGCCGTCACTTTATAAAGCAAAATGTACTTCGTTCAAATTATTGAAAAAACAAACGTTCTTTACGACAGTTTTTTTTTAAAGAACTCACGTTATTAATGTTGACTCTTTATAAGGACATTTTGTAAATATTTAATAGATAATGATAATGTGGCATTTTAGAGTTAAATAAGGACAAAATTTTTTACTTTCAAAAAACACGTCAGAAATATATATATATCAAATTTATTGTATAAACTTGTTTCCATAATTGTAATGCAAGCGAAAACATTCGTCACGTATTACAAGACTAAGTAGAACAATAAAAGGAAGTAAATTAAGAGGATGATTTTCATGCTATTCAAGTGGCCTTTCCTGGAAGACTGTAATTTGTAATCCTTCCATCATTGCCATTTTTACAGAGAATAGAAAGTTCATGCATTGAATAATGTATGTTTTAATATAATTTTGCAATTCACTGTTAACAAAAATATGATTCAAGTGAAATTTTTTA
The DNA here is from genome assembly GCF_050947335.1 of Megachile rotundata. Lineage (NCBI taxonomy): Eukaryota > Metazoa > Arthropoda > Insecta > Hymenoptera > Megachilidae > Megachile > Megachile rotundata. The sequence continues at coordinate 18,280,175 of NC_134985.1, read as the reverse complement.
ATGTGTATAAAGCGATGAAGGCAATTGTTTTCAGTAACTGAAATCAATGATGAAAACTGTGTTATTATTTTTAATAACTAATTTAATGTATTGGATTAAAACAAGAAAACAATATTAGCTTTTGATAGCAATGTTTATAATGAAGTTTTAATTTTAGTAAAAAAACATATGAATTTATAATCAGCGAAAAGGAGAACAAATGACAATGTATGGGTGACATGTTTTTTAACGATGTTATTGTAAAAAATTGTACAAAAATAAGTTGATATGGTTGTTTCATAATGATGTTTGTTATAAAATAACAATTTTGTGTAACTGTTTAGTATATAGATATTTTCATTGTATTATATAATAGCAATATATATGTGCTTATTACATTTGAAAAATATTTGGATGAAAGTAGTATTACAATATACACAATGCCCGTTATTGTAAATTATAAAAAAAATCATTTTGTACAATTTGTGATAAACGGTTCAATCTTTATCAAACAACTGTATGTTTAATCATTATAAAAATAATACATTTACTATTAATATAATTCCACAGGTAATTATAAATGTAATATGTAACAAGATAGAATGAATGTTACGAAATTTATGACTCATAATTTTTTTCGAAACAAACAAGTCTTTAAAAATTCATTAATTTGATAAAGATTGTTGCTGTTATTATACTTTGTACTGTTGTAATAAACATGTCCCACCCTCAAATATCACGTACATAAATTTTCTGAACATAGTCTGACATTTTTATGAAGTATTTTATAATACGATTAACGCTGTTAAAAATAAAATTTTGTGCTAATTTAGTCTAAAATGGAATTACGTAGAAAAGTGATAGTTTTCAGTTTGTTAAATCGTAAATATTTTTCATTTACTTTTATAGTTATATTTGCAATTTATAAAAAAATAAATATTAAAATTTTTTATATATTTCATAATGGTTTAAACATAGAGGTACGTAAGTACATTTTAAAGGTAAACACAATAAATATTTATTAAAGTACTTCATATTTTATGCTGCAAAAACCATATATTTAAAAATTAGCTTAACAATCTCGTCAGGATTTTTGTAGCTTGTTGCATATCTGCACAATCGTTTGTAGCTGTGGCTACTTTCTGTAGAAATACTTTAAATACACGACTACGTCCTGCCTTGTACTTCTTAACTAATTTAGGTTCATTTTTCAGTACTTCCAAACATACATTTTCCAATTCACTTACATCCGATATCATGAACCAATTATTTTCTTCGACAATCTGTCCAGTGAAAAGCATAATTAAAATTAATTTACAACCAATGCAAGGTAATTTTAGTTCGCGCAAAAAGCCATTTTTACCTGTTTTGCCGTTTTCTTCTGTCCATCAAGTAACTTGACTAGCAGTTTTCTCAATATTAAATAGTTTATTCTTTTATCTTGTATTAAATCGATCAATTCTCCAATATAACTTAGATGATTTATACTAAAAATTAGTTATATAAGTAATATATTTTATTTCTATCTTGTTTTGACAAACTTACCAATACACCATTTCTAAATTATGTTTCTGTACAAAACCCGTAATATCAGAGATAAGAATATAAGCTACTAGCTGAGGATTACGATGTTTTCCATGTTCTAATATATTACGAAATATATTAAACAATTCTATGTCAGTCTAAAAGCAAAAGGTCGATCAATTTAAGAATTAAATTTTTTTTATCTTAAATGTAAAACTTACCGTTAACCCTACATATGTGGGAGGTGTAAGGTTCTGTAGTACTCCTTGTCGCATTTGTTCTGGTAACTCTGGTAAATGCTGCCTTAAAGATGTTACATCAATCAAATTATATTTATTTTCCATATTTTCATTGACATGTAAGTATATAGGTGGCAAATTTGGTTCAGGCATAAAACGGTAATCCTAAAAATTATTATCAAAATTATATACTTGTTATTGATTTTAATTTGATATTGCATTACATGTTTCTCTTCCTTTTCACGCATAGGAATCGTTTTCTTGCATTCCGGATCCCAAGCACGAGTCTCGTTAACAATTTGACCACCTTTTTTTAAAATGGTTATATGTCTTCCTATTTCATATCTTATAGCATTGGCAATAGCATGTATACTTCCAATATTTTTTATTTCTGTACGAGTACCTAAAGATGCATTGTCTTGACTTACAGACACATTTGCATCAACTCTTAATGCTCCCTCTATAAATTATAAAAGTATTATTTATTTGTAATTCATAATTATTCTCTAAAAACAATTGTACTAGTATATTGACCTTCCATTTTGCATGAACATGTGCCTATTAACTGCAAGATAAAACTTAATTCTCTGACAAGAGCAGCTGCTTCTTCTCCACTTGTTAGGTCTGGTTCAAGAACTAACTCCATCAGAGGTATACCAGCACGATTAAGATCAATTAAATTTCTGTCAGGAATTAAAACTGTGTAAAATTTACTTTTCAAGATATGACAATAATAAAAAGAAAAGTCACTACTAATACCTCTCTGTAAGTTCATTGTAAAAACTTCTGCCACTGTCTTGTTCCAATTGTATTTGTTTAATTTTTGATGACTTTAAATAATGTTGTCCTTTTATTTCTGGTTTAGGCACAACAAATTTAATTTCTCCATTAACAGCTAAAGGTTTTTTCTGTTGTGTAATTTGATATCCTGCCTATATAAAATAATTGTCTTACAAAACATACTGTAATATAAAAATAAAAAAGAATATATTTTATCTTACAGATTCTTTTCAATTTTAATGGCTATGAGAAACATATTTACAGGCAAATCAGAGTAAAAATAATGTTTCCTTTCAAACATTGAAACATCATTTACTTTGCACGAAAGAGCCAGAGCAGTTAAAATTCCAGCTTCCACACATTTTTTATTCAATACCTGTAAAAGTAATACATTTAAAAATTGTTAAAATATTTGTTAAAAACGTTTGTTATACTTTACTGGCATTGTTCCTGGTGTTGCACAGTCAAAAAGTGATACACAAGAATTTATTGGACTTTGAAAGTTTGTAGAAGCTCCAGAAAATAATTTTGATTTTGTAGCAATTTGTGCATGAATTTCCAAACCTATTGTGGGTTTCCATTGGTTTCTACAAAATGATGTTTTATTAATTAGTACTGATTTTCAGTGTCAATGTTTTTTAAAATATTTTCATTATAACATTCAATATACTTACAAATCTGTGGAGGCAAACCGCAAATGAAACTTTTTACAAATATCCTTATAATACTTCACTATGGGCATATAATTTTTACTATACACAAACATTTTTAAATACTTTTTATATATACAAAATAGGTATATATATTATTTCATAATTCTATGGTATTATTCTAAATACTTTCAGTACAAAATCAGTAAAGATCAAACCAAAATATCACAACGATACCGTGGCGCTATCATACGGTGAAACAAGAAATTTTAAGTCAGAGCAACATATCATCTGCTCGTGCTTCTTTTTGCAATTATAAATATTTACATTGTATATTTCTTATTAAAAGAATATATAGCATACAATTATTTTTAAACATAATCAAAACATAAATAATATATATTTAATTATTTATATGTGATTTTGCAATTGATTTCAAAGTGGGGTATGTAATGTAAAATCAAATTATTTTTGCACCTTATTTAATAGTTTTTCATAATAATTCTGATAATATATATTTTATTGCAATACTCTGTATTAGCACAAATGTCTGAATTGTTCCATATCGTAGAATTGTGAATCCTTTCAATAACATTTGTTTGGTTATAAAGCATTCAAACAACAAATATTACAGCTGTTGAACAAAAGAATTTTCGTTTGATATTTTCAGATGACGAAGTTAATGGAATGGCTTTTATTTATAACTTTATTTGTTGGTATTTGGACTGCTGTGATTACAGGAAATATTAATTCATCTTTTATCACAGAATGGCAACAAGTTATTCTTTTCTGTCCACTCATTGTACTATTTTTATGTGGTGTTTATGCAGCTGTTATCATCTTATATAGAGTGTTCACATTTAATAACTGTGAAAAAGCAGCTGCTGAATTACAGGAAGTATGTATACAAATAAATATAAAATATATATATTATAAACTATTTACTTAATTTTATTTCTTTTTTTTAGCAAATAGAAGAAGCTAAAAAAGATCTCCAAAGCAAAGGTGTTATTTTGAAAAATAAATAAATTTGAGTGCTTTTATATTATTTAAACCAAACAATGCAGTAATAGATGAACATTCCTATTTATATAGGTTACATTTGTACATATCTCAATAAATGTTCTAAGATGATAAAACATTACAATTAAAAAATTATATTACAGAAAAATGTATTTAGAAATATAGTTCACGCATATAGAAAATACTTTTATATTTTTATTACATAAAAATAATGGATGTCACAGGTAGCCACTTTTACTTATTCACATAAATTTTAATGCATTTATTTATTACACTTAAAGTAAAATTTAATAACAAATGATATGAACATTGTTATCTGTATTGTTTTAGTATTTTTTGGTACTTCACACACAATAAAAATTAAATCAGATATTGCTATACTATAGAATTTACATGTTCTAATGATTGATGAAATTTGAGATAGCTTTTAATTAACATTACATTAAAGCTACAAATCTACAATGTATTAGAACATGTATAGTTCAAATACATAGATACATAAGTATATTTCGAATACACATGTAAATATTAAAATAAAAATAATATCTTAAATCCTCAAGAAATATCTCTTTTTATATGCTTATACATATTAAAACAGGGAAAGACTAATGTTCTTTTGTGCCTAGACTTATATAATTTTTATTTATTAAATATGTAATTTTATAGTATCATGTTTTACATTGTGTGTTATATTTCTAATAAAATTTTAATGTCAGTACTAATATTTTAAAAATTTCAACTGCTCCTAGTAAGTTACATATTACTATATTAAGGCTACAATATGTTGAATGCATTTTTATAATAATAATCTCATTGCCTTCATTTTTATAGAAAGTTAATTACAAATTTTCGTTTGAGATTTATATTTCACATAAGTCACCTTGAGTTTGAATACATAAGTTATTCATTTAAGATATTTATGCATGGTTATTATTACATAAACATAAGTTACACTGACTTTCCTTCGGGGAAAAAAAAGAATGATTTAATATTAAGGTCAATTTTCATTTTCATTTTCTTTGATAACTTCTTACAATTTATTATTTTTGTGAAAAATGAAATGATTCATAATGTTTTATTAATGAATAACTATCTTTACCATTTTTGTTTAAAAAATACACGACTTTTTTATACATACATACATAGGCGCAAGTTATACGCAAGTACACACATATATACATATGCAATCATACATATACAGATGCACTTACATAATTTTTATATCAGAAAGCCTATTACATGTACAAAATATACTTGTCATGAATACGCGCAGACACGCGCGCTTCCATGTACGGAATTTGAATACACGTATAACTTTACTTGCGTATACAAATTCGCACGTATGTGTATTGTACAATAGCTTAACATATAAATACATTGACGTATTTATATTTTGTATATTTCTTTATTAAGCAAGCAGGCTTTCTTACATAAAAATGTAATTACACTGCTCCATATATTCAAAAAACAAAAATTTTTGCCGAAGAATAACTGCCAGACTATAAGGATGGATTATAACACTGATGCAAACTATTAATTTTCAATCTTAAAATACATAAAATACGTAAAATGCCTTTTAACTTAAAACAGCTTAAAAGACTGACAATTTAATGTTAAAAGTATTATAGTATTTAATTGCAGCAAATTTTTATTATTTACTTAACATGCCAATGTATGCCCAAAAGAAATAAATAAATACGATTGCATACTTACTTATATACAAAATGAAGATTCACCAATAGAAAATAATATGGCGCCTGTGTAATTACCCACCCTATATCAGTCCTTTAACTCCTTATTGTGAAATCATTAAAGTGTATTACTTCAGTCATCATGAATTTGTGATAACAAAAAATTTGCAGCTAAGTTTTCATTCTTTTCACACGCAAAATATGCTTGTACAACTAAGTGTTCTGGGAATCCTAATGCTTTCAACCTTTCAATAGCTTCTTTATCTTGCGGTGTTATCTCAATTATGGAAGTCTCTACAAACGGCCCTCCTCTTCTTGCACCTGCAACAGGTCCACTGTTGCCACCACCAGGAGCAGAAGTTGGTGCAACAGTTGATGCAGATACAGGTGTAGTCCTTCCACCTGTACCACCAGTTGTTTCTACTGCTCCAAAATAAAAAATATAAAGCACATATATTCAAAAATAACTGATTTAATACATTATTCATATTTTAATAGCTGATGAAACTAACCAGGTTCATTCAGCATACGCACAAATGCTTCTTGATTTTGTGAAATAAGTTGCAACAATGCAGGATTAGTTTGGCCGATTTGTTGAAGCATAGCATTGAGTAATTGTGGATTTTGTTGAATAACTTCACGCATTTGTTGAAATTGTGGTTGCATTCTTAAAAATGCTAATGGATGTTGACCATGATCTTGGAATTGTTCCTGTGCTTCAAGTTGATCTTCTGGTAAATCTTCAAACAGCTGAGCTGGTATACCCGTTACAAGATATTCAACAGCTCTATCAGGGTTATTGAAACTTGCTCTTAATGCTTGTTCAACCTGTTCACGTTCATACCTAAATAAAGTATGTCAGTAAAAAATGAATCTAAAAAAATAATACAAAGAACAATTACAACTGTTTAAAAAATTTACCCCATATCCATGATGTTGTTCACCATAGTATTATAATTTTCACCCATTAACAAGGCACTTTCAGCTTGACCTCCAGCACATTCTGTAGCAGTACTTGCTGCAGATTGCTCTTGTGCAGTACTAACAGGGTTTGATGCACCCTGGACACTAGGGTTTGAACTAGGTTCTGGTACTGAGCTATGACAAAAATCATAAATCAACAATATTCTATGATATAATCAAATCAAATGTATCATTTATATTCAATATCTTTCTACAACTGAATTTAAAGCATATTAAAAACATGAAATGATAAATTCCTTTCTTAATTACCAGTACATAATATTATAATATACTTACCGTATTTTTATTATTCAAACTAAAAATGTTACCTTACTTTAAATTTGAAAAAAAAATGTTTAATATCTTGAATTGGTACCTAGTTGTACTACTTTCTTCTTTAGTTTCTGTATTTGTATGATCTTCTTCAGCTGCTGTATGACCATTACCAGTTTTAAGTTTTGTAACCATAACAACTATGAATTTTTTTTCATCTATGTTATATTCTGCTAATGGGTGATCATCTGTTAATATTTTTCCTGTAAAAATACCTCATTATATGGTTATACACTATGAATCATTGACATATAAAAACAATAATAAATTTATGAAGAATACAAGAAACTTTTACATATCATGAGAATGCAATGTATTTTCTTATAAATGATAATAGTAAAATTAGAGAAACTTATGCAATTAAAAATGATAAAGACATTAGTAGATTTATAATTAAGTGAAAATGAGGTTATGTAATTTATATAGCTTACCAGCGTATATTAATTTCTGATGTTCAGCAGGGAAACCTTTTTGAGTTTCAATCTTTTGTTTCAAATCTTTTACCTATAAGGAAATATCATTAGATTATACCAAACTTTTGAAAGTCACATATTTTACATTTTCTATATTCACCCACCGTTTGCGATGGATCAATTTCCACTGTAAATGTTTGCTGCTGTAAGTTTTTCAGTGTTATAATCATGTTGCAAGATAAAAAAATTACTAATAGGTTGCCAGTGGATAAAGAGAACTTTGAAAGATCTAGTTTAAGAAGGATATAGCGACGTTTAGCAAAGATCTTTTATGCGATGAGTCGGCACTGCTAAAAGCAACTTACAAATGCTTCACTCGTGGTAGTATGCAGCTGAAAACATATGATGACATCAAGCAGTATTTTCAACAACGTACTAAAGGTACGTACTAAAATGAGACTATTATTTGTTTCCCGGAAAATTAAACTCATCGAACGTGTTTTTGTTCGTTCTATATATATCTCTGATTGGTTCAAGCACATTTTCTAATATTGTAATATTATTGGTACAGAAAATGTGTACCTGGTAGTACTTTATTTTATACAGATCAGAAGAACATGATTTGAATCTAAGAATAAGGAAATTCGGGAATTTGAAAATTAGGGATTTTCAATAAAGGTTGAAAAAAAATGAAGAATAATAGATGCTTCATAAAAAAAACGTAAAGTAAAATATAAATTTATGTGGCCTACTCTGCGAGTATAGCCATTTTCAAGTCATTTATATTAATAAATGCATTTATGTATAATAATAAATATTACATTTTTTTATTTATATATTTATACATTCATGTATGACTAGAACAAAATTAAACATATAATAATACAATATATACACTAAGTAAAATTGAATGATGTATTAAGATACACAAAAATCATGTCACTTTTTTTTAATATAAAACAAAAATTTCTTATTTATAATTAACAAAAATTCCTGTACATGCTTTTCTCTTCACTGTATTTTCAAATTACATAAAAAATTTATCTTTCATGAAATTATTTTGGATATCCTAATACATTTACATGTAAAAAATATATATTTATAACTAAATATTTGTTAGACTGTAATATTAATTATATACTTCTTATTCTTCCACAAGTAGTATATAACTACACAATACTATTTTTTATATGTGAGTACACAACAGTAAGAAATTAGGTAATTTTTTAGATACCATATTGCTTAATATAAAAGTGCAGAAAAAATATACTGAAATATTGATTTAAAAAATACAAAATTTATAATACTAAAAATTTTTTGAAAGTAGGTATAATATTTTTATCTAATTATCCGTTTTATTACCAATTTTGTCTACACATATATAGAAATTAAAATAAAATATATCATATAGACACTTACAAATTAAATGCAGAATATCCATAATGTCCTTCAATCTATATAACTATGTGCAATTATTCTTGGTATGGTGTAGTTGGACTCACATTGATCATCTCTGTTACACTACAAAAAATATAATAAAATTATATGACCATTTTAAACAATTAGGTTTAATGATCAATTTATAATACAAAATTAAGAAATAAATCATTAAATTGCAAGCTTACTGGTTTTCCAAAATGCAAAATAAATATATTCATTCAATGCAAATAAAATTGCTTCAATTAATTTCTAACAAAATATTTGAAATTATATAATAAATGTTCTATGTCTTACCTCCTATCTAAATATATACTAACACGTTTCCATTCATTTCTAGGTTTACATTTGAATTTATATAAATAAACATATATTAATTAATTAAAAAAATATATAAAAGATAAACAAGATAATACTGTAGTATGAAAGATCTTGTTATATATCTTTAATATTAGTTTCAAATGATATAAAATTACTGAATGTGATATGTGATGTATAAAGCAAATTTATGAAGCAAATACAATACAAAAAAAAATTGATGTTAATTATTAGCAAATGTGAATCATTCATAACTACTATGCAACGATGTACACAAAAAAAGAATACATTTAAATCTTATATAATTAAAAAATTGTAAATAAAAAATAATAAAATAAAGCTACATGCACACATTTTAACAAGATTAAAACATACATTGCCAAAATATTAAGTACAGAAAATATTAATGATAAATATTACAATAAAACAATAGAATATAAACATATATAAAACATTTATGAAGCCATGTCACATGTAAAATAATTATTATTTTTAATGTTCTTGCAGGATAGACATAACACAATATCACAAACACTTACAAGAACAATTACGGTGCCCTAAGCATACTTTGTTGCAGTCATCTTTACATTAGTTTGCTGTATAACATACATTACATGAAAATTTATTATCAAATTTGGTTTTACAACATATTTTATGAACATTAATTCAGAAGGTGAAATATGTATAAGTAAAACATATTTAAAAATATTTTAGTATTCTTAATTAGTACAAAATATTCTAATAATTAGTATTATCTGAAATTCTAAATACTATAATTAAATTATTTCTCAAAATGTTAAAAAGACATTATACTATAACTTTATAATGCACTTACTATCAAGCAATTTATTAATCATTTTTATCCTGAGATATAAAGTATGATTAAATAATATTATTTATTAATTTAGCTATTAATCCTTTTTCTTAATTTTATTACCTAAAACTGATAGTAAATGCAGTGTGATAAATGAAAATGACAAAAATTGTATTTACTTTTCTATTTATATCATCTCACTTTTAATTTAAAAAGATTATCATTTTTAAAGCAATTGCATTTTTTAATTCTTTTGATTGAAGCTTCGTTTAAGCATAACACCATTTAGTGGAAAGTGAAAAGAAAAATGTAGAATTTAATATATAAATCTGATCTTTACCTCTTTGAACATTTGATGTGTATTATTAGTAGTGTAATGCCTAATAACAAACAGACACATCCTACCACTATGTAAGCTATACCAAGAAAAGGATTTTTTCCACCAAGAAGAGATGTGGTGCTTAAAATCATTTTTTTCCTGCCATAAAATGCAGATACAGGATATGCTATAAAAATATAATATCACTTTGTTAAACTATTCTTAGATGATTTAAACAAATTAATAATATTTAATATTAATAATGTTTACTTACAATATGTAACATTAAGCCAATAATCTCCTTTTACCAAACCTTCAGTAAAACCATTAGCAGTATGATCAACTCTACGATAAAGTTTTCTAAAATTTGGTAATGCAGCAGTTCTCATCCAAACAATTAAATCTTCATTTTGAAACCCATTATTACTTTCATTTTCTTCATCTAATTCATAAATATATTTATTCCAATTTTTTGGTTTTGCAAAATCCTTGAATGCTTCCCTTAGATCTCCCTCAGGATTTCTAAATTTAATATTTTTATCTGAAGGCCAAGCTATCCCAGTTTTTAGTAGTGGTACAGATGTATTATGTTTCACAGAAAACAGTGTTAGTTCATCGCTAAATAACGAATTAGCAATAGCACCACATGGTGCAATAGGTCTATTCTCACTATCATAGGCAAATGGTGCACAGTCGCCTGACACCACATCACTTAATTTTCCTAATAATTGATTATCATCACGTGATTTTACATATCGCCTGTGATTTTGATAAAAATTAGTCAAACCATAGTACATATAAATTTTTCCAATAAAATCAAAAGGTAATGTAAAATTTATTTGACAAAAACATGGTTCAGAACGATTAACTGCTATAACATCTGCACATTTAAAAGGCACTCCTCTTGTCCGCTCATAATTGGTAGAATTACAATCTGTATAATCTATAATATATTCTTTAACTTGATCAGAAAAATAAAGCAATCCAACTCCAACTGGTATAAAAGCAATTCCAATTACAAAAAATGTTGGCAAAACAGTTCCAGCAGTAAGTATTGGTTGCCACGCAGGTAAACGTTGTTGTTTGAATGCACTATCTGTATAAACGAAACATTTTATTTAAAAAAAAATCATACTGACCAAATATTAACATAACCCAACAATAAATTAATTTTATCACAATAAATTTACCCGATGGTTTTTTCGTCTTTGGTAACGAATTAGTTTCACTAATGGAAGTCATACTACTCTTTTGGAATATTTCTTTACTTTTTTAATTAATTCAATAATTCGACACTGTCATTTGTAAAATCTATCAAACCAATAACTACTCATTCATTAAATTGTCGCACAGATAACACAACAGCGGAATAAATGATATATATATATATATACTAGAATAAACTATATAAAAAGTTAGATACAGTAACTTCAAATCAAATGTACAAGGTCAATTATGACTTGCACAGGATAATTTTTTAAGTAATTATAAATTATTTATATTGTTCTAATTATACAATAAATACATTTTAATTCTTTATGATTTATTACTGTATATATATTATTCTTATAATTATTATCATGAAGTCACGAATGAATAATAAAATTTCGCACAGCTCAAACTAACGCGAATAATTTTCGGAAAATTTTCCACTATTTATGATACTCTCTTTATATTTATCAGACATATATACATAATGGAAAAAATATATAAATAGAAGAAATAAGTGATTATGCAGAAAAGTATACTAAATAAAAGACAATTGGATATGTGCAGTGACGTTACAATCGTTGTAAAAGCACATGCTCATTACTCTTGGTTCTTTAGTTACGAAACTTACTAAACCAATCAAAACCAACCCGAGGAGAATGAACGAAGGTTCGTCATTCGACAGTAATACCCCGTCATGAATTCAAGTGTATGTATACATAGAAAAGCATAAACAATTTGTTGTGTATACAAAACCTTCATGAAATTTGTTATATGAACTTATATTATAAAATTAATTTTTATGGTAAATGAAACAATTCTTTTATAAAGCTGAGGTTGTCATATAAAATCATTTATAAAAATTATGCAATAAAAACAAGACTTTACATACAGAAATTATGTCACATACAATTAGTAGATTTAAAAGCGTTTTTCAAAATGTACATAAAAAACATTGTACGTTAACAATGTTATTATACAGAAATAACTTATTAAAATTTAAACAAAATGTAAAATACTTTTGTACTAAAACAAAGTCATTAAATGATAGTATAACTTGTAATGTGGGTACAATAGGACATGTAGATCACGGTAAAACAACACTAACATCTGCTATAACAAAGTATTTATCACAAGAAAATAAGAGTTGTAAATATGTATCTTATGATGAGATTGATAAAGCACCCGAAGAAAAACAACGTGGTATAACAATAAATATTGCCCATGTTGGATATGCCACTAGTAAAAGACAATATGCACATACAGATTGTCCTGGACATGCTGATTTTATAAAAAATATGATTAGTGGTGCATCACAAATGGATGGTGCAATTTTAGTAATTGGAGCCAATGATGGACCTATGCCGCAAACAAAGGAACATTTATTATTAGTTCAACAAATTGGAATTAAATACATTATTGTATATGTTAACAAGGTTAATATTTATTTCAAACATTTGAAATATATATACAATATAATATTTTTTGCAGTATTACAAAGTTATTTACTTATTTATATATAATTGTATAACTTTTAGGCTGACTTAGTTGATACAGATATTCTTGAATTAGTGGAAATAGAAGCTAGAGAATTATTAACCATATATGGATTTGATGGTTTGCACACTCCAGTAATTAATGGTTCTGCTCTACTTGCATTAAATGGAGATACATCTCAATATGGATTACCTTCCATAAAATTATTATTAGATGCTTTGGATAATCATATACCAACTGTAGAAAGAGATTATACCTCTCCTTTTTTATTACCTATTGATAATGTTTTTACTGTACCTGGTAGGGGTACAGTAATAGTAGGAACAATAAAACAAGGTACAATAAAAAAGGGCATGGAGGTACAACTATTGGGATTTAATGAAGCTATTGACACTAGTATTGCAGACATTCAGGTAAAACCATAAATATTCTACCGTAATTTTATGTCCTTAATAAAACAGATTTTTATGTAATTTTAAATTATACATTTGCATTAGATTTTTCAAAAAAGTGTAGCAACAGCACGTGCTGGTGAAAATGTAGGTGTTTTAGTAAGGGGTGTTAAATTAAGTTCTGTGCGTAGAGGAATGATATTGTGCCAAAGAAAGTCTTTAAATTTCACTAATCATTATGAAGCACAATTATATTTAATGAGTACTCAAGAAGGTGGTCGTGATAAACCATTGAAGGTATTATTATAAGTAACTAATATAAATTTTATTTAAATTCTAATAACTTTTATCTGCTTATTTTATTTTTATAGAAATCTGGTTTTAGTACAAAAATATATAGTTCAACGTGGAATGTTTATTGTCGTTTTGATTTACTTTTGCCACCAGAAAACCAAATGTTAATGCCTGGAGAATTCGCAACGTGTAGAATAACGTTGCTTTTTAAAATGCCAATGTTAGAGGGCCAAGTTTTCACTGTTCGTGAAAATAAACGTACAATTGGTACAGGAAAGGTTACTAAAATTTTGCAAGAAATTCCACTTCACAGAAATAGACTGAATAAGGTTACAATTGAAGATGTTGCTTAAAACAATATTTAAAACTTGCAATTACAAATTGAAAATGTACTTCATGTTGAAAGAGGTATATGTTAAGGATAATAAATGATGCAGATTTTAAAAAGTTTTACAATTTTATTACTCATTTCTTTCTGAAACTCCTCCCGTTTCTGCTATGTTCGAAAATTATGACAGGAGAAGCAACTGTTTAAATACCAAAATTGTATGTATTTTACCTTTAACAATTAACATGTAAGGTATTTAAGCGTCCGTATATGACTATCATGATTTAATATTCAAATGTGGAATTCTTTGTAATGATATATTTAATGTGCAAGTGACATGCATTAAAATTTTTACAATAATGAATATCATTTGCACACGACTCTTGCATAGCAGAGAATTATTATTTACTTCATACTGACACTTTAGCCCGAGAAAGACGCAAGGAAGTCAGTGACGACTTGTTTTAATTTCGCATCAGAGGCTTCACTGATGGTATTTTCTTTAGCAATGGTATTAAGAAGATCCCGCTGATTAGCTCTAAAAGACAAAAATGTAAGATTAAATGAATGTATGTAACACAAATAAACATGAATACTACAACTGCTTCAAAATATATACCTAATGTGAGCAAGAAATTCTTTTTCGAAGGCAGTAATTTTTGTAGGCTCCATCTTGTCAAGATATCCACGTACACCACAGTAGATGACAGCTACTTGTTCTTCAATAGCCATTGGTACTACAAACATTAAAATAAAGAATTGTGTTCTAAATGTTGCTAATGTTAGAAATTTTTCGTAATTTAAATTTATCATGAATATTACCATACTGTCCTTGTTTCAGAAGTTCTGTTAATCTGACACCACGGTTCAACAGTTGTTGAGTAGCGGCATCCAAATCGGAACCGAACTGTGCGAAAGCTGCTACTTCACGATATTGAGCCAATTCCAGTTTCATAGAACCAGCAACCTATTAAAAAAATTGTCAAAATTATTAAAGATATGTAAAGATAAATATTTAGGTAAACATAATATATTACCTGCTTCATAGCCTTTGTTTGCGCAGCTGATCCTACCCGAGATACTGACAAACCAACATTAATTGCAGGACGAATACCTTTGTAGAACAACTCTGTTTCTAAGAAAATCTGACCATCGGTAATGGAAATCACGTTTGTAGGGATATAAGCGGACACATCACCAGCCTGTGTTTCGATAACAGGTAAAGCTGTTAGCGAACCACCTCCCAAACTTTCGTTCATTTTAGCTGCTCGTTCAAGTAGACGAGAATGAAGATAAAATACATCACCAGGATACGCTTCACGACCTGGTGGTCGCCTCAACAGCAAAGACATTTGTCGATAGGCAACAGCTTGTTTCGACAAATCATCGTATATAATTAAAGCATGTTTTCCATTATCCCTATAAAAAAAATTATACAAAATTATTAACACATAAATTTTTGCCGTGTTTTTTATTTTAAAAGTATCTAGCACAATTAGAAATAATTATTTATAACACAAGATAAAAATACCTGAAAAATTCTCCCATTGCACAACCAGAGTATGGGGCCAAATACTGAAGAGGTGCAGCATCAGATGCAGTTGCAGAAACAATGATGGTATAGTTAATGGCTCCACTATCTGTCAAACGTTTTACTATTTGTGCAACTGTAGATCTTTTTTGACCAATGGCAACATATATACAGTATAATTTCTTCTTTTCATCACCAGCATCGTTAAATCGTTTTTGATTAATAATTGTATCAATAGCAAGAGCAGTTTTTCCAGTTTGTCTGTCACCAATAATCAATTCACGTTGGCCACGACCAATAGGTACCAGAGAATCTACAGCTTTAATTCCAGTTTGCATAGGTTCTCTGACAGACACCCTATAAACAAGAGTACATGAAAGAATTGTATTTAATAAAAAAATGGTAATAATTATTTAAAAAATAAATACCTGGGAATAATGCCAGGTGCTTTGGTACCAATACGAAATCTTTGTTTACTGTTGAGTGGTCCTTTACCATCAATAGGATTACCTAATGCATCTACAACACGTCCTAGCAATTCTTCACCAACCGGTACATCAACAATGGCTCCAGTACGTTTAACAATGTCACCTTCTCTAATGTGTCTGTCATTACCAAATACGACAACACCAACATTGTCAGGCTCCAAGTTCAGAGCCATACCTTTTAACCCTGAACTAAACTCTACCATCTCATCTGCTTGAATGTTTTTGAGACCATAAACACGGGCAATACCATCACCAATGCTAAGTACCCTACCAGTTTCTTCCAGGTTGGTCTAAAATTGTTTAAGAACATGTATAAGAAATTAAAGTGAAATGAACTATCATTAAATATTATAATATACAATTGAAATTAACCCTATGCATTCACATAATTAAATCTTATTGACTTACCTTTGGGGCTGAACCAAGGATACGATCTTCTAAGATGGAAGAAATTTCAGCAGAACGACGACTACAAGATACATGATACTTGCAGGAGGCCACTCTTAAAGGCCATTTCACCTGTAAGATACAATTAAAAGTATTGTCATTATACTATAGAAATAATGCCACTGTAATACATATTACATAACTTGATACTCTTCAGTTTATGTAATATATTGAATAAAAGAATAATTTGACAGATATTATAATTAAAATAAAATTTTAACAAAATATATAATCTATCAAATATTTTTAATTCCATTAAAAATTAAAATTAATTAACTTATGCACCCGTGAGGTTGATGTAAAGTGGAAAATGTCGGCACGTTCCACATAGGCGTTCTAAAAACGGTTAAATTATGAAATAGATAGTTTTTTTCTGAAATTACCTGAATTGTAGCGTTTGGTAGTTGTCTCGCAATCGAGGAAGCTAAACGTAGAGATAGAAGAGCCATTTTGGTATGTTAGAAGCCCGTCCACCGGACTACAAAGTCAGAAACGGCGAATGATCAAGACAGGGACAAGCAGAAGAACGTCCCGTACAAACCCCACTCTGACATCGATAGCGGCAGGAAGTCGATATCCATTGACCTGCGCGGTAACCTCGAATCCAGATATTCAAACTAATTCTTAAATTGATTAATTTTAATTTCAATATTTCACCTGAAACAATGTAAAGAATTTATATTTAAAGTGAGGTTTTTAAAACAAACTAACGCAATTAAATATTTTCATAATATAACACTTTTAATACAATAGATTTTGGGTACGAGGTTATAAGCTATTACGCAATTCTCAATAATAAATTGGCGCCAAGCTTAAATTTAAAAGGAATATTCCTCAAAGATTTTATTGCTATGAATATGCATAATTTTACGTTAAAATTATTACTCTGTTTGATTATAAATATGTAACTAAGATTTATGATAGATAGTATCAATTAACTGAAAACAGTATTATGTATTTATTTAACACAATAATAGAAATGTAAAATTATTATTCCTATAATAAAATGTATGATTTTCTCGGAATAATAACATTGTAAAAATTTAAAATTATCTATTTTAAAAATGCATAATAATAGTTCAAAAAATTGGACAGTTTTATTACTTTTCTGAATCATTGTACTCAGGTTAAGTTGGTTGAATGCGGGAGCATTATTGCACCGACGCTAAAATTTGTTATTGTCGTGTCGTATTGATTATTGGTCGTAACTGTGTTAAAGAAATATTTAACATTGACTTCGCGTAAAAACAAATGAATAATTGTCAAAAGAAAAGTAAAAGGAGTTCATTAATGCAGGAAAACATTTATTATTTTACTAATTATTATATTTCCATTTCATTCTTTTCTTGAAATCGACAAGTGACAAAATCGGTAATTCGTTGTTTATATTTTCTGTTTTACAACGTACGAATTATTTTAATTAATAAATGTATTTAAAGTGAATGAAGAACGATTTATAATAATACTTTTACAAGAATGTCATATGCAATGCCAACAATTGTTTCCTGTTAACATTGTTATACAAATAAAATGATGGATTCTGCTACTGAGTCAGAACATATAGAGAAGTTAGTGAAAGAAGCTGAAAGTTTGAAAGTACGCTTAGAAGATGAGAGACAGAAATTAAATGATATTACACGTAAGTCTCATAGTTCAATTGTATAGTTCATTCATTTAATTCTAATCCTACATTTGATTACATATCCTATAGTGAATAAATTGTAGTATTTAAAACATTAATGAAATAATGTTTTTATTTCTTTAGTTGCTAGTGTAGCAGATAGACTCGAAGCAATTAGTTATATTAACGTGAAACCACGACGTGTTTTAAAAGGGCATCAAGCAAAAGTCCTTTGTTCTGATTGGTCACCTGATAAACGTCATATTGTCTCCTCTTCACAAGTCAGAATATGCTTTCAATATTTTGTATACATCTATAAAACATTTTTTAAATAAAAATTGTTTTAGGATGGTAAAATGATAATATGGGATGCTTTCACGACAAACAAAGAACATGCTCTTACTATGCCAACCATCTGGGTTATGGCTTGTGCTTATGCTCCAAGTGGTACTCTTGTTGCTTGCGGGTATGAAATATATATAAAATTAATGAATAAATAAACGAATGATTGAAAAGTTAATTACTATGACAATATTGTAAATGACGTGTTCATCTTTTTTAGGGGATTAGATAATAAAGTTACTGTTTATCCTCTAAGTCAAGAAGACGATGTTTCAACTCGCAAAAAAACTGTTGCAACGCATACATCCTATATGTCATGTTGTGTATTTCCTAATAGTGATCAACAAATTTTAACGGGTAGTGGAGACAGCACATGTGCTTTATGGGATGTAGAGAGTGGTCAACTACTACAAAGCTTTCTTGGTCATTCCAGTGATGTTATGTCTATTGATTTAGCACCAAGTGAAACTGGTAATACATTTGTATCTGGTAGCTGTGATAAAATGGTTTTAATATGGGATATGCGCACTGGTCAATGTGTTCAAAGTTTTGAAGGACATCAGTCTGATGTTAACTCTGTATGTAGAAGTTTATTATGCTTATTATTCAATTATAAAGTATATTAATTATCTGTTAGAAGAAAAATTATTTATATTATGTTGTATTGAATTTAGGTAAAATTTCATCCAGGTGGTGATGCAGTAGCAACAGGTTCTGATGATGCTACTTGTCGCCTTTTTGATTTGCGTGCAGATAGAGAAATAGCAGTTTATGGAAAAGAAAGTATAATATTTGGAGCAAACGCTGTAGATTTCAGCGTTAGCGGACGTCTACTATTTGCTGGTTATAATGATTACACTGTAAATATATGGGATACTTTAAAGTGTCAAAGAGTTGCATTTTTGTATGGACATGAAAATCGAGTATCTTGTTTAAGAGTTTCTCCAGATGGAACTGCTCTTTCTACTGGGAGCTGGGATTCGACTCTACGAGTTTGGGCTTAATTTTAATAAAATTACATTTATCATCTGATATTGTTAGATTAAATTAAAAAAGTTTTTTATTCAATACAAAAGTAAAGACATTATGGTGTTAAATGTTTCTTTAATTAGCGTATTTTAAAAGCATAGTAATACATAAAACATTGTACTATAAGACTACTATAATAATCAAAACAGAAGAACAGAAACAGAAATAGAAATTAAATAAAATTAGAAATCGTAACTTTCTGATACGATTATAAAAATGTGATAGCTTGAAATTAATAATTATTAGGCTGGTCCTAATTGATAGTAAATCATGTAAACAATATATCTATTTAATGCAATACAGTATTATCTTATATCAAGGTTAATAAAAAATTAGTTCATGCAAATTTTGTATAATTCATGATTTCTAATTTTTTCATGTATTACTTCTTTTAATGTAAGATTATTAATATTTAAGTAAGTGCTAGGTAATAGAATGTAGGCAGTATGTAATGAAGTAAAAGATCACCGAGTATATGTTTAGCGTCACGGAAGTGACAAATGCGCACTCGCGTTGCTCTTGGTTGCAAAGGGTATTCGAACCAATAAGAGCCAACATGCGCAGGATGAATAAAAGTCTGCCACGTGATGAATACAATCTCCTCAATAACAGAAAGGTATACAAACTAGAAGATCACTGGATATGCACATTCGGTACCACAATTGTCGTAAAAGCGCTTGCGCATTACCATTGATTATAGAGTGTGTAGAATCGATCAAAAGTAACTTGCGCAAAGTGAATGAAAACTCGTCGTTCTTCGATAATATTCTCTCGTGAAAATTAAACACACATATGTATAGTATATGAATGTCTGACGGTGCATTTTATGCACGTGTGGTTATTAGTGAAAAAATATTTTATAAATTAAGTTCATTGAAAAATACAAATTTATAATAAGTAAATATATCGAAAGAAAGAAATATGCCTCAATACTCGAGTATGTAATATGAAAGTTCAAAATTTCGAAAAATCTTACCTTAAATGTTTTGTTCATTTTTTATCGAATGGTTTTCAATATACATATCTAAAATTTTTAATATTTTTTTTTAGTTAAAGTAAAATGGGGAAAAGAACTCTTTCCGAATGTAGAAGTTAATACAGAGGAAGAACCAATGTTATTTAAAGCACAACTTTTTGCACTGACAGGAGTACAACCAGAAAGGCAAAAAGTTATGTTAAATGGAATGATATTAAAGGATGATGATTGGGGAAATGTTAAAGTAAAAGATGTAAGGAGAAAAAAAGTCATCCACCAGTGTTAATATTTTTATTAATACTAAAAACACTATAAATGGAATGTAAACATGAATGTCTTAATAGGTTATCTCTTTATGTTTTACCATTTTTAGGGTATTACTGTATTGATGATGGGTTCCAAAGAAGAAGATGTACCAGTAGAACCTTTTGAAAAACCATTATTTTTGGAAGATATGAATGAATCTGCATTAGCTACTGCTTTGCAATTACCAGCTGGTTTGATAAATTTAGGAAATACTTGTTATCTTAATGCAACTGTACAATGCCTGAAAACTGTCCCTGAATTGCGGGAGGCTTTAAATAACTTCTCAGGTGGGCTTGCAGCTTCGGGTAGTATAACAATTGAACCTGCACAGGGTATAACTGCTGCATTAAGAGACCTATACAATAGTATGGATAAAGGATCAGCATTGCCACCTGTTGTTCTTCTCCAAATGATGCACTTAGCATTTCCAAGGTTTGCTGAAAAATCTGAACATGGTAGATTTCAACAACAGGATGCTAACGAATGTTGGACTGAACTTATTAGGATGTTGCAACAAAAATTACCAGCAAAGGCACTTAAATATTTATTTTATATATTTCATTGAATAATTGACTTAAAAATTTACTCAGTAAATTCTATAGTTATCTCAAAATATAGTACTGTTATATGTGTTAAATTTAAATTATCATATCCTTCTAATTGCAATCATAAATATAATATAATTGTAGGAAAATCCTGTTACTTCAGAAAATAGTGGACAGAGTTATAAACCTCGATCACTGATTGAACAATATTTTGGGGGAACATTTGAAACAGAATTGAAATGTATGGAATGCGAAGATGAGCCACCTACTAAAGGAAAAGAAGACTTTTTACAATTAAGTTGTTTCATTTCAACAGATGTTAAATATATGTTAACAGGGATCATGAATAAAATGGAGGAACAAATCACAAAAATGTCACCAACTCTAGGTAGAGATGCAATCTATACAAAAACGGTAAAAGATTTTAATTTAAAAGAAACGATTGTTTATTTAGATTTTCTTTTAACAGAAATAATGAAAATATACTTTACAGTCAAGAATTAGCAGATTACCGGCATATTTAACAGTGCAATTCGTACGGTTTTATTATAAAGAAAAAGAAGGAATTAATGCAAAAATTCTTAAAGAAGTAATGTTTTCGGATAAGTTTGATGCTTTCCCATTTTGTAGCAATGAACTTAAACAAAAACTTATGCCTATGCGCAATAAGATAAGTAAATATGAACATAATACAGAAGGACAGATTAATTATTGTGAAAAAAAATTAGACAATGAGAATAAATCGAAAAATATGAAGACAGAACCTTTTTCGTTTGAAGATGGTAATATTTATATATTAACTAAATACAAATTAGATATCAAAGTATTCTTAATAACGTATATACATTATCATGTTATAATTTCAGATATAGGATCAAATAACAGTGGTTATTATTCGTTACAAGCGGTATTAACACATAAGGGACGATCGAGTAGTAGTGGTCATTATGTTGCTTGGGTACGATATAAAAATGATACTTGGTTGAAGTGTGATGATGAAAATGTTAGTATTGTTACACTTGCGGAGGTAATGAAAACTAAGGGTGGTGGTGATTGGCACTGTGCATATGTTCTTTTGTTTGGTCCAAAAATTTTTGAAATACCTGATGAAGATGATAATGAAGAACCGAGTCCCAAATAATTTTTGTATAATGAATTGAAAAGACTAAAATAAGTGAAACAAAATTTCTATCTTACATCTGTTAGAAAAGTGTATTTTTTCTTTTTTTTATACAAACGAACATCTTAATATAATTTCACTTCTTTAACCTACCAGATCATACAAATGTCATTGATTACATACATAATTTCTGCATGATGTAAAATTGCAAGAACTATGCACCCATTGATTCTGTACGCTTAAAGAAAGAATGGCGATAATAAATTTCTAGAATTAAATACAAATTAACAATTATTGTAAATGATCAAAATGTTTTTTTCTGGCCAACAATCCAGAGATTATGATCTTCATTTTTCAATTTTTCTGTTAATACAAGATTGTTAATATTTAAGTAAGTGCTATGTAGTAGAATGTAGGCAGTATGTAATGAAGTAAAAGATCACCGAGTATATGTTTAGCGTCACGGAAGTGACAAATGCGCACTCGCGTTGCTCTTGGTTGCAAAGAGTTTTAGAACCAATAAGAGCCAACATGCGCAGAATGACCAAAAGTCTGCCACGTGATGAGTACAACCTCCTCAATAACAGAAAGGTATATAAACTAGAAGATCACTGGATATGCACATTCGGTACCATAAATGTCGTAAAAGCGCTTGCGCGTTACCATCGATTACGGAGTGTGTAGAATCGATCAGAGCTAACCTGCGCAAAGTGAATGAAAACTTATCGTCCTCCGATAACATTCTCTCGTGAAAATTAAACACACATATGTATAGTATATGAATGTCTGACAGTGCATTTTATGCACATTGTGTTTACTAGTGAAAAAATATTTTATAAATTACGTTCATTGAAAAATACAATTTTATAATAAGTAAATATATCGAAAGAAAGAAATATGCCTCAGTACTCGAGTATGTAATATGAAAGTTCAAAATTTCGAAAAATCTTACCTTAAATGTTTTGTTCATTTTTTATCGAATGGTTTTCAATATACATATCTAAAATTTTTAATATTTTTTTTTAGTTAAAGTAAAATGGGGAAAAGAACTTTTTCCTAATGTAGAAGTTAATACAGAGGAAGAACCAATGTTATTTAAAGCACAACTTTTTGCACTGACAGGAGTACAACCAGAAAGGCAAAAAGTTATGTTAAATGGAATGATGTTAAAAGATGATGATTGGGGGAATGTTAAAGTAAAAGATGTAAGGAGAAAAAAAGTTATCCACCAGTGTTAATATTTTTATTAATAATAAAAACACTTTATAATTGTAATGTAAACATGAAAGTCTTAATAGGTTATTTCTTTATGTTTTACCATTTTTAGGGTATTACTGTATTAATGATGGGTTCCAAAGAAGAAGATGTACCTGTAGAGCCTTTTGAAAAACCATTATTTTTGGAAGATATGAATGAATCTGCATTAGCTACTGCTTTGCAATTACCAGCTGGTTTGATAAATTTAGGAAATACTTGTTATCTCAATGCAACTGTACAATGCCTGAAAACTGTCCCTGAATTGCGGGAGGCTTTAAATAACTTCTCAGGTGGGCTTGCAGCTTCGGGTAGTATAACAATTGAACCTGCACAGGGTATAACTGCTGCATTAAGAGAGCTATACAATAGTATGGATAAAGGATCAGCATTGCCACCTGTTGTTCTTCTCCAAATGATGCACTTAGCATTTCCAAGGTTTGCTGAAAAATCTGAACATGGTAGATTTCAACAACAGGATGCTAACGAATGTTGGACTGAACTTATTAGGATGTTGCAACAAAAATTACCAGCAAAGGCACTTAAATATTTATTTTATATATTTCATTGAATAATTGACTTAAAAATTTACTCAGTAAATTCTATAGTTATCTCAAAATATAGTACTGTTATATGTGTTAAATTTAAATTATCATATCCTTCTAATTGCAATCATAAATATAATATAATTGTAGGAAAATCCTGTTACTTCAGAAAATAGTGGACAGAGTTATAAACCTCGATCACTGATTGAACAATATTTTGGGGGAACATTTGAAACAGAATTGAAATGCATGGAATGTGAAGATGAGCCACCTACTAAAGGAAAAGAAGACTTTTTACAATTAAGTTGTTTCATTTCAACAGATGTTAAATATATGACAACAGGGATCATGAATAAAATGGAGGAACAAATCACAAAAATGTCACCAACTTTAGGTAGAGATGCAATCTATACAAAAACGGTAAAAAATTTTAATTTAAAAGAAACGATTGTTTATTTAGATTTTCTTTTAACAGAAATAATGAAAATATACTTTACAGTCAACAATTAGCAGATTACCAGCATATCTAACAGTGCAATTCGTACGGTTTTATTATAAAGAAAAAGAAGGAATTAATGCAAAAATTCTTAAAGAAGTAATGTTTTCGGATAAGTTTGATGCTTTCCCATTTTGTAGCAATGAACTTAAACAAAAACTTATGCCTATGCGCAATAAGATAAGTAAATACGAACATAGTATAGAAGGACGAATTCATTATTGTGAAAAAAAATTAGGCATTGAGAATAAATCGAAAAATATCAAGACAGAACCTTTTTCGTTTGAAGATGGTAATATTTGTATATTAACTAAGTACAAATTAGATATCAAAGTATTCTTAATAATGTACATACATTATCATGTTATAATTTCAGATATAGGATCAAATAACAGTGGTTATTATTCGTTACAAGCGGTATTAACACATAAGGGACGATCGAGTAGTAGTGGTCATTATGTTGCTTGGGTACGATATAAAAATGATACTTGGTTGAAGTGTGATGATGAAAATGTTAGTATTGTTACACTTGCGGAGGTAATGAAAACTAAGGGTGGTGGTGATTGGCATTGTGCATATGTTCTTTTGTTTGGTCCAAAAATTTTAGAAATACCTGATGAAGATGATAATGAAGAACCGGTTTCCTAATAATTTTTGTGTAATGAATTAAAAGGACTAAAATAACTGAAACCAAATTTCTAACTTGCATCTGTTAGAAAAGTATATTTTTTATTTTTTTTATACAGACGAACATCTTAATATAATTTCACTTTTATTACCTACCAGATCATACAAATGTCATTGATTACATACATAATTTCTGCATGATGTAAAACTGCAAGAACTATGCAACCATTGATTCTGTACGCTTAAACAAAGAATGGCGATAATAAATTTGTATAAAATGTAATAAAATGTTTTTTTCTATAATACAATAAAATTGCAATTGAAATTAGAATAATGTTTGTTAATTTATCAAACTTTAAGATATTTATATATAAGAATTATAATTATTAGGAAAATCTAATATCTCAATACAAAGTATGATTACACTTTATCTTTTATACCTCATTTGAGGTATAAAACCATTGAAAATGCAATTCATGAAAATATCTTATCTCTGTGCCAGCTCTACCATTTCTTAGAAAAGGATGGTAATGTATTATTATGAAAAGATTATTTCATATATTAGATGCAACTGATTTGTAATATATTTTTTTCTCATTAGTTTTAAAATGTATTAATATTGAAATATAATAGTAAAGAAATATTAAACTCTGTAAAAATATTTTGAATCAATATTGTTGTATTGATGTATTTATATATAAAGACAATTGGATATAAGATAATCTGATAATAAGATAAACGAAATCTTATATATATGTGTACACCTGTATGTAAGACATGATATATTCTTATACATATATAGCTACAGATATATGTGGAAAAAGTAAAGTAGATAATTCGAAATAGGAAAGCAGTACAGTCTCAGATACGAACAATTACGGTTCTCCGTATTATATTTATCGTGTAACTTATAAAAAACGTGTAGATACATTTAAATTATATGCACGCGGATGTATACGTTTAATTACTTAAATTGCAATGCAGTCAAAAACAAGTAAAATACTTCAAAACTTTTTTAGAAGATTTTTCAGGTAACAACAAAACAATTGCACATATTTCATACTTATTTATTTGATCAGTAACGTAATATCATCATTTCGTGTAGACTGTTTACTTCACTGTATCATTTCTTAAATGATTCATTTAAGTTTTCAAACGTTTATATTTCAATTCAAGCTTTTATCTGTTTGAATAACTTTTCCAACATTAATGACTAAAATTAAAATCATAAAATAAAAGCATGTATGAATTGAAATTTCAATTTCAATAAAATATTTTATATAAAGATTATTTTAGAATACTACTATAAGTATTATTTATAATACGTTCAGAAATTTTTGTTATATTTTCTAATTTTTCAAATATCAAAATATTCAAATATTTATTTTTGAATATATTATCCTATTTGTTAAAACAGGAACATGTATCAAATAAATAAATATATGTATATATATAGTGCAAGCAATTTGCATCTTTTGTTGGGGATGGTAAAGGTTCGGTTGAGATCGGGTTTATAGCCGAACTCATCCGAAAGCAGTATTCCACTGGATACCTTCACCATGGGTGTTTTCACCTCTCTGTCGGTTTCTCGTGAAAAGTTTATTCGTCTTCTGTATATATTCTCTGGATAAATATAATTCTAGAAGCCTTTTACAATATTGTACGAAGTATGTTCGTTTCTTAATTATAATTTTCGATAATAAATCGTGTGTGTGACTTACAGTTCATAGTTCTTGGTATCGCACATGTGAAAATTAGGATTTTGACGGATCTGATTTAATGCAATGGCGACGTCGTTACTTTCTATTATGCTGTCTACGTTTCTTTTAATGGTGTTTCTTTTAATTGCTGTGTTTATAAAGACTCTCGGCGTTACGCGGTGCCAGTGCTAAAATATTGGTGTTGAAATAAAGATTATTTTTCGGTGTAAGGGAACTGATGTTATTGAAATATTACGATGGACCGGTGAAGCAAGTTCAAATCGAGCGGGCTCTGTTATTCGTACAGCAATATTCTTTTCTTTTTTTTTTCTTTTCAGGAATACATTTCATTCATACAATATATATTTTTTTTTAATTAATACTGTCACTAGCTTTTCTTGAATTGATAGAAAAAGAGACTTTAAAAATGATTGTTTAAGATATGAATTAACATTTTTGCTTCGGATTCTTCTTTAAAAATATGTTTTTATGCCTTTATTTTATTCTCTTTTAAATAATTATTACATCATTATATTCTGGACACAGAAACAGGGTATGCTGCACGTACATATGTCGGGTTATCAAGTGATCCAAAAATGATCCAAGCGTACACTCGGATGCAATGTAGATTTCCTTTAGATAAGGACGAATGTAAAGGGAGAAACTTCCTACCACTTGCTTTCGATTTTAAAAGATTAAACATGTAAATTTGAAAATTTTCGGAAACCCAAATTTTTAAATGTTCTATATTCTCAAATTTATAAATTAGCCAATTTTTAAATTCTCATGTTTACATGAGAATGAATTTATAATATTCCTAAATTTTCTAAATTTTTAAATCCTCAAATTCCCAAAACTAAAGTTCTAATATTAAGGACTTTTTAATTTTTTAATTTGAAGATATTCAAATTTTTTAGTTTCTAAATTTAAAAGTTTGTAAATTTGAAAATTAGCCAACCAAAAACCAACAAGTGGTGGGCGCTTTTTTTTACATCGACATTTTCCCTAGGAAAGTCTACTATGCTCAACCGTGTGCCAATTATTTAAACAATTCAAAGAAAAGTAAATCGTGAATAAAGAATAAAAAAATACATATTGATTTATCAATACCTAAATGCAAATAAATGTTTCTATTGTAAATTATTTTCATTACTTTTGTTTCTTGTATTCCACATTATATAAATTATTTTGATTACATGATTAAATATCTAAACATAATGTTGAGCTTCTCTAAAATAGCTGTAATGTTACTATGAGGAACGTTCAATTGTTTAATATTAAAATTGATGGCCTGCAGCTTAACTTAAAATACAGAAGGGCCATATTATGACGTCAAGCTTAGATCAGCGCGAACTTGACGAAAATGCGTATACTAATCGAGCATACCTCTGTTTTTATGTTAGTAGTGTTACATACGGACGAGATGAAGTGTCATTGCGTGAACGACTAATTAAGTAAACTTCTCTAGTTATGATAAATGATTTCTAGTGGAAATTGAAATAATTCCAAGTGAATGTTTACTATGTTAGATGTAGATGAAAGAGATGCAAGTTTCTTGAGAAGAGAAGCTTCGAGAAAAAAAGGTGTCGATTTTACGAATTAAATCGTATTTTAAAGACTTCTCTGTCATTTCTTCGTTTTTATTTTGTAGTGATTTCTATATAAACATTTTAAAAGCCAAAGTGTATTTTAGTGTTTATCTCCTATGTACATTTGTGTTATTCAAATAAGTGGACCCACAGATTAACAAGAAATTTTTCAATTTATTAACAAATTATAGGAAGACATGTGTATTATGAAAATTTTATATTTACATGACCATTCCTCAATATCCATGCAGAAGGATCAAACGTGAAAACATTGAATGAAATTTGTGACAAGAATTTTTGTATTTCATGATACAGTGACAGTGAATTTGTATATCGGACAAATTTGAAATTACATACAAAAAAAATGGGTAACTGTTTCAGTAGTCCAACAGACACAGAAAAAGAAAAGCCTGATAGAATAGGCAATCCTAATATAGAGGCAGTTGCATCTCAAGCTAGTCCAGTGCCAACGCCGCCTCCAGATCCTATTAGGCCTATGCCACAAATTCCAGATGCAGATGTGCCAACAGCAAAAATCTTTGTTGCACTTTATGATTATGATGCACGTACAGACGAAGATTTAAGTTTTAGAAAAGGTGAACATCTGGAAATTTTAAATGATACTCAAGGAGATTGGTGGTTGGCTAGAAGTAAAAGAACTCGACAGGAAGGATATATTCCTAGTAATTATGTTGCAAAGTTAAAATCTATTGAAGCTGAACCGTAAGTTACATTTTTTGTATTTACATTTATTTCCCTTTAAACCAAATGAATGTTCAAAAATATTTATGTAATTTATAATAAAAATACCAGATATAATTTCAAAAGGCATTATTTTTAATAATGTTTACAATATATTATTGCAATATTCTTATGTTGATAGAAAATAAATTGTACATGTTATTTTAAATGCATACCATTTAAAATACAAGTTCTATAAAGTTTACTGTTATGTATTTAATTATAAAATACATATATCAGTTACATATATAGATATATAAATAATATTACAGTTATGATATAATGATTAAAAAAAATCAATGAAATTTGTTTAATATTCTTTGTTATGTTCCCACTTAATAAATTTCTTTCTATACACCCAACTATTCAATGTGACCTTGCTTTCACTAACAGTACTTGTATTCTTTATTAACATGGGTAGCCGCCTTTGACTATCAATCAGTTTAGATAAGCATTACTTCCTTTTAAAGATATAAGAATAATATTATATTTATACTTCCTTTATTATTGTCGTTATTATTTTAGATGGTACTTCAGAAAAATTAAACGAATTGAAGCAGAAAAGAAATTATTACTGCCTGAAAATGATCATGGTGCATTTTTAATTAGAGATTCTGAAAGTCGACATAATGATTATTCCCTTTCAGGTAAGCTAAGACAAAGTTATATAATTTGATCCATAATATTATAATTGAAGTTTGTTTATTTTATTCCAAAATAATAAATCAACTAATTTGACCACAACATAGTAAAAGATTTCAATTATATTATTTTGTAGTACGGGATGGTGATACGGTTAAACACTATCGAATTAGACAGTTAGATGAAGGTGGTTTCTTTATTGCTAGAAGGACTACATTTAGAAATCTTCAGGACCTTGTTGAACATTATAGTAAAGATGCTGATGGATTATGTGTAAATCTCTGCAAACCCTGTGTACAGGTAAGACAGTTTATAGTTAAGTGATTATTACATGTAATATTATGTCATATAAATGGAGTTTAGACAGCTTGCTGCATGTATGAAAGTGGTTTTTAATAATATATCATTATTTTATTAAAGAATATGGTGTATTGCTTAATTACTTAATTTTTTATTGAAAGTATTTATCAAGGGACTTCTTCAATTCATTCAATATAATTTCATATCTTTTTTTAAAAGTTGAAATTTTAGGTTTTATTACTTTGCAGAAATCCCTTGATATAGCATAATATGCATTGACACATAATATGAACCTAAAACTAAAAGTAAGAAATGAATGCATGATATTATCAATCTTTATTGTACACAGATCTACAATATAGTTAACTTTGTGCATAGAATGAAGTAATTTGGATCATTATGTTAAACTCTTACATAATATTTGTACATTACAAGTATTAACATTTATGGCACTGTCTAAACTCCAGTTAGACTTTGCTTTAAAAAATGAAGTGATGTATTTAACAACTGTAACAGTAACTTACACATATTTTTTAATGTGATGTTAAAAATTACTTAATAGATACAATATTTTATTACTGTTTGTACTATATTTTTTTGTAATATATCTAAGGAAATATATTTTTAAAGATACTAAAAAGTGAAAGAAAAGACTTCTATATTTAAACATATATGCGAAAAGATTACTTGATTTCTTAAAATCACATAAATTATTAATTTAAATGAAAAATGTATATGCACATTCATAGACACATACATACACACAAGACATATATACCTATATATATTTATATATATTGTACTATACATTGTTATTACTTATTTTAAAAAACATTAAGGTTTGAAAACAGCTTTTAGTTTGATAAATAATCTTGCGAAGTTTGATCTCTGAATAGACTATGTTTGTTTCTCTGTTATTGCTTACCTTACCTCCCGCTGGATTTTCTTGGTAAATTGAATGTCCCAATATGACATAACATGTTAATTTTCTTTTTAACATAAATGCTTCCTGTTATGTCTTTGGCCTGTACATATAGCACAAGCCTGTCCTATATGGAATCATGTTTCAAAGACATTAGCTCATCCTTCATTTAGAAAATTAAATTCATTTTAAATTTCATAGCTTCATCTTAGAAATAGAATTGGAAGCACACATTTAAGAATAAAATAAGTTTGTGCTTTTGTGTTTGTATATGCTGTTTTGATGCATTATTCATTATGACGATACTTAATGTAAACTTTTTCCATGTACTTTGTAATGGATAACAAAATTCTATTATTAATATATGTGTGCTTAAAATCTATTTGATGTACAGGATATCTCAGATGTACTTTTATCTTTCATGCAAAATTATCCATATCTTTGAGTACATTTTGTATAGATTATACAAATGATAAGGATGTGAAATATTGGGAAAGACTGTTACTACTTTATGGTATATTGTATGGTAATATAAATAATAAGTAATATATTTTTTACGAATGTTTGAGATATGTTGTATATGAAATTTAATAGATCAGTTTTTTAAAATATGTGTTTTAGATTCTTTTTCGTGTTTGTACGCACATTAAAGAATTTTAAAATGGATTTTCTTCCAATCTAATGGACTTTACATATTTTCTGAGCAATTTTTAATGGGCTAGTGCACAAGAAATTCATAGTACTTTTGTCAAATTATACCATTTAATGACTCTCAGTGACTGAACTTTTCTTTAATCTAAACAGAAGTATTAACTACTTTACTACAGGGTTCTTTATATTCTTCTTATTTGGAATGTAATAACTTTAAGGTACTGACATTTTATGTTACAAAAGTACTTGAAATATGGTGCTACATTCTTGTTAATAATGTATATATTCTACAACAAAAGAATTATTAGCATATAAGTTTATGTCTTCGACTGTGTATAAGTGTTCAATTACTAAGTTCCTGAAATTATATGTAATTTTTATATTCTCGTCTATAGAAATAAGTATTATTGACTTTTAAAAGGTATTATACGTATGTCAGGAATAAATTCATCTACCACAAAACATGCAAATTTCTGTACATGAAATTTCCATACACTTTCTACACACTAACTACTGTATCTTTTGAAATTTAAATTAGATATTTTTAAAACCACGTGAATGTCAAAAGGCATGAAACTAAATTATTTACAGTTTGCTTTTCATCACTTGCATCTTGCATAATAGCCACTATTTCTTTTAGTTTTTTGTGGCATAATTGTTAGATTAGATATTTTGATTTAAACAAACTTGTTGTTTATTATTTCTTATAATGAAGTCATCATAAACTTAACGAGCAGTCATGCAGCCTAAGCATCATCTTTAAATGGCTTCTAATTAGGTTTGTATTATTAGGAAGTAAAGTCAGCGCTCCAAATACTTTTCTTTTAAGGAACTTTAGAATTTTCATTAATATACATATAAGTTTCTATGTCTTAATGTACAACATTTCAAAGGAATATTTGCTGTTAATGCTATGATTACATACTTATTTAAAAACAGAAATTGTAGAATTTAATAGTCATTGATTGGCACATACTTGATTTTGTTGATAGGTTGAGAAACCTGTTACCGAGGGTCTTAGCCATCGTACGCGGGATCAATGGGAGATAGATCGCTCATCGCTCAAATTTGTGAGAAAATTAGGGCAAGGCCAGTTTGGAGAAGTATGGGAAGGCTCATGGAATAACACGACTGCGGTAGCAATAAAAACGCTCAAACCCGGAACTATGGATCCGAAAGATTTCTTGGCAGAAGCACAAATTATGAAGAAACTTCGTCATGCAAAATTAATTCAGTTGTATGCTGTGTGTACTTTAGAAGAGCCTATTTATATTATCACAGAACTGATGAGGAATGGTAGTTTGTTAGAATATTTACAAGGTAGTATTAAATTGTATTAAATCATATTGCATATATTCAAATAATCCTTGTGTGGGCAATGATTTCAAATTCATAAAATTATAAAAAAGGAATATAGAATTGGGTGCCCGTGTATCCGGTTGCCTGCATAAGGATTGAATAATATTACTGAGTACTACTGTCATTTTTTTCTATAGGGAAAGGCAAGAGTTTAAATCTACAACGATTAATTGATATGGCTGCACAAATTGCAGCGGGTATGGCATATCTGGAATCACAGAATTACATTCACAGAGACTTAGCTGCCCGTAATGTTTTGGTAGCAGAATTAAATGTCGTGAAGATTGCAGATTTTGGTTTAGCTAGGTTGATCAAAGAAGATGAATACGAAGCTCGTGTAGGAGCACGTTTCCCTATCAAGTGGACTGCGCCTGAAGCTGCGAATTATAGTAAATTCAGTATTAAATCTGATGTGTGGTCATTCGGTATTCTGCTTACTGAATTGGTTACTTATGGTAGAATACCATATCCGGGTAAGTACTTTTATAAATATTATATAATAGTTATCGTTCAAATATAATTTATAATCGACTGTTTTACAGGTATGACAAATGCCGAAGTTCTTCATCAAGTAGAACATGGTTACCGAATGCCTTGCCCACCTGGATGTCCAACTGCGTTGTATGATATTATGTTAGAATGTTGGAACAAAGATCCAATGAAGAGGCCAACCTTTGAAACTCTGCAATGGAAACTCGAGGATTTCTTTACTATGGAAGGCTCAGAGTATAAGGAAGCATCTGCATATTGAAGTACTAAAATAATGTATAGTTACTGGTTATAATGTTTCAGTAAAATATTGTTAAGGTACGAAAAATATTCTATACGAATATACAACGAGAAAAATGCAGATTATTACAATTAATAGTTCATTAAAAAATCCGGATGTTTGTGATATTTAAAAGTATACATACTTTGTATTGAACAGCAGTCTTCTTTTCTTACGAGGTATGAATAATATCATTTATCTTTTTAGTAAATACGATTAAGATAATTCTTTTTTTACATATTCTGGCTGCCATAAAATTGTAAAGCAAATTTGTCAATTCACAAGTTATTAGAACAAAATGAGTGTTAAATTTTTTATGATTTAAAAAAGGAGTGATACGATTCAGATTTTATTTTAAGAAAGTATATTCTAAACGTGTAAATGTTGATATTAATATTATATTTAGACAATAGCCATGGAAGTTAATATTTTTAAAGTAGGAATTTGTTGTTTATAAATCTTGACGAGATAATGCAATTGTCAAAAGTATTATAAATATTTGATATATATAAGAAAGTCACAGACATTGCATAGCCAATTTATGTAAGCTTTCCATCTACTTGAATGGATAGTTTATTAGGATTTAAATTATACATTTATAAGACGGATTGTTATCTGTCTTGACTTATCATTCCTCCTTCAATTTCATTTTTCCCGTTTTTTTTTTCATTAACATCACAGCAATTTATTGTTATTAAACATTTAAAAATATAATACATAATATAAAATTTATGAGTGGCCTGTTTAAGTCAATATAAATATAAGGCAATTTTTAAAAAATATTTATCATTGATATTCATTAATTTTATAAATCTTTTGGACACGTTAACTCCGAATTATCTTGGAAAAAAAAATATATATATATATAAACTAGAAGCAATGCATCTAATCTAAAAATTATTCATAACTGTTCATAAAAATATAGTAAGTGTGTAAAATAACATAAGAAAGTATACAAGGGTATTAATATTGATAAGTATGTAAACTATTATTATTGACGATCGAATTTTTTTCTATTTAATCATATAGGATACATTTTAGTATTAAAATTACGGATTTAGTATTAACTATTATTAGACTGCTGATATTTGTGCATTTATGATATATTGAAGTCTGCGAAGTATAAATAAGTCGTGTAATTTATAGTCTAGACTCCATGATTTATATGTGTCGCAGGGAAATAATGGAAATAGGGATTTGATCAAATCACGCTTTGCAGACTTCGGCATATCATGTATGTATAAACAATCGTAATCTAATTGTAACCTTTTGCTTCGGTATGTTTTCATGTCAATTAAATTTGCTATATTAGAACTTTGGAATTTTTCATTTTTATATATTTGTACACTAGTTAATAATTAATTTATTAAAATGATGAATTTTTTTCATCATTCATATTTTATACGACTAAAAATTATAATTTTACAGTTAAATAATATGAAATTATGCAATAATACAGAGAAAAACATTAGATTTATAATTTATTAAATGTTATGAAAGCTTTTGTAGTGTTAACAGTATATAAATAGTGTATTGTATATGTTACATAAACGTTCGTTTAACGATGTATTGTCTTTATAGATTTGTATTTTGTTTTTATGAAGGAGTTCATTATTTTGATACATTTGTTTAATCACGCAATTTTATGCAAACGTCTATCACATTCATAAAAAGACATTACATATTTATGAAAGATAAAATTATCCTTATCAAAACAATTTGTCTAGTCGGAAACTACTATTCTGTCGCATTTGATAGAATATTTCCGCAAGTATTTCCATAATTTTAAATACAATTAAAATGTAAAACATGTACTGCCAAATAAATATGTGGATATATCTGTATATTAATATTAATATTAGACAAAAAATAGCTTAAATGCATTGTTTCTTGTAAACATTATTTGGTTCAATAGTTTATCTGTACTACATCTTACAGAAAAATAGTTGAAGTTTAAATGGAATGAATAATAATATACATATTTTGTAAATTTAAATTAAGAAGAAACCTGTACTAATTTGGTGATTAATTTTGAAAAATTATGTTATTGCTTTACAAAATTATATTATTCTCTGCAAATAATATTGAAATTGATGGTAATAAAAAATTTAAAGATCGGTTTTGTAGAATATGTTAGGTTATTTGTACAAAAACAAAGTTTTATATAAGCGTATATTTATATTTTGTACAGTTTTATTTGGATGTAATGAAATGCTCTTTTATATATAGGTTTCATTAATACATAAAATATCTACATAATTTTTATACAAAAGAACTAATTTGTTTATTGATGACTGTTTTATTTAAAAAAAAACACACAGAGGATATGCTGGTATATAAGTATTAATCGTGTGAAGTGTTAATTAAATAATCCTCTGTCTCGAAAAAAAAACTTTTTGAAAATAAATGTAACAACTATAACATCGTTACTAAAATAACATTGTCATTAAAATTATTCATATATGAGTGTATTATGTAACAGTTATTATATTATATACAACTTTATAATTTTATACGTATGGATACAAACATACATACATACATACATACATACAATATATATAAATATTACTTGTGTAATTACTTCTACATGCACATATAAATATTCATAGTTAGTATATAAATATACATATATATATATATATTCATATATATATACATATATATGAAATACGTTCACATATATATGTATACATATACATATACATACATCGCATGTTCATAAATATTATACAAAGCAATTCTAATTTTTTTCTTTGTAATTTCTTACATTCCTTGCTATTTTACATTCCTCCTCCATTTCCAAATATCTCTGTAACACGTATTTTGTATGGATTAAATTATTGTTCATTTATAACTTTGCCTTCAATGAATTTTTATTTTTGATAGTAGTATCCTATGGTGTAAATATTTTATAAAATAAAGAAGAGAAATACTATCAAATTTTAAAAAGTTTTGTAATATAGTGCTGACACCTATAATGGAACCTCTTTTTTCATAATTTAGATTTCAGATTTTAAATTTGAATTTTTGAAACGAGGTCTTGAAAATTTTTCAATCTTCGAATTTGTAGTTTAGAAAATTTCTAATATCCATTAGTTTTCACGAATATTGGACCTTTTCTTATATCGCCGTTTTCAGTAAGGAGAACAACCTATATACGACAATTCGCTACTATTCCCCTACGTCGCCATTTTCTCTAGGGAATAACTAGAATGCTCTTGTTTATATAGTTTAAGAGTAATGAAATTCACTAGATCGAGCGGTGTGAAGTTAGTCGAATGTTCTCTGTCTACTTACTGGGGTTTTGGTTAGGAGAGACAAGGACGGTAAATAGGATGTTACGAGAAAACACGCATTCTCCCATCCCAAACGACTCTGCGAAGAAGTAATATTTCGACATGATTTCTTTTGCATACTACTCTCAGAGGTTTAATCTAGGTCGCTCTCGGGGCCGATTTTGGAAAAATGGGACGTGAAAAATTTTCTTCTATAAGAAATGTCAGTTTTCAGTGCATAAAATTGTTTTGGACAAAATTGCAAAATCGGCTCCGAGAGCGACCTACATTAACCTTCCGACAATAGTATGCAAAAGAAATCATGTCGAAATATTACTTTTTCGCAGAGGCGTTTGGGATGGGAGAATGCGATACATCCGAGCCGTTTGAATAACAACATGGCCGCTGGCATATCGCGCGGCTTGGTGCTGACTGGGTTCAGGACTGGCTATACGTACATACATATGGCACCCCAGAGGGTACCGCTGAAAGGGCCCACCATTAAAAAATAGTTTGCATCAAAACTAATAGCAATCGTATCATGATATTTTCTTTTCAAATGTATCATGTGCAAACACAAAATATTAATTCCAGAAATAATATATAATAAATTAGTTATGTTTTATGTTTTTTTAACAATTTTCCCGATCTTTTCTATGATATACAAATTATTTCCTTTTGAACGAATAGGAAATTATAACGAACAAATAATGAAATTAACACACTAATAAGTTAACGAAGTGATATCTTAAAAATAATAGTAAAAAATAAAGAGCAATCTTTATGGAGCGCCAATCTACGACAAAGTTTGAAAATCATATATGACACTCGGTTACACCTTGCTCTTTATTCACTTTTCTATCGATTATTGCGAAATGAGCACGTTTAAAATATTATACTTCTTTATTTTATTCTTTCGTAGCAATAGCCGATACAGAACTGTCGTCAACGATACAATTCATCCTGATGACACACTCATTCTTTACTGCGAAGAAACGTCTCATTGGAAGGGGAATTGCATTTGTACACAACACATGAACAGTCATAACCTGCCTCACTATTTCGATTTTTATTTTCATAATACGTAATTAATATTGTACGTGATTAGGATCTCTATTACATGTATTAAATATTATTGTACATGTATGCTATTAATTGCAGATGTTTTATATCTTGTAAATAACAATTATTTAAAAACACTTTGAATTTATTTTAATATTATTACTGTTAAATAATCAGGATCGGAAAAAATCAAAAACTAATAACACACTTCCAATTACAAATTAATTATTTAACGTTAAACACAAAGAATACACATATTAACTATAAGATTAATTAATAATGCCGGGATAACTTTCTCATACACCAATTTACACTGCGCGCGTTTTCATTTTACGAACAAGGAGAAGGAAGTGCATTTTTCAATTATTTTTTTTATGCATTTCTAACGAAATGCATTGCTCGCACTGCAAGATGACGCCACATGCTATATTTATTTATAATTTCACAATTACAAAAGAAAAAAAATGAAAAACGTAACATGAAAAGAAACCACGTTCAGTGGGATCGAACCTACGACAAACAGGATGCACAGATTACGAGGCAGGACTCCTCACCTCTCAGCCAATTGTTTACTTGGAAAAGTGTCTTACGTTCCGACACATAACGGACTACGACGTAAGATGTTACGCGTACATCGATGACTTTACTCCAATAAGATATTGCAAGTACATATAACTGAAATTACGTCGTGTTTGGTCTCATTTTAATCAGGAAAATGTCACGAATATGATGAAACAAGTTGTATACAAAATAGATCAAAAATAAAAAAGTTAGCAATGCA
This sequence comes from Megachile rotundata, assembly GCF_050947335.1. NCBI lineage: Eukaryota > Metazoa > Arthropoda > Insecta > Hymenoptera > Megachilidae > Megachile > Megachile rotundata. The sequence continues at coordinate 18,240,851 of NC_134985.1, read as the reverse complement.
TAAGCATTGCAAACAATTGAACAGACTTTTGATCTTTGCCGACTGCCACGACCGCAGTGTCTCTTTCTTCTTCACTCGCTATCCTCCTCTACGTCAGAAACTTTTATCGTCAAATCTAAACCAGTAATTATGCTTCAAATTATATCGTGTTTGGTCTCATTTTAATTAGAACAACAAGACGAATACGATGATCAAAGTTTCATTCACGAAAAACCAAAAATAAAGAATTTTGATTTTTGAATGCAAAAGACAAAACACGCACGAGGCTTTCTTGTTTGCCGACCAATTCAACATTCTATCTGTCTTTCTTTTCCATTTGCCGATCTCTTTCACGTTAAAAATTTTAATCACCCAAAACACATTACATATTTCCTATACCTGACCTTTGAATATTTTTCTCTTGCAGGAATAGTATTAAAGCAATCACATAAATTATTTTTGTATATAACATTCTTTTATCATTAAATCTATATCTATCTTACAAAATATGTAGAGTTATGGTAATTATTACAAACAGTGCATTTTATTAAAAAAGTCTTTTTATTACGCATATGCTTTATTTATAAATTTTTGTCTCTTCTATTTTTAATACAACTAACTATTTCGTCTCGTAGTAGCAATCGATTTTTCTCTTATATCTGCGTTATTTCTTCCGAGGAACGTGCAAATGTATATACATCTTATATTTCATGCGATACGGTATCTTCTTCGAACCAGTTTAGCATATACGATTTCAGACTAAATAATAAACAAGTTATTCATAAATCCTGCGCCGAACGTCCATCGCAGCCACATTTAGAATCAGTTGTACGTGAAAAAATGACTAATTTGCTGAAAAAACAAACTAACAACTATAAACGATTATTAACAATATATTCCTTTATTTCTCTAAAATTGCAACAAAAAATTACATGTGCATACATCCGCATATAAAAATTTTTTAAAAATCGATGCCGCGGGTGCCCGCCGACCTTGCTACGGCACCATCGTTTCGCCGCGCGTGCCAGAAAACGAATTTTGCCTCGCCTCGTGAAAAGAAAGATACGTTGGAGAGACAAGAATCTATCTATCCTTGTCTATAGCTTCCCAGTTCGCCACCAGAGGTCCCCATTATCGGATTTTGGCTTTCTTGAAAATCATGGCATTACGCTTAAATTTTATACAAATTGATCTTATGGTCTTGTATTCTTTCATATGTGGTATTGAATTATAAGTTGAATATTTACGGATTGGACATTTTATCGGGATAAGATGCTGTAGTAGTTTTAAATTATTTCAAACGGTTGGCAATTCATCTAAGTGCTAAATAGGAAAGTTACTAGAAAAGTTACCAGGAAGTTAGTCTCGGCAGGTGTTTCGTACAGGTGTTCAGCCAGTTAGTGGCGCGTATTCGCGTGTTCCGTGTATACGTTGCTGTATCGTCGCGACAGGATATTCCCTTAACATTAAATCACGCGAGTGAAAATAAAAAAACGTGCGCGAATTTTATTTGAAATTCGTAAAAATGCTTCGATCCCAGTGTAAGGTGATCAATTTGAAGTATCGTGAAAGGTGATCGTTGTTAAGAGTAAAAATTTTCTCACGAAAGATCAGCGGCAGACATCGCGGGATATATTGTAGTTGGATATTATGCTAATCACGTTACGGTCAGAATGCGAGAGGAAGAACTCGAGATATCACTCAAGGTGATCAAAAGTTTAATTTTTATTTTCCCAGTGACACTATGCAACAAGAAATAATATTTCTACCAAACGAAACTTTTATTATCGTATTTTGGAGACAGATATTAGAACATTTTAAAAATTACCTTCTTAAAAGGGAAATGGATTACTTGTTTACGCGAAGCGTAACCACTCTTAATTCTACGTTCGCTTGTTGTTTTGAAATGGAAAATAAGAGTAATAGAATTACACCTGTTGAAAGTATCGAATATTAGATATCTCGCAATCGATCAATCTATTTTATCGAAGTTTGTGTTTCAAATCAAGTTTCAGAAATGCGTATGCGCAGTGACAGATCTGCATTGTAACGTATACACAACAACCGAGCCGGCAAATACAATATAGGTTAGGAATATTTTTTCTTTTTTTTTATAAATAAATAATGATTAATAATTGCAAATGCATATTGTTCCCCACACTGATATATTATTCAATATAACAATCGCAGAAAAGATTTTAACGAAACTGTGTTTAATAATTTCAAATTGTAGCAGATAATACGAAACGAAAATTAGTTTGTATATATATCATATCTTTTCACTGACAGTAGTTGTACAAAATGCGCTTACGTTACACAGAAAAAATGTAATAAAAATTTGTTCGATATCGTAGAATATTGTATCGAGAACAGGAATATATCTTTCGATTACTATAACGGTATCAACATTTTCATAGGCATGTGCTCATGTAAAATCATCTATTACTTTTACTGTTCTTATTGCCTGTAGTTAAAAGAATGAGTACATACATCATACAACTTTCTACTGAATAAAGAAAATACTCTTAAATAAATAGTCGAGTATATTGATGCAGTCAAATTTTCTGCTTTAAAAATCGATCGTACAATATTCGATAACTGATCCGACCGTTTTCAAATATGCACTACAGCTTGCAGATAAAATTAGGAAGAAGTGGAATTCACTTGTTTCAGAGATTCACACAATTAACATATGCTGGTTTAATTAGCGTACCGCTTGTTTTCAATAAGTATCGCGGAATCTTAGTTGAAGATTGATCAGATTTGAATAAAGAGGAGAGTAACGAGAATCATTTACTCGGTGATGTAATATTTCATTACGTTTTCAATTATTATTAACAGAGAGGTATGTAGTCTCGCTTAATAATTATGTATGTAGTTTTGCTTGACATTATATGTATAATATAGTTTTTAACAAAAGCTTGAAGACCGGTTCACGTGGACTTGAGCCCTTATCGACTTAACCCACTTCTCGCTTTAGGTGCACCGTTATCTCGATTTTGGCAGAATTATTTAAATGTACGACACCCCAACTTAACGGATACGACTTTAGATTTTTAACAGATTCCTGCACGCAATGAGACGTATCAAAGTTACGAGGCGAAAGAATTTTTATCTTAACATATTTATGTTAGCTGAACTGCGAGGAGAAAACAGGCGAAGTACGTAGTTTTAATTAAATCAATGATTTGCAAGCGTTGTTTCCGTATTAGGCGACGATCGTTCGACGATAACAGTAATGTTTTCTCTAACCGGAGGACATCGATGGTACACCTATGATATTGGTGAGAGTGTCTTCATAATTAAGCACTTCCTCGTTTTCTTCGGCTGAAATTATAGCCGACCAGTAACTGTACCTGAAAAACTGTTAATCCACCTGAAATCATAAACGGCATTCACACGAGGTTCATCTACGTTCCCTGTGTCTTTGTGTTAATTCTCTGCATAACTTTTACACGTTATTTTTTTAAAGATACACATTCTTGTTATTTGCAAACACAACATAATATTGATTGTATACAATATTTTGTTACATCTTCTATGACCACTTTTTCGACATCTTTAAAAAAAGATAAGTTACGTTTTTAGGTTACAATTAATGTCTTGTAACGTCTTGAGAATATTTCTTGAAAGTTAATGGGTGAATAATACTTATTATTAACCGATCCATTATACATTATAGACGCAGAAAATAGTATCGAATTGTAACCTAAATCGTTCGAAATACATTATTGTGAAGAGCGAAGCGACTTTACGTGGCGCGTAATAAAGTTTAATGCTCGGTAATATCGTGTTTTACGATTCCATATTAATACCCAACGCTTTCTTACGATGTTCCTATCGATTACTTCTCCGCCTACGTGTTCGAATTGCAAATAGTGATGATCGATGATCGAACAATTCACGTGCATTTATAGTTCACTTCGCCGGTGAAATTTTATATTAAATACGCGACGGTCTAAGCATCTACTGTTATAAAAAATACCGCGTAAAGATACTAGCGACGGATCGGTTAGAAATCTTGTGACCAATGAAGATACATATGGTACATGAGGAATGAGGGAAAGTTTAGAAAGATCTATAATGGGAAGAAGGATATAGTAAGGAATTGGGTTAAGTACAAAATATAGACAATAATTTATGTTATAAATATAAAATGCAATATATTTGCTTCTTTCGAATAAACTGGTTTTTATTTGGAAATTTTATAGGGTACTAACGGGACTGCGCGATCTTTGGAACACCGATTTCATTCAAACTCGACAAACTTACAGATTGTAAAATTTATTTGGGTCTTCTACAATTGTCTCAAAAGATGAAATATCCTTATAAACTTTATAAGATTCATTTATCTGAACTATTTGATGAAATATTTTTAACGAGTGTTTAATAAGATACAAAGAAAAAATAAAAGATTGTTCGGAGGTGCAGAATAAATGAAGCGAGAAATTAAAGTAAAATGAAATCGACAAGAAAGTTGCGAGAATTTATCGGTACAATCCGTAGCCTTTTCTTGTTCACGTTGACCTGTAGGCATAGAAAGTCAACCTTCCAGATGATCGCACGTGTACATATGCTATCTTTGATTCGGAATTGCGTGTAATAACAGATTGCACCGATACATCATTTGCGAGGGAATGATTTATTGAAGTCGACAGAACGACAGTTCAGTTCGATCGAGGAATGAAGTCGTTTTTGCTTCATCATTTCATTTCAGCTTCTTCGAGATCGTAATTACCTTGGAATGTTTATTCGCAGGTGGTGATAGTCGGTAACGGTGCTGTAGGGAAATCATCGATGATCCAAAGGTTTTGCAAGGGTACATACACGAGAGACTATAAGAAAACGATTGGCGTCGATTTTCTGGAACGAGAGATCGAGTAAGTACAAATAAATTACACGAGCATGCGATGTTACATGAAACGCTCCTTGGTTATCGTTGCCTCAATCTCGATTACAGATTCACACATTTTATTATTATTAGAAAATGTTTATGTAGTAGACATTTTCATCGAACTTCGATCTTTAAATTGATATCGATAATGAAAATGTTAGTTTGCGATACTTTTATGTCGTCGAATCATGCTAGACTTTCCACCTTCTATTTCAAATAGTAGAATCTTTATTATTCTCAAAGTGTATCAATTACGAACGAACCAGTTAAACTAATTAATCATGGATTTTGTAACCATCAAATTTTCCTATTCATCCACGTCGAAAATATCTCACGAATGGTGGGAATATTAATATCCGGGCTGAAATAAGTCTTTCGTGTTGTTAAAATTATAGGAAGATAAGAAACTGTAATGTCAGACGATAATTAAAGACTATATAGTTAAAGAAGAATGCATAATAACTATACACTCTACTCGTCCGTATATGTTCCTTCCACTTAATTACTTTCCTTGGGGAGACGTGCTGGTCTCAGTCATCGTTTTATAATTTTCTTTATTTTTTCTTCTAAAGATCTACAAAACATGCATCGATATGTTTTTTAATTTCTTTTTAATTTCGATTTTATCGTCCCTCCAGAATAAATAATTAAAATCCTGCTATTAAACTTGTTTTATTAAATTCGTGGATACTCTCTTGTTATTCCTTCAATTGACAGTTAACCGGAAACTTCGGTATACTTCTATTGTATTATTTTGCACAATGTTTGATAAGCATTTCTTCGGCTTACAAGTTGCTTAGTTTACACGATAGCGATTTTGTTCTTATAATGCGGCAGTTGGATTACCATGCGTTATATCACGACTTATATTACGCGCTGTATTTTCACGCGTGATATCGTCACGGACTGTATCACCACGCGCCATATTATCACGTACTGTATTTCTCGCGCTATATGGCCACGGAGTGTATTACTTGCGTTATATCGCCGTGTACTGTATTTCCTCACACTATAGCACCACGTATTGTATTTCTCGCGCTATATTGCCGCGTAGTGTAATACTCGCGTTATATCGCCGCGTAGTGTAATACTCGCGTTATATCGCCGCGTAGTGTAATACTCGCGTTATATCGCCGCGTAGTATATTACCACGCGCTATATCGCCGCGCGGTGTAATACTCGCGTTATATCGCCGCATAGTGTACTACTCGCGTTATATCGCCACGTATTGTATTACCACGCGTTATATCGCTGCGTGGTGTGATACTCGCGTTATACCGCCACGCGTTATATTTCCTCGCACTATATCACCACGCTCCGTATTGTCACGTATTGCATTTGCACTCATCGATATTGCCGCGTAGAATATTACTCGCGTTATATCGCCGCGTAGTGTATTACCACGCGCTATATCGCCGCGCGGTGTAATACTCGCGTTATATCGCCGCATAGTGTAATACTCGCGTTATATCGCCGCATAGTGTACTACTCGCGTTATATCGCCACGTATTGTATTACCACGCGTTATATCGCTGCGTGGTGTGATACTCGCGTTATACCGCCACGCGTTATATTTCCTCGCACTATATCACCACGCTCTGTATTGTCACGTATTGCATTTGCACTCATCGATATTGCCGCGTAGAATATTACTCGCGTTATATCGCCGCGTAGTGTATTACCACGCGCTATATCGCCGCGCGGTGTAATACTCGCGTTATATCGCCGCGTAGTGTAATACTCGCGTTATATCGCCGCATAGTGTACTACTCGCGTTATATCGCCACGTATTGTATTACCACGCGTTATATCGCTGCGTGGTGTGATACTCGCGTTATACCGCCACGCGTTATATTTCCTCGCACTATATCACCACGCTCTGTATTGTCACGTATTGCATTTGCACTCATCGATACTGCCGCGTAGAATATTACTCGCATTATATCGCCACGCGTTATATTTCCACGCACTGTATTATCACGTATTGTATTTCCACGCGTTATATCGCCACGTGTTGTATTTCCTCGCGTTATATCATCACAGGCTATATTCCTGCGCGTTGCATTTCCTCGCCCTATATCGCCACGCGTTACAACCGTTACAATTATGTCTAATATCTCCATGCACAGGAATAAAACGCAATATTCAATGGATGAACAGAAAATTATCGAAGCATTTCACATGTACGATAGTCGTCATAATTTATTAACGTCGGACAATAAAAACGGCTAACGAGTGTATGTTGAAGTAATTTAGTCGAATAAAGTAACGGAATGCGATAATGGATGATCACGCATCAACTGATGGGTTTATTCGGGAGAAATGCGGTCGAGTTTTCTCTTTTTCCTTTTCACGCTACTTAAGTAGATCGTGGATTTAAACTTAAACGGTGCTGCGTACGGTTTCAGTTATGTGCCAATATCGATGGGTCTCCGGTTGCTTTCGTGAAACGCAAGTTGACCCGGCTTTCCGTTCCTGGAAACTGTATAAAAAAGTAATGTAAACGGAGCAATTTCATGCATATGCACCGGGTGTTTAAAGCATATTTGTACTGATATCGGTGACCTTCGTCGCGACCGAGTTTCTGCCGATTTTAATTCATTTATAGGTCAAGAACTATTACGAGTACATGTTCTGCTACTTTATTGCGAAGCATTAGGTTGTTGCATATTTAATTATCGATTTTGGAAGATCGAAAGTCACGATTGAATAGCTTAAAAGTGTCACGAAATGCTTGCGGTGCATCGATCGACTATTTAAAGTTCCACAAAAATAATTATATAAATATTTTTAATACAAAATGGCTGCTTCTTAATTTATAATTACGGTATCATTTTGCTCGGTGTTGTACAAATCACGTGCGAAAAGACCAGAAGGCTAGCACAGTTTCGTAAGTTATGGGATATAAATCATCTCAATGAGTTCCCGTTTACGAAACAGGAGGCTATCATGTTTTCAGAAGTTCAGACGCGCCGTAATTCATGTCAGTAAGTTCCCGTTCGCGAAACAGGAGGCTAGCACGTTTTCAAACAGCTGGTACGCGTAAACGACTGCAGCTACTGTTTTCACCTCTTGTGACTCTAAGCTGTTTTCACACGAATCTACAACCTGGCGAACATTCCTCCGTCGAAGTTTAACTTAAAAATTGAAAGTATAAACTTGTACAACTTATGATCAAGAAAATTGTTACAAATTATTGTAATAGAAATTAGTAGGAACATGGGGGTGAAAAGATTGATCCTTATTATAAGGCTTCTATGATAAGCCCAATATGTTCTAAATTATCGTAATTTAATGTTATCGCAAGTTTCATAATTTACTGACATTGGAAATGAATTTCAGCTTATCAGGAATTTTCTAAACTCGCGTTTTTCTTCATAGGGTGGATGGCGAGGACGTCAGGCTGATGCTGTGGGATACTGCAGGTCAAGAGGAATTCGACGCAATCACCGCGGCTTATTATCGCGGCGCCCATGCCTGCGTCCTCGCTTATTCAGCCACTGACAGAGATTCCTTCGACGCCATTCCTTCGTGGAAGCTGAAGGTACGACTTGTGCACACGAGACATATACAACGGTGCCGAACCGGTGCAAGCACGTTTCCGTAGGTAGTCACGACGGATGGTGGAATGTGAAAGTGAAGGTGCCATTAAAGCAAGGGCTGATTTTAAGTCGTTCCACTGTTCAATGTTTTCCACGGATAGCGACGCAAGGTCTTAGGTCATTTTGCGATCTACGTGTTCCCTTCAACTGTCCATCGACGAAGATACTTCTTATGTTTACCACAATCGCTGACCAATTACAATTTCTAATATCAACTTCAATTTTGTAAAGACACTTTTGTAGATAATTTGTAGAGACAATTTGTTAGAGACAATTTTGTAGAGACACTTTTGTAGACAATTTGTAATTTTAGAGACAATTTTGTAGAGACACTTTTGTAGACAATTTGTAATTTTAGAGACAATTTTGTAGAGACACTTTTGTACACAATTTTTAGAGACAATGTTGTAGAGACAAGAGGTGGGACACTTTCTCTTGTAGATAGGAAAATGTATTGAATGTAAGAAGTTTGTACACGATGTTCCATTTTAATCTACATTTATATCTAATTTTGGGAGAATGCACTTTAGATTCACTTTTTTGGGACTTATATTTTGAGACTCATTGGGAATTAAACACATCTGAAACTTGTGTCATCTGTTTTCAAAATCGTGAACAATTCGCGGTTGTACTTGTTTCTCTTACAATATGTACCTCCATCAACGAGCTAGTACTTGAGAAACACCGTGTACAGAATAATCTGATCGGGATGAGTTGTGTATTAGCCGGTTGACCATAGTATCGAATATTCTCTTATTGCATTTTGGCGGTAGTTCTGGTTGTATTTTACCTATCACGGTTCGTAATAAGTATACAGAATCTTTCTGGTTTTCCTTTACGATGGTATGAAACGAGTTTAAAGTAGAGAATGCACGCGATTGTTGTAGTAGCTAGCAACTGTAATACCTTAAATGTATACTCTCTCACAGGACGGTTGTTTTATATGGTGTTTCTGCAGCGATTTCTTTCTTGCATGTATACTCTAGACAAAACAGTACATGAAGTACTTTAACGATTCGACTGATTGAAATTTCATAGACGCGACATAAAAGCAAGTATATATAACAAGTATTTTTAGCGGCGGTTCTGTTAGTCGTAGACGATTCCGATCATCGTTCGAGATCATCGAACACGCTCTCGAATTCCTTTCGAAGAAACTTGTATGTTTGCTTTTTTTATTACACTACAGAGAAACAGACGAGAAAGGTGTAACTGCGGTTGGAACGAGTACAAATCGTCCTGAACGGTTGTCACCACTGATCTGCTCAAAACTGTTATTTGCTTGATATAGATGTTCGAAACCGTCGTTCTGACTTAACTTAATGTTATGTTATAAATGGATAATGGATCTAGTTATAAATGGATAATAGATAAATGGATTACAGCTGACAAATACATGACGATATTTAATAGCATAGTAGAATGTTACAAGTAAGGGACACTGGCTGTCTTAAAGATCAAGAAGTTGTGAAATACCAAAGTTCTTACATTCTCCACTGCTCATACAAAATTAATGGGCAATCCATCACGTGGTCATTTAATTCTACTTGCGTCAATTGCTGAGAATTCATCGTTAATTGTCGTATTTGGAAGAAGTTCGTAGAGGAATTTAGTATAATAAGAGGTCGTTAGAAACATGGAAAAACAAGCGTATACACGAAATGTTCACAAAGATAGTCGAAGTTTGTTAGCGTTAATTAGAAAAACATCGAATCCGGGTTCGCAGACTGATAAAGGAACGTTTTCTTTTACTTTGCAGGTGGAAAACGAGTGCGGTGAAATTCCCACGGTTCTTGTACAAAACAAGATGGACCTCGTTGATCAGTGCGTCATTGATCCGTAAGCGTAACACCTAGCTTCTTTAATTAGCGGTTCGCGATTTCGCGAAATCTCGAGCGCATACCATTGTTCCAGGGACGAGGCTGAGAGACTTGGTCGTGCTCTAGGTTGTAAGCTTCTAAGAACCTCCGTGAAAGAGGATGTCGGTGTTATGAGTGTCTTCCGGCATCTGGCGTCGCGATGTCTCCACGAGATGCGCCGCTGTGACGACGATTATCAAGACGATCTGAGATTATATTCTGCCGGGCCTAGATCTCCTTCTGTAATAAGTAAGTACATAAACATTGGCGGAGCTAAAATTTGTCTCCGTGGGTCACGACCTTTGCTATAAGCATCGTCAAACGTTAAACATGAATTTTAGAAATTTAGAAATGTGAACTTAAAAATTCCACAACTTTGAAAGGTAAATTTTAAGAAAGCTCCTTTTAGTACCTAAACTTAACGACATAAATGTACATAAACCTTTCTTTTTTTCTATCAGCATTATTTTCATTCTATGCACTTCTAGAGATGCTTCCAAACACGACTTGTGCACCTGATTTGGATCTGTGCGAAGGAAAACAATATAGTCGATTCACACGTGGTAGATCCGATACAGACACTGACCAGTTGTTTAGCCTTGTAATAGCCGTGCAAAAAGAACACTGCGCTTTCTTGGAAACTCTTCAAGAAGATGCATAATGTATTAACTGCACCGGATACGCACGCTTATGCTTGCAGGTTCAGTTGATCCTGATACTTTCGTCTTCAACCTTTCTGGCCCGACGCCTTGTAAACCCAACAAAAATTCATTTGCATTAAAATTATCGGAATTACGTAAGGGAAAGTATTTATATCAGTTTATCTTATATTACTCGTAGCCATCGGTGCTAAAATAACGTGTGGAGCCCTAAGAGTCACCAGGATTCCAGAATAAATACAGTACTGAATTAAGACTTCACTAATTACAGTTAAAACAGTTATGGTCGTATAAGAAAAGTGACATTTGTCATTCGTGAGAATAAACTTGATTTCTTGTCGGTGACCGAATAAAAGAAAAAGAAATCGAATTCATAGCGCAGAAGAATGGGTCGAATGTTAGCCCAGATTTCGCGGATCTACCTTGTCCAGTATTTGATCAACGACTGTCTTCCTGTACAGGAATCACGCAACAATCTTAACATGAAATATTAGTTAATAATTTAGAATTGTATAGAACTGTATTGATCCTCACAAAAGAGTTTTTCGGGTGAAAGATTATCAGGAATATTTGTCGATAAGAAGTTCTTTAGAAGTAATTGTAAGAATTTCATATACAGACGTTCTTGTGAAGTGTAAACACATCTTTAGATCGCGTGACCGTAACCATCGATCTAGATTCTTGAATAAGGTACCAATGTATATGTATACATGTATGAAGGCAGCATATTTTTCACGTGCTGTCGGACGTTACCCAAAGGATGAACTGTTCGCTTTGTGTATTAATGGTTCTAGGTAAAATAAAACTAGTTAACTTCGAGCGTTGTATTGTAAAGACGAATATTATAGTCCGTATTTATATGTAGAAAAGGTCAGCACTGGATAAAGTATAATCGTGTAAACATACGCGAAATTGATTTATTAGGCGTAACAGTTTTGTTTTATTAACATAAATTGTACAATGAATAGTCTAAACGATCGTAACAGATGTACAGACAATAGAATACACTAATCATAATACGCATCTATCTTATTACTATTATGAGGATGAAATGGAGTGTAAAATATTGTACTCTAAAGAAACAGTTAATTATTTTTTTCCACACCGACTGCAGTTTTTTCAGCTGATGAAAAAATATATGTATGTATGTATGTATGTATGTGTATGTACATTTTGTCGATATTTTGTTGCAGGTGCTTTTAGTCCAAACGGATCTACGTGTGGTCGGAATACAGGGAATGGTACCATAGTTCTACGGCCAGGAGCCAAGACAAAGAATCATAAAAAAAAGAATTTCGTAAAAAACGCTTGTATACTACTTTAGTCTTTTGCGTATATAAGTACGTACGCAAGAAATTGTAATGAATACTTTAACCATGTACAGACTGATATTCATACTATTTATAATGATATATAGCTCTTTCTCTTTATGATTGTTGCGACAACGTACACTCTAATTGGTTTAAACATTTATTGTTATAAAACAAATACAACGTACAGTATTGCATTCATAACAGATAGACAAATAAGCTGCATGATTTATCTTCAAACAATATTGCTCTGTCAGTTGTTTCCCGTTTCGCATTTTTTTTATAAATGCATAGAAGATCTGGTTGATGTTATAATTTGCATTATTTCGATGAAAACTTTAAATGTTTAATATGTTAAATGAATATGTTCAATTTCTATGTGCAATCGATAGAGAATTTATTTGTGCAAATTTTTTCTAGGAAAAAAGTTATGCATTCTAGAATTCTTAAATTATACTACAAAGTACAAAGTGAAAAAGACAAATGAATGATGTTTTAAGCAGCACACTTTGTAATGTAACATTAGAGCATTTTTATACTTTGAATTTTCTTATTGGATATTCTTAATCTTCTCGAACTTCCCAACATTGTGTACATACGCGTATTTGAAGCACGCTACTGTTTTATGCGTACAATTTTTTAGTTTCCAATAGAATAATTTTTTTTACCAATGTCAAGTTTTTGTACATATATAACTTGTATGTGTTAATGATGAGCGTTAAAAATGAATGTAACTATGTCTTTTTATATGTTGAGTTACGCATTGGGTTTAAACAGCTGTAACAAGTGATCAGTAAAGGTAATACATGGTTATCTCTTTTAAATTAAAAATTATCTTAAATTGTTTGAAATTATTAGAAGATACAAATATTAATTTATGTGTAAACAGATATCGATATAACGGCTAACCAAATATTCTAGCTTGTAAGAAAGAAAATATTATGTTGACAGAAATACTCTTTTTTTGTAAATGATAACGATCAAAAACAAATAAAAATAAAATATTACGATTTTTAAATAATATATTTTAAACAATGCCTTACAAAAGAATTTTAAATACAAATAAATGCCGGAAAATATACAAAATTTATCGTACGAATTTTGATAAATCTTAATTCAGTCGCAGGATACAATAAATTCGCCCAACAGGTGACATTAGAATTCAAGAACATTGTAATCGAATTTATACAAAAAACAAGAATAAAGATTATTTTATTAAACCAGCCTGGTGATAAACTATTGCATCATAAATAATCCATAAATAACAAAGTAAAAAAAATGAATAATTAATTCTTATATAAACTAAAGAAAATTTAAAAAATATACCAGACTGTACATAAAATCTGAATTAATTTTGTCAGAAATATAGTATGCAATAAATGGTCAATATAGCATGAAATACAATTATTTCTACACTATTATATTACAAACTCCAATAGTATTTAAAATACAAATATTTTAAAGCCATATTGTTTTAATATCATTAGAATCTGTATTCCATTTCTTTTAACATATAATGATAGACTTTTTAATCACTATGTAATGCTCAATTGCAAATATAAAGTGTACAGCAGCTTATTTGAGTAAGTAGCGAGACACAGTAAGTCACAGCATATCAGGAGAAGATAAATCACTTAGGTAGTATAAGTGACACTTTCTTTATATTTACCATAAATATCACCACTGCATAATCATCAAATACTCGAATATAACTAGCTTTTATTTTTCTTATCTCCCATGGAACGACTATCTAGTTGTTCTTTTGAAGAGTAATTTGTCTGCTTCTTTTCAATATGAAATAATCCAAACAGGGGTTCATAGTAGCTGAATTGTATGCATTTTATCTATGTAATCCAATAAACCCTGTAATCTTTTCTTAATCCGTTTCTGATCATCCATAGTGCATCCAAGAATGGCAGTTTCAAAATTTTTATCAGAATGTCCAAGACTTTGTGAAGTACAAGCATTCATAAAAGATGCACAACGTTGACGAGTTCCAACTGGATCATCACGTAGACTAATGACTAAACTATCAATCAAACCATTTACCTGATTTAAGAAAACAACTTTTACTAAAATTTACTTTTCAACAGACACGTGTAATTACTTTCATAAAGAATTATTTCATTCAAATTACCTGATGTAATGCTTCTTGTTGAATTTGGTCACGTTGAATTTTGACTAAAACATCAACCGTTAAACATCTCAAAGATAATCTCTCAGCATACCTTAGTACATCATCTCTGTCAGCTGTAAATAATAAATTATTATATGAACTTATGTTACTTCAATGCAGTAATTATATTGTAATGCAATAGAAATTAATTTTTTAAATCACAGGTAACAAATTGTAATGTACTGTCATTTATAGTTGTAAACATTACAAACCACTCAAATGTTCTCAAATAAAATTTGTTCAGTATTAAACACAAACAATATACAATGCAGATGTTATTCATTGAACAATATATTACTACCTTATGTATCAACATTATAGTATGTTAAAAGTATTTTGTATCTATGTAGCTGTATTAATTGAGTAGTTAGTCAAAAGAGTTTATGTTGATATGTAACATATGTAAGAATAAAGCAAAGATAATAATTTAATATCAGAGTAATTTTTCAAATCCCAAGACTCCTACATAGAAATATCGAAGGTCTTGATAAAGATATTTCTAGATATACTATCGTCGACCTTGCATTTTTAATCCAAGTAAAATAAATACTTACTTTCTTCTAATCCGCTTAAAATTTCATTGTTTTTGAGTGTGTCTAAAGTAGTCAGAAGAGTATCCCTTTCTTCTTCAAGTCTCCAAGCATCTTTTCTTAGTTGTTCTACGTGTACTTCAATCTGATCCAGAAGACTAACTAACCTGTCTTTTGGTTTACAAGAACCATCACAATCCGCACTTTCCATAATATGCGGTAACGGGCTATCCATTTTTAAAAAATGTTCAATTTATTCTCTATTTAATTACCTCGATAATTATATGTTTATAAAGTAGAAAATTACTTTTCTATATAACATAAAATAAAATCGTTTCAATTGTGTTTAAACTTCTACCGTCAGACACCTCCGTTACATGAATCGGAATCGCGACAGCAGTACGAAAAGTTGACTGACGAAGCAGTGTGTGTGGGATTTATATATATATATACGCACCAATTCCACGTAACTTAACACAACTAGCGCCAACTTTAAAAATATTTTGAAAAACAGTATATATTTTTATCTGAAATTATTAAAAATATATTTTTATTGTAAAGTTAATCAACTATTATAGTCAACTATTCTTCTTATAAAATTTATTTTAAATTACTCAAATCTGAATGTTCAATAATACTTTGTTGCTGATTTGATGCCACTTTGAGCCGCACTTGTCCTTTTTCCGGTAGTAACTTTGAAAGGTATGCTGAATTTTTCTTAATCACTTTTGGAAATCCATATTTTTACAAGGAATCCCTTCTTTTCTCCACTACTTATTACATATAAATACTATAAAAGTACATATCATATTCGTTTTCTAGAAAAGACTAGAGTCGAACTAAACTGTAATTGTTTTTCTCGATCATTCCAGGTTATTCTGTTTCTGCCCATTTTACTCTCACGATGGTAAGTATACGTTCAGTATTCATTATTGCTTTATGTTTATTACTATAATGACTAATTAAAATTAATATCATTAATTTTATTAGTTGGAATAAACTATTATATATTAAGTTTTACTTGAAATACTTCTAATTGCAGTAATTTTCGTAACATAACCTCAATGTAATGACAAATAACAATGGCCAATTTTATAATACATTAATGTATGTAAATATAATGTCTCTGAATGATTTTTATACAATTGCTTTAATAATTTGTGATTCTTTTTAGCCACGAGAAATTAAAGAAATCAAAGATTTCCTTTTGAAAGCCAGAAGGAAGGATGCTAAGTGTGAGTACTTTCTTAAATACGATAATGTTTTAGTATTTCATAAATAACTTATTTCTCTTGCGATCTTATAGCTGTAAAAATAAAGAAGAACTCAGAAAATGTTAAATTCAAAGTCAGATGTTCAAGATTTTTGTATACCCTCGTAATTACAGACAAGGAAAAGGCAGAAAAATTGAAACAATCATTACCTCCAGGTATTTTTTCCAATATTAGTAGATAAATTAAACATGATTTATTATAATCAAGGTTTTTGAAAAAAGAAAAATTTCATTTATTCCTTATTTCTAATAATAAATATATTTTTCAGGTCTTCAAGTAAAGGAAGTAAAAAGAAGTGAACGTATGTAATTAATCAAATAAAGTAATGTTTTAAATGTACATATATTTATTTTTTGTACCATTTCATCATAAATATTCACTATGAAAATGGAAGCATATATTCTAAAAGTAAATAGTACAAAATATATACTTGTTATCTGTAACATTATTTAGTTACAAACTCTTAATTAATTGACATGCATGGCTGGTTCAAGAATTTCTTTCTTCTTGTAAACATACGTTGATAAATGTTTTTCCGTTCCGACATTAATGTAAACATTAACTGTAATTCATCATATGTATCTTCACATATGTTTCCACAATTACACATTGGTCTTTGATCGTAAGAATATATTTGATGGTAATTAAATTTTGTATGACATTTTTTTGTGCTATGTTGTATTCTTTTTAAATGTCGTGTCCGAATGCAGTAGTTTCTTTTACACGGTTTTATTTGAAGTTTCATATACTGTGAAAATAATATTCCTAATTCGTCATAAATTTCATTGGTTTCCGAACTATGATTTGGCGGAGAGGACAGACTCTCAGTATCTTTTTCAGGGATGGAAATGAAATCTTTGGTATTTTCATTTTTAATTGCGAGAATCATCAGGTTATCTTCCGACTTAACTTTTCTTTCAGAAATTTTTATTTCCTTGATTTGACTTTTTAATATATCTGCTGACGATTTCATTTTCATTTTTTTCGAATGCACGTTATATTCATTTGATTCTATTTTTTGTAATTTGTTTATATCGGGATTAACATGTGTAAAAGATTTTTCTTCGGATTTTACTTCAACTACTTTAGATATACTCGACATTGTAGAATTAGTGTAGGCAGGAAAGTTCAGTAAAATATTCGATTCATTTGCTACAGAATCTGAAAATGAATTGGTAGCCAAACTTTTTAACAGAAGAGAACTAGGTAAACAATTTGACTTAGACCTAAATGCTTCATATTTTGGAATATTATTACTGAATGTATCTTTATTTGCGCATTTCAGTTCTATTAGCTTTGAACTGGTATTGTTTCGTAAATTGTAACTGTTAATATTTCCTGAATTCCATTTACAGAACAGTATTTTCTTGTACCTGTTTTTGTTTTCATTAGATTTTTTTGAAGATATTACTAGAAATTTCAGATCCGTATCTGAAAAACAGGTATTTTTTTCGTCCTAGAAACAAGAAGACAGTGGTATACAGTACAAATAAATTATAAATATTAATGTTTTCCATGATACCTTCTGTGAATTTTGGTAAAAATTGTTTCCTCTTCGAATGCATAATTCATTTTTTACATTTTCAAGGGTATATTTATTATTAGATGTTCTGTCACTGACTTTATTATTAATGTTAGATGATAAGGCAGATAATTTTAAAAATAATCGTTTTGTTAAATTTACATTGCTATTAGAGGTTATGACTTTATCTTCGCAAGAAGAAAGTAATTTTTGCGTTTCCTAATTGCAAATGTAATTATAAAGATTAAATGATTAGTAGCAAATACATATAATGTGTAACCCTTCGTTTACGATAGGGGTCATTGATGGCATCACTAATATCGAACATCAATTTTGTTGAAAACACTTTGTTAAATATATAAAAATTTTCTCGATATGTTTTGAAAATCTAAAGAAAGGTAACATGACATAAACGACCCGATGTTTTTGTAGAGTGTAAACAAACTTTTTTTTATATACCTGCAAAGGAATCTCGATACTATGTGATTTAGTTTTGCATAATTTATCTTTTTGACTGTTAACTTTTATACGGGATTTCGAAATATTACATCCATCAGGCCACAAAAATCGTCGCTTCATACAACGGTTTCTTTCGCTTTTTATTACAAAAAAGTTGTCATCGATATTGTGTTTCTTATTTCGCCATGTGAAACATCTTTATTAATGTAATTTTAGTATTTTGCCAATAACTAAACATACATGTACATGTATGAATATAATGAAAATAATAATATGTAATGTAGTGTATTAAAAATTAATGAACCTTTTGCAAATACAAATGATCTTTCCACAGATATAACGATAGCAGGTTATAAATATGATAATCGAAATCAAGAGAACACATAATGTCATAAATATTTTCCAAAAATTATCAGAATCATTTTTAGCTTGATTGAGAACATCATAATATGTTTTTTTGGTTTTATATATTTCCATCTCAGTCCGTCTCACTTCCATATGTTTAATTTGAATATAATACTATATTGCAAAAAATGATAATTCCAAGAAACTTGTATAATAACGTTATTATTTTGATTCTTCACATTGGTAAAAATTCCTGGATTACACAATGAAACATTTGAAAGCATTATACACTTCTATATTTTTTGTTTTGTTCACAAAGACTTTACAAAAAGTAATTTTTTAATTTAATCAGATTAACCGTTCTATAATATATATAAATGCTTAATAATTGTTTAATACACAATGTTTGCTTGATATTAAAAATTACATTTTTTAGAATTATTTATATAAGATTTATAATAGGAATAAATTTTTATTAAATTTGTAGTAAATACATCTTAACCTAATTATTAGAGTAATTAACTAATTCCACTTTTTAAATAAGTCAAAGTAATATATTTTCAACAAAATGAAGCATTTTAAGTCTTTTATAATTCATCAACTGTGTATTCATTAAAAAGTATTATTTGGTATTATATTTTTAATTTCTTTCGTATTTGTTCAAGATTTTATAACAGAATTTCCAAACATTGATCTGTGGATCTACGGACATATACAATTCATGAAAAAAGGTATAAAAGTACTACAACATTATACGTCATTATCGATTATATGAATTAAATCATTAATGAACTTAAAAATGACTAAATAGTTGAACTTTTGTAATGGTCAATTTTAAAATTAAACATATATACTAAATACATATAGATAACCAGGCACTAACTTTGTTTAAAACTAGCGCGAATTATATTTATACATTCAGGAAATTTTGAGATCATTTTAAAGACCTTTCGCGACAAGTTTCGCAACAAAGACATTGAGAAATGATAACTCCATATTATCCATGTGGTGGACTGAACATTCTTTACATCTGGTTATGTACACAATTTCAATATTGTATAACGTAAAATCACTAAATGTCATAAAGCATGGTAAAATTTAAAATATTATAAGAGACTGAATGATTCAATAATCACAAAATTAGTGCCTAACTTCTATGTACATATATGTATACTAAAAGTTTATGTTCAAAATAACTGATTTATGCTTTACTTTTTAAACATGTGTCATTTTTTTTTGTAACACTACAAAACACGTATGTATTTAAGTATATACATACATGCATACACACATATGTATATGAACTTTTAAGTGACCTTGTTATTTTATGTCCATTTATTCATCACACTCATGATACGTAGCTCTGTAAAACAACAAAAAAAGGACATATAAATTAACAATGGTATAGAAATAAATTCCAACTACTTTAAAAATTACCTTTGTTTATCCATATTTCTTCGGGATAATCTTCTTCCATGTTCATGTGTAGTCAATGTGTATCTTTTTGTATGAGGACGATTTGCTCTAAGTTCACGTGCTTCAGTACTTCTTGCTTTTTCTACTTTCTGCATAAATTTAGCAATTAGTTCAGGACAATTTAAATTTTCCTCTGGTTCCCAGGTATCGTCTGCAGATGTAAAACCTTTCCAGCGGATTAAAAATTCTCTGTTCTTATTTTTCTTATATTGTACTTCAATAATTTTCTCTACTTCAAATTCCTTTTGATCATCTTTGTCATCTTTTGCATCATCTGAACTTATCTGTTTATCTGAAAGTTATAAATACTTAAAAATGTAATTTTGTATAAACAAGAAATTTTATTATTTTCAATCTAAAAATTATTAGCATCAAGTTATACCATTTTCTGTTCTCTTTTTTGGACTGTTTTTCAATTTTTTAGATTTTCGGTCTAATTCTGCAGCTTTTTTCGGCGATTTCGCAGAATTTTCAGATTTTTTTGTCTTAGTGTCCTCCTGATTTTCTTCATCTTCAGCTAGAAACTCTTCAATTAATTGTGAACAGTTAAGGTTTTCTTCTTGTTCCCATGTATCAGAATCAGCACCATAACCTTTCCATCTAATTAAAAATTGGCGCCGACCTTTAATGGTACGTTGCCCCATAATTTTCTCGACCTAATCAACACAATTATTATTTCAAATATTCCAATGCTGTATTCAACATACATTACGACTGTATTACTTATTTACTTTACGCTTATATACTGCAATTTGAAATGAAAATATAGAAAAGAGAAACCTTAAAATTAAGTTAAAAAATTACTAATTAATAATTATTATTAATATATCAAATTGTTAAATTATTTCACCTTACGCAATCATATATACATGTATATATGAACATACATATATATAACTAATAAGATATTTACAGGATAAGTTCTAAAACTACGTTGTTAAAAGGAACAAATCAAATCGAAGCCGGAATCCATCCGCGCGTCCAACAGTAGATGCAGTTTTCAAATATTGCGATGTCTGCGAGAGGGCGCTGATACGCGGCAAATACAGATATTTGAGTATAGAAAATTCCGCCAGCAATCGCTTCAAACTTGAAATGCATCAAATTCAAAATTCTAAATGCTCACAATATTTTACATTTTAAGTGTTTCAAACTGAAAAAGTTTCAAATTCATAATACTTTAAGTATAAAATATTTCAAACTCAAAACATTTTCAACTCATGCTAGTTGAAATTCGGAATATTTCAAGCTTAAAAAGTTTTAAAATCAAATTATTTACGAATTTTAGAAGTATCTAGATAAATATAATATGTACTATAGTCACGAATTTATAACCGGATATGAGGCGTCGGTCATTATCTAGATGAAAAAAATTATCTAAGTCGCAGTAGAACAGATAAAATATCTTTCATGTCAATCGTTAAGATAATTTTTTATCTAGATGATGCCCAGCTAATAGTCAGATAGTTTTAAAGTATTTCAAGAAAATTTCAATTGTATTATTAAAATGTTTTATAACCTATGATGGAGTTTTCTAAAGCGCGGGCTGGAATTCAAACAACCCGCTATGTTAGTCTTCCACATTCAGATAAGTACGCGCGCATGCACTCCATTCAATATATACCCTACGCCCCTTCATAAACGGCGTCACAAAGCACTACTAATTATTTAAGTCTATAATAGTTTTGCAAAAAAAAAAACAAAAAGAATGAAAATATTCATAAAGTACTACATATGAAATACAGTTTTCGCGGTTTCCAATGCTAACACCGGTCACCAACGACGCGTCTCTTGATACGTAAATGACTGCCATTGCAGGACGAACTTACCAAGCTTGATATACATGTATTTAGATGTATTATGTTATATTATACCTCATATTCTTTTTTGTTTCCATCTTTTATAGAAGCACCTTTCGGATCTTCTTTCTTGAGCTTCTTACTCGCTCCACCCTTTTCCGCATTCTTTTCTTCTTCTTCAGCGTCGGCAGATTGAGTATCTTCATCTTCCGCTCTCTCGTTCGTATTATCGAGTGATTCTTTCTGGCTATGGCGTCCGCGAGATGGACGCTTTTTTGCGCTACCTCTACGTGGCGTATCCGCGTTCTCGTTATCCTTTCCTGCCTTCATTTTGTCATCACTATCGGTTATATTACGCGCGACGCCATTTTCCTCCGAACTACTCTCACTCCACATTTCGGATTTCTTACGCTTGCTTTTGGTACTCAATCTTCGCATACTAATCCCACATATGGTAGGAGGTTATAATAATTGTATTGTTTCAATGATTTTATGAATTGTACCTTGATAATAAACCGGTGAGATTGACACGCTGGACCGACTGCTCGATATACGTTTACTTGTCCTGACTCGTCTCTCGACAGTAGCGCGCGTCTCGTAAACAATATGGCATCAGCTTGGCGCGATGCATAGCAAGCTATAGGAGCATGCGCACTAAACGTTTCATATCACAGAGCCAATGGTAAGTCCGTTTGATTCAGAGTTAATTTTCTTACGAAAACGTCGTTTAATATATTCTTACAGGTACAAATGATATAGATTGATTAAATATTGTAAACTTATATTTTTATATTTCTAATAAAACATTCAAAGTTTATAAGCGTTATCTCTATCATTTGCGCGGGAATTCAACGCGTGGTAATCCATCAGTCTTTCAACAGTTCCGCGACTTTCAACAACCAATACCCGTTCCGATACCCATTGTGAGATTCTTATTGAATTTTATGCATTGATTACGAATCCTTAAATCGTTTTTCTCTGTCGAAATATATGTAAATTTTCGAATTTTGAAAAAATTTTGCTATTTAGTTACAAAAGTTACTTAATTTTTGTTTTCGTAAAAATATTTTTGATACATCGATGTCGATGAAAAATACGTTACGAATATTTAAATGTAGCAAGGTAATGATTTTATATTAATTTCTTGGAATACTTTTTAGTTTATTTAAAAAAGTTAATATTTAAAGCCGGGACAGATATTTTCCTTAGGTAAACGTTCAAAAAAGAGTTGCAACGTAGGTTCTTTTTTTCGTGTCAGAAAGGAAAATAACTTTGCATGTGGTAACGTGCCAACGGTGGTATCTACTTGATGCTATAAAGCGATTGCACCGTGTTAGGGGACGTTCATACTAAACAGACAAGAGCGTTTAGTGTAAGAGCGAAAGCAAGAGTAATGCATGACCAAAAGCATTTGTTCGTGATTAGTTACTTTAAATGAGCACGAGCAAACTGATCAAAATATTCGTAGAATTTGATGAGTCTCATTTTTCAGTAGAATACGTAAAATGCACTTTGAAGTTAACACAGCTTTCTGCGATTCCATCTTAGCGTATTATGTTTTTATTACTCTTGTATTTAAGAGTAAACTCACTAAGACATTAATTTTATGTATTTTTATATTCGAACGATTTTTCACAGGATCATCACCTCTGTGAAACGTGCTTTAAAAGACAGTTGGAATCGAAGGCGTTAAGCGAAGTATCCGAATATTCAATATGGTGAACTGTATCATGTCGAATTGAATAGTGCCGCATTGAATCTCGTGGAATCGAATGGTACCAAATTGAATCTCATGGAATTAAAATTGGTCGAACTGAATTACACGGAATTAAATTTCGTAGAATTAATTCGATGACCGATCATTTTTATAATGGAAGAATGCTAATTTAGGCTCAACGTTTGTCGAAATGGAGAAAAATGACCATTTGCTTGCTTAATTTAAACACACCCTTAGACTGCTAATCATGCTAGTATAGAGTACCATTGTTGGCACTCGATGAAGCTATATATTTTATGTCTTGACTTAAAAACACCTGTATTGCAATTTTTACTTAACATTTTTTTGTTATTTCAAATAAATAATTGATGTAAAATCTCCACCCTTAATGTTTGTATTGAAAATTTATACTAATGTATTCGAGAAATCTCAAGTGGTCTTTGTACGTAAACAAAAACAGAATATTTTTCGTTGTTACGTCAGTTATAACCGCAATATAAAACCGGTACTGATTTATGATAGAGTCCAATTCGATGATGTACATATTCATCTTTGTTTATAACTCTTCATTTCTTCCATTAAATTAGATTCGACCTTTTAAATCTAATTATTAATTGTTCCTAATTACGAAATAAAGCAAATAAAATAAATCAATATTAACTTTAATGTTTGATGTTTGGTTGCTGTGGTAACTGATCCTAACTTTCTCCTTTCTCTCCGTTAGGCTAATATTTTTTATCGAGCTTTTCTGACGTTATTAATTTTTTCTTATTAAATTATGGCTAAGTCAGCGACCACGTACGAAAAACCTCTACCACACATAGGTAGGTAAAGTATTATTTCAATGCTGCAGCTATTGATATTTTCAAGTATATTCCTTTGTTCGGTAATATTTCAATATATTTCGAAAAAACGTTAATCTAATTCAGGGCTCCTAAAAATTTGGTTGGGCAAAATTCACTTTCGGAAATAAATATTTTCAAAAAGAACTGGGTTTAATAAAAAAAATGTCGATTTACTATTTTTAAACTTCTTAGATTTTAATAATTAACATGACTCATATTTTGAGAATCACTGATCTAATTCCTGTCTGAAGTATAAAATTTTATTTGACAGGATTAGCAGACTGGTATGCAAGGCAATGGGAACTTCAACAAAATGCAGCTACCAGAAGTGCAGAGGCATTTGAATTAAGAAATTCAGGACAAATTGTTCGCTCAGAAACAATGGTAAAAACAATATGGGACTCATATATGAATAACGCTCGTCTCGCGGACAGGTAATGAATGCTTAAAGTTTTGTGAAAAAAGTCTACTTTAACCTCATAATGAAATCCACTGGATAATATAATTATCACAGAGTAACAGAATTGTCCCGGTGGAGAGAAGTGTTTAATCTTATACTAAATAAATTAGTTTGCGAAATACAGTTGTTAAAAGATGAGAAAGCTGATGCGGAGAAAGAATTAGAAACTTTGAATGATCCGTTACAAGTGACTGCACAATGTATTTCTATGAGAGACTGTCGCAGAGGAACAGAACTTACTTATGATGAAGCTGATACAGAATTAAAGAAAGAACTTTGTGTTATTGAAAATATAAAGAAATTAGTAACTGACAGGTATAATTTTTAATGGAATAAGAAACATAAATTTAACCAGGTATTTGCAATTATTATTTTATATGTAGAGTGCAAGCTGCTTGGGAGAAATTAAACCGTTTGGAGGAAGTTAAATTTCAAGTACAATTAGAAGTTGAAGATAAAGATGAATCTATTAAAATAGATAGAGAAAATCTTAGCTTAGATCGCACATGTGCAAATATCACTTATAAACCAAATGCATTAAGGATTCCAAAAGAGTAAGAATAAAATATTTGAGTAAGCATACCAAATAATAAGCATAAATTATGTGTTTTGCTGTTACAGTTCCATATCTTATGAAGCTTGGTTGGAACACTGCCAACAAACTAAGACCTTAGCTGATAATGAATTGAGCGATGTATATAATTTTCGCGAAGCTATGAACGTAATAAGAGAACGTGCTAGAAATGATATTAAGGCTCAGCAAGATATGACAGATTTCAGTTTACGCAAAAGAATTTATCAAACGCAAAAAGCTCGGAATGAGTTGGAATGGCAAAGGCTTAAAGTAATCACGACTTTCAGACACGAAATAGCCATGAATAATTACAATTTGATCATGATTTGCAGATTCAAAAGGAAATTGAAATTTTACAAAAAGAAATAACACGACTGGAAGATGCACAGCTATATAAAATTGATTCTATAAAATGCGTGGAAACCAGATTGGAAAATCGTACTTATCGTCCTGGTTTCGAACTATGTTCTGATGAAGCTGAACTAGGTTTGCGAGATGAAGTTTTACACTTACGAGAAACCGAACAAAAACTAACAAAAACTTTAGAAGATTCTAAGTATGAAAGGCCGAATATATATATGATTTACATGATGAAATTTCTTACTCTTTTCGTTGTAATAGCAATTAAAATTTATTATTTTATTACTATTTTATAGAGCGGCATATAATAATTTGGAAAGTCTACTTACGCAGCTTGATAGTAATTTGGACGATAAACAACATTCTTTAGCAACGGATGTGATGTGCTTAGACATGAGAGCAACATTGAAAACAGGGGACAGAACACGATTACCTAATGAAACAGACCGTAATATTGTTCTTACACGTATGGAAAAAGAAATACCACTGGAATCATAAATAACTGTAATGGTTATGTAATTCTGTCGGGATAAACACATTATCTAAATATATAAAAAGTCAATTTGGCCATCACTTAGCGATGATTCATTGTACGTGCATCATTGTATGTAAATCCATTACTTATGTAGTTGTAAGTAACGAGTTTGGATTAGCTTTAATTAAACTATATTCCGTAATAAAAGAATCTGTTAAAGCCGGCTCTAAAGTTTTCACTGCTCTAACATGTATTTCTCCAACTTTTTTTGGATCACCGTGTTTCATTTCAAATGTGATATAATTTATCCAAACACTGGTGTTATTTCTACCAAACTGTAATGTCGACATGTCGTAGCATTTTCTTATATTTTTTAACAATATGTTCGGTTGCATAAGTTCTAATTCTATCATTTTCTTATGCAATTCAAGACAGAAAGGTGGTTGCAGACATAGACTATCGTATATTTTTCGTGCTGCCTGTATACCTGAAAGAGATTTTAAAATGCAAATACCTTAAAACAGATTTTATGATTCGTAATTACATACTTTTGGTTAAAACTAGCCATTCCATGTAAGTAGGTTTCAATTCTTGAGCAATACTTGAATGTCCTTGTAATGCTGCCTGAAAAATTTCTTCAGTCTTTTCAGGACATATTGCTTGTGTATGCAATATTCTCATTTTCCACAATGGTAAAGATTTTTCTCCTAAGGCTTGTATTGCCTGAAAAAATATTTTTACACATATAACATGATCCATGCAATGAAAAGAATATTTTTGTACCTTTGGGAAGAGTTTCTCAGCTTCTTCTTCATCAGAAACTAATAAATATCTTAGTCTTGCATGCCAAAGACTTACACTGTTTGGTACAGTTTCAGTTGCAACACAAAGAATTTCTTTTAACTTTTTGTCAGCTTCTTCATCTTTTTTGTCGACGTTAAACATATTAATCTATGACAATATCATTAGATATTAATATGTTTTATTTATTCTAGCAATGCATAACAGATATTTAACCTACCCAATACAAATAATATTTTTCTTTTAATTTTTTAGCTTGATGGGCTTGCATTAAAGCAGTTTTTAATAACTTTCTTTTAAAATTTGGCAAAGTCCCTGCTTTTTGATTTAGTTCTATTAGACATTCTATGTACAAGGACCACATTTCTTCTGTCTTAATTTTTTTAACTGCTGTTTGATACACTTTGTTGCAAGATGTTATACGATCTCTCAATGAGGTCTGTTCTGTATTGTCAACTTTAACTGTTGCATCACTGAGAGAAGGTTGAACAAGCCCTTCTAATTCCCGCCGTGCCATTGTATCCCACATTAAGGGCTCATGGGCATATTCTTGTATTATGTCACTACAAAAAAATTTAAATAACTAAAAAGTAATTAACATTTATCTATAAATATCTATTGTTTTTACCTAACAATTTTATTTTGTAATTTTTCCGTGTTGCTATATTCTTTTGTAATGTTCAACAATTCTATTATGAATTTAACATCTTTAATACGCTTTGATGCTTGCTGATATATAATGTAAGCTCTTTTCAGTCCAATAGGCATATCATCATCAGTGCTCACAGATGTACTGTCACTATTACCTTCATTTTTTTGATCTGTACTTGATGCATCTTCCAATTCCAATCTAAATTTCAATGTGAATTATTAGGAATATAAATTATGATTCAAGGTTTGGAAATACAAAGATGTTTGTAATTGTTTACTTGAAAGCATCAGTAAATAACAACTGAGAAGTTGGATGTATATGTAAGCCTCTAAGGAAAAACTGACGGGCAGTATGTTTATTCTTATTTTCTTCCAGTTCCCAACGTGCAGCAATGTGCCAACATTTAGGTTTATCTTGATGTACTTGCAACATTCTGCCTAATATATGACTAACATTATTGTGAAAATGCTATAAAGTTGTATAAAGTTATTTATAAATCAATGCATTAACAGATTTCATCAATTTGTATAATTCTAATACATACCACATGCTTACAAAACTTTATATAAGCAATCCAAAAACGAATATCATCTTGAAATTTATATATTGCATCCATATATAAACGATTCATTTTGTTTGTAATTATGAGATCAATATCTGACTTCTTTTGATTAATACCAAATTTCTATGGAATTAAAAAATAGTTGTATTTATACATCAATACGAGGACAGTTATAAACGAATAAAAATTTATTAATATGATAACATACGTCTCGGCGTTGCTTAACCAATTTAAGAAGGTCCATTTCGTACTGAATATACCGTAAGTAATCTTCTTTGGTTTTTGATATTCGTTGAATTTTATATTCATATTCTTTTAACTTTTTCGCAATTCCTCTGTATAAATTATATGAATATAAACAACCAAATGTGGCATGTGGCTACAAATCTTAACCTATTGGATTTAACCTACCGAATTTCATTTCTATCGAAAAGTTTGATTCTTTCCATTTGTTCTAATTCAGGAATCATATCCTCGCATCGTTTTTCTACAAATTCTGCCATGGTTACTGATTTTTATTTTGATTTAATACTTAAAACAGTAAGAAAATTCTTTAACACACGCGTAACGTTCTCTACAACTTGGTATTACCACAAATGACTATATCATACATCATGCACGTTGCTGCGTATACTGTTGTGACATAATGTAGACGTATCATCTGTAACTAAAGAAAATAACGTACTTATCATCCGTTCATAAAATAGAATTAGAAATAGTATAAAAGACATTAAATCTATTTTATTTATTTCCTTTTCTACACTACAGAATCACCAAATACATTTGTCATGTACATAATTATAAATAACCAGTTTTTTCCAAAAAGTATAATTAATAGTAAAAATATAAAAAATTGATTTTACTAGAAATAACAGTGTCAATTATACGAAATAATTTATATTTGATGTTATGATATCAGAAAGATTAGTTTTGTGTACAAAAAATTTGAAAACTTGAGACATTTATATTTTGATTACAAAAAAATTAATTCGTTGCGACGCCGCTAGGGGCGTTCACGTCGTTTCAGCCAAGGCTAGTCAGTTAACAGTGAAAATGGCGCCGCTTGAGTAAAGGTGGGTGATATTGTGCGTGCGTGTGCCCGGAAAGTGCGAGTTTTCGGAAATGTGGCAGGATCTGGACGGTCTGGGGGGTGCGGGAGTGAATTCTAGTGCTCACCAGGTCGACCAGTTCGGCACAACGGGTAAGAGAATTCGCGATAACGTTTAATCTATCTAGCACAGATAAACGGCAACCTGGCTAAGGTCTAGGTTTTCCCTGTCAGGGCGCACGCGCTCTTTCTCTTTTTCCATTGTATACATGCTGTAAACAAAAGAAAATCTTTCATCCTAACGAAACCGACACGATTCGTTGTGCATACACTTTTGTCTCGCAATCCTCATTGTGAACAGTGATGTAACTCTTAATGCTAAAAAATCTCGAATGTTTACCCCCATCTGTCAATGGAAATGTTGCATTCAAGTGGATTCGAACGAAAGAGATTTTCGAGAATACGAGATTGTTGTGATAACTGTTGTCAGTGTTTGAAGATAATCGGAGTAAAGGAAATTCTCGGTTCGATTATCTTTTCTGTTTACATTCACGTATCTTGAAACGAAGAGTATCTCGTGAATCATTCTTGATTATGCTTGCATGTTATGTCTTCAGGTTGGTTTCGATCTCTCGGAAATTCGATAGCACTGTTATTTTTGTACGTAGCCGTTTAGCGTTACAGGAGACAAACAAGTGCGCCGAGATAAACAGTGGGAATCACGACGATGTTTACTTGGCAATCTTTGTAATTGAGCTTTAATTAAATATAGTACAGTCTATAGAGATCTATTATGTATCGAGCTTTTAATCCTTTGTGGATCACGGGTATCGACCCCGTTACGCGTTCCTCGTGTCTTCGAACGAAGCAACAGTTTCTAATTGTTCCGCTTCGGCACGTAACCTCACCTAATCCGACGATGCGTTCCGCTCGTCGCGGGAGAAGGAAGAGGTTAGCGTACCCGTTCGAATTACATAACCTCGCGTCGAGGTCGAGCTACGGATCATACGGTACCGTCACGACGTAGCACAGGTGGCAGAACGCATTATGAATGGTGTATGAAACACGGTACACCATTTCCTCCTTCATTT
Organism: Megachile rotundata; assembly: GCF_050947335.1. NCBI lineage: Eukaryota > Metazoa > Arthropoda > Insecta > Hymenoptera > Megachilidae > Megachile > Megachile rotundata. The sequence goes on along the minus strand of NC_134985.1, from coordinate 18,210,382 downwards.
CTTTCCCTTCTTGTTCTCGCATTTCCATGTTTACGGTTTGCTCGAGGAACGGGCAAATAATTATATCGCGTGAGCGTCGCGTTATTCACCGGCACACTTCTTCGTGTGTTATCATCACTTACGATCGGGTCATTTGTGAATCAACGTTATTAGAATTTCTCGTTAAGTCCCGGAATTTCTTTAACGCGTTCAAGGCTGGAGTTTTATTACGAGATCACGGAGATTGAAATATTCTTCTATTTAAGGATAAATCGATATCATCAAGGTATTAATACGTTTTATTCATTACTTGAATGGGTAGCTAGTATCGATGTCACCATAATACATTTTATTATTATTAAAAATTATTTATATTACAGTGATGAAAAAATAGATCTTATGAGATATTATTCAGAATTTTTAGTACAAAAATTAATGTTCAGAAGGAGAAGGTACTTTTATTCGAAATCAACTAGATGTCGAAATACTCGTAACAAGTATTTTCATTATGTTAATCAACCTTTGTATATCAACACAAGTTCAGTGTTGGCTAAGGTTTTACAGAAAGCGGTTCAAGGTGTTTATAATAAAACGCGCCTGTTTGCCACTTGTTCCCCTTCGAAGTCTAATCCTATTTGCGTTTATTCAGCGCATTTACCGCGACCCCAGCCTTAATTTGAAAGACCTATTTTTAGATCCATCGTTGAATTGCTCCTAATGAGGTGTTGGATGACCAACGTTCTTATCATTAAAATCAGCATTTACTCTTGAATGAAGCTATCTTCCCTAATCTTTCTAAATTACACAGTTTTTACATACGATTATTTCCCTCGTTATAAATTATCAATGACAGAATTCCTACAGATTCGTCCATGTCCTTCTCGTCCCTACTCGTTCGTGACGTAGAGATGCTACTATCGATTATCGATACGGTATCGGTATCTTATCGATATTTGAAGATATATCGATAATGTCGTTAAGATATCGTTGAAGATAGCGACTGAAGTAGAATGTGACGCGTAATTTTATTCTGCTAGATTAGCTTGTCTTAGGTTAGTTAGATTGTTAGTCTTAGGTTAGTTCAAAATGTTAAGTTAGGTTACTGTGTGTAGTAATCTAGTTTGTTATTAGCGCGGGACATGACGTGCAGTGATCTAACGGGTGGTTATATATCATGCACGGAGATCTATCTGTACTATTCGAGTTGATCTAATGCGTGATTATACAGTGCGTGGCTATACAATGCGTGGCGATCTAATGCGTGCGCATTTGTACGGCACGTCCTCAATTGTTGTAATCTGTGCATCTGCAAGCGAGTGCCAGTCCCTTGTCTGGCGTATAGTAGAGCTTCTTCCTCCGCTCGGCCGATGTCGAGAATGATCCAGATATCATATCGAATACGTACTATGCGAGCTCGTCTCTCGATCGTGTTCGGTTAGAAATCGTTAGCATTTGTTAGCTAAGTTAAGCCGGTGAAGAAAGTGAAATCCCAGAATGATGTAAGTAGTTGATGATAGAAGAGTCATTCTTTATTGTTGTGTCTATTTTCTGATTAGAATATTAAACAGATGTTATCATTGAAGTACCCTTTAAACTGTTTAATCATGGAACAGATGTATGGTCATCCGATGGTGAATCATTAACGCGTGATGTCACGGCAGTTCTTTGTTATAAAGTTCACCCATTGAGACGAAAAAATGATACACAAAAAACATGTTGTCGGTCGCCGATACCATTTGCGCGAATATCTTATTTTTTAAAAGCGAATACGATCGACATACTTATTAACGCTTTCTCTTCTGTTGTGCAGAATTGACGCCCGAGCAGCAGAAGATTCTCATAGATATAAGGCGAAAGAAGACGGAGCTGCTGCTCGAAATACAAGTGAGTCGATTGCTCTATTTCTTTGCATGAATCGTAGAGATGCTAGTTGCTTGCTTGTACCGCGCTTTTCGTTATGATCTTTCGAGGCAGATAAAGGTTTCGAGGGAGCAAGAGTCTCGTTCATGGACGACTCTTGGATAAACCTGGTCAGGTACTTTTTTATCCTTCGAATCCATCTATGGAAAGAGGATCTCCGGATCGCATTTTTCGATTCTTCGCCTCGATAGATCGCTCGATATCGTAGATACCCGTTTCTCTCGATTAATTCATTATTAATAATTTATCTTTTTAATATAAATAATAAATAAGTCGATAATTTACGTAGTTTATTTTACTGAAAACTCTGACTGGCAGTTTAAAGATATAAAGTTGCAAAGTTATAACTGTAAAGGTATTCGAACATTTTCAAATTTCTGACAGTTAACATTAGAACGGTAATACAGAAAGTCTAATGTCGGTAAAGCAGGAGTCTGTATAACAGTTTTCATCTGGGCATTCAATATATTTTTAATTATAAAGTGTTGATCAATTGCTATAATTTTAAGTTTAAAATTATTATTGTTTAATATATTAAAAATTCACTGATTTCATCAGAGTATAAAGTTACCGATTTGTGCACATATTTACCGGTCGCGAAAAGTTCCTATAGTCAACGTAGTATGGCGCCACGTGTTCGATGCTCGTGGAGATATGGCGTGACCATAACTCAGGCCGATAGAAAAAGAATCTGCACCATCTTGATACATGGTCCTTCAAATTCTTAAATTTCCAACATTTTTAATTTTGTCAATTTGTATTATTACTGTGAATTTCTAGATTTACATGTTCGTGAAAATTTGATCAGGCGTGTGTTTAACTTTGAATTAAAGCTTAATTTTCATTGCTCGTTTATTCATGAAATTATTGCGTCGATATTGAATGCCCCGAATGAACGTGTTTACATGCCACACTGTTAATCAGATTCAATCATGTATCGACTTATTTGCTAAAGTGTAAATTCCAGCGAAGTTCATAACCTCTAATATCAAACTCGAGTAAGAAACATTTCACAGCGAATTTCTGATAATTTATCACTGTTATCGTACGTCACGTTAAAAATACTTAGAAATGAATATTTAAAATGTAACGAGCATTCACAAAGCTGAATCATGTAAGATTAATTGTTCAATGAAGTAAACGACTTTAAATGCGTTCTTTGTTCGATGATTTCACGTGGACCGTTTCATATAATATTATAGTCCGCGATGATTAACTACCTCAGAATTTGTACGATTTAGACCTATTTTTAGTAGTCGGCCGTGCGTATCTGCCCTCACAAAAATTCCAGGATGTCTTTACGATAAGACATTTCCGTGGTAAGAGATAGGGTTCTGCTTACTCGTGCATACGTCACAACTTTTTTAGGCTTGCAAATTAACGTTTTCACTGTCATCGAAGTATAACGGCAATTTTTATTGAGATTTTTTATTGAGACTTTTTGTTGAGATCAACGCTTGGCAGTTTGTGTGTATGGTACGCGAAGTTTGGCGCGTAAATTGAGTCCCCGTCTTTCGTCTCTTCCTTCTCTAACTTGATGTGTGTTGCGTGGATTTTACTTTTATACAGGGTTTCTCATAATTAGTGTAGGTCTCTGATATGAAGGTAACATGATTCTGAATGAGATTTCCCTTTGCAAAAATGTCGTTTTCGTTTCTGAATTATTAAGGATAAACACGAACCAATCAGAGCGCGATCTTCGTTTCGCTGACACGAAGCTGTCGCTCTCGCGCCTACGCACTAAACCTCGCGCTCTGATTGGTCCGTGTTTTTCCTTAATAACTCAAAAACGAAGCTTCAAATCCCATTTTTGCAAAGGGAAATTTTATTCAGAATCACGTCAACTACCTCCCATTTCAAGGACTTACACTACTTATGAAACACCCTGTATAATAAAGAAATAGTTTAGTGCATACAAAAGTGAATGTTATTAAACCCATAATTCTAACAATTTTAAAGGATAGCAATTATTATATTAGTCCTACTAAATACGATAACAAATACATTTAACATTTCTAGTATTAAAAACCAGTTAATATTAAATCTTATTATAACTCATATTAAATCTTCAACATAAATATACGCTGAATAATTTAGTTTTTAAAAAAAAAACAACGAATTTCTGATAGATATAAAATGGCGAATATCCGCGATTATCCACGATGGCAAGCTTCGAGACAACCTTGATCATGTTTTGGAAGATCATAGTGGTAGTCGCGTGATAGTCGCGCCACTTTATTAAACAGATAAAACGAGGTTACTAACACGTGATTTATATTAAACCACTTGTATCGTGAATAACCGTAATTTCGAAAACTGTGTGTAAACATTGTTAAAAGCACGATACTGAAAAGTTTCTGTCATCAGGATAGTAGCGAGGATCAATAGTCTCTCCGAGTAATTAATTTGAACCGCCCCAATTAAAAAGTTGATGGACAAGGATTTTAATAAATACCGACGGTGATTTCAACGTAGAAACGTCGAGTTTTTGACAGTTGTTCAAAATTACGATGGGACACGAACGTAATTCAAACAAATATTTGCGGAAGATGACGTATACCGTCGTATATCACAGCCATAAAAATATCCAAGTACCGTACGTCGTTCATGGTATCTATAAGAAAGCGCATACCAGGAAATTAACAGACGCACAGTATTAAAAACTGTAGAAAAGTATGAACGCCAGCGAAGAAGAGGAGACCCGTGACAATGATTTTGCCAATCGTGCACGTGTACCGTTATCGACTACCATTGACGGTTCATAGGTTTCATCTTAATGCAATTACTCGTGAATCGAAGTATCGTTGACTCTCGATAATGTACGGGTTCTGTTGTAACCGCAACAAGGTTGCAGCAATCAACAAACAGTCTGGAAGTGCGAGTCGTATCGCGTCTGGCATCGATTTCGGTACCGAACGGAATGTACGTTGAAAATTGATACCGTAGCTCTTTCGAGCGTGTTCTATTTGCAACCGTCTTATTAGCCGGCGGTAGTCGATCGGATCGAGTGATCGAAGAAAGAGACGAGACGAAGAGACAGTTGTTGTGGCCGGTAAACTCGTGCAGCGAATTTCCCTGGGGATTCTCGCGGGCGTCGTTCTTCTTAAATGGATTTAATCGATTTAACGCTCTGTCGTCTGGTCCACGTGGGTCCTGACCCTCGACATCCATGACGTCAACCTGTCGTCGAAACGCCAGAGGATGAACTCGTGCTACCCGTGCCGTGTTATCTGGCTGTTTTGTGGCGGACCAAGTGCTCGTAAGGTGAATTTCATTTTGATAAACTTGTTTACGATCTCGCGCTCTTCCGATATCGACTACGTAGTTTCAATGTCGCGTACAGTCTAGATCAAATCTTCGGTACCGTGCAACAGACTTGATGATTTATACGGATTTTTTTATTAGAGAATTTAGGGATAAGGAATATGGGATTTGGCGGGCTTATATTGAAGCTCGTATTCAGGTTGAAGATTGAAATTTGAGACTGAAGTTCGTATTCAGGTTGAAAATTGAAATTTGAGATTGAAGTTCGTATTCAGGTTGGTGGTTGAAATTTGAGATGGAAGTTTATATTCAGGTTGAAGGTTGAAACTGGAGGTTGAAGTTTATATTCAAGTTGAAAGTTGAAACTGGAGGTTGAAGTTTATATTCAAGTTGAAGGTTGAAACTGGAGGTTGAAGTTTATATTCAGGTTGAAGGTCGAAACTGGAGGTTGAAGTTTATATTCAGGTTGAAGGTTGAAACTTGAGGTTGAAGTTCATATTCAAGTTGAAGGTTGAAACTGGAGGTTGAAGTTTATATTCAGTTTGAAGGTTGAAACTTGAGGTTGAAGTTCATATTCAAGTTGAAGGTTGAAACTGGAGGTTGAAGTTTATATTCAGTTTGAAGGTTGAAACTTGAGGTTGAAGTTTATATTCAAGTTGAAGGTTGAAACTGGAGGTTGAAGTTTATATTCAGTTTGAAGGTTGAAACTTGAGGTTGAAGTTTATATTCAAGTTGAAGGTTGAAACTGGAGGTTGAAGTTCATATTCAAGCTGAAGGTTGAAACTGGAGGTTGAAGTTTATATTCAGGTTGAAGATTGAAATTTGAGATTGAAGTTTATATTCAGGTTGAAGGTTGAAATTGGAGGTTGAAGTTCATATTCAAGCTGAAGGTTGAAACTGGAGGTTGAAGTTTATATTCAGGTTGAAGATTGAAATTTGAAATTGAAGTTTATATTCAGGTTGAAGGTTGAAACTGGAGGTTGAAGTTTATATTCAGGTTGAAGGTTGAAACTGGAGGTTGAAGTTTATATTCAGGTTGAACATTGAAATTTGAGATTGAAGTTCATATTCAAGTTGAAGATTGACATTTGAGATTGAAGTTCGTAGTCAGGCTGAAGGTTGAAACTTGAGGTTGAAGTTCGTATCCAGTTTGAAGGTTATAACACGAGGTTGAAGTTTGCATCCAGATTGAAATTTATTAACGTGAATCCGAGGAATAGAAGAAATTTATAATAATTAAAAACACGAAAACTATAAATTAAAAAATGTACAAAACTCCGAAGTCATCCATCAATGTCCACGATATATTAATTCGAAACGTAGAAAGTTTCCCACACGAGATTTTCACAGGGACCGTGAAAACTAAGTAACGAGAACCGTGTCAGTGTGCCTCGAAGCCATTGCTATAATTTTACTACTATTGGAAAAGTATACTTTACTAAGCTTCGAATCATTTCGTTTCCTTCTTGATATTTTCTCCGCGTGCGTGAGTTTCAAAAACTTTCCCCGGACTTTCGATTTTCTTCGATCTTGCCTCGCGTGTTAGCGCTTATTAACTCGGTTCCATTACCCCCGATGGAACAATCGATGCATTATCATCCTTTCGAATATTTCGTTTCGAGAAAGGAAGCGTTCCTTTTCTTCGTCGAATGTTTCCTCCCACCACGGTTGAAAAACTAATAAGTGGTTGAATGACAGTGACAAGCACCCATTGAGGAAGCTGACGTATCAATGCAATAACCGGTAGATCTATTTCGTAGCGATGTTAATGGACAACATGAGTCATCTGTTCGTACTTGTACATCGTACGATCGTCGTTGCATTTTATGCAAGGTGAAAATTTTACCGATACGACAAAATTAACCTTTTAACCAATTTTGGCTATATTACTCGGAAATCAAACAAAATTACCTACATTATACGAGATTATCGATATTATTCGTGGTTCGATATTATTGTACGAAGTAACAGAACGTGTTATACGGTAGTACAGTTAAATGGTTCGTATTAAAAAATGAAAAGTATGTATTCGATGGGTATTTATCAGTAGTGAATAAAGTAACTTTGTCGAAGAACGCATCTGCGTAATCGCGAGATACGATAATCGCTTGTATGCGTGCACATGACCAATCTTGTTCATCTTGCAGCTGTAGCAGGTGCAGCGGCGCCATTCAAGCTTAACTCGTTAATTCGTAGAAATCGGAAATATATTATCTCCGAAATGTTGCTTTCTTAAACCTGCAGGTAACCGAAATTAACGAATATTTCAAGGAAAACTATCGACAAAATGATCGATGACACCAATTTATCGGTCGATACGGAAACATTTAATCGCAAGAAATTCTTGTCCACCCGGAAGATTCGGCGATCTGCGAGTCGCTCGATTCCCGATATTTATAAACCGAATTAGCCGAGCGTAGCGTCGTTATTCACGAAAGGGACAGAGAGATTTAGGTTATTATTCCCATTCAATTTCCCCACAAATTTACCGTGATTAATCGGCCAACTGTTTAATTCCTAAATGTTGCAAAGATACGAAATTCAACGGTGTTCGTTGCAGTGGACCAATTAATAAACGGCATCCACGCGTATTCAACAATTTATACGCGGTTTACGAACATTCGTTGACCTTTGAACCGAGAGATCGAACCAGAAATTATTTATAAGCTATTTCTCTCAGTCTGCTAAATGTGCATTTAGACTAGGTATTTGATTGATGTTATAGAATATATGAGTATAGAGATTTAGACTGTCTGAGATTTAAGTTTATTCGAATTCTATGGCGTGGAGATTTTAGGATGTTGGCAAGTAGATATATCTAGGTGTTCAAGGATGCATATAGAAATTTAATAGTGTGGGCATTTATTAATACGAGAACATGCATTTATTAATATATACAACAAAAGTATAAGATGTACAGAGCGTCTCACAAGTAGTACAGATTCACGGACCAATCAGAGCGCTAGGATTACGCGGCTCAGCCAATGCGCTCGAAGCTGTCGCTCTCGCGTCTGCGCGCGCGTCTCGCGCCCTGATTGGTCCGTGTTTTTCCTTAATAATTCAGAAACGAAGCTTCACCCTCAATTTTTGCAAAGGGAAATCTCATTCAGAATCACGTCAGCTACCCCCCATTTCAGGGACCTACTAATTGTGAGACAACCTGTATAACTCTGTATAATGAGTGAATGTTTTAAAATGAAACACGTGAGCGAACGAACTCTGTCGAGCAAAAGGCAAGAAACATTGTTGAAACGCGAAGGTAAGGGTTGCAAAGGTGAACGACAGGAAGACTGTACACCCTTTTGCAGGGTAGTTAAAAATGTTAAGGGGGTGAGGATATCGATATAACTTACATGTATACTTTCTAGTCCTTATTCGTTTATTTAAAATGACTCTACAAGCTTCTTATTATAAAGAACACATTTTATTAAAATACATTTCTTGAAATCAAAATTGATTTTCATTAAGATGAAGAATAAATCCGTGTACTAATTTATGTTTCTTCGTTTGTTTATCTATTTTTTAACTTCATTTTTAATTTCAAATTAAGTACTCATTTCCCTATTTACATTTCTTGAAATCAGAATTGATTCTCATCAAGATAAAGAATAAATGTGTGTACTAATTTATGTTCTGTCCTTTGTTCGTCCATTTCTTAACTTCATTTTTAATTTCAAATTAAGTACACATTATATGCCGGTTTAGTGTTAATAACAGATCAGAACGAAAATTTGCAAAAGTATCGTGCAACAAAAATAAATTGAACGGAGTTTTCTAATAGAGAGCGTATAGTGTATTGTATGTTACACGACGCAGCACCTGTATTTGAAGAAGTCTCGAAAAGGTAAAAAACGCTGTCCACGTTGAACGGTGGGTTCTGTCAACGCCCTTAGCCGACACTCGACCGACAGCAATTGATAAGCAGTCGGCGAAATTTCAGCGTGCTCCGTTCTCGGAAACATTCTCTTCACGATCCTCGCCAAGTATGCGCCACGAAGTGCCCACTTGCCCATAGCGATGTGTACAATCCTGTAAAGACAACCTGCAATTTTAACCGATCACTCTGAAAAATAAAATCCGGTTAGAAAAGTTTCGCGTTGCAAAGAAGTTATAATTGCGTGTAAAAAATGATCGTGCTGCGGGAAATTTCTACTATTTTCCAGATATTGATTTTTCCTTGGGCTCCAAAACGAGGCTACCTCCCATTTCGTGGGTGTATTAAACGTGTCGCAGAGTTTCGAAATAAAATTACTGAAATTGTTTGTTCGAACTGGCCGGGCAAAAAATTTCACGGCGCAATTTAAAGCTTCTCGTGCGGATATTCGTACTTTGTGAATCCGTATGCACTTCGCCCGTAAAAAGTCACGAGTAGGATCAGTTTGACCTCGTATGAGAGCCAGCGCAAACGTGAAGCAGTTTCATGCTTCATTTCCACGGCACAGAGAGGAAAAAAACGCATTTTAAATAAGAAATGCCTTCCCCTTTTTTGCGAACTGAACGAAAGGGCGTATTCACGATATTACCGCAAAAATTTCAATGATCTGTATTATAAAAACGTAACACGTGAACGTGCGTTATACCGAGAAGTACGATCATAAATTTCTAGATCTTTGTGTGCATAGATTTCTGTATCTCGGTGCTTTTAGCAGTAAATAATTTCTTTAGTCTTTTCATGCGAAATCTACGATTCGATACATGACACAGTTTGAATAGCTCATGTACGCGGAGCCTAGTTTCTTAAAATTGTATATTCAGCAGCAACAAGTTCTTTATCGATTTATTAACTCGCGACTCCGTTTCCAAGATTCGATGATTAAATTTGGACACTCGAATTTAACACTTTGTTGCTGTTTTGTCATCATTATTATTTCGTTATTGCGTCATTAGTTATTATATACTTATTTGTCATTTTTTGGCACGTGAGCAGAAAAAGATTTGCCGCTGTCATTATAGAGTGTCCCAGTTGTGAAAATCGGCTTATATTCGCACACGCGTGGCTAAGTTCGCGGTATGTCCACCGCGAGGCGCCAGCGCGTTTCCAACGCGACCGTTTACTCCAAGTTCGTGAGTCGCACGTCGGCCGTCGCGCGGGGTGGATCGTTACAAAACTCTCTCGTCAACCGATCCGGCCAAATTGTACGATTCTGTTTATTTTTCGTATAGAACGTGCTCGTAGTTTAATCGTTATTTTTAACGAATACTCGTGCCGGTTATTCGCAACCTCGCCCGTCGTGTGATCGTTGTTGACTGTTGTTTACAACAAAATTTTATCAGTGTTAAATAAAGAAAAGTTTCGTTCGGGACTGATAAGCAAAGTGTTACCGACAGTCATCTGCATGGAAAGAATCAACTGTTATCATAGTTTTTTTACTTGTTACGTATTGTTCGATATCGATCAGTGATTTAATATATCGATCGTGGATCGAAGGATTCTCGCTTTTCTGGTTCGAGGTCGTTGAACCGGTGGGATCTTCGATCTTGAGCGTTGATAGTTTTATCCGACAAAGAGCTTCGGTTATTCGTGACGCGAGTGATCGTTCGCGAAAGAATTGAACGTCAATGTCATCCTCGGAACTGATGCATTTTATCGCTACAGCGTGTAACGCGTGGCGTCTTAAAGTGTGGTTAGGCTGCTCCTGAAGGTGTATCTGCGGTGCAGATATCGAAAGAAGGAAGTTAAGCGTGTAACGAATTCTTCCACTGGTTTCTGGAGTTCGGCGACGCAATTGGCGCCAATGATGATTTTCACCGGCAGGTCAGTGGACGCTCTCGATGAAGTTCACGGTAGCAACGTTCAGACGGATAACCGTCGCGACGTGAGCGCCATCGCCATAGCCGCAGGATGGTTCTCCAGTCTGCGCAGACCCGGTAAAAGGAACAAGAAGGGCTATCAAAAGCAGGCCAAGAGCGCATGGGACCTTAGCACATTATCTACGGTTAGTTGAACGTTCTGTCTGGATGCACTTATATCTCCGTAACGATTGTTCGGAGGAATTCAATTTTTTCTTTTTTTTTTTTCAATTTATAACAAATATTTTGCTCTTTTTTTTTATTTACAATTTATATAACATTTATTTTAATATCTTTAGTAGGTGTAGGTTCACGAATTTTGTATTTAATACTTTCGATATTAAATATTTTTGACAAATGACACATGCGCATGCGCGGCACAATCTACGTATGATTAATTATTTGCGAAAAAATAGTTATTTCTTTTTAAATCGTATACATCTATATACTTGGAATTCAATTGCAACATACAGTGTACAACAACTTTGGTACAAGGATTCTATATTCTTCGATGTATTTAATTCATTCATTGTCAAATGCTTCTTGCGAATAACTACTGCGCATGCGCCATTCCGCCATAATACAATGAATTCGTTTCAAAATATTTACGCTGTACATCTTTCTGTTCATCTATTTTCTTATAATACAAGTTTATATCGTGATCGTTCATATGTATTTAGAATTCAATTAGAGCATACACTGTATCACAGTTTTGATTTATTACGGTGTTGTTTAATCCACCGAAGCATTACGATCTCGATGCTAAATACTTATGATTGATAGCACTTGCGCATGCGTGATGTTGTCAAATTGAAATCACAGATTGACTGACACGTGTCATTCATTTGTTAAATTTATCCACCTTATCGAAATTATGCGAATTATCTCTGCATTAAACTTTTACATAATCGACTTAGAGCTAAAGACATTTTATTTGCATGCACGCTCGTTACATAAATAAATCGCGGACACCTGCGATTCAGAAGGGTTATGTTTCATGTAACGCGTCCTCGGAAGCTGAAACTTTCCGAGTGGTTTGCGTTTACAATTGGCCGTTAAAAAGTCGCGCGTCTATTTTCGAACCGTAAATGCTCGTGTTGATGCTTGACGCATATCGCGGCGCTATGTTGTGAAACATTATACGTGCACAGAACGTAGTCGAACGGTGATCAGTCAGTAATGTCAACATCGCTTCTTCCCAACTTATTTCCTCGCTTACTTGCAGTCTTTGCACGTATAGGCGTACGACACATGTCCGTCAGGGTTCGAGTTCCATCGATCAGAAACAATTACCGTGGAGTCTCGCTATATGGCCGTGGCTGTAGGGGTGAGACAATCTGTGAAACTTAATATATAAACGAAAAATTTACGAGTGTAAATGAAAACTTATGCGAGTGTTAACAAAGTCTTAATGTTGGTGCTCGAGTTCTAAATTTATATTTTGGGCGGGAACGCACAATTGGAGAGGTCGGACGTTCAAGGTACGCGAGTCTCGAGCCTATTACCGTGATAAAAATTAGATTCGAGAATGCTGCGGTTTGTAGAGAGGTGCTTCCGGCGATGGTGGAACGCGATTGGTCGAACGTGATCTCGACAATTGGTAATTGAAAAGTGGCCAAAAGGCGCTTCGTAAATAAATTAAGGGCGGGGAAACGGTGTAAAATAACAGTACAGGTGGCGCTCGGAAGTTGGCTGACTAGCCAAAATTAATTCTAGGGAGTTCACACTTCCATGGTCGGTAATTCCTTCCTGTACAACCGAAGTTGAAACTCTCGACCGGCGTGCTCAATTTTACACGAAACTAGGCTTTCATGGTAAACCGGGAAGCATAAATATAAATATTATTATGCTGTAATAATTAATTTCTGAAAAAATTGTTTTCTTTTACTGCGGTACCGAACGTTTTAAAATTTGTTAACTGGTATAGACGCATCAAATCAATGGTGTAAACGAAAGGAGTTACTTGTTCCTAAAATAAAACATTACAGGTTGCGGAAAGACGCGGCACTGCGTCAGCGACTGCGAACGCGTAGCACCAAAACACAGTTGTTTTCGTTTCCGTGAAAGCGAGTTTAATTCAACTTCATTTATTTCCCTTTTGGTGCAGAGCTTCTATAATATTCAAAATATAAGGACTTTAAAATTAGAATTTTACGTAGATGTTTACGATCCTTGACGCTTTCGACTACCGACCCAGTACGTCCTATTCAAAATCATTGACGCAGCCAGTGCGTCTTACCCTTCAAAATTGATGACACATCGCGCGCGCTTTGCAATGTAATTGATGTTACAAAATCGGGTTTTCCAATTACACAAGACAGCGGTATTATGAAAGGTTAGAATATATAAATATTAGAAACTGAATATTTTACTTGGAACACGTTGATTTGTATCGTTGATCGAGGCAATAACTCACCATTGGAGTGAAATCACGGAAAGTCAAACTTATCGCGTTCTGAATCACTGTTTCTACTTGTAAACAACGTACCTATAGTTTAATGTGTCATTTCCAGTGTGAAACGCATGATTTATCTGCGTAATAGCGAAAGCGACTAGCAATCGTGTTAAAAAAAAAAACTGAAAGCAGACTGTGTAAAAGCAATTTGAATCGATCGTTCGCATCTTTTTTATCTTCGTGCTTATGTCGTTTAATGTGCCAGATACGTGGACTGTGTAAACGTTTATTTGCAGCGAAAGAAATAGATGTTTCATGTATTCTTCAACCATTTCAGCAATAATTGCACTACGAGCAATTTCATACAGTTTCGCGTGCTCGAAATCTTTTTTCTTTTTCAAAACAAACCTATCGCTTAAAATATTTTCGAACAATTCAAGAAAAATATTTACGCATAATTTTTAATACAGCGAACACGTGTTATGTATTATTGTGCGAAACGATTCAATCGTTAATAATAAAGTCATGCTTCGCATTCCTGCACGAAAATATCGTTCGATGACGTACGTGACGTCACGAATCGAAGATCGAAACGAACAGTCGGAGAGAATTTATTTATAGAGAGAATCAGGATACAAAACGAAGATTACACAGACGTCCATTTGGTGCAGTTTACTCCTTAACGACTTCCCAAGAAATTCAATAGAAAAATATACGAGCAATAAGTACACAATTAACTCAAGCATTTTTATGGAATAGCCAAGGTAGACGCAGCTGATGCGTCATCACTTTTATTAGATTGTGAGGACGCATATGGTGCGTCGACGGTTTTGTTAGATAGTGAGGACGCACATGGTGCGTCAAAGGTTTTATTAGTTAGTGAGGACGCATGTGGTGCGTCGACAGTTATGTAAGATAGTGAGGACGCACATTGTGCGTCAAAGGTTTTAGTAGAAAGTGAAGACGCATGTGGTGCGTCGACGGTTGTGAGAGATAGTAAGGACGCACATGGTGCGTCAAAGATTTTATTAGTTAGTGAGGACGCATGTGGTGCGTCGACGGTTGTGAGAGATAGTAAGGACGCACATTGTGCGTCAAAGGTTTTATTAGATAGTGAGGACGCATGTGGTGCGTCGACAGATATGTAAGATAGTGAGGACTCACATGGTGCATCAAAGGTTTTATTAGATAGTGAGGACGCACACGGTGCGTCGAGGGTTTTATTGGATAGTGAAGACGCACATGGTGCGTCAAAGGTTTTATTAGATAGCGAAGACGCACGTGGTGCGTCGATGGTTGTGTGAGATAGTGAGGACTCACATGGTTCGTCAAAGGTTTTATTAGATAGTGAGGACGCACATGATGCGTCCTTACAGTACACGCAAGACGCTTAGGACGCTTAGGTAGTTCGATATCGAAGAATATCAAATTGCAATATAACGAGAGGTTGTAATCCAAGTCGACTGCCCCGAATACCGGGCACTTGCCTCGAACGAAGAATCATTATTCATTCGAATTGTAAAAGGAAATTCTCCATTAATGGGTTGATCGATTTATCAACATTGTCGTATCGGTAGCACGTGGTGACGCGGTTGCATCGTTACACTTTGTCAGATTAGTTATTCGAGTTTGCCGGTGGTTCGTGCAATATTTTTAGGTTAATGGGGTAGTAGAGTGGTCGGTGATGCGAGCACAAAGAACGGGAACGCGGTGATCATTTCAAAGGAAACAGAAGAACAAATTTTTTTCCCTCCGCGGATCGCACACGGATCGATAGAACCGTCGCATTTAAACCGTGCTGCGTGATGGTTCAAGTATCCCACCAACCATCGTAAATCGTCTGGCGATGGTATAAAAGTGTGTCGATCGGTTTCCGCGTTTCGCCGCATCGTCTGCCATTTTTACATAAATTACGTTTCGCGCTCGAGCACCGGTTATTATTGTCTTCAAATACAAATATTTCCGCGGAGAAAACGCCCCGTCTTTCATAATGCGCCTCGATGCTTTCGCGGCTTTCGTTCTATTCCATATTTTACAGATTGAAGTATTCTCCTCCGTGATAGGCCGTGTTCTATTCACAGAAATATTTCCAGTATTTTTCTCGTTTACTTTTTTGGCGCTCACAAAGAAAAATTTCAAAAGCTTTCCACTCTCAGCTGACTTTTGCGTACTTCTGTGTTATCAAATCGCCCACCTGCTTTTGTACGTGCTCGTAATTACATTTTCGACCTAAACAATTCGAGATACGAGTTTTCAGTATTCTGAATCAACAAGTATATCGTCAACGATGACTCATGCGTCGAAAGATTCATGATCTTGAATCGACAAACATCGATTGATAGCGTAAAATCAGTTCAAGATTACTCTAGAATATTGTAATACTTCTATCTCGTTCGACAAACACCTTTCCGACGCGATGTCACCGTTCCAACAACCTCGATTGTACAGTTATTTACAATCGCAATCTTTAGCATCGTCCGTTTGACGTCAACAGCTCCTCGAAGATTTGATCGTCTTTCCATCAGCGATTACATAACTTCGTCCATCGAGGTCATTGTCATTGCTAGAATTCACTTGACCCTTTTACACAGCATCTTGCGAGATTGCAGGACATATCAAAGGACCTTTGGAACTGTACAGAGTTCAGAGTTTTGGTCAGAACTTAGGATGTGGGTTGAGATCTTGAGAGATCCTAAGATGTAGAATGATCTTCGGACCTAAAGATGTCTAGGATCTGTGGAGTCTGAGAAAGTTTAGGATTTAGACGGTGTTCATATCTTTGGAGAAGCGTAGAGAAATATAGAACCTAGGTAAATGTAAGATCTACAAGTGAACCTCTGAACCTCTGACTTACAAGCAGTAAATCTCTTAGACTTCGTTACACCACAAAATTATCGCAACGTTCTCATATAATAAAGAGCACCGACATCAAAGAGAATTATGCACGTGACAGCTGATATCGAAATATCGAGATTCGACTAAGTCAAAGGTCAACCAGAATCGTTGACTCGAATATTCCCGATAGAAACGCGACCGGTGGCTTCGTGACCCGAACAAGCACAGGTTGAGAAAAAGAGACCGGGTTGAAGAACCGGCACAAAGGTTTTCGTCCTATTAAAACGAAGCCTTAAAAGTCTCGAGTCATCGTCCGCCGCGAACGAAAGAAAAAGAATCAGAGACATCGAGAACACTTCCGTGCATCATTTAGTTGCTCGTTGTTTGTCTTTCTTTTGCCGAGATTCATAATTTCTGGAGCATCGCCAGACGCGAAGCTCAGGTTTTCTCTTTAATAAAAGAATCTTTTCGTTAAGGCAGTTGGACGCCTTCCAATTACCCTAACTCGTGTCCTCGGCCTTGCTGCACGACCCAGGAACATTACCGTCATTTCTCACGCCTACGATCTGATTGATTCGCTGGATCTCGTGTTTCGCGTCTTAATGTGTTCATTCTTGCCTCATATATTTGTATAAATTAGTCGAGATAACTTCTACTTTACGATGCTACAGGTAATTTATACAGGTGTACGGTAGACATATAGTAGACGTTCATACGCCTCTAAAGTTTAAGGACATTGTCGGTTAGATATACCCTGGCAATTAGCAAATGTTTAGGTTCGCTTTCTAACAGTGAACAGATGCGATAGCAATTAGGAATACATCAAATGTTTAGGAATACATCGAGTAATGGACACGTAAATATACTGGGCTTCTAAACAATACATGTTTGGGTATTTATACTGGTGATTAGAAGATGTTTAAGTGATCTGTGTTTACAAATAGTGGTGACTAGATGCAGATTCAAACAGTGGGCATTTGGGTACACTTGTGTTTTCAAACAGTGAGTGTTTAGGTATATCTATGATTTCAATTGGTGCGCTTGGGTATATTTATGTTCTCAAATGGTGGACGCATAGGTAGATCTATGCTTTCAAATGGAGGATGCTTAGGTATATCTATGGTTTCAAGTGGTGGACGCTTGGGTATGTCTACGTTCCCAAATGGTGGATGCTATAGGTAGATCTACGTTTTCAAATAGGGGATGCTGAGCTAGAGCTATGATTCTAAATGGTGGATGCTTGGGCACATCTACGCTTCCAATTAGTGGACGCTTAGGTATAGCTAAGATTTCAAATGGTGGACGCTTGGGTACATCTACGCTTCCAATTAGTGGACGCTTAGGTATAGCTAAGATTCCAAATGGTGGACGCTTGGGTACACCTACGTTTCCAAATAGTGGACGCTTAGATATAGCTATGATTCCAAATGGTGGACGCTTGGGCACATCTACGCTTCCAAATAGTGGACGCTTAGGTATAGCTAAGATTTCAAATGGTGGACGCTTGGGTACACCTACGTTTCCAAATAGTGGACGCTTAGATATAGCTATGATTCCAAATGGTGGACGCTTGGGTACACCTACGTTTCCAAATAGTGAACGCTTAGGTATACCTATGATTCCAAATAGTGGACGCTTAGGTACACCTACGCTTCCAAATAGTGGACGCTTAGGTATATCTACGTTCCCAACTAGTGAACGCTTAGGTACACCTACGCTTCCAAAAAGTGGACGCTTAGGAACACTACGCTTCCAAATACTGGACGCTTAGGTATGTCTACGTTCCCAAATAGTGGACGCTTAGGAACACTACGCTTCCAAATACTGGACGCTTAGGTATGTCTACGTTCCCAAATAGTAGACGCTTAGGTAGATCTACGCTTTCTAGTAGAGGATGCTTATGCAAATCTATAACTCCAAATGGTGGGCGCTGAGGTATATCTACGTTCCCAAGTGATGGAGGCTTAGATACATCTACGCTTCCAAATAGTAGATGCTTAAGCATATCTACATTTCCAAATGGTGAACGCTTAGATACATCTATGCATCCAAATAATGAATACTTAAGTACATATATGATTCCAAATGTTGAGCACTGACGTACATAATGGTGGATGCTGAGGTACAGCATGCTTCCAAGTGGTACATCTACGCTTCTAAATAGTAAATACTTAGATACATATGTGCTTCCAAATGTCGAACATATAGGTACATAATAATGGACGCTGAGGTACACCTTCCAAGTGGTACATCTACATTCACAAATAGTGGACGCTCAAGTACATATATCTATGCAATAAAGAATGATTAAATACATCTACACCACCAATTAATAGACGCTTACATATATTTATATATGTGAATAATGAATGAATAGATATGTTTATATCTCCTAATAACCAACGCTGTGGTACAGCTATGCTTCCAAGTGGTACATCTACGCTTCTAAATAGTAAATACTTAGGTACATATATTATTCCAAATGTCGAACATATAGGTACATAATAATGGACGCTGAGGTACACCTTCCAAGTGGTACATCTACATTCACAAATAGTGGACGCTCAAGTACATATATCTATGCAATAAAGAATGATTAAATACATCTACACCACCAATTAATAGACGCTTACATATATTTATACATTTGAATATTGAATGAATAGATATGTTTATATCCCTTAATAACCAACGCTGAGGTACAGCTATGCTTCTAAGTGGTACATTTACGCTTCTAAATAGTAAATACTTAGGTACATACATGCTTCCAAATGTCGAACACTTAGGTACACAATGATGGACGCTGAGGTACAGCTATGCTTCCAAGTAGTTCACCTACGCTCACAAATAGTGGACGCTCACATATGTCTATGCAATAAAGAATGATTAAATATATCTACACCACCAATTGATAGACGCTTACATATATTTATACATCTGAATACTGAATGAATAGATATGCTTATATCCCCTAATAACCAACGCTGAAGTACAGCTATGCTTTCAAGTGGTACATCTACGCTTCTAAATAGCAAATACTTAGTTACATACATGCTTCCAAATGTCGAACACTTAGGTACACAATGATGGACGCTGAAGTACAGCTACGCTTCCAAATAGTACACCTACGCTCACAAATAATGCTCAAGTACATATACCTATGCAATAAAGAGTGATTAAATATATCTACACCACCAATTAATAGACGCAACATATATTTATACCTCCGAATAATGAATGAATAGATATATTTCTATCCCCAAATAACTAACACCGAGGTATATTTATATTCCCAAATAATGAAAGCTCGTGTATATTTATGCCTCCAATATTAGGTTGTTGAGTATATCTACGCTCGCAAAGAAATTGCTCAGTTATCTCATCAGTTGTAAGAGGCTTTCCTGCGGTTTTTTTTTTTGGGACACCGCGTGTATATTTTCAACATTTTGCGATTCCATCCAATTCCAGCGAGCTTCTTATTTCCGGTGGTTGGATCACGGGGTCGTTTCCTTTCGCCCTGATTTGCGTATCCCGAATCGATCGTCGGGTCACGTTGGTCGGCCGATGATAAGTTTTCCAGCGGTACTCGGGAAACGGAAACGGCCACGTGAAATCGTTTTCTTTTTATCGATGCCAACAAGGTTAACAAAGCGGCTGTTCGTGCGTGAATAAACAAACGGTTCCACGAACGATGATTAAACGCGGTTCTTTTTAGCGCGAGACACTTCCTACGTTGATTCTATGCCTCCAATTAGGCTGTAATTAATTTCGTAATGTAGGTCAGCGACCCAGAAAGCATCGTTTTTACACGGCGGAAAATTCGTTATAACTTGGCTGGAAATCCTTGCGTTGTTCAACGACGGATTTGCAATTTTCATTATCTTTCGAATTCGTCGTACAGATAGCTTTATCTTTCCCTCCTCGAAAACCGATAAATAAAATTGGGGTATCGGATTCTTATAACCTCGGTTCGGAAAAGGCGATCGATAAATTTTTATCGAAGAGAAGATTCGCGATCGACGACAAAAATAAGCATTCACGAACACTCGCGAAAGGCGCGTCACACGTGAGCAACGTGCAAACAGTGGCGATGGAATTCACGGCTATTTAAACGAGTGATTCATCGACAGGCATAACTTCGATCTCTACGAGCTCTTTTCGTTTACACCTTCAGGATATGAATGAATTCAGCGCGCGTGGGTTTTTCACACGCTTAACCTTTCGTCGATGCTTCGTTCCACCGGCTCTCATCTTCCGCGTAATTTGCATTCCTCTCGACGACCCTACTTCGAAAGTTACTTCGGAATCGCGTTACGAAGAAGTGTGCCGCGTAATGTTCGCGTACGAAAATTTACAACGAAGGTCGAGTGACTTCAGGGTCGCAACCTCGCTTCTGCAAAACTCCTTTGTTTTCCTTTGATCGATGAATCTTCTTGCAAAACGTAACTTACGTTTTGTGTATCGCGCGTTTTGTTTCCATAGTATATATAGACTAAACAGCCGCTAACAGTATCGCGCGATTTATCATTCTGGCACAGAAACCGCTACACGCACTATCGCTTTCATTCGACGCTTCTAAAAAAAAAAAGATAAAAAATTGTTTAAACAGCTCCGGTCTCGCCGGAAGCGTACATGCGTCAATCTCCTTTCGTCCTATTTTTCCGACGACCTACATCACGTGTACGGAGCCGACCACCAAGGAAAGGAAAAGGAGGTTCGGCTATTTTTTCTGACAACGAACGGCCTTGCAACGTCCTTGGAAACTTGATTCGCAATGCAAAACGATGAGCATCGACGAAGCACACGATGACGCGGTAGAAAACGTTTCGTTCCTTCTCGCTTCTTGTCATGGTTCGCTTTAAAACGACCTTCGCGGTGTTACTTTGCCGATTTGTCTCGTCTGTGTCCCACACACGTCGTACATGTTACGATGACGCTCCTTGTGAGTCCTTTTACATGGATGATATCAATGACGCACCAGGTGCGTCCTGTGTTATCTATATGTACGAAGACGCACTTTGCGTTCTATTCGTTCTATGTAATTATTATGCTGACAATAATGATGACGCACCGTGTGCGTCTTCTACTGTCTCGCTAATGACACACTTTATGTTACCTGTTGTATTAATGTCAGAGACAATAATGACGCACGATGTGCGTCCTGCGTTATAGACATGTATGAAGACGCACTTTGTGCGTTATATTCATTCTATGTAATTATTATGCTAATAATAAAAATGACGCACCGTGTGCGTCTTGTACTGTCTCGCTGATGACACACTTTATGTGTCCCGTTTTATTAATGTCAGTGTTAGTAATGACGCACCATGTGCGTCCTGTGTTATCGACATGTGTTAAGACGCACTTTGTGTATTCTATTCATTCTATGTAATTATTATCCTAATAATAAAAATGACGCACCGAGTGCGTCTTGTATGGTCTCGCTGATGACACACTTTATGTGACCCGTCGTATTAATGTCAGTATTAGTAATGACGTACCATATGCGTCCTGTGTTATCGACATGTGTTAAGACGCACTTTGTGCATTATTTTCATGCTATGTAATTATTATGCCAATAATAATGGTGACGCACCGTGTGCGTCTTGTGCTATCTCGCTGATAACGCACTTTATGTGACCTGTCGTATTAATGTCAGAGATAATTATGACGCACCATGTGCGTCCTACGTTATCATGTACTAAGACGTACTTTATGCGTTATATTCATTCTATGTAATTATCATGTCAATGACAACGGTGACGCACCGTGTGCGTCCTGTGTTGCTGACACTTGTGTAGCGGACAACGTATGTGTGTCCTACGATTTGTATACAAGTGCGGACGCACCATGTGTGTCCCGTGCTGTTGACACTCGTGTAGTCGATGTGTATGCATTCTACGATTTTGTGTACCAGTGATGACGCACCGTGTGTGTCTTGTGCTATCCAGCTGATGACACACCGTGTGCGTCTTATCCTATCTAGCTGACGACGCACCGCGTGCGTCTTATCCTATCTAGCTGACGACGCACCGTTTACGTCTTATCCTATCTAGCTCATGACGTACCGCTTGCGTCTTATCCTATCTAGCTGACGACGCACCGCGTGCGTCTTATCCTATCTAGCTGACGACGCACCGCGTGCGTCTTATCCTATCTAGCCGATGACGCACTTCATGTTCCCCGTCGTATTAATGTCAATGATATGACGCAGTTTAGAATGAAAGTAACAAGACGATTAATGAACGCGCGATAAGCGAAGGATCGTGGAAAATCCACGTCAAATGGATAAAAAAGTCAAATCGGTAGCGCGTGTCCGAAAGGAATGATAAGGTAGAGACAAGCGTGAATTACCGAGGCCGATGCACGGCTCTCACGAGAAAACGACGAGTCTCGTTACGAGCTGGACGTTATTATCATACCCGAGCGGAATACCAGTTCTCTCTACACGTTCCAGTTCCTTTCTTCGCCAGGTATTCAGCGAACGGTCCTGGTAAAGTGACCTCTCAAGGCCGTCGGCCGAGCAAGAAGAGAAGAGAAGCAGAGAGGCAAAGAGAGAATTCCCCCTTTCGCTCCGGTCACGAGCCACATGTTTCATCTAGCTCCGCTACCGAACTCGACTCGACTCAACTGAACGGAAAATACCCCACGTAAAAAGCAGCTGAACCCTGATGTTGACCAGGCGATTCAGAAACTCGATTGTTCTAATGAGCTCGAATCACGACGATTCAGTAGCGTATAATACTTGCCTCGCAAACATTCAGCTACCGAATATTCAGCTGTGGTCAATTAATTCTTCGAATACCTGGCTAACGAGTTTCGGGCCCTCGAATGTTAGCTGATCGAGTATCGGGTTATGTAATATAAAATCGCAAACACTCGGGGATTATTAAGGTCTCAAATACTGAGGTACCAAGGATCAAATATTAATATGTAGAATATTGAACACCCAAGTACTATTGGTACAAGTACCAACGCACTAAAGTTTGATGCTAATTGATACGAATACCAACGCACTAAAATTTGATGCTCCAACGAAGGCCCTCGATACTAAACTTAACACTAAATCGGTAGAAAACTCACTTCAATACCAAACCAAAATGGCAACGTTCAATTTTGGATTTGCAGCCATAAATACATAAACATCCTGTGGTTAACTTTGCATATCGCAACTTTTGGTCGACTGCATTAATTCGGAGGGTCGTATAAGGCTGGTCGTAATTTTCTCGTCGATGATGACAAACGTTTATTAGCAATGCTAACCACCGCGCAACACCTTGCACGATCGCATACCGCAGAGGTTACTCGTCAGGAAATATTTTTTCCAAGTAACGCATCGCATTCTGCTATTAGTTTTTCACCGCTCGATGCAATCTTCCGCGTGACGATTTCATGCGAAATATTAAAACAAAGTTAAAAGATGCGGTTAAAAGCGGGGAAGTTGTCCACGAGATCTTTTTCTAACAACCGTCGAAGGGAATTTCGCGGAGAAAGAAACGATTCCTTTTTCACATTTTCCCCGATACTTCTGCCGAGAAACAATGCCAGGCTCTCTTACAATACACTACAATCGCTCAAACAAGCGGCCTCGGGGAATCTACATCGGCCCTTCTATTCCTTGTCCTTGTCTACCGCGCTAGCTTGTTCGAGACAATGCCAGCCATTTTCCGCCGGGACAACGAACGAGATCTTTCTCTTGCTTGAGACCAAACTTTTACACTGAATCGAGCCAGCTATCGATTTAGACCGCAAAAATGTCAGCGCACTGTGTCTAATCTATAATTTCCAATTTTAAAATATAATTTTTTATTTGAACCCCTGTGGGTTTATTTAGCTTCACTATGATGTTATAAAAGATATTACAGCGTTTTGATACATATATTTCATTTATATAGTAATTTAAATATGGAGGTTACATTCTTGAAGGAAAATGAACTTACACGTTGGATGTCGCTGTGAACATATCAGTATGTAACGATAGTTGGTATCCTAGTCTGTATATTAGTCTAAGTCTTTTTGAGTTATAGAGTTCGTCAGATAACATGATTTAGGGTTTCGCAGCTTTGGTTACATTTACATTTGGAGTCACCAGTAATGCGGGTTAAAAATATAATTATACTTTATGTTAATAAAGTAGATACTTACTTTATGTTAGTATTTAGAGATTCAGTTTTTGTAGAGTGAAGCAAGTAGGCTTTTCAAAATTTTGCAGACATATTTACAAATTTTGAAATTATAATTTGAATAGCTCAATTTTCATGTTAAAAATTCCCAGTACTTTGTGCCTTAATCCTCGGTATTCAACGTATTTACCTTTTGAAAACAACGAAGTATTGTATATCGCCCTGCATAATTAACTCGTTACAATAAATACGGGTCACAAGGATGGTTAACGTATGAAAGAAAGTAGCAAGCCGGGAACAAAAAGAGTCGTACAGAGGGTTAACGCGAACACAAGAGTTTTAATACGTTAAATTTAACCCCTTTGAAAATCTCGCTACTTGCTATTCCAAGAGACACGCAACTATTAACAGGGTCAAAAGAGCAAAAAGTGTAGTATGCGCGCGCTTGTTTCTCCTTTTGCGCGAAGTCCACGCGTCGAGCCTTTAAAAACAGACGGACGCAAATTGAACCGACTTGAACCACCTATTTAGACCGTGTTACATAAGCTGGCTAAAGATACAAGCTCGCGAGATACCAGCGTAGCTCTAAATCGTTCGCGAAACCGGATCAAAATACGCGGGAAAGGCTGGTGAAAGCCCGACCCATCGTGATCCGAATTTGTCCACGGAATTAAATCGATGCTAATTCGCGTACGATTAACGTGTATTTGCAGCGAAATATCGAAACACGTTTTCGATTTAAAAACTTAAGGGGGGTAATAGCTTTAGACGGATGAAAATAAGCTGATATTTGTGAATTTTTTTTTTATTGGACACTTTTGTTTTACATTTTTAAAATTTATATTACTACGCGTTGGATATCCACATGCTGGATTACTACGCGTTAGATTACCACGTATTAGATTCTTACGCTTAGAATTACCACGCGTTGCATTATTACGCGTAGAATATGCACGCGCTAGATTACTACGCGTTGGATATCCACACGCTGTATTAGTACGCGTTGGATTACTACGCATTGGATTACCACGCGTTGCATTACCACTCGTTGCATTGCTATGCGTCGAATATCCACGCGTTGGATTACTACGCGTTGGATATCCACACGCTGTATTAGTACGCGTTGGAATACTACGCGTTGGATTACTACGCGTAGGATTACCACGCGTTGCATTACCACTCGTTGCATTGCTATGCATCGAATATCCACGCGTTGGATTACTACGCGTTGGATATCCACACGCTGTATTAGTACGCGTTGGAATACTACGCGTTGGATTACCACGCGTTGCTTTACCACGCGTTGCTTTACCACGCGTTGCATTACCACACGTTGCATTGCTATGCATCGAATATCCACGCGTTGGATTACTACGCGTTGGATATCCACACGCTGTATTAGTACGCGTTGGATTACTACGCGTTGGATTACCACGCGTTGCATTACCACTCGTTGCATTGCTATGCGTCGAATATCCACGCGTTGGATTACTACGCGTTGGATATCCACACGCTGTATTAGTACGTGTTGGATTACTACGCATTGGATTACCACGCGTTGCATTACCACTCGTTGCATTGCTATGCGTCGAATATCCACGCGTTGGATTACTACGCGTTGGATATCCACACGCTGTATTAGTACGCGTTGGAATACTACGCGTTGGATTACTACGCGTAGGATTACCACGCGTTGCATTACCACTCGTTGCATTGCTATGCATCGAATATCCACGCGTTGGATTACTACGCGTTGGATATCCACACGCTGTATTAGTACGCGTTGGATTACCACGCGTTGCATTACCACGCGTTGCTTTACTACGCGTTGCATTACCACACGTTGCATTGCTATGCATCGAATATCCACGCGTTGGATTACTACGCGTTGGATATCCACACGCTGTATTAGTACGCGTTGGATTACTACGCGTTGGATTACCACGCGTTGCATTACCACACGTTGCATTGCTATGCGTCGAATATCCACGCGTTGGATTACTACGCGTTGGATATCCACACGCTGTATTAGTACGCGTTGGAATACTACGCGTTGGATTACTACGCGTAGGATTACCACGCGTTGCATTACCACTCGTTGCATTGCTATGCATCGAATATCCACGCGTTGGATTACTACGCGTTGGATATCCACACGCTGTATTAGTACGCGTTGGATTACCACGCGTTGCATTACCACGCGTTGCTTTACTACGCGTTGCATTACCACACGTTGCATTGCTATGCATCGAATATCCACGCGTTGGATTACTACGCGTTGGATATCCACACGCTGTATTAGTACGCGTTGGATTACTACGCGTTGGATTACCACGCGTTGCATTACCACACGTTGCATTGCTATGCGTCGAATATCCACGCGTTGGATTACTACGCGTTGGATATCCACACGCTGTATTAGTACGCGTTGGAATACTACGCGTTGGATTACTACGCGTAGGATTACCACGCGTTGCATTACCACTCGTTGCATTGCTATGCATCGAATATCCACGCGTTGGATTACTACGCGTTGGATATCCACACGCTGTATTAGTACGCGTTGGATTACCACGCGTTGCATTACCACGCGTTGCTTTACTACGCGTTGCATTACCACACGTTGCATTGCTATGCATCGAATATCCACGCGTTGGATTACTACGCGTTGGATATCCACACGCTGTATTAGTACGCGTTGGATTACTACGCGTTGGATTACCACGCGTTGCATTACCACACGTTGCATTGCTATGCGTCGAATATCCACGCGTTGGATTACTACGCGTTGGATATCCACACGCTGTATTAGTACGCGTTGGAATACTACGCGTTGGATTACTACGCGTAGGATTACCACGCGTTGCATTACCACTCGTTGCATTGCTATGCATCGAATATCCACGCGTTGGATTACTACGCGTTGGATATCCACACGCTGTATTAGTACGCGTTGGATTACTACGCGTTGGATTACCACGCGTTGCATTACCACACGTTGCATTGCTATGCGTCGAATATCCACGCGTTGGATTACTACGCGTTGGATATCCACACGCTGTATTAGTACGCGTTGGAATACTACGCGTTGGATTACTACGCGTAGGATTACCACGCGTTGCATTACCACTCGTTGCATTGCTATGCATCGAATATCCACGCGTTGGATTACTACGCGTTGGATATCCACACGCTGTATTAGTACGCGTTGGATTACCACGCGTTGCATTACCACGCGTTGCTTTACTACGCGTTGCATTACCACACGTTGCATTGCTATGCATCGAATATCCACGCGTTGGATTACTACGCGTTGGATATCCACACGCTGTATTAGTACGCGTTGGATTACTACGCGTTGGATTACCACGCGTTGCATTACCACACGTTGCATTGCTATGCGTCGAATATCCACGCGTTGGATTACTACGCGTTGGATATCCACACGCTGTATTAGTACGCGTTGGAATACTACGCGTTGGATTACTACGCGTAGGATTACCACGCGTTGCATTACCACTCGTTGCATTGCTATGCATCGAATATCCACGCGTTGGATTACTACGCGTTGGATATCCACACGCTGTATTAGTACGCGTTGGATTACTA
This sequence comes from Megachile rotundata, assembly GCF_050947335.1. Classification (NCBI taxonomy): domain Eukaryota; kingdom Metazoa; phylum Arthropoda; class Insecta; order Hymenoptera; family Megachilidae; genus Megachile; species Megachile rotundata. Next base: position 18,182,467 of record NC_134985.1, on the reverse strand, counting down.
CGCGTTGGATTACCACGCGTTGCATTACCACACGTTGCATTGCTATGCGTCGAATATCCACGCGTTGGATTACTACGCGTTGGATATCCACACGCTGTATTAGTACGCGTTGGAATACTACGCGTTGGATTACTACGCGTAGGATTACCACGCGTTGCATTACCACTCGTTGCATTGCTATGCATCGAATATCCACGCGTTGGATTACTACGCGTTGGATATCCACACGCTGTATTAGTACGCGTTGGATTACCACGCGTTGCATTACCACGCGTTGCTTTACTACGCGTTGCATTACCACACGTTGCATTGCTATGCATCGAATATCCACGCGTTGGATTACTACGCGTTGGATATCCACACGCTGTATTAGTACGCGTTGGATTACTACGCGTTGGATTACCACGCGTTGCATTACCACACGTTGCATTGCTATGCGTCGAATATCCACGCGTTGGATATCCATATGCTGGATTAGTACGCGTTGGATTACTACGCGTTGGATATCCATATGCTGGATTAGTACGCGTTGGATTACTTCGCGTTGCATTACCACGCGTTGCATTGCTATGCGTCGAATATCCACGCGTTGGATATCCACACGCTGTATTACTACGCGTTGCATCACTACGCATTGGATTACTACTTGTTTTACATTTTCAAAATTTGAGGTATAATTTATTTCACTTTAAAATTTTGAGACAATATTTTTAAAATGTTACACTAACATTTTATAGAAAAAAAATTTTGTAATTTTTTAATATTCTAAAAGTATAGCCCCTCTTAATATGCAGAAAGAAATTTATGGTGTTATCCTTGATCCAACTATGATAATCTGACCATCTATTATTATGTTAATGGCGACTATTCTTGTCCTGTGTTGCATGTTTGTTGCCAGAGGTCAGTATTAATATTTATACGATACACTTTCCAGCGAAATGTTCTACACTTTATATCGTGTCCGATGCGTCGAACACGTGTCCCCATACAACATATTCCTTCTTATTTCCATCCTTTCCTGCCCTCCTTTAATCCAATAATAGCCACCACGTTTATTTTAGACTCGGAGACAAGTCTGCCGATTCTGTTATACGGAACTACCTGGTTTCCCGCTACGTGGACCATGTTCGGATGATTCTTCGTCATGCGGACCTAGATATTTGCTTCGGTATTCGGGGTTATGGCGCTTAACTTTTCTGTTCGAGGACATACTGGATAGGTTACAGGATTAGATACTTTAGTTACTTGGTATTTTGTAGCACACTAGAGTGGAGGCACTAAACTTTTAGACCTTAGTATACAGGGTTAGGTATTCTGAATCTTATTCAGAGTCAGCTACCTCAGGGACCTACACTAATTGTGACACACCTTGTATAGATCATTGACATTTGCGATTTTAGTATTCATCTTTGTACTCGATACTTTAACCCTTTGCACTCGAAGATATTTTTACTGTTTGCAAACAGCAACTTTAAAATATTAATTAAAATGTTAAATGACTTCTTTTGAAGTTATTATTTCTCTACTAATAATTTCCACTATTGTCTATTTCACTATGTTTATATATAAGCACTATTATAGAATTAATTAAATAATGCTTGTTTTAAATTACTGTATTAAATCGAATGGCGCTTAAGAGGCCCCTCTCGAGCGCAAAGGGTTAACATTTATCTATTGAGAATTAAATGTTTGGTATATTAGTTGTATTTGATTCAGAGAATACAATAACACTCTTGTCTGAGGATATCGAAATCCTTATGACCGCATAAGGATACATAAAAATAATTATGTATACATAGGCTACCCAGAATGTATGCAGAGACGTAGAGACATGTCAGGGACCTACACTAATTGTGACACACCTTGTATAGATCATTGACATTTCCAATTTTAGTATTCATCTTTGTACACGATACTTTAACATTTATCTACTACAAATTAAATGTTTGGTATATTAGTTGTATTTGATTCAAAGAATTCAAAGACACTCTTGTCTGAGGATATCGAAATCCTTACGACTACGTAAGAATCCATAAAAATAATTATGTATACATAGGGTACCCAGAAAGTATGTAGAGACATGTAGGATTATAGAGACGTAGTCATAGGAGCTCAGAATCGAGGTATGTAGGTATCCAGGAGTAAATGTCTGGCTATGACAAGCACATACATTGCTCTACCGACTTATTTTCCGTGTTCTTCATTTTTCCGCTTCGAACAATATTGAAACAGCATTGTAAATACAAAGGCAGTTCGCATTTGAAGACCTCTTCCAGATAGAACATCGCGATTCAATGATTCATTCTCTATTATAACGCATGTGTGTGTGCACAAATTATCGTCGCTTTCGCGATAAACGTTTACGTAATATCAAACAGAAACTACGTGACCGTCGAATCATCGTCTTCGCGAATTGTTGAATTAACGAGGTACGATTCATAATATTTCGGCGCAGGAGAAAAAAAGAGACGCAACAAAATCGTCGTTATAACGCGATGAAACGGCGAATATTATGACGAAGCGAACCAGTTATCGTACGATTTATCATAACTGACAGATATCGAACGAGCAGGCCTGGAAACGAACGCGATTCCACAATCAGCATAAAAAGGAAACGTTTGTCTGCTATCGCATCCTGTATTCATCACGATGCACATTGCTCTTCCTTGTAGTATCAGGACCCGTGTGCCCTGGAATGCCGGCTTATTTTACATTTTTTTTTCTTCTCTTCCTTTACCATGACTCATCTGTAACGGCAGCGGCCGTGTGTCTTTTATTTTCGTGGAAAAGAAGCTACGGTCGGCGGCCAAGTCTGAGAAAAAAAATACAAGTTGCTTGCATCTAAATGCACTTCGCTAATTGCGTGCCTTCTTATACCATTCGACTGCTGTATTATTATAACGAGATCCCAGCTACCTGCGATTACTTCTTCTCTTAATCACACTATTATAACGTGCATGCCTTCTTTTTAATTCATCTTCAAAGTAACATCATTTCATTTAATGGTCGCATTCATTTTGCTAGCGCTTGGTATATTAATACAAGGGTTCTGGGTTTGGTAGTTGGGACGTGAGTATTTGATATGTGAGAATTCGGAGCGTGAGTATTCGGAATGTGGAGTATTCGGGGCGTGGAGTATTCGGAGCGTGAGTACTCGAGGCGTGGAGTATTCGGAGCGTGAGTATTCGGAATGTGGAGTACTCGGGGCGCGAGTATTCGGAGCGTGGAGTAATCGGGGCGTGGAGTAATCGGAGCGTGGAGTATTCGGTGCGTGGAGTATTCAGAGCGTGGAGTATTCGGAGCGTGGAGTATTCGATGCGTGGAGTATTCAGAGCGTGGAATATTCGGAGCGTGGAGTATTCGGTGCGTGGAGTATTCAGAGCGTGGAGTATTCGGAGCGTGGAGTATTCAAAGCGTGGAGTATTCAAAGCGTGGAGTACTCAGAGCGTGGAGTATTCGGAGCGTAGAGTATTCGATGCGTGGAGTATTCGATGCGTGGAATATTCGGTGCGTGGAGTATTCGATGCGTGGAATATTCGGTGCGTGGAGTATTCGATGCGTGGTGTATTCGGAGTGTGGAGTATTCCATGCGTGGAATATTCGGCACGTGGAATATTCGAAGCGTAGAGTATTCGGTGCGTGGAATATTCAGAGCGTGGACTATTCGGAGCGTGGAGTATTCGGAGCGTGGAGTATTCGACGCGTGGAGTATTTGAAGCGTAGAGTATTCAGAGCGTGGACTATTCGGAGCGTGGAGTATTCGACGCGTGGAGTATTCAGAGCGTGGCTATTCGGGGCGTAGAGTATTCGATGCGTGGAATATTCGGTGCGTGAGTACTCGGGGCGTGGCTATTCGGGGCGTAGCCAATCAGAGCATGATTATTCGAAACGTGAAAATTCAACCCGTTAGTATTCGGAACGTCGCTACTCGAAATGTAAGTACTCGGAGCAATACTATTCCTACCCTGAGTGTTCATTTCATAAGCATTCAAAGCATGAGTATTTCTATCCTAAATATTCACCGCATACATATTTCATACACGAACAAACACCAGCTATTTCCATTGAAATAATTGAATAACCAATACTCGTACACAAGTACCTATCCATTACCCCAATAATCAAATCACTCGTAACTTAATACAAAGTAATAATCTAATATTCAGTAATTCAATAAGCGGCACACGTTCAGAAATATGAAAAGCTTTCCAACAGTCCTCGCTGTACATCTCGAATAATGCACGATTAGCGACTTTCGCGCTCGATCTTGTTACAGCGCCGCAAAAAAACCGATCGGGGAATTTCGGAATTTTCCACGGACACGAAGAATTCGATCGGTGTACCGTATCACTTGACCCACATGAGAGCGAAGCTTTTAATCACGGGCTGGATTTAATCGTCCAGGAATGAAAAGCCCCGCTCGCGAACGGTCGTCTTTCGTTCGCTCTCGATGAATTCGGGAAACATGTAGTACACGTGAATCGGACGATTCAAAACACCGAGCTTTGAAACGAAACGAAAATGCCGCGATCGCTTCATTCGGACAATATATGATTCAACGTTTGCTGTTTAACGAGTCGCATTATCCGTTTGCTCTCTATTCAATTTGATCGACAAATACGTCGGGTAATAATTAATTTATGTGTTCATTAATAGTTTGGTTTACGGTTCGGTGCTGTATTGTGACTGCTGTGACGCGATTTGCATGGAGTATTCAGAGCGTGGCGTATTCGGAGCGTGGAGTATTCGATGCGTGGAATATTCGGTGCGTGGAGTATTCAGAGCGTGGAGTACTCGGAGCATAGAGTATTCGATGCATGGAGTATTCGGTGCGTGGAGTATTCAGAGCGTGGAATATTCGGAGCGTGGAGTATTCGGTGCGTGGAGTATTCAGAGCGTGGAGTATTCGGTGCGTAGAGTATTCGATGCGTGGAGTATTCGGTGCGTGGAGTATTCAGAGCGTGGAGTACTCGGAGCGTGGAGTATTCGGTGCGTGGAGTATTCAGAGCGTGGAGTATTCGGTGCGTAGAGTATTCGATGCGTGGAGTATTCGGTGCGTGGAGTATTCAGAGCGTGGAGTACTCGGAGCGTGGAGTATTCGATGCGTGGAATATTCGGTGCGTGGAGTATTCAGAGCGTGGAGTACTCGGAGCGTGGAGTATTCGATGCGTGGAATATTCGGTGCGTGGAGTATTCGATGCGTGGAGTATTCGGTGCGTGGAGTATTCAGAGCGTGGAGTACTCGGAGCGTGGAGTATTCGATGCGTGGAATATTCGGTGCGTGGAGTATTCAGAGCGTGCAATATTCGGAGCGTGGAGTATTCGGAGCGTGGAGTATTCTGAGCGTAGAATATTCGATGCGTGGAGTATTCGGTGCGTGAAGTATTCAGAGCGTGGAGTACTCGGAGCATAGAGTATTCGATACGTGGAGTATTCGATGCGTGGAATACTCGGTGCGTGGAGTATTCAGAGCGTGGAGTATTCGGTGCGTGGGTATTCGACGCGTGGAGTACTCGGAGCGTGGGAATATTTCTTACATATCGAGGAATTAAATCGGTTTCTAGTCGATATAGTAGCCCGATAAAAAGATCTGGTAATCGGTCTCGATTCGCAGAGGAAGCAGAATGATGTAATGATCCGTGACCAGGAACGTTTTTAGACTTATCTCGTTTTAGGCTCACTAGCTCACTGAAAATAGGCTCGAAGAGACAACGAGGTAAAAGCGTTGTTCTCGTTTCGCTCGAAAGGAGTAATTCCTTGGACGGCGAAGAGGTCGTATGCAAAAATAAACCGTCACCCTCGCAACGCTGAATAAATAGCGCGTGTATACTGTTTTAGTGAATTAAACGGGGTAAGTGCACTCTCTATGACCCGATCGTACGCGCTTAATTAAAATCGAGTCTGGGTCAGATTTGAAAATCCACCGGTTGATAGCGACAAATATAGCGAACGGATAAAGTTATTCCGGGTGGTGAAGAGTTTACTCGTAAAGAAACTACGTAACGGGGTTAACAATTACGCCGGAGAGTGTGTACACGGTGAAATTTATCGGAGCTAAGGTTAGGGTTCATTAAACTCGAATCACGGATGAAGTACGAAGCTTGTTACCGTGAGCTTGCCGATTTTTGCGATAACACCGTTCCCATGGAAATTATAATACTCGATTATAGACCGTGGAAGCTGTTACGCACGATTTCCTGCGTTCTTGCTGTTTCTAACTGCTACTTTTCCTCTTTACACTTTGCTCTTGGCTAAAATAATCAGACAGAATAAAACGAAAATTTTGCACAATTTTATTAGGTATTTTGTAACAAACTTGATATTTTTTACAATATTTTCTTTGTCATTCATATATGTGAAACTATATACGATCCATATATGTGTAATTATATATGTGTGTCCACGTATGTGTAACCATATATGGATCCACATATGTGCATTCATTTATTTGTCTCCATGTTTGTGTAACCATATACGTGTGTTCATATATGTGTAACCATATATATATGTTCATGTATGTGTAATCATATATGTGTATTCATGTATATGCAACCATATATGTGCAACCATATGTGGATCCACATATGTGCATTCATATATTTGTCTCCATGTTTGTGTAACCATATACGTGTGTTCATGTATGTATAACCATATATGTGTATCTATACATGTGTAACCATATATGGATCCAAATATGTGTGTTCATATATTTGTGTCCATGTATGTGTAACCATATATGTGTTCTCATGTATGTGTAATCATTTATGTGTGCTCATGTATATGTAATCACATATGTGTGCTCACGTAATATGTGTAACCATATGTGGATCCACATATGTACCCTAGTTCAAACATCACAGTCAAACAAAATAATGAATTCTAAACCTACGAAATGAACAATAAATCTATGACAGTTATATAAATAAACTTTAAGAGAATGTATAATATGAAAAAAGTGGTGACAAGCTGTACAGAATTGTATTTGCTTTCACGAAGAAAAAAAGAGTAACAACGAAAGAATTTTTCACTTCGTCGTGAATCAAAGACAGATGCACCGGTTACGAAAGCTTTAAGAAAGGCGATCGATCGTCGATGCGTTAATACCGTGAAAGCCACCTGATCTCTCCATTGAGAGACACGTTTTACCCTTGATCGAGCTTTGTTCAAGGTCAGAATCGAAGGTTTGATCGATTTCGCGTCACGGACGGTTGGTATTTTCGCGCTCGGGGTTGCAGAGCGGCGAAAGACTTAAAGAAGACGGAAAAAGAAGCGAAACGGCACGGTCTTTTTCTCACGCAGCGAGGACGAAGGCAAGACGATGCCCGGGCCGGATGTGGAGCCGAGAAACGGACAAAAGGAACGCGGCTGCATAACAGACAATACCAGTGTGCCACAGACGACCAACTTATTGTCCGTGGCTCGGCGTATCGTGGCGGTAGCCCGTTAACGAGGTCCATCGAAGACAACGAGAGCCCACTTCCGGCCTCCGTGGCTGTTTTTTTCCGGCTACCGTGAGAGCGAAAGAGAGATTCAACCTCGCTCACGCGAAACGACTTCTTTCATTCTTTCCTCAACCCTTTCACTGCGCGAAAAAGGATCGTCGAGGTTCGCGATATTGTCAGGAAGTAACGAGCCGATCTTCCTTCAACTTCAGTTAGTCAAACTTTTACTTTCATTCCTATTTACCTTTTCGTTATGAACAACTGTTTTCTATAACTAGGCACGTTGCGATTTTACCTAACATTTTTTTACTATTTTTACATTTAAATATTTATATAAACTTTATTTTAATTCGATATAATTACTTGAAGACTTAATTTTGTAAATTTAATTTTGTTATACTCTTGAGGTTGAGACATGACACACTCATTGTTCAGGAGTGAATCTTATCCGAATATTTACCACCCTTCATGTTCAGGAGTGAATCTTACCCGAATTTTTATCACCCTTCATGTTCAAGAATAAATCTTACAAGAATGTTTACCACTCTTCATGTTCAGGAATAAATCTTACCCGAATGCTTACCACCCTTCACCTTCAAGTTCAAGTCCAGCTATGATCCTCAAAAATGATACATTTCACCATTTTTTATTTTCATATTGTAGCTACAATTTTAACTAAAGCACCTGACAAATAAATTGTACGACAAGAGGTTAAATAATTATCAAGATCGTGTTTTAAATTGGAAACTCTTGTAGCAAGATCGTCGAATATATAAAATACAGCGTTAATTCTGGCGTAGCAGAATTAGGAAATTCCTCGTTAACAAAACCATCGGCCGTATTCGCGCATAAATCATGGCGGTATCATAGTCGCAGAAATAAAAAGAGCTTGCATTAAGCTGGAGCGCGAAGACGGCTTGAAACACGATTAGCCAACGTCGCAGAAATTTCATTTGGTATAAAAAGGGCTCCTGCCGTGCATCGAGGGTAAAGCTTTTCTACCATTCCCTTCGAGAAATTATCACCCCTCCGAATCAACCTATAGGAAAAGGGCCACACCTTCCGCAGACGTAACCCTGGCTTAACGACCGAGACGCTTCGTCGCGTTTCCATGCGAATGTTTTCCCACTTTAACCCTCGACACACGTCGATATTCCTCGCTCGTTTTTATCCCTTTCGATACTACACTCGATCAACTTTTATGACACTATTCTAACCACCGGAATTTCATCGTCTACGAAAAATGGACTATTCATTCTGTTCAATGTTTATTCTGTTTGTTGAATAGACATGGAGTTAGCACGCACTGTATTACCACGCGTTATTTCGCCACGCGTGGAATTACCACGCACTGTATTACCACGCGTGGAATTACCACGCACTGTATTACCACGCGTGGAATTACCACGCGTTGTATCGCCACGCGTGGAATTACCACGCACTGTATCACCACGCGTGGAATTACCACGCACTGTATTACCACGCGTGGAATTACCACGCACTGTATTACCACGCACTGTATTACCACGCGTTGTATCACCACGCGTTGTATCGCCACGCGTGGAATTACCACGCACTGTATCACCACGCGTGGAATTACCACGCACTGTATTACCACGCGTGGAATTACCACGCACTGTATCACCACGCGTGGAATTACCACGCGCTGTATTACCACGCGTGGAATTACCACGCACTGTATCACCACGCGTGGAATTACCACGCGTGGAATTACCACGCACTGTATCACCACGCGTGGAATTACCACGCACTGTATTACCACGCGTTATATCGCCACGCGTGGAATTACCACGCACTGTATCACCACGCGTTGTATCGCCACGCGTGGAACTACCACGCGTTGTACCGCCACGCGTGGAATTACCACGCACTGTATTACCACGCACTGTATCACCACGCGTTGTATCGCCACGCGTGGAACTACCACGCGTTGTACCGCCACGCGTGGAATTACCACGCACTGTATCACCACGCGTTATATTGCCACGCGAGGAATTACTATTTGCTCTATCACCTTGCGTTATATTGCCATACGTGGAATTTCTACTCATTACATCACCGCGCGTAGTTTTCGTCTTCAATGTTTATTCTTCAATATGTATTCTATTTGTCGAATAGACGTGTCTAATTATGTATTCACTTGGTGAATAGCCGTGTCCAATTATATGTACTCGTTGAATAGCCGTGACTAATTATGTTGACCGACATTCTAATAACTTGCCTTTGTCGAACACCATTGATTCTATTATTAAGATCTGTATTATGAAGTTAAGACGAGTAGGCTCGCGGTCTGGGTGTCTCGTAAACCCCTATCGACCCTTTGAAAATAGTTAGGGTGAGTCGAGGGCACTTTTCTAAGTGTAAATATTAGATGAGTCGATTACGGAACCCTTGAAGAGAAGGCTAAATGCTTTCCCCTTTATATAGAAACACAAATGTACAAATAGGGAATAATTTACGATCCATTAGGGACGCGTAATCTAATATTCGCTAAAATATTCAGGAGATTATCTGTACAATGCTTGATCACACCTTTCCTAAATTCCTTGAGCGCGATAAATTGGTATTAGCAGAATTTTATTTTTACACCACTTGCAAGTACTTAATTTTTAATCTCGTAAAGTCGTAAATTGTAAAATTGCTAAGCACTGGCGAGAAAATATTATCCCTCTAGCGACAGGATTTGGAATTACCCTCGAAAAGTTCAGGATCCATGGCGTCACAGTTGAACAAAAAACGTGTAACTAAACGTGTTAAACTGTTTGCGAAATTTCGTTTCGTCAACAACGAGGAAGATATTTTTAGGAGAGAGTCCATTGATACAAATTATTAGGAACGAAAGTATTTTCGTATTTTTAGTTCCTACCCGGTACGAGGCAGAAATAAAATTGCGCATCGAACCGACAGGAAGAAATTTCTTTTTTGCCACACGAACGAACCTCCGATCGTAGAACCTGAATAACAAATAGAGCGATGTGAAACGCGTTTAATACAGCCAGGACAACGTCTACCACCATCCCCCTTATCGTTTTTATCGGCAACTACCCTGCAAAGGGGTGTATCGTGTACAGTCTTCCTGTCGTTCACCTCTGCAACCCTTACCTTTGCGCTTCAACAATATTTCTTGCCTTTTGCTCAACAGAGTTCGTTCGCCCACGCGTTTCATTTTAAAATATTCACTCATTATATAGGGTTATATACAGATTATACAGGGTGTCTCGCAATTGGTGTAGGTTCTTGAAATGGTGGGAAGCTGATGTGATTTGTAATAAAATTTCCCTTTGCAAAAATGGGGCTTGAAGCTTCGTTTTTGAATTATTAAGGAAAAACGCGGACCAATCAGATTACTACGCGTTGGATATCCACATGCTGGATTACTACGCGTTAAATTGCCACGCATTAGATTCCTCCGCTTAGAATTACCACGCGTTGCATTAGTACGCGTTAGATTACTACGCGTAGAGTATGCACGCGCTAGATTACTACGCGTTGGATATCCACACGCTGTATTAGTACGCGTTGGATTACTACGCGTAGGACTACCACGCGTTGCATTACCACACGTTGCATTACTACGCGTTAGATTACCACGCATTAGATTCCTACGCTTAGAATTACCACGCGTTGCATTATTACTCGTTGGATTACTACGCGTAGAATATGCACGCGCTAGATTACTACGCGTTGGATTACCACGCGTTGGATAACTACACGTTATCCGAAGCTGCGCATGCGTAATTCTCGCGCTCAGATTGCTCCGTATTTTTTCTTAATAATTCAAAAACGAAGCTTCACACCCCATTTCTGCAAAGGGAAATTTTATTTAGAATCATGTCAGCTACCTCCCATTCAAGACACCTACACTAATTGTGAGACACCCTATATATGATTAAACCTACGTGTAAAATCTTGATCCAAACCCGTAAAATTTTTCGTACATCGCAATCTTTAAATTTACACAATAATTATGCAATTAGTAGGAGTTCGTCAGGTATTAATTATCTCGGATACACCTTTGAAGGCTTAATTTTTCGGACCGTAATACAATTAGGTTGAAGCGAAATCCAATTAGATTGAAGTTAAATCCAATTAGGTTGTAGTTAATTTCCGGTGTAAATTAAGTACCGCATCAATTTGAACGTAAAAGGATTAGAAAAGACATCCCGTAACATCGTTTCATAATTATGAGAAATCCAACGTATTGCGAGATATTTCTCAGATTACACGTTTCACATGGCAATTACTAATCTATTAACGGGTAATTACAGCCGGGTTCCCATCGTTTTCTTGCTTGGCTAATCTTTAAACGCGGTTTTAACCTAATTAACGAGCCGGATTTTGCACGCGATTTTCAGACATTTTACTGTTGTTTACCATTTTGTACGCGTTGCTACGCCACGTGTTGCTGCGATATAGCCGCAAACACCAACGGTGCCAAAATAAAAAAGTTCGTCGATCTTTGGAACAATCCGTCGTACAAAAAGACTCGTATATTTATTCTGGATAAATAAAAACGTCAAGCAGATAAAGAACTTCGCTACCATCAGTTTTTATCTTTCCATGGAAAAAAAATGTTAAAACACAGGTGCCTGTGGGACACGGTAAACTGTCTGGTGGAAAAAAAGAGACAACGGCAGCCTCGTTCGCGATACAAAAACATTAAACACTCGGTGGACGGGTAGCAAGCGGCTTGGATAAATATTTTATGGTCGCGTGTTCGCGTCATTTTCCATCGCGACGAAGATCGGCCGGGTATCACAGAAATGGGCGCGTCGTTTGCACGCACCCATCGATTTCCTTTTTTTTCCACCCTGCGTTCAACGGTGTGCCATCTCCGTGAAAACTCCTCGATAAACTTCCCCGTCGACTGTTTCGCGACCGAACTTTAATCTCTACCTAGACAGCGAATATCGAACGATATTCTTTTTCTTTTTCAAACGCTGTGATCCACGATGATCGCCACGCGTGGAATTACTACGCACTGTATCACCACGCGTTGTATCGCCACGCATGGAATTACCACGCATTGTATTAACACGCGTTGTATCGCCACGCGTGGAATTACCACGCACTGTATCACCACGCGTGGAATTACCACGCACTGTATCACCACGCGTGGAATTACCACGCACTGTATCACCACGCGTGGAATTACCACGCACTGTATTACCACGCGTGGAATTACCACGCACTGTATCACCACGCGTGGAATTACCACGCACTGTATCACCACGCGTGGAATTACCACGCACTGTATCACCACGCGTGGAATTACCACGCACTGTATTACCACGCGTGGAATTACCACGCACTGTATTACCACGCGTGGAATTACCACGCACTGTACTACCACGCGTTATTTCGCCACGCGTGGAATTACCACGCGTGGAATTACCACGCGTTGTATCGCCACGCGTGGAATTACCACGCATTGTATCGCCACGCGTGGAATTACCACGCATTGTATCACCACGCGTTGTATCGCCACGCGTGGAATTACCACGCACTGTATCGCCACGCGTGGAATTACCACGCACTGTATCACCACGCGTTATATCGCCACGCGTGGAATTACCACGCATTGTATCACCACGCGTTGTATCGCCACGCGTGGAATTACCACGCATTGTATCGCCACGCGTTATATCGCCACGCGTGGAATTACCACGCATTGGTAATCTCTCCTTGCGAGAGATCATTGTTCCCGGAGACACTGTTATCGACAGAACGGGGTGGAGGATACTCCTTTAACACGTGAAAGGATTATTTTATGGGATTAAGTCGTTCGGAAAATTTATACCGTTTGCAATAACCCTGTGCCATTTACCTTATCTTCACTGCTATTTATTTTCAGCATTATCTACACGTGCATTTTAATAAGCTCACGAAGCATTTGACGATTTTATTAGGTAGTTCTATTTTCATATCTTATCAGATATGTTTACATTTTTGCATACATTTTTAAAAATAATAACATGCTTACATTTTTAAAAATAATAACATAGCAAAAACAATGTATAACATGTACCAAATATTTTGTTATATTTTTATTATAGTTCCAAGAAATAATAGTCGTGTATAGCATTTCTAGTTAGGTTTGAGAAACTCTTAATAATAGAGGTGATTCGTATGGAAATTTAAGCATCCATTCATTGGTGACGTAGCAGCCATTTCTTAGTTTCGTATACTGACAGAAAGGATATAGCTGCATAAGTTCTTTATGAAATACCTATTTTATTCGACGTTCAATATTTTTACAACAAAGTATTGATATTAAAAAACTGACTAAACCGAATCAGTTTGAAACCCTGTTCGTATACTAGAATATTCAAGATCTCCAGCGGTGTCGCATCAACTTCCAACCTCTGTAAGCTTCTTGTCAGTTCGAGTCCAACTTATCTACACCATTTGTATAAAATTTTGTCATACATCATTTCTGAAAAATGTTGTTGTACATCATTTTTATAAAATTTTGCTTTAATTTCTAATATAGTCAATGTTAGTCTGCAAACATTTTAAAACATCATTTATGAATATCATTTACGAAAAATGTTGTCATACATCACGTTTGTAAAATATTGTTTTAATTTCCATCAATATTATCAATATTTGTAAACGTTTTAAAGCATCATTTATAAACATCATTTATATAAAATGTTGTCTAACATCGTTTATATAAAATTCTGTTTTAATTTCTAATATTAATTGCATTATCAATTTCATAAATGAACACCAAATGTATTTGAAGTTCCGCGAATTCAGTAGAAGAGTATTATCGTTCTTCATCGCTTTGTTGGGTAAGAAAATTGAAGTTAGATCGGTCGTTGTATCGCTTTTCGATCGACAACCGCTCCACGGCAAAACGGATGTCAACTCGTGCTCGTAAACGCACGGAACGCGTCGTGAATGTATCCGGTTAAAAATAAACGGTGCTTCCTTGGGTGGAGGGCACCGATAAACAGCTTTAGGACAAGCTGGATAAAAGGAAACGGAAAATTTACTTTGACCCGTACCCACCGACCCATGACGAATTCTTTCTCGTTTTCTATTATTTTAAAGGGATGAGTCGCGTTTCTGCCTCTTGTTATCCAGCTTATTGTTCCTTCCTTTTCAATGGAATGTTACCTTCGGTATCATTATGATTTCATGTTTCTCTCTTTTTCGTACAGCACGCTATTTATTTATCAAAGAACCAAACCAAAATAAAATGGCTTGGTAACCTCGCGTAGAATTACTACGCATTATATCGCCACGCGTGGAATTACCACGCACTGTATCACCACGCGTTATATCGCCACGCGTGGAATTACCACGCACTGTGTTACCACGCGTGGAATTACCACGCACTGTATCACCACGCGTGGAATTACCACGCACTGTATCACCACGCGTTGTATCGCCACGCGTGGAATTCCCACGCACTGGATCATCACGCGTGGAATTACCACGCACTGTGTCACCACGCGTGGAATTACCACGCATTGTATCACCACGCGTTGTATCGCCACGCGTGGAATTACCACGCATTGTATCACTACGCGTTATATCGCCACGCGTGGAATTCCCACGCGTTGTATCGCCACGCGTGGAATTCTCACGCACTGGATCACCACGCGTGGAATTACCACGCACTGTATCACCACGCGTTGTATCGCCACGCGTGGAATTACCACGCACTGGATCACCACGCGTTGTATCGCCACGCGTGGAATTACCACGCACTGTATCACCACGCGTGGAATTACCACGCACTGTGTCACCACGCGTGGAATTACCACGCATTGTATCACCACGCGTTGTATCGCCACGCGTGGAATTACCACGCACTGTATCACCACGCGTGGAATTACCACGCACTGTGTCACCACGCGTGGAATTACCACGCATTGTATCACCACGCGTTGTATCGCCACGCGTGGAATTACCACGCACTGTATCACCACGCGTGGAATTACCACGCACTGTGTCACCACGCGTGGAATTACCACGCATTGTATCACCACGCGTTGTATCGCCACGCGTGGAATTACCACGCATTGTATCACCACGCGTTGTATCGCCACGCGTGGAATTACCACGCATTGTATCACCACGCGTTGTATCGCCACGCATGGAGTTACCACGCACTGTATCACCACGCGTGGAATTACTATTTGCTATATCACCTCGCGTGGAATTACTATTTGCTACATCACCTCGCGTTATATTGCCATACGTCGAATTTCTACTCATTACCAAACCAGGAAAATAAAAAATATACAAATACTATGTACATCGTTTCAATAACACTGATTGCACTAAAATTTATAAATTCCATTTGTTAAAACTTTTAAATTTATCTTAGATTGTGAAGTTAGTCATCGACGTAATGAAGAGCATTCGAAGCAGCAGTAAAATTTTCAAATTAATATGATTCCACCTTATCTTAACTACTCTTTCTTGGAATACGTTAAAAATTAAAACGCTGGGAGCAAATAGTCTCGTCACCTACATTAGTCATCAAACTAAACAGCGAACGCTGTTTATTAAACCTTCCGGATTTTAGAGTTGAGTCACTGATCGTATACTACAACTCGTGATCCGAAATCTCGTCTGGTCGAGTTACTTCGTAAACATTGGTCCCAAGGTTTTATTCTGCTCGCAGATTTGCTCGAAGAATCCATTACTCGTTCGCATGAAAGAAAGGATGGATGAACGTTAATTAGACTGGATATTCTATGGATGGTAATTAACCAGGATTTATTCTTTCGAACAAACGAAAATTTTTCTTCTCAGATCATTCACGCTTTTCTCTTTTTTTTTAACGAGCCACGGTTTTCGAAAAGTTTCTTTCAGCGTCGATGATCAATATAAAAAGATTCGTCAGAACGAAATTACTGAAAGAAAAGGAGAAAATATTTGTTGGGTCAAACTGTGCGGGTTAATTTTAAACTCTTTCTTGAAAGATACAAGATTAAAGTCACGTTAAACTTTGGAGATGCTCGTGGCTGAAAATTTCAATTGCATGGAACCTGAAAGCAAATGATTCTCCATGAAAAATAACTCAATTATAGAATAAATTGTTTTCATAGATTGCTTCGTTTTGGAGAAAAACGATGCTGGAATTCTGCCAGGTTACACGTGCAGTCGCGTCGGTTCACCACAATTCTCCATCAAAATCCTCATTCGGTCCGGTTCCTCCGAAGTGTAATTTAAAATAAGGAAGGCCTGAAACGGTTCTGTTTACACTAAATACTGTTGGAGAACTATTTAATTGGCCGTTGTATCTATTATCGAATTTGTCGACAATTTCTCTCTCGATATACTATACGTAACAAAAAAGTGTTCTATGATTCCGTACACCCGGTACATTATTCAGTGAAACAGAACTGGTCGATTTCTTCGTGTGTTCGTCGAGCAAGCACGGTTCAAAGCGCGTTCAAAGTTTCCTCGATGTCGCGGCGCAATTAAGAGGCGTGACAGCGTTTTTCCGGAAGCGTCTGATCCCGGATTAAGGTCGGAGGTGGTGTGTTCCGGTGTCGGTGGTGGGATCGAAACCTAACCGTGAGACACGAGCTGGAACATTTTACACAACATCGTGGAAAGTTGTTGTCACAAAGAGGGAAATATTGTTCCTACGTTTCTCGCTTCGTATTTTTCTCCGCTTGTCTCTGGTTGAATGAAAATGTACGTGCTCGTTTTAACGCCGTCCTATAGATGTTGACATCGTTCTCCTTTTTTCTTTTTTATTCGACTGCACCAAGTATTCTGTACCTTGTATGTGGTTGACCGTAGGTACAAATTGTTCGAGCACTTTCAATGATAAACTCTTGTTAGAAGGTGCTTTCGATTACTTCGCGTTATATTGCCGTGTGTTGTATTGTGCGCAATTACCGTGCGCTGATATATTACGAGTTGTATCTTCATGCGTGAAGTTACCGTGTGTCGAATTGTTACGTGCTATATCACCACTTCTTATATTGCCATGCGTGGATTTACTATTTGTTATAGCGCCGCGCGTGGAATTATTACTTGCTATATTACCACGCGTGGAATTACTACGAATTATATCACCACACGTTGTATCGCCACGCGTTGTATTGCGACGCGTGGAATTACCACGCACTGTATCACCACGCGTTGTATCGCCATGCGTGGAATTACCACGCACTGTATCACCACGCGTTATATCGCCACGCATGGAATTACCACGCGTTATATCGCCACGCGTGGAATTACCACGCGTTATATCGCCACGCGTGGAATTACCACGCATTGTATCACTACGCGTTATATCGCCACGCGTGGAATTACCACGCGTTATATCGCCACGCGTGGAATTACCACGCATTGTATCACCACGCGTTATATCGCCACGCGTGGAATTACCACGCGTTATATCGCCACGCGTGGAATTACCACGCATTGTATCACCACGCGTTATATCGCCACGCGTGGAATTACCACGCGTTATATCGCCACGCGTGGAATTACCACGCATTGTATCACCACGCGTTATATCGCCACGCGTGGAATTATTACGCACTGTATTACCACGCGTTGTATCGCCACGCGTGGAATTACTACGCACTGTATCACCACACGTTATATCGCCACGCGTGGAATTATTACGCACTGTATTACCACGCGTTGTATCGCCACGCGTGGAATTACCACGCACTGTATCACCACGCGTTATATCGCCACGCGTGGAATTACTATTTACTATATCACCACGCGTTATATTGCCACGCGTAGAATTACTACTTGTTATATCGCAACGCGTGGAATTTGCTATAACACCACGCGTTATATTGTCATACGTGGAATTTCTACTCATTACATCACCACGCGTAGTTTTACCATACGTCGAACCACCACTCATTATTTCGCCACGCACCCAATTATCAGACTTGAATTACTACACGCTACATTGGCACGTGTTATATCGCCATTGGTTTCACGACGCGTGGCATTTGCACGTGTAATTTTATCACCCGCAGCATTATCGCGTTCCATATTTCTAGCCATTTTACTAAGAATTTTCCCTTTCTACCGTTCCACTGGTTGCAATATAATGGAAGTCTGCTGTATAATAGAATTTAACAAGCCGAGAATTAAAAGAAGGCGACAGAAATGCACGGAATGCGTTCGAAATGCAGCCGTGCACAACAGGAAATGCCGCAGAAGGAAATTGTTAAGTCGACTGGTAGTCGAGTATGCGACAGGAAGTCCGCGTATTTTTTACTCGCATTAGTTAACAAACTGCCTTGATGTGTTCGTAAAACTGGTCG
Organism: Megachile rotundata; assembly: GCF_050947335.1. Taxonomy (NCBI): domain Eukaryota; kingdom Metazoa; phylum Arthropoda; class Insecta; order Hymenoptera; family Megachilidae; genus Megachile; species Megachile rotundata. The sequence continues at coordinate 18,163,731 of NC_134985.1, read as the reverse complement.
GTTCGTTTTGTACGTGAAACGAGAGAATTAATTTTAATCGGTACCATGGAGGTTAGTTCAATTGTTTCTCGTTAAGTCGCCCAGCACGAGTATGGCGAGGATAGAGTGTTTGATAAATGCTACGTGGGAGGGTCACTCTTTTGTCACACTCGTGATGCTTCCCTCTCAGCATTCACCCCTGGAAAGTTCGTCGCTTATCTAGATCGAAAGACGAGAGCGCACCAGGTGAAGGACTTCCTTTAAGCAGTAGGGAGAAGCCTGCTCGGAGATTTTTATATAACTGAAAGGGAGCAGAGGAACTAAACATTGTACAAAGACGAAGGTTTATCTTACCCAGCTTAGTTTTTACTAGTCACCACGATTAATACGATATCAATCTTCTCGACGTTATCCTAGTCTTAGGTTTTTCATATCGGAACACGTACGAGATATCGCATAAGCCTCGTCGCAAGAATTAATAACGTTTGACGAATCTTCGAGACCCACAGTCCCCGTATTGTTCGTACCGATAATAGCATCGCCCCAAACGGTCGCCACTGCTCTAGAACAAACTCGTTCACGCTAATTACTCTGAAATCCACTCGAAGTAAATAACGGAGGGTCAGTCTGATCCCCCAAGATGAAGGGAGGAGAATGTAAATCGAAGGAAGCCATCGCGATGCGATTCCTCTGACGCGTTCGTTTCTTTTTCAGCAACTGAAAGATGAGCTGGGCGAGGTGGTGGCCGAGATGGAGGCGATGGAAGGCGGCGGTCTCGCAGCCGACGAGACGAAGCCGTCGAACAAGGCCAAGCAGACGTCCATCGGCCGCAAGAAGTTCAACATGGACCCTAAGAAGGGCATCGAGTACCTGATCGAGCACAATCTCCTGGCACCGACCCCAGAAGACGTCGCTCAGTTCCTCTACAAGGGCGAAGGACTGAACAAGACCGCGATAGGCGATTACCTTGGCGAACGACACGACTTCAACGAGAGGGTACTCCGCGCGTTCGTCGAGCTGCACGATTTCACGGACCTCATCCTGGTCCAGGCCCTTCGACAGTTCCTCTGGTCGTTCAGGTTACCCGGTGAAGCTCAAAAAATTGACCGAATGATGGAGTGCTTCGCGCAGAGGTACTGCCAACTCAACCCGAATATATTCACCAACACGGACACCTGTTACGTCTTAAGCTTCGCCATCATCATGTTGAACACGTCCCTTCACAATCCCAGCGTCAAGGATAAGCCCAGCGTCGAACAGTTCATATCTATGAACCGTGGAATCAACAATGGCGGCGATTTGCCTCGTGAACTACTCGTGGTGAGTGCACCTTCGCCATTTCCTAAATCACGCTCGCCGGAAATTATTTTCCCTCAATAGGATGGACGATTTTCGGAAGTTGCAAATTTGGGGAAGTTAGAAGGGAGGTGGTTGGGGGGATTGAAATCTGAAAATATTCAAATTTAGAGAATTAAAGGTTTGGATTTGTTGGAATTGAGAGAAGTGGACATTTGGGGGATTGAAATCTGAAAATATTTAAATTTAGAGAATTAAAGATTTGGATATGTTGGAATTGAGAGAAGTGGACATTTGGGGGATTGAAATCTGAAAATATTCAAATTTAGACAATTAAAGACTTGGATGTATTGGAATTGGGAGAGTTAGAAATGTAGGTATATCAGAATTTGAGAAGATGCAAATTTGCCAATGTGAAAATTTGGGGAGTAAGGAATTTGAGAAGGTGGAAATTTGGCAGTATGGAATTTGAGAAAGTGGAAATTTGGTAATATGGAATTTGGGGAGTAAGGAATTTGAGAAGGTGGAAATTTGGCAGTATGGAATTTGAGAAAGTGGAAATTTGGTAATATGGAATTTGGGGAGTAAGGAATTTGAGAAGGTGGAAATTTGACAATATGGAATTTGAGAAAGTGGAAATTTGGTAATATGGAATTTGGGGAGTAAG